>NC_135899.1:26288207-26888207 GCF_964194155.1 Cetorhinus maximus | reverse complement strand
CTTTCCTCATACCATATTACACTTGCAACAGCTACCATCTTGTCTTGTTCAGGTTGCCTGGAGAGACTTTAAAATATTCTCATAACAGTTTTAAAAATAGAAATCAGGTATTGACAAGTTTTGCTTCCTTTTCTTCTTCTCAAAGATTTTATTGTCTTAAAAGAAACCCACTAAATTGTGTCTGACCCTTTTCTTTTAGAATTATCCCAGATTCATTAACTCGGCCAAAAATTGAATTTCTGCCAAACTTTGTCAAGGTCTTGAGCTTAGCTTCATATTTTGGGAACAGACTTACAAACACAAAAGCTTGCAGCATTTGAATTAGTGCCAATTGTTGTCAGGCCTTTTAAAATGAAAATTCCCTTTTGAGAACTTTATCAAGAACCAAACCTCAAATTTTTAAACTTTGTAAGAACTGTAATAACACTATCAAAATTAAAACAACTTTTTTCATGTGTAACGATTTGTATCCAAGTTATAATTTCCGTATGTTTATCGACACATTGTTTATCTTAGATAGCATCCTAGTGATTCAAAAGTAACCTGTTAAATTACACTGCACTTTACATCTCAAGATTGTCCCAAATTCAAATTCCAGTGCTTTTGGAAAGCAGATTTCCTTTAATATTTAATTCATCTCTTCTTAAGAAACCCCTTTTTATCTATTGGAACCATCTAGACCTTGTGTTTATGTCTTTTCATTTTCCTAGAATCCTTCTGAATTTCAAGTAATTTCTTTTTCTCAGAATTTTAGAATACTAACTCATATGTATTAATCCCAATCAGCTTGGAAGCTGATGATGAAGGTTTTTCCTACTGGTCTGCAAGGGGGGTGGTACAAGGGTTGGTTCATCTCAAGGATGAGATAAAGGCAAGCCCTGTTTTATCTTTACACTCCCTTCAAATTACAATTTTTGCCAGAAATCTCAACTCAAACCTTATACTCAAAACTTTGGAATATTTGAATAAACTTTTCCTTTAATCTAATATGGGGCTTTCGACTCTAAAGTGCTCAACTACGCACACAAAAAAACAATCCAGGGAAGAAAACACATTAAAGCTCACATACAAATGCTTCATTGCACACAAAAAAACACATATATAAAGGTATGTATCGATACTCCTATAATATTGAACTTAACTCTAAATGAAGCTTCGAGAAGCAGTGGGGGAATAAAGGGATCTTGAAGGCTCCACCTATAGGGACCTTCAAACTGACAAAAGCTCACATTTTCTCTGCTGCTGCTTGTAAATTACTCATTAACCCCCTAGGGGTACCCTTTCTCTCTCTCTCTCTCTCTCTTCAGCACAAACAGCTCTTGTAACTTACATCAATTCATTCTTTTTTTTTAAGTTACAGAAAATTCAGTCGCGGACTATCTACCTCCCTTAAAACATATTATAAGCGCTCAAATCTGTCCCGATTAGAAGTTCCAGCTGGTGCGAAGCTCTCTCCGTTACTTTGAGTCCATTTAACCCAATCAGAAACATATTGGACAATTTCAGGACCGTAATGGACATACATATAAGCATTTGGGGTTCCCTTCAAAGGGAGAACCTGGGGTTTCTTTGATGTCATATTTCCCATTTTACTTAATAATATACACAAAAGAAAACACAGAAATTACTTACTTTTCACCTCCATGGGACTCGAACCCCTGGGTATACCACTATTACTTTTTTTACCTCCATCCATTTTTCATTCTGTTTTCTTGCCCATCTTCAAAGTTCCTGATTTAAGCTCCGGTTTCGCCGGTTTCGGTTTGTTCTTAGTACTTTGCGAAGCGGGGGGGAATGGCAGAGCCCGCTCTGCTGTGGCGACCTCCCATTTTTCTGAAAAGAAAACACAATTAACAGCGCGACGCGTTTCCTACCCTATGCGCTCACCGGTGTTTAAGAGTTCCTTAACAAGTCCTCCGATTCTTTGGGTCACTTAAGTCTCTTTGGTCGGTAGCTACCCTTTTACTGGCAGTCCCCCTTTCAGCTGGGACGCTGATTCACTGCAATCCCCCTCTCAGCTAGGATGCAGTTCGTATTCTCCCTAACTTAGGAGAGTTATTCCTCCCTTTCTCCGTGAGGGTTCTTTTTTTTAGAGATCCGATGGTCCAAGATTTCAATCACCTCTCCAATTTAAGAGGTTACTGGACTTCAGTCGGATCCAATCCTCGTTGCCAATTTGTCGCGGAAAACGGAGTGAACACTCAGACCCAGGAGGTTTGTCTCGGAAGCCTTTATTAAATCGTGATATCCCGGAGAGCCCAGCAGCATACAATGGAGCTAGCCGGCACTCTGAGGAAGCATCACAGTACACACATATTTATAGTAAAAGTTGTACATATCAAAGAGCTTGAAGGTGATAAGACTGTCTAACCTTCAATAATTAATTACATTGAGAATCATTGTCTTTGGCATGCAACACACAATTAGTCTATTCTAATTTATGACTATACAGGATATTGGGGGAAGCCCATCTAGTAAATAAAAGTGAGACAGTGAATAGATAACCATGCTTGACCTTATCTTTAGTGCTAGGGGGTGTACACTCTAGAGAACAGATGACCATTGCTTGATCCTGTCTCTTTGTGTTGGGGGCAGACATCCTAGCCTTGTCTCAAGGATTCTAGGAAGCTTGTTTAAGATACTCCTTTTCTCCTTTCCTGCTCAATTAGCTGGCAGTTGCAGGTGTGCCTGCTAGAACAAAAGAGGGAACTGTGCTGTAGTATTCCACTATGGTTTTAACTGTTTAACCCTTAGTTGTCCTGTAGATGTGTTTTATTCTTCCACAATACAGTATAACAGAAAACAGTGAATCCTGGGATCGTACTGTATGACAGAAGCCAGTGAATTCTGGCATAGTACAGTTTGACAGAAACCAGTGAACTCTCGGACAGTACAGTATGACAGGACCTTGTAAATCCTGGGATAGTACTGAATGACAGGAACCAGTGAAC
This sequence comes from Cetorhinus maximus, assembly GCF_964194155.1. Lineage (NCBI taxonomy): Eukaryota > Metazoa > Chordata > Chondrichthyes > Lamniformes > Cetorhinidae > Cetorhinus > Cetorhinus maximus. The sequence continues at coordinate 26,885,256 of NC_135899.1, read as the reverse complement.
CCTGGGATAGTACTGTATGACAGGAACCAGTGAACCCTGGGATAGTACAGTATGACAGGAACCAGTGAACCCTGGGACAGTACAGTATGACAGGACCTTGCAAATCCTGGGATAGTAATGTATGACAGGAACCAGTGAACTCTGGGATCGTACAGTATGACAGGAACTAGTTAATTGTGGGATAGTATAGTGTGACAAAGTAGTGAATCCTGGAATAGTACACTATGACAACACCCTGTGAGTCCTGGGGTAGTACAGTACGATAGAAATCAGTGAATCCTTGGAGAGTACAGGATGACAGAAACTGGCGAATCCTGGGATAGCACAGTAAGGCAGGAACCAGTGAATCCTGGGATAGAAGGGATGACAGGACCCTATGAATCCTAGAATAGTACAGTAGGACAGAAAACAGTGAATCCTGGATAGCACAGGATGACAAGAACCTATGAATCCTGGAGAGTTCAGTCTGACAGAAACCAGTGAATACTGGGGCAGTACAGTATGACAGGGCCCCGTGGATCCTGGGATAGTACAGCATGATGGAAACTGGTGAATTCTGGCATAGTACAGTATGTCAGGACCCTGTGAATCCTGGGATAATGCAACATGAGAGAAACCAGTGAATCCTCAGGCAGTACAGTATGACAGGACCCAGTGTATCCTGGGATATTACAGTGGGATAGGATTTATTCTATCCTGGGATATAAGAGTGCGAGAGGGCCCAGTATTTCCTGGAATTTAATATCAGTCAGCTTAACATCGGGGATAGGAAAAATAATGTAATCCCTCCTAAAGGAGAGAATAGAGGAACATCTAGAAAGAAATAACATGGATTTGAATGGTCAACATGGATTTTAAAAGGGAAAATCTTTTTTGGCCAAACTTATTCTATTTTGAGGAGGAAACAGAGAGAGAGTACACAAGAATGATGCAGTAACTTTAATTTATCTGGATTTTTAAATGACCTCTGATATGCTGCCCCATAATAGAGTCAGAGAATGTTGAGCCAGGGGATAAGTGACAGAATGGATTGCTAGCTGGGTTCAAGAGAGAAAGCAGAGAGTGGGAGTAAAGGATAGTCATTCAGAGTGTCAGAAGGTGGGTAATGGTGTTCCACACGGATCAGTGCTGGGACTAATGCTGTTCACAATTTACAAAAATTGAAGGGAATAGAGGGTTATGATGATGGATAGCGATGAGGAAAGATAGGAGGAGGCTGGAATGGAGCATAAACACCAGCATGGACTGGTCAGGCAGAATGGCCTGTTTCTGTGCCTTGTAATCCAACATAATCCTGATTTTCTCACTGATTCTCTCTCTCTCTCCCTCTCTCATTCATTCCCTCTCACTCATTCCCTCTCTGATTCTCTCTCTCTTCTTCTCCGTCTCTCCCTCTCTCTCTCTCACACCCCTCACTCGCTCTCACTTTAATATCACAGAACCAAAGTCTCAGTCCCAGGTTCCTGTTACGGTTGGGATTATACTCGGGATCATCGGGATCATCGCTCTCACCGTTGTGGCTGTCGTCGTCTATAAGAAGAAAGATAGGAATTGGAGAGACAATGGCAGCCCCTCACTGGCGGTTCAGGGTTTTGGAGGGGTCGAGAGAGGGTAGCCCAGTGTGGGGTGAGGTGGGAGGGCTCGTGGGGGATTGTGAGGGGCTCGGGGTGGGGGAGGAACCTACGTGTTTGGGGGAGGCTCTCAGGGTAGGGATGGCTCAGGCTGTGGGGGAGAGGATCTTAGTTTATGAAGGAATGGCCCAGATTGCTGGGCTGTTCCTCAGGGTCGGGTGAAGGGTCTCGGGCTTCAGTGGCTCAGGGCGTTGTGTAAGGTCACAGGTCGATGGGAGAGTGGGTGGAAGGGCCCCGGGGTGGGGGGTGGTGAGGGTCTCATGGTAGAAGGGGAGGTCCCAGGATTGGGTCAGGGCGGCTGTGAGGGGCCGGGGTCCGGGCGGGAGCGAGGGGCACGGGTCCGGGTGGGAGCGAGGGGCTCGGGTCCGGGTGGGAGCGAGGGGCTCGGGTCCGGGCGGGAGTGAGGGGCTCAGTGTGAGGGAAGGTCCATCTCTCCCTGTCCCTCGGAGTTCCAGTCTCTCTTCTCTCGGATTTTCTGTCAGTCTCTCATCACTCACTGAACATTCCTTGTTTTACAGTGAGAGGGAAGAACGGCTACAATCCGACAAAGAGTAAGCTGATCATCAAACATCCTCTGGATTTCTGTGTAACTGTGTGAATCATTCTCCATTCTGTGACAAATAAACTTAATACCTCATTGGTATCTGTGTGTGTCTGTGTGTGTGTGTGTGTGTGTGTGTGTGTCCGTGTGTGTGTGTGTGTGTGTCCGTGTGTGTGTCTGTGTGTGTGTGTGTGTCTATTCCTTTCCCTGTGTCTCTCTCTCTCTGTGTGTTTGTTACCCTCCACCTCTCATCTCTCTGTGAATCTCTCTCTCCTCTGTCTATCTTGCTTTCTGTACTTGTCTCATTCTGTGACTGTCTGTTTGTGTCTGTCCATTTCTGTGTCTTTTTATCTGTATGTATAACCCATTAGGCCTTACTCTTTCCTTTGCTATCCTCTTGCTCTTTATGTACTTGTAAAGCATCTTTGGATGCTCCTTGATTTTACCTGCATATATTTTTTGATGTCCTCTCTTTGCTTTCCTAATTTCCCTTTTAATTTCACCCCTAGACTTCCTGTACGCTTCCAGGTTTCTGCAGTTTTAGGTGTCAGGTGTCTGCTGGGTCTGATGGGTTTTGTTGTGGGTCTAATGGATTTTGTTGGGGGTGTTGTTGGTCTGCTGGGTTTTCCTCTTTCTCTAACTATGTATTTCTTTCTCTTCCCCAGTGGCCTCCCATGTCCCGACCAGCAATCCAGGGATATCAGTTCCCGAGATCAGTGGGAGGAGTGGATGAGTGAATCCTGGAAGATGTGATTTCCTCGAGATGACAGCGAGTGAATCATGGTGGCCCTACATTGTTACTGTGTAAATAGAAATGTAAATGTCTGCAGTTTCTCTACTTCAGGCCGCAATTTTTAACCTGCTCTGATCCGCTCTTTTTAACCTGTACAGAGTCTCGGAATGCAACTCGCTCACAGCCAATTCACTTACTGCTTTCACTGTGAGGCAGAGTGGGTGTCTAGTCAGGGGTCTGTTCCCCGGTTGGTTGGGAGGCAGGGGGTTGCTCACAGTTACAATGGTGCAGGAGAAGGGGTTGTTGCACTGAAACGACAGGCTCAGATCAGGAGGAATTAATTGCTGGGGATCAGGGAGCCTGTGTCTCACAGATTTTTTGTTTTGTGCTTTACAAACCAGCACCTGTTTCTGCAATTTTCAACACTTCTCCAATTGTTATGAGAAATTTGGTTCTTTCTCCACTTTCCTGTCTCTGTACAGCCCTCCGTTCAAAACATATGCCACTGGTGGGGATCAATTTGAGACTTTTAGGAATAAAATTATTAGGAATCTGCATCAAGAGAAAATTATAACCAGCCAGCAGCGATTTCAGAAGAGAAGATGGTGCTTGTCAAAGCTACGAGCATTTTTTGTGTTGGTAACATACACTGTGATGGAGAAATGTGGCGGATGCAGTGTACATGGACTTCAGGAAAATCTTTGACAAGTCGCCACAAGGGAAATTATCAGAGAAGATGAAATGAATCTTTTGGATGTCTCTTTTCCAAAGAAAGTTTTAACTGGAGCACAAAGATCTTGCACCATGTCAGCCCCTCATTCCAAATTAGGACCTGGGATATGCCAGAAGCTGACGACAAGTAACCTGTCCAGCTCCATCTCCCCAAGTAGTTATTCCTGCCTTTGATAATCCACCATAGATCTGGGTGTGGGGCATATTTCCAGTACTTCTATATAGGAGTGAATTACTCTGCACACTTGGATGATGGAACACAATATGAACACATTGGTTCCATTTTAAACTGGTTGCAGGAACAGAGAGACCTGGGAATGTATGTACACAAACCTCTGAAGATGACAGGGCAAATTGAGAACAGCTAGACTAAGTGGGTAGCACACTCCCCCCTGAAACAGAAGGTTGTGGCTTCTAGACATAGCCCAGGAAGTGCTGCACTGTGTGAGGGTCGGTACTGAAGGAGTGCTGCATGCTCAGAGGGGCAGTATTGTGGGCGTGCTGCATTGTCAGAGGGGCAGTTTTGACCAAATACTGCACTGTCAGAGGGGCACTCCTGAGGGAGTGCTGCATATTTGGATTGGTACTTCTGAGGGATGTTGCACTCTCTGTGGGCAGTACTGAGGAGCTGCAGCATTGTTGGAGGGGTGGTACTGAGTGAGTGCTGCACTTTTGGAAGGGAAGTGCTAAGGGTGTGCTGCTCTGTCACAGCGGAAGGACTGAGGGAGTGCTGTACTGTTAAAGGTTACGTTCAGTTTGAAGGTGTGAAAGTTGGGTCTAAAACATCGTGTTTTAAACTTTAATAAAGGAAATTACAAATTTATGAATCTAGACTTGGACAAGTAGATTGGGAAAGTAGTTTAAAGGTTAGACGGCTAATAAACACTGGTAGATACCTATTGATGTATCCCATAACTCTCAAGGAAGATATATTCCATTGAGAAGGAAAGACTCGAGGAGAAGGGGCACCATCCATGTCAAACTAAGCAAGTTAAGGATGGTATCAAATTGTAAGAAAATGTGTCTAACGTTGCAAAGATTAGTGGTAGATCAGAAGATTGGGAAAATTTTAGAAACCAGCAAAGGATGTAAAAAAAATAAAGAGGGAGAAATTACAGGTATCGGTGCTGATGCCTCAACTAATTGGGGAGAGGAAATGTGAGAGGGGGAGAGGGACTGCGGGAGGGGATAATGGGCAAGGAGAAATGAGACGGGGAGTGTCGCGTGTGTGATTGAGAGGAGTGATAGGATGGGAAGTGCAGGAGAGGAAAGTGGGGAGGGGGAAATGTGGAATTGAGTAAGGGGGTCAGCGTAATGAGACTGGGGTATTGTGTGAGCGATTGTGGGCAGGGTAATGACTTTGTCTCTGTATATTTCTGTTCTGTCACATTTACTGATGCCACAGACAGAATGTATTTGCTTTCTAGCTGTCTATAATCAGTATATTTTGTATGGAAAGTGGTGTGTCTTTTCTTATTCTTGGAGTGCGTATACAATTCAAAAATTTAGCAGCAAGCTTTTGTGATTTCAAAATAAATACCATCATTTATTCTTACATATTTACATCGAATGAATGCAACATCACACACCTGGTCTCGTGTCTGCACATTCACACACAAAGAATGGATACAGATAAAGATAGTGCACTTTTGTAAATTACAGTTAATTCAGTCTCTGATTTATGATTTCTGTTTCTCAGACAGCAGGCCTATGGTTTCTTGAAGAGATTTGATGATTTAAAGTTGAAGTGAGGGCCTTGTAAAGTGAAGGGTTCACAGCAGGTTGCACATTTTTGCAGTTGAATATCTAGGAGGTTGGTTCTCAGGTGAACTTTGAAAATGGAACAGGTTAATTACATTGGCTGTTTGATGATTTGCAGCTAGTTTCAGTCTACTGGGCACTGGCGTAATGAGGATGCAGACCTTGAAACCATCTTTGATCACATGACCTTTGAGTTAACAGAAGCCCACTCAGTCTAGTTTGGATGAAGGAGGCCATTGTGATACAATGGGAAGTTGAAAGATGCATTGAGTTTTGATCTTCCCTTTTGTCCAGTATGAAACAGGGAGACAGACAGTCTGGAAAAGCCAAAGGTGTTCAGTGTTGCTCCATCCTTAAACAATGAGAGGTGTGAATTCCATAAATGGCTGTGAGGTACCCACACTTATGTCCATATTAAATTAGGTATTCACTGGAGACTTGGCACTGTCTGTAGGCCAAATGCAAAAAGTCACATGATTTGCTGCAGCAAGATTGACATCTTATTTGTGTACAATTTTAAACAGGTATTGACTGAAAGTTTGTAATATGACACACCTATACTGGCCATGACATGGTAAAAACTCAACACAGACTCACTGGGATTTATTCGCTGGAAATTTGAGCATCACTAGCAAAGATGGAAATTATTGTTCACTCCCAGATTCCTCTTGAGATGGTGGTGGTGACCGGCTTCTTGATGTGAATGTCAGTAGCAAGGTTGGCATTTATTTCCTATCCCTAATTCCCCTTAAACCGCTGCAGTTTGTTTGGTGAACTTACACCCATAGTGCTATTAGGTGGGGAGTTCCAGTGAATCAATCTGTACTGTGAACCAATGCTTGGAAAAAAAGAATAATTATTCAGGGTCTTTCACAGACCCTGGTGAGTGGGTCCCCATTACACCCTGCCTGTTATGCCGTCCCTACAGCCCACTGTAACCTCCTTGAGCCCCTACACCCCACTCCATCTCTGTAGCCTCTTCAAATCCATTCACCCCTTCCTATCTCTAACCTCCTCCAGTCATACACCCCTTTCTCTGTAACCTCCCTCAGCCCCTATACCTCTCCCTGTCTGTAACCCACTCTAGCCCCTGCACACCTCCCTATCTCTAACCTCCTCAAGTCCTACACCTCTATATCTGTAACCTCCTCCAGCCCCGACATCCGCCCTATCTCTGTAACCTCCTCCAGCCTCTACCCCCCTCCCTATTTCTGTTAATGAGTCCTCTGTTGGCAGCTGTGCCTTCAGCAAGCTGGGCCCTGAGCCCTGAATTCTCTTCTTAAACCTCTCCACCTCTCTTTCCTCCGTCCTTTGATTCAAATGAATCTCTTTGACCAAGCTTTTAGTTACTGGTCCTAATGTCTCCATCTGTGGCTCGGTGTCAATATTTGTTTGACGATCACTTGTTTGAATCATCTTGGGGAGTTTTACTATGTTTAGCAAGTTGTTGTTGATTTCTAGCCTGAAACATCTTTCGGGATGAAACATTAAAACCTTCCCATCTGCTCTCTCAACTGGACATAAAAGCTCCCATGGCCACTGTTGGAAGAAGTGCAGAGCGGAATTCTCTCTGGTTTCCTGGCCAATATTTATCCCTCAAGATACATCATCTAAAAACAAACTTATCCAGTCATCACCTCTTTGCTGTTTGTGGGATCATGTTGTGCACATGAGGAGGTGTAACTCTCGACCACAGGGAGTGGTATAGTCGAATATTGTGGATCCATTCAAGGGGAAGCTGGATAAACGGATGAGGGAGAAAGGAATAGTAGGCCATGAAGGATATGTGATGGGATGAGATGAAGGGGGTGGGAGGAGGCCCGTGTGGGGCATTAACACTGGCATAGACCTGTTGGGCTGAACGGCTTGTTCCAGTAAATGTGATTTGGAAAGCTTTCGAGTGTTCTGAAATCATGAAACGTGCTGTACTGGAAAAGAAGCTCTTTCAGGTGCCTTTGAAAAGGGACAGGATTGGGCTGTGTCTTCAGCTGGGCGATAAGCTCCAGAATTCCCTCTGTAAGCATTTCTATCTCTCCCTCCCTTCTCCTCCTTTAACACTAGCTTTAAACCTAGTAATTTTACCAGGTTTTCGGTCACCAAGTATGTGGTTTGATATTATGTTGGATTATTCCTTGTGTGACATGCCTTCGAATAGTTCACTTCATTACAGGCATTAGATAACTCAAAGTTACACTAAGAAACACTGAGGGGCAAAAAACATTACTGGGGGTTGTATATTTAGGATGGACAGACAAAAAGGAAAAGGCAGTGTAGTTGCATTGCTGGTTAAAGAGGAAATGAACGCAATAGTGAGGAATGATATTTGCTCCAACGATGTGGAATCTGTATGGATAGAGCTGCGAAACACTAAGGGACAAAAAACATTACTGGGGGTTGTATATAGACCCCCAAACTGTAGTGGCGATTTTGGGATGACATTAAACATGAAATTAGAGATGCATGCAATATAGGAACATCTGTACTGATGGATGACTTTAATCTGCATATAGATTGGCAAATTAAATTAGTAACAATACTGTAGAGGAGGAATTCCTGGAGCGTATACGGGATGGTTTCCTGGACCAATACGTTGAGGAACCAACTAGAGAACAGACCCTCCTAGACTGGGTATTGTGTAATGAGAAAGAAATAATTGGCAATCTAGGTGTGCGAAACCCCTTGGGGATGAGTGACCATAATATGATAGAATTCTTCATCAAAATGGAGAGTGACGTAGTTGATTCTGAGACTAGGGCCCTGAATCTTAATAAAGGAAACTACGATGGTATGATGGCGAGTTGGCTGTGATGGATTGGGAAATGTTACTGAAAGGGATGATGATGTATAGGCAATGACAAACTTTCAAAGAGCGCATGGATGAACTGCAACATTTGTTTATTCCTGTCCGGCGCAAAAGTAAAACAGGAAAGGTGGCCAAACCATGGCTCATAAGGGAAATTAGAGATAGTATTAGATCCAAGGAAGAGGCATACAAATTGGCCAGAAAAAACAACAGACCTGAGGATTGGGAGCAGTTTAGAATTCAGCAAAGGAGGGGCAAGGGATTAATTAAGAAGGGGAAAATAGAGTACGAGACTAAGCTTGCGGGGAACATAAAAACTGGCTGTAAAAGTTTCTATAGGTAAGTGAAGAGAAAAAGATTGGTGAAGACAAACGTAGGTCCCTTACAGTCAGAAACAGGGGAATTTATAATGGGGAACAAAGAAATGGCTGATCAACTAAATACATATTTTGGTTCTGTCTTCACAAAGGAGGACACAAATAACATACCAGAAATGTTGGGGAAAACAGGGTTTAGTCAGAGGGAGAGATTGAAAGAAATCAGTATTAGTAGGGAAATGGTGTTGGGGAAATTGAATGGATTGAAGGCCTATAAATCCCCAGGGCCTGACAATCTGCATCCCAGAGTATTTAAGGAAGTGACCCTAGAAATAGAGGATGCATTGGTGGTCATCTTCCGAGATTCTATAGACTCTGCAACAGTTCCTACAGATTGGAGGGTAGCTAATGTAACCCCACTATTTAAAAAGGGAGGTAGCGAGGAAACAGGGAATTATAGACCAATCAGCCTGACGTCAGTGGTGGGGAAATTTCTGGAGTCCATTATAAAAGATTTAATAGCTGAGCACTTGGAAAACAGTGGCAGAATTGGATAGAGTCAGCATGGATTTATGAAATGGAAATCATGCTTGACAAATCTGCAATGTTTCAAGGATGTAACTAGTAGAGTTGATGAAGGGGAGCCAGTGGATGTGGTTTATTTGGACTTTCAGAAGGCTTTCGACAAAGTCCACATAAGAGATTAGCATCTAAAATTAAAGCGCATGGGATTACGGGTAGTGTATTGAGATGGATAGAAAACTGGTTGGTAGACAGGAAACAAAGAGTAGGAATAAATGGGTCTTTTTCCGAATGACAGGCAGTGACCAGTGGGGCACTGCGGGGATCAGTGCTGGGACCCCAGCTATTTACTATATACATTAATGATTTAGATGAGGGAACTAAATGTGATATCTCCAAATTTGCAGATGACACAAAGCTGGGTGGGAGGCGAGCTGTGAGGAGGATGCAGAGATGCTTCAGTATGATTTGGACAAGCTGAGTGAGTGGGCAAATGCAGAGGAAGGCAGATTATGATCTGAATGGCTATAAATTGAGAGAGGGAAATGTGCAACGAGATCTGGATGTTCTTGTACACCAGACACTGAAGGTATGAATGCAGGTGCAGCAGGTGGTAAAGAAGGCAAATGGTATATTGGCCTTCATAGTCAGAGGATTCGAGTACAGGAGCAGGGATGCCTTGCTGCAATTATACAGGGCCTTGCTGAGATCACACCTGGAATATTGAGCGCAGTTTTGGTCTCTTTATCTGAGGAAGGATGTTCTTGCTAGAGAGGGAGTGCAGAGAAGGTTTACCAGTCTGATCCCTGGGATGGGGGGACTGGCATATGAGGAGAGATTGAGTTGGTTAGGATTATATTCGCTGGAGTTCAGAAGAATGAGGGGGGATCTCATAAAAACCTATAAAATTCTAACAGGACTAGACAGGGTAGATGCAGGAAGGATGTTCCCAATGGTGGGGGAGTCCAGAACCAGGGGTCACAGTCTGAGGATACGGGGTAGACCACTTAGGACTGAGATGAGGGGAGATTTCTTCACCCAGCGAGTGGTGAGCCTGTGGAATTCACGACCACAGAAAGTAATTGAGGCCAAAACATTGAATGTTTTCAAGAAGGAGTTAGATATAGCTCTTGGGGCGAAAGGGATCAAAGGATATGGGGAGAAAGCGAGAGCAGGCTATTGAGTTGGATGATCCTAGTTTCCATGTTTCTATGTAACTTGAGAATGAATCACAGTCACCAGTTATTTCGTAACATTCAGAAATTGAATTGATTTATTTCTTGAGGCAGTACTCTGTTTATTTCATTATTAACAATTTAATGATGTTATTATTTTACTGCCCTCAGACTGATCTCCATTTTATGAAAATCTATACCTAAGGTTCTTCATTTATATGTGTCCTTCCCGGCGGGGACTCACCTCACTGAGCTGTGACCAGAGGTCGGTGTAGGCTACATGTGTAGACACTCTGAATCATAGCTCATTACTGGTCTGTCAAACATTAATCGGTTATCGAAGTGGATGATTCAAACTCTGAAGTTCAATATTCAGCCCCTGTAACAGGTAGATCACAAACATACAACAATTGTGACACACAGATTCTCAGGACTCCGCTGGAGGAGGGAGTTCACTCAGCACCAAAACAGCTAAAGTGCCTGCAGTAACTATACTCAGAGTAAGAGAAATCATTTTGCGGAGGATTTGACTACGTTAACTGTGATGTCCTGCTGTTTACCTGTCAGTAAACAGTTAAGGTCTGTTTCTGTTGGTGCAGTTCGAGTGGAGACTAAACAACATCAATACATTTCACTGTATATATTTATTCACAAACATATTCAACCAATAAAACAAGATTTCCAGCATCTGCGGAGAGAGAAACAAAAGTTCATGTTTCGAGTCTGTATGATCCCTCTTCAGAACTAGAGAGAGATAGAAATATGATGAAATTTATACTGTTAAGGGGGCGGGGGGGCAGACGGAGCTGGATAGAAGGCCAGTGATAGGTGGGGAAAAAGGGGGATTGACAAAGTTGTCATGAGCTAAAGGACAAAAAGTCCCTCAAACTGATAGAGCCCCTCAAACTCAAAATTCTGCCCTGTGTGTTAAGTGTGTTGAATGTTATAGTTGATATGTTATTAGTAACGGCATAGTTTATATCCGCCCCCCACATCATCCTTTCCACAAACCAAAAGTAATTTGGTTTATTCAATGTTTGGAACTCTCCCACATTCTAAATGTTTATTCCAATGTCCCTTTCAACAGGTTGAAGTTGGATTTGCCAAGAACGCTTCAGGTGAAACTGTCCTGACTCCCCTCCTTCTGCAAACTCTTTGGTCAGTTCTGATTGAGACCTGCCAGTTCCCCGGCGTTAGCTGTCAGCTGCCCTCAGTTGGCACCAGTGCCGAGGCAGCAATTGTTTCCCGAAAATGAATTTGGCTTTAAAATCCCTGTTCCCTGCACATCCCCCATCGGATTCGTTTACTGTCACACTCCTTAATTCACTGCTTTTGACACCAGTTGTTCCTGTGTGGTAGTCTCGCTTGGTGGTTGAACTAAAACTAAAAATAACACTTACAAAGCATGTTGGGGACCTGATAGGAAGAATGGCGGTATAGATGAGAAGGAGCTGTATGTGTCTAATCTCTTCCCACATTATTAACAAGTCTTCCAACAAATTGCTTTTCCATTATACTTAGCAACGTTTCAGTAATTCTGCTCATTTCATTTGATGTTCTGTATTCCCTGGGTCTGCAGGTTTTTCGGACGGTGTCGTTAGAGAGCGAATGCAGGGCCAGGGCTGGTGATTTGTTTTTATTTCAGGTTTCCAGCATCCGCAGTATTTTGCTTTCATTGCAGGAAATACTCAGGGCGGTTAATACAATGTTAATCGCCCAGGTTGATATAAAACAGGCGGAAAGCGAGTTGGGGATCCGAGCCGCAGTACAGGAACAAGATTTCAGCACGGACATGCCCAGGATGTCCTTTTGTGGAGCTAGGACTAGTTCACGATTACTGTACACAGGCAGCTTCTTACACGTGAAGACACACTGATCAGTGGGTCTATTTTCTTGGCTCCGGCCTTTGGGTCCAGGGGTAGGGGTTAGGGTGGGTGGGGTGGGTGTGCGGTGGGTGAGCCCAAAAATGAAGCTGAGCACAGGGCACCACTAACTGTAAATTCACCACTGAGTACAGCAGGTATACCTCTACCAGATGGGCTGCAGCTGTCTAACAACTGAACTCACCAGCACCTTCTCATGGGCAATTAGGGAGGGGTAAAAATGCCGGCCTAGCCAGCAACCCTAACTTCTCATGAAAGAATTCTTAAACATGATTTTCTGATTCCCTGAATAAATTTGTGGGACTGTATTAGTTTGAGGGATTGAGTTTGAGGGGCTGAATAAGCTTGAGGGACAGTGTCAGTTTGAGGGACTGACTTTGAGGAACTGTCTTAGTTTGAGGGGCTGTATTACTTTGAGGGGATGTATTAGTTTGATGGACTCCGTTAGTTTGAACGACTGTATCAGTTTGAGAGACTGAGTTTGAGGAACTGTATTAGTTTGAGGGTCTGTGTTAGGTTCAGGGACTGTATCAGTTTGAGGGACTGTACCAGTTTGAGGGTCTGTATCAGTTTGTGGGGCTGTATCGGTTTGAGGGACTGTATAGGTTTGAGAGTCTGTGTTAGTTTCAGGTGCTGTATCAGTTTGAGGGACTGTATTAGTTTGAGTGGCTGTCTTAGTTTGAGGGACTGTACCACTTTGAGGGACTGTACCAGTTTGAGGGACTTTATTAGTTTGAGGGTCTGTGTTAGTTTCAGGGACTGTATCAGTTTGTGGGGCTGTATTAGTTTGAGGGACTGTATCAGTTTGAGAGACTGTATCAATTTGAGGGACTGTATCAGTTTGAGGGACTGTATCAGTTTGAGGGACTATATCAGTTTGAGGGGCTGTATCAGTTTGAGGGACTGTACTAGTTTGAGGGGCAGTATTAGTTTGAGCAACTGTATTAGTTTGAGGGTCTGTATTACTTTGAGGGGATATATTAGTTTGATGGACTCTGTTAGTTTGAACGACTGTATCAGTTTGAGGGACTGAGTTTGAGGAACTGTATTAGTTTGAGGGTCTGTGTTAGGTTCAGGGGCTGTATCAGTTTGAGGAACTGTGTTAGTTTGAGTGGCTGTATTAGTTTGAGGGACTGTATCAGTTTGAGGGACTGTATCAGTTTGAGGGACTGTATCAGTTTGAGGGTCTGTGTTAGTTTGAGGGTCTGTATCAGTTTATGGGGCTGTATCGGTTTGAGGGACTGTATTAGATGGTGGAATTGTATCAGTTTGAGGGACTGTATTATTTTGAGGAACTGTATCAATTTGAGGGCCTGTATCAGTTTGAGTGACTGTATCAGTTTGAGGGGCTGTATCAGTTTGAGGGGCTCTAACAGTTTGAGGGACTGTATCAGTTTGAGGGTCTGTATCAGTTTGAGGGGCTGTATTAGATGGTGGAATTGTATCAGTTTGAGGGACTGTATTATTTTGAGAGACTGTATCAATTTGAGGGACTGTATCAGTTTGAGGGACTGTATCAGTTTGAGGGACAGTATCAGTTTGAGGGTCTGTATCAGTTTGAGGGGCTGTATCAGTTTGAACGACTGTATCAGTTTGAGGGACTGAGTTTGAGGAACTGTATTAGTTTGAGGGTCTGTGTTAGGTTCAGGAGCTGTATCAGTTTGTGGGACTGTATTAGTTTGAGTGACTGTATTAGTTTGAGGGACTGTATCAGTTTGAGGGACTGTATCAGTTTGAGGGACTTTATTATTTTGAGGGTCTGTGTTAGTTTGAGGGTCTGTATTAGTTTGTGGGGCTGTATCGGTTTGAGGGACTGTATTAGTTTGAGGGTCTGTGTTAGTTTCAGGTGCTGTATCAGTTTGAGGGACTGTATTAGTTTGAGTGGCTGTCTTAGTTTGAGGGTCTGTGTCAGTTTGAAGGACTGTACCAGTTTGAGGGACTTTATTAGTTTGAGGGTCTGTGTTAGTTTCAGGGGCTGTATCAGTTTGTGGGACTGTATTAGTTTGAGGGACTGTATCAATTTGAGGGACTGTATCAATTTGAAGGACTGTATTAGTTTGAGGGACTGTGTCGGTTTGAGGGGCTGTATCAGTTTGAAGGACTGTATCAGTTTGAGGAACTGTATTAGATGGTGGAATTGTATCAGTTTGAGGAACTCTATTATTTTGAGGGACTGTATCAATTTGAGGGCCTGTATCAGATTGAGTGACTGTATCAGTTTGAGGGGCTGTATCAGTTTGAGGGTCTCTAACAGTTTGAGGGAATGTATTATTTTGAGGGACTGTATCAGTTTGAGGGAATCTATTAGTGTGAGGGACTGTATCAGTTTGAGGGGCTATATCAGTTCGACGGACTGTATTAGTTTGAGGGACTGTGTCGGTTTGAGGGGCTGTATCAGTTTGAAGGACTGTATCAGTTTGAGGAACTGTATTAGATGGTGGAATTGTATCAGTTTGAGGAACTCTATTATTTTGAGGGACTGTATCAATTTGAGGGCCTGTATCAGATTAAGTGACTGTATCAGTTTGAGGGGCTGTATCAGTTTGAGGGTCTCTAACAGTTTGAGGGAATGTATCAGTTTGAGGGTCTGTATCAGTTTGAGGGACTGTATTAGATGGTGGAATTGTATCAGTTTGAGGGACTGTATTATTTTGAGGGACTGTATCAATTTGAGGGACGGTATCAGTTGAGGGGCTGTAGCAGTTTGAGGGGCTGTATCAGTTTGAGTGACTGTAACAGATTGAGGGTCTGTATCAGTTTGAGGGGCTGAATCAATTTGATGGACTGTATCAGTTTGAGGGGCTATATCAGTTTGAGGGGCTCTATCAGTGTGAGGGACTATATCAGTTTGAGGGGCTTTATTAGTTTGAGGGACTACTAGTTTGAGGGGCAGTATTGGTTTGAGGAACTGTATTAGTTTGAGGGTCTGTATTACTTTGAGGGGATGTATTAGTTTGATGGACTCTGTTAGTTTGAACGACTGTATCAGTTTGAGGGACTGAGTTTGAGGAACTGTATTAGTTTGAGGGTCTGAGTTAGGTTCAGGGGCTGTATCAGTTTGAGGGACTGTATTAGTTTGAGTGAATGTATGAGTTTGAGGGACTGTATCAGTTTGACGGACTGTATCAGATTGAGGGACTTTATTAGTTTGAGGGTCTGTGTTAGTTTGAGGGTCTGTATCAGTTTGTGGGGCTGTATCGGTTTGAGGGACTGTATTAGTTTGAGGGTCTGTGTTAGTTTCAGGTGCTGTATCAGTTTGAGGGACTGTATTAGTTTCAGTTGCTGTCTTAGTTTGAGGGACTGTATCAGTTTGAAGGACTGTACCAGTTTGAGGGACTTTATTAGTTTGAGGGTCTGTGTTAGTTTCAGGGGCTGTATCAGTTTGTGGGACTGTATTAGTTTGAGGGACTGTATCAGTTTGAGGGCCTGTATCAATTTGAGGGACTGTATCAGTTTGAGGAACTGTATCATTTCGAGGGGCTATATCAGTTAGGGACTCTATCAGTGTGAGGTACTGTATCAGTTTGAGCGGCTGTAACAGTTTGAGGGACTGTACTAGTTTGAGGGGCAGTATTAGTTTGCGGGGCTGTACTAGATTGAGGGACTGTATTAGTTTGAGGGACTGTGTCGGTTTGAGGGGTTGTATCAGTTTGAGGAAATGTATTAGATGGTGGAATTGTATCAGTTTGAGGGACTGTATTATTTTGAGCGAAAGTATCAGTTTGAAGGCCTGTATCAGTTTGAGGGGCTGGATCAGTTTGAGGGGCTCTATCAGTTTGAGGGACTGTATCAGTTTGAGGGTCTGTATCAGTTTGAGGGACTGTATCAATTTGAGGGACTGTATCAGTTTGAGGGTCTGTATCAGTTTGAGGGACTGTATTAGATGGTCGAATTGTATAAGTTTAAGGGACTGTATTATTTTGAGGGACTGTATCAATTTGAGGGACTGTATCAGTTTGAGGGGCTGTAGCAGTTTGAGGGACTGTATCAGTTTGAGGGGCTGAATCAATTTGATGGACTGTACCAGTTTGAGGGTCTGTATCAGTTTGAGGGGTTGAAACAATTTGATGGACTGTACCAGTTTGAGGGGATGTATTAGTTTGAGGGACTGTATCAGTTTGAGGGGCTGTATCAGTTTGAGGGTCTATATCAGTTTGAGGGACTGTATTAGTTTGAGGGACAGTATCAGTTTGAGGGACTGTATTAGATTGAGTGACTGTATCAGTTTGAGGGGCTGTATCAGTTTGAGCGACTGTATCAGTTTGAGGGGCTGTTTCAGTTTGAGGGGCTGTATCAGTTTGAGGGGCTGTATCAGTTTGAGGGACTGTACTAGTTTGAGGGGCTGTAGTACTTTGAGGGGATGTATTAGTTTGATGGACTCTGTTAGTTTGAACGACTGTATCAGTTTGAGGGACTGAGTTTGAGGAACTGTATTAGTTTGAGGGTCTGTGTTAGTTTCAGGTGCTGTATCAGTTTGAGGGACTGTATCAGTTTGAGGGTCTGTATCAGTTTGAGGGGCTGTATTAGATGGTGGAATTGTATCAGTTTGAGGGACTGTATTATTTTGAGAGACTGTATCAATTTGAGGGACTGTATCAGTTTGAGGGACTGTATCAGTTTGAGGGACAGTATCAGTTTGAGGGTATGTATCAGTTTGAGGGGCTGTATCAGTTTGAACGACTGTATCAGTTTGAGGGACTGAGTTTGAGGAACTGTATTAGTTTGAGGGTCTGTGTTAGGTTCAGGAGCTGTATCAGTTTGTGGGACTGTATTAGTTTGAGTGACTGTATTAGTTTGAGAGACTGTATCAGTTTGAGGGACTGTATCAGTTTGAGGGACTTTATTAGTTTGAGGGTCTGTGTTAGTTTGAGGGTCTGTATCAGTTTGTGGGGCTGTATCGGTTTGAGGGACTGTATTAGTTTGAGGGTCTGTGTTAGTTTCAGGTGCTGTATCAGTTTGAGGGACTGTATTAGTTTGAGTGGCTGTCTTAGTTTGAGGGTCTGTGTCAGTTTGAAGGACTGTACCAGTTTGAGGGACTTTATTAGTTTGAGGGTCTGTGTTAGTTTCAGGGGCTGTATCAGTTTGTGGGACTGTATTAGTTTGAGGGACTGTATCAATTTGAGGGACTGTATCAATTTGAGGGACTGTATCAGATTGAGGGATTGTATTATTTTGAGGGACTGTATCAGTTTGAGGCAATCTATCAGTGTGAGGGACTGTATCAGTTTGAGGGGCTATATCAGTTCGACGGACTGTATTAGTTTGAGTGACTGTATCAGTTTGAGGGGCTGTATCAGTTTGAGGGACTGTACTACTTTGAGGGGCAGTATTAGTTTGAGGGACTGTATTAGTTTGAGGGACTGTCAGTTTGAGGGGCTGTATCAGTTTGAAGGACTGTATCAGTTTGAGGAACTGTATTAGATGGTGGAATTGTATCAGTTTGAGGAACTCTATTATTTTGAGGGACTGTATCAATTTGAGGGCCTGTATCAGATTGAGTGACTGTATCAGTTTGAGGGGCTGTATCAGTTTGAGGGTCTCTAACAGTTTGAGGGAATGTATCAGTTTGAGGGTCTGTATCAGTTTGAGGGACTGTATTAGATGGTGGAATTGTATCAGTTTGAGGGACTGTATTATTTTGAGGGACTGTATCAATTTGAGGGACGGTATCAGTTGAGGGGCTGTAGCAGTTTGAGGGGCTGTATCAGTTTGAGGGACTGTATCAGTTTGAGGGTCTGTATCAGTTTGAGGGGCTGAATCAATTTGATGGACTGTATCAGTTTGAGGGGCTATATCAGTTTGAGGGGCTCTATCAGTGTGAGGGACTATATCAGTTTGAGGGGCTTTATTAGTTTGAGGGACTACTAGTTTGAGGGGCAGTATTGGTTTGAAGAACTGTATTAGTTTGAGGGTCTGTATTACTTTGAGGGGATATATTAGTTTGATGGACTCTGTTAGTTTGAACGACTGTATCAGTTTGAGGGACTGAGTTTGAGGAACTGTATTAGTTTGAGGGTCTGTGTTAGGTTCAGGGGCTGTATCAGTTTGTGGGACAGTATTAGTTTGAGTGAATGTATGAGTTTGAGGGACTGTATCAGTTTGACGGACTGTATCAGATTGAGGGACTTTATTAGTTTGAGGGTCTGTGTTAGTTTGAGGGTCTGTATCAGTTTGTGGGGCTGTATCGGTTTGAGGGACTGTATTAGTTTGAGGGTCTGTGTTAGTTTCAGGTGCTGTATCAGTTTGAGGGACTGTATTAGTTTCAGTTGCTGTCTTAGTTTGAGGGACTGTATCAGTTTGAAGGACTGTACCAGTTTGAGGGACTTTATTAGTTTGAGGGTCTGTGTTAGTTTCAGGGGCTGTATCAGTTTGTGGGACTGTATTAGTTTGAGGGACTGTATCAGTTTGAGGGCCTGTATCAATTTGAGGGACTGTATCAGTTTGAGGAACTGTATCATTTCGAGGGGCTATATCAGTTAGGGACTCTATCAGTGTGAGGTACTGTATCAGTTTGAGCGGCTGTAACAGTTTGAGGGACTGTACTAGTTTGAGGGGCAGTATTAGTTTGCGGGGCTGTACTAGATTGAGGGACTGTATTAGTTTGAGGGACTGTGTCGGTTTGAGGGGTTGTATCAGTTTGAGGAAATGTATTAGATGGTGGAATTGTATCAGTTTGAGGGACTGTATTATTTTGAGCGAAAGTATCAGTTTGAAGGCCTGTATCAGTTTGAGGGGCTGGATCAGTTTGAGGGGCTCTATCAGTTTGAGGGACTGTATCAGTTTGAGGGTCTGTATCAGTTTGAGGGACTGTATCAATTTGAGGGACTGTATCAGTTTGAGGGTCTGTATCAGTTTGAGGGACTGTATTAGATGGTCGAATTGTATAAGTTTGAGGGACTGTATTATTTTGAGGGACTGTATCAATTTGAGGGACTATCAGTTTGAGGGGCTGTAGCAGTTTGAGGGACAGTATCAGTTTGAGGGGCT
Organism: Cetorhinus maximus; assembly: GCF_964194155.1. NCBI lineage: Eukaryota > Metazoa > Chordata > Chondrichthyes > Lamniformes > Cetorhinidae > Cetorhinus > Cetorhinus maximus. The sequence goes on along the minus strand of NC_135899.1, from coordinate 26,866,171 downwards.
GAATCAATTTGATGGACTGTACCAGTTTGAGGGTCTGTATCAGTTTGAGGGGTTGAAACAATTTGATGGACTGTACCAGTTTGAGGGGATGTATTAGTTTGAGGGACTGTATCAGTTTGAGGGGCTGTATCAGTTTGAGGGGCTATATCAGTTTGAGGGACTGCATTAGTTTGAGGGACAGTATCAGTTTGAGGGACTGTATTAGTTTGAGTGACTGTATCAGTTTGAGGGGCTGTATCAGTTCGAGGGACTGTATCAGTTTGAGGGGCTGTTTCAGTTTGAGGGGCTGTATCAGTTTGAGGGGCTGTATTAGTTTGAGGGACTGTACTAGTTTGAGGGGCTGTATAACTTTGAGGGGATGTATTAGTTTGATGGACTCTGTTAGTTTGAACGACTGTATCAGTTTGAGGGACTGAGTTTGAGGAACTGTATTAGTTTGAGGGTCTGTGTTAGTTTCAGGTGCTGTATCAGTTTGAGGGACTGTATTAGTTTGAGTGGCTGTCTTAGTTTGAGGGACTGTATCAGTTTGAGGACTGTACCAGTTTGAGGGACTTTATTAGTTTGAGGGTCTGTGTTAGTTTCAGGGACTGTATCAGTTTGAGGGACTGTATTAGTTTGAGGGACTGTATCAGTTTGAGAGACTGTATCAGTTTGAGGGACTGTACCAGTTTGAGGGACTTTATTAGTTGGAGTGTCTGTGTTAGTTTCAGGGGCTGTATCAGTTTGTGGGGCTGTATTAGTTTGAGGGACTGTATCAGTTTGAGGGACTGTATCAATTTGAGGGACTGTTTCAGTTTGAGGGTCTGTGTTAGTTTGAGGGTCTGTATCAGTTTATGGGGCTGTATCGGTTTGAGGGACTGTATTAGATGGTGGAATTGTATCAGTTTGAGGGACTGTATTATTTTGAGGAACTGTATCAATTTGAGGGCCTTTATCAGTTTGAGTGACTGTATCAGTTTGAGGGGCTGTATCAGTTTGAGGGGCTCTAACAGTTTGAGGGACTGTATCAGTTTGAGGGTCTGTATCAGTTTGAGGGGCTGTATTAGATGGTGGAATTGTATCAGTTTGAGGGACTGTATTATTTTGAGGGACTGTATCAATTTGAGGAACTGTATCAGTTTGAGGGACTGTATCAGTTTGAGGGACAGTATCAGTTTGAGGGTCTGTATCAGTTTGAGGGGCTGTATCAGTTTGAACGACTGTATCAGTTTGAGGGACTGAGTTTGAGGAACTGTATTAGTTTGAGGGTCTGTGTTAGGTTCAGGAGCTGTGTCAGTTTGTGGGACTGTATTAGTTTGAGTGACTGTATTAGTTTGAGAGACTGCATCAGTTTGAGGGACTGTATCAGTTTGAGGGACTTTATTAGTTTGAGGGTCTGTGTTAGTTTGAGGGTCTGTATCAGTTTGTGGGGCTGTATCGGTTTGAGGGACTGTATTAGTTTGAGGGTCTGTGTTAGTTTCAGGTGCCGTATCAGTTTGAGGGACTGTATTAGTTTGAGTGGCTGTCTTAGTTTGAGGGTCTGTGTCAGTTTGAAGGACTGTACCAGTTTGAGGGACTTTATTAGTTTGAGGGTCTGTGTTAGTTTCAGGGGCTGTATCAGTTTGTGGGACTGTATTAGTTTGAGGGACTGTATCAATTTGAGGGACTGTATCAATTTGAAGGACTGTATCAGTTTGAGGGACTGTATTATTTTGAGGGACTGTATCAGTTTGAGGGAATCTATTAGTGTGAGGGACTGTATCAGTTTGAGGGGCTATATCAGTTCGACGGACTGTATTAGTTTGAGGGACTGTGTCGGTTTGAGGGGCTGTATCAGTTTGAAGGACTGTATCAGTTTGAGGAACTGTATTAGATGGTGGAATTGTATCAGTTTGAGGAACTCTATTATTTTGAGGGACTGTATCAATTTGAGGGCCTGTATCAGATTGAGTGACTGTATCAGTTTGAGGGGCTGTATCAGTTTGAGGGTCTCTAACAGTTTGAGGGAATGTATCAGTTTGAGGGTCTGTATCAGTTTGAGGGACTGTATTAGATGGTGGAATTGTATCAGTTTGAGGGACTGTATTATTTTGAGGGACTGTATCAATTTGAAGGACTGTATCAGTTGAGGGACTGTAGCAGTTTGAGGGGCTGTATCAGTTTGAGGGACTGTATCAGTTTGAGGGTCTGTATCAGTTTGAGGGGCTGAATCAATTTGATGGACTGTATCAGTTTGAGGGGCTATATCAGTTTGAGGGGCTCTATCAGTGTGAGGGACTATATCAGTTTGAGGGGCTTTATTAGTTTGAGGGACTACTAGTTTGAGGGGCAGTATTGGTTTGAGGAACTGCATTAGTTTGAGGGTCTGTATTACATTGAGGGGATGTATTAGTTTGATGGACTCTGTTAGTTTGAACGACTGTATCAGTTTGAGGGACTGAGTTTGAGGAACTGTATTAGTTTGAGGGTCTGTGTTAGTTTGAGGGTCTGTATCAGTTTGTGGGGCTGTATCGGTTTGAGGGTCTGTATTAGTTTGAGGGTCTGTGTTAGTTTCAGGTGCTGTATCAGTTTGAGGGACTGTATTAGTTTCAGTTGCTGTCTTAGTTTGAGGGACTGTATCAGTTTGAAGGACTGTACCAGTTTGAGGGACTTTATTAGTTTGATGGTCTGTGTTAGTTTCAGGGGCTGTATCAGTTTGTGGGACTGTATTAGTTTGAGGGACTGTATCAGTTTGAGGGCCTGTATCAATTTGAGGGACTGTATCAGTTTGAGGAACTGTATCATTTCGAGGGGCTATATCAGTTAGGGACTCTATCAGTGTGAGGTACTGTATCAGTTTGAGCGGCTGTATCAGTTTGAGGGACTGTACTAGTTTGAGGGGCAGTATTAGTTTGCGGGGCTGTACTAGATTGAGGGACTGTATTAGTTTGAGGGACTGTGTCGGTTTGAGGGGTTGTATCAGTTTGAGGAAATGTATTAGATGGTGGAATTGTATCAGTTTGAGGGACTGTATTATTTTGAGCGAAAGTATCAGTTTGAAGGCCTGTATCAGTTTGAGGGGCTGGATCAGTTTGAGGGGCTCTATCAGTTTGAGGGACTGTATCAGTTTGAGGGTCTGTATCAGTTTGAGGGACTGTATCAATTTGAGGGACTGTATCAGTTTGAGGGTCTGTATCAGTTTGAGGGACTGTATTAGATGGTCGAATTGTATAAGTTTGAGGGACTGTATTATTTTGAGGGACTGTATGAATTTGAGGGACTGTATCAGTTTGAGGGGCTGTAGCAGTTTGAGGGACTGTATCAGTTTGAGGGGCTGAATCAATTTGATGGACTGTACCAGTTTGAGGGTCTGTATCAGTTTGAGGGGTTGAAACAATTTGATGGACTGTACCAGTTTGAGGGGATGTATTAGTTTGAGGGACTGTATCAGTTTGAGGGGCTGTATCAGTTTGAGGGTCTATATCAGTTTGAGGGACTGTATTAGTTTGAGGGACAGTATCAGTTTGAGGGACTGTATTAGATTGAGTGACTGTATCAGTTTGAGGGGCTGTATCAGTTTGAGCGACTGTATCTGTTTGAGGGGCTGTTTCAGTTTGAGGGGCTGTATCAGTTTGAGGGGCTGTATCAGTTTGAGGGACTGTACTAGTTTGAGGGGCTGTAGTACTTTGAGGGGATGTATTAGTTTGATGGACTCTGTTAGTTTGAACGACTGTATCAGTTTGAGGGACTGAGTTTGAGGAACTGTATTAGTTTGAGGGTCTGTGTTAGTTTCAGGTGCTGTATCAGTTTGAGGGACTGTATCAGTTTGAGGGTCTGTATCAGTTTGAGGGGCTGTATTAGATGGTGGAATTGTATCAGTTTGAGGGACTGTATTATTTTGAGAGACTGTATCAATTTGAGGGACTGTATCAGTTTGAGGGACTGTATCAGTTTGAGGGACAGTATCAGTTTGAGGGTATGTATCAGTTTGAGGGGCTGTATCAGTTTGAACGACTGTATCAGTTTGAGGGACTGAGTTTGAGGAACTGTATTAGTTTGAGGGTCTGTGTTAGGTTCAGGAGCTGTATCAGTTTGTGGGACTGTATTAGTTTGAGTGACTGTATTAGTTTGAGAGACTGTATCAGTTTGAGGGACTGTATCAGTTTGAGGGACTTTATTAGTTTGAGGGTCTGTGTTAGTTTGAGGGTCTGTATCAGTTTGTGGGGCTGTATCGGTTTGAGGGACTGTATTAGTTTGAGGGTCTGTGTTAGTTTCAGGTGCTGTATCAGTTTGAGGGACTGTATTAGTTTGAGTGGCTGTCTTAGTTTGAGGGTCTGTGTCAGTTTGAAGGACTGTACCAGTTTGAGGGACTTTATTAGTTTGAGGGTCTGTGTTAGTTTCAGGGGCTGTATCAGTTTGTGGGACTGTATTAGTTTGAGGGACTGTATCAATTTGAGGGACTGTATCAATTTGAGGGACTGTATCAGATTGAGGGATTGTATTATTTTGAGGGACTGTATCAGTTTGAGGCAATCTATCAGTGTGAGGGACTGTATCAGTTTGAGGGGCTATATCAGTTCGACGGACTGTATTAGTTTGAGTGACTGTATCAGTTTGAGGGGCTGTATCAGTTTGAGGGACTGTACTACTTTGAGGGGCAGTATTAGTTTGAGGGACTGTATTAGTTTGAGGGACTGTCAGTTTGAGGGGCTGTATCAGTTTGAAGGACTGTATCAGTTTGAGGAACTGTATTAGATGGTGGAATTGTATCAGTTTGAGGAACTCTATTATTTTGAGGGACTGTATCAATTTGAGGGCCTGTATCAGATTGAGTGACTGTATCAGTTTGAGGGGCTGTATCAGTTTGAGGGTCTCTAACAGTTTGAGGGAATGTATCAGTTTGAGGGTCTGTATCAGTTTGAGGGACTGTATTAGATGGTGGAATTGTATCAGTTTGAGGGACTGTATTATTTTGAGGGACTGTATCAATTTGAGGGACGGTATCAGTTGAGGGGCTGTAGCAGTTTGAGGGGCTGTATCAGTTTGAGGGACTGTATCAGTTTGAGGGTCTGTATCAGTTTGAGGGGCTGAATCAATTTGATGGACTGTATCAGTTTGAGGGGCTATATCAGTTTGAGGGGCTCTATCAGTGTGAGGGACTATATCAGTTTGAGGGGCTTTATTAGTTTGAGGGACTACTAGTTTGAGGGGCAGTATTGGTTTGAAGAACTGTATTAGTTTGAGGGTCTGTATTACTTTGAGGGGATATATTAGTTTGATGGACTCTGTTAGTTTGAACGACTGTATCAGTTTGAGGGACTGAGTTTGAGGAACTGTATTAGTTTGAGGGTCTGTGTTAGGTTCAGGGGCTGTATCAGTTTGTGGGACAGTATTAGTTTGAGTGAATGTATGAGTTTGAGGGACTGTATCAGTTTGACGGACTGTATCAGATTGAGGGACTTTATTAGTTTGAGGGTCTGTGTTAGTTTGAGGGTCTGTATCAGTTTGTGGGGCTGTATCGGTTTGAGGGACTGTATTAGTTTGAGGGTCTGTGTTAGTTTCAGGTGCTGTATCAGTTTGAGGGACTGTATTAGTTTCAGTTGCTGTCTTAGTTTGAGGGACTGTATCAGTTTGAAGGACTGTACCAGTTTGAGGGACTTTATTAGTTTGAGGGTCTGTGTTAGTTTCAGGGGCTGTATCAGTTTGTGGGACTGTATTAGTTTGAGGGACTGTATCAGTTTGAGGGCCTGTATCAATTTGAGGGACTGTATCAGTTTGAGGAACTGTATCATTTCGAGGGGCTATATCAGTTAGGGACTCTATCAGTGTGAGGTACTGTATCAGTTTGAGCGGCTGTAACAGTTTGAGGGACTGTACTAGTTTGAGGGGCAGTATTAGTTTGCGGGGCTGTACTAGATTGAGGGACTGTATTAGTTTGAGGGACTGTGTCGGTTTGAGGGGTTGTATCAGTTTGAGGAAATGTATTAGATGGTGGAATTGTATCAGTTTGAGGGACTGTATTATTTTGAGCGAAAGTATCAGTTTGAAGGCCTGTATCAGTTTGAGGGGCTGGATCAGTTTGAGGGGCTCTATCAGTTTGAGGGACTGTATCAGTTTGAGGGTCTGTATCAGTTTGAGGGACTGTATCAATTTGAGGGACTGTATCAGTTTGAGGGTCTGTATCAGTTTGAGGGACTGTATTAGATGGTCGAATTGTATAAGTTTGAGGGACTGTATTATTTTGAGGGACTGTATCAATTTGAGGGACTATCAGTTTGAGGGGCTGTAGCAGTTTGAGGGACAGTATCAGTTTGAGGGGCTGAATCAATTTGATGGACTGTACCAGTTTGAGGGTCTGTATCAGTTTGAGGGGTTGAAACAATTTGATGGACTGTACCAGTTTGAGGGGATGTATTAGTTTGAGGGACTGTATCAGTTTGAGGGGCTGTATCAGTTTGAGGGGCTATATCAGTTTGAGGGACTGCATTAGTTTGAGGGACAGTATCAGTTTGAGGGACTGTATTAGTTTGAGTGACTGTATCAGTTTGAGGGGCTGTATCAGTTCGAGGGACTGTATCAGTTTGAGGGGCTGTTTCAGTTTGAGGGGCTGTATCAGTTTGAGGGGCTGTATTAGTTTGAGGGACTGTACTAGTTTGAGGGGCTGTATAACTTTGAGGGGATGTATTAGTTTGATGGACTCTGTTAGTTTGAACGACTGTATCAGTTTGAGGGACTGAGTTTGAGGAACTGTATTAGTTTGAGGGTCTGTGTTAGTTTCAGGTGCTGTATCAGTTTGAGGGACTGTATTAGTTTGAGTGGCTGTCTTAGTTTGAGGGACTGTATCAGTTTGAGGACTGTACCAGTTTGAGGGACTTTATTAGTTTGAGGGTCTGTGTTAGTTTCAGGGACTGTATCAGTTTGAGGGACTGTATTAGTTTGAGGGACTGTATCAGTTTGAGAGACTGTATCAGTTTGAGGGACTGTACCAGTTTGAGGGACTTTATTAGTTGGAGTGTCTGTGTTAGTTTCAGGGGCTGTATCAGTTTGTGGGGCTGTATTAGTTTGAGGGACTGTATCAGTTTGAGGGACTGTATCAATTTGAGGGACTGTTTCAGTTTGAGGGTCTGTGTTAGTTTGAGGGTCTGTATCAGTTTATGGGGCTGTATCGGTTTGAGGGACTGTATTAGATGGTGGAATTGTATCAGTTTGAGGGACTGTATTATTTTGAGGGACTGTATCAATTTGAGGGCCTGTATCAGATTGAGTGACTGTATCAGTTTGAGGGGCTGTATCAGTTTGAGGGTCTCTAACAGTTTGAGGGAATGTATCAGTTTGAGGGTCTGTATCAGTTTGAGGGACTGTATTAGATGGTGGAATTGTATCAGTTTGAGGGACTGTATTATTTTGAGGGACTGTATCAATTTGAGGGACGGTATCAGTTGAGGGGCTGTAGCAGTTTGAGGGGCTGTATCAGTTTGAGGGACTGTATCAGTTTGAGGGTCTGTATCAGTTTGAGGGGCTGAATCAATTTGATGGACTGTATCAGTTTGAGGGGCTATATCAGTTTGAGGGGCTCTATCAGTGTGAGGGACTATATCAGTTTGAGGGGCTTTATTAGTTTGAGGGACTACTAGTTTGAGGGGCAGTATTGGTTTGAAGAACTGTATTAGTTTGAGGGTCTGTATTACTTTGAGGGGATATATTAGTTTGATGGACTCTGTTAGTTTGAACGACTGTATCAGTTTGAGGGACTGAGTTTGAGGAACTGTATTAGTTTGAGGGTCTGTGTTAGGTTCAGGGGCTGTATCAGTTTGTGGGACAGTATTAGTTTGAGTGAATGTATGAGTTTGAGGGACTGTATCAGTTTGACGGACTGTATCAGATTGAGGGACTTTATTAGTTTGAGGGTCTGTGTTAGTTTGAGGGTCTGTATCAGTTTGTGGGGCTGTATCGGTTTGAGGGACTGTATTAGTTTGAGGGTCTGTGTTAGTTTCAGGTGCTGTATCAGTTTGAGGGACTGTATTAGTTTCAGTTGCTGTCTTAGTTTGAGGGACTGTATCAGTTTGAAGGACTGTACCAGTTTGAGGGACTTTATTAGTTTGAGGGTCTGTGTTAGTTTCAGGGGCTGTATCAGTTTGTGGGACTGTATTAGTTTGAGGGACTGTATCAGTTTGAGGGCCTGTATCAATTTGAGGGACTGTATCAGTTTGAGGAACTGTATCATTTCGAGGGGCTATATCAGTTAGGGACTCTATCAGTGTGAGGTACTGTATCAGTTTGAGCGGCTGTAACAGTTTGAGGGACTGTACTAGTTTGAGGGGCAGTATTAGTTTGCGGGGCTGTACTAGATTGAGGGACTGTATTAGTTTGAGGGACTGTGTCGGTTTGAGGGGTTGTATCAGTTTGAGGAAATGTATTAGATGGTGGAATTGTATCAGTTTGAGGGACTGTATTATTTTGAGCGAAAGTATCAGTTTGAAGGCCTGTATCAGTTTGAGGGGCTGGATCAGTTTGAGGGGCTCTATCAGTTTGAGGGACTGTATCAGTTTGAGGGTCTGTATCAGTTTGAGGGACTGTATCAATTTGAGGGACTGTATCAGTTTGAGGGTCTGTATCAGTTTGAGGGACTGTATTAGATGGTCGAATTGTATAAGTTTGAGGGACTGTATTATTTTGAGGGACTGTATCAATTTGAGGGACTATCAGTTTGAGGGGCTGTAGCAGTTTGAGGGACAGTATCAGTTTGAGGGGCTGAATCAATTTGATGGACTGTACCAGTTTGAGGGTCTGTATCAGTTTGAGGGGTTGAAACAATTTGATGGACTGTACCAGTTTGAGGGGATGTATTAGTTTGAGGGACTGTATCAGTTTGAGGGGCTGTATCAGTTTGAGGGGCTATATCAGTTTGAGGGACTGCATTAGTTTGAGGGACAGTATCAGTTTGAGGGACTGTATTAGTTTGAGTGACTGTATCAGTTTGAGGGGCTGTATCAGTTCGAGGGACTGTATCAGTTTGAGGGGCTGTTTCAGTTTGAGGGGCTGTATCAGTTTGAGGGGCTGTATTAGTTTGAGGGACTGTACTAGTTTGAGGGGCTGTATAACTTTGAGGGGATGTATTAGTTTGATGGACTCTGTTAGTTTGAACGACTGTATCAGTTTGAGGGACTGAGTTTGAGGAACTGTATTAGTTTGAGGGTCTGTGTTAGTTTCAGGTGCTGTATCAGTTTGAGGGACTGTATTAGTTTGAGTGGCTGTCTTAGTTTGAGGGACTGTATCAGTTTGAGGACTGTACCAGTTTGAGGGACTTTATTAGTTTGAGGGTCTGTGTTAGTTTCAGGGACTGTATCAGTTTGAGGGACTGTATTAGTTTGAGGGACTGTATCAGTTTGAGAGACTGTATCAGTTTGAGGGACTGTACCAGTTTGAGGGACTTTATTAGTTGGAGTGTCTGTGTTAGTTTCAGGGGCTGTATCAGTTTGTGGGGCTGTATTAGTTTGAGGGACTGTATCAGTTTGAGGGACTGTATCAATTTGAGGGACTGTTTCAGTTTGAGGGTCTGTGTTAGTTTGAGGGTCTGTATCAGTTTATGGGGCTGTATCGGTTTGAGGGACTGTATTAGATGGTGGAATTGTATCAGTTTGAGGGACTGTATTATTTTGAGGAACTGTATCAATTTGAGGGCCTTTATCAGTTTGAGTGACTGTATCAGTTTGAGGGGCTGTATCAGTTTGAGGGGCTCTAACAGTTTGAGGGACTGTATCAGTTTGAGGGTCTGTATCAGTTTGAGGGGCTGTATTAGATGGTGGAATTGTATCAGTTTGAGGGACTGTATTATTTTGAGAGACTGTATCAATTTGAGGAACTGTATCAGTTTGAGGGACTGTATCAGTTTGAGGGACAGTATCAGTTTGAGGGTCTGTATCAGTTTGAGGGGCTGTATCAGTTTGAACGACTGTATCAGTTTGAGGGACTGAGTTTGAGGAACTGTATTAGTTTGAGGGTCTGTGTTAGGTTCAGGAGCTGTGTCAGTTTGTGGGACTGTATTAGTTTGAGTGACTGTATTAGTTTGAGAGACTGCATCAGTTTGAGGGACTGTATCAGTTTGAGGGACTTTATTAGTTTGAGGGTCTGTGTTAGTTTGAGGGTCTGTATCAGTTTGTGGGGCTGTATCGGTTTGAGGGACTGTATTAGTTTGAGGGTCTGTGTTAGTTTCAGGTGCCGTATCAGTTTGAGGGACTGTATTAGTTTGAGTGGCTGTCTTAGTTTGAGGGTCTGTGTCAGTTTGAAGGACTGTACCAGTTTGAGGGACTTTATTAGTTTGAGGGTCTGTGTTAGTTTCAGGGGCTGTATCAGTTTGTGGGACTGTATTAGTTTGAGGGACTGTATCAATTTGAGGGACTGTATCAATTTGAAGGACTGTATCAGTTTGAGGGACTGTATTATTTTGAGGGACTGTATCAGTTTGAGGGAATCTATTAGTGTGAGGGACTGTATCAGTTTGAGGGGCTATATCAGTTCGACGGACTGTATTAGTTTGAGGGACTGTGTCGGTTTGAGGGGCTGTATCAGTTTGAAGGACTGTATCAGTTTGAGGAACTGTATTAGATGGTGGAATTGTATCAGTTTGAGGAACTCTATTATTTTGAGGGACTGTATCAATTTGAGGGCCTGTATCAGATTGAGTGACTGTATCAGTTTGAGGGGCTGTATCAGTTTGAGGGTCTCTAACAGTTTGAGGGAATGTATCAGTTTGAGGGTCTGTATCAGTTTGAGGGACTGTATTAGATGGTGGAATTGTATCAGTTTGAGGGACTGTATTATTTTGAGGGACTGTATCAATTTGAAGGACTGTATCAGTTGAGGGACTGTAGCAGTTTGAGGGGCTGTATCAGTTTGAGGGACTGTATCAGTTTGAGGGTCTGTATCAGTTTGAGGGGCTGAATCAATTTGATGGACTGTATCAGTTTGAGGGGCTATATCAGTTTGAGGGGCTCTATCAGTGTGAGGGACTATATCAGTTTGAGGGGCTTTATTAGTTTGAGGGACTACTAGTTTGAGGGGCAGTATTGGTTTGAGGAACTGCATTAGTTTGAGGGTCTGTATTACATTGAGGGGATGTATTAGTTTGATGGACTCTGTTAGTTTGAACGACTGTATCAGTTTGAGGGACTGAGTTTGAGGAACTGTATTAGTTTGAGGGTCTGTGTTAGTTTGAGGGTCTGTATCAGTTTGTGGGGCTGTATCGGTTTGAGGGTCTGTATTAGTTTGAGGGTCTGTGTTAGTTTCAGGTGCTGTATCAGTTTGAGGGACTGTATTAGTTTCAGTTGCTGTCTTAGTTTGAGGGACTGTATCAGTTTGAAGGACTGTACCAGTTTGAGGGACTTTATTAGTTTGATGGTCTGTGTTAGTTTCAGGGGCTGTATCAGTTTGTGGGACTGTATTAGTTTGAGGGACTGTATCAGTTTGAGGGCCTGTATCAATTTGAGGGACTGTATCAGTTTGAGGAACTGTATCATTTCGAGGGGCTATATCAGTTAGGGACTCTATCAGTGTGAGGTACTGTATCAGTTTGAGCGGCTGTATCAGTTTGAGGGACTGTACTAGTTTGAGGGGCAGTATTAGTTTGCGGGGCTGTACTAGATTGAGGGACTGTATTAGTTTGAGGGACTGTGTCGGTTTGAGGGGTTGTATCAGTTTGAGGAAATGTATTAGATGGTGGAATTGTATCAGTTTGAGGGACTGTATTATTTTGAGCGAAAGTATCAGTTTGAAGGCCTGTATCAGTTTGAGGGGCTGGATCAGTTTGAGGGGCTCTATCAGTTTGAGGGACTGTATCAGTTTGAGGGTCTGTATCAGTTTGAGGGACTGTATCAATTTGAGGGACTGTATCAGTTTGAGGGTCTGTATCAGTTTGAGGGACTGTATTAGATGGTCGAATTGTATAAGTTTGAGGGACTGTATTATTTTGAGGGACTGTATGAATTTGAGGGACTGTATCAGTTTGAGGGGCTGTAGCAGTTTGAGGGACTGTATCAGTTTGAGGGGCTGAATCAATTTGATGGACTGTACCAGTTTGAGGGTCTGTATCAGTTTGAGGGGTTGAAACAATTTGATGGACTGTACCAGTTTGAGGGGATGTATTAGTTTGAGGGACTGTATCAGTTTGAGGGGCTGTATCAGTTTGAGGGTCTATATCAGTTTGAGGGACTGTATTAGTTTGAGGGACAGTATCAGTTTGAGGGACTGTATTAGATTGAGTGACTGTATCAGTTTGAGGGGCTGTATCAGTTTGAGCGACTGTATCAGTTTGAGGGGCTGTTTCAGTTTGAGGGGCTGTATCAGTTTGAGGGGCTGTATCAGTTTGAGGGACTGTACTAGTTTGAGGGGCTGTAGTACTTTGAGGGGATGTATTAGTTTGATGGACTCTGTTAGTTTGAACGACTGTATCAGTTTGAGGGACTGAGTTTGAGGAACTGTATTAGTTTGAGGGTCTGTGTTAGTTTCAGGTGCTGTATCAGTTTGAGGGACTGTATCAGTTTGAGGGTCTGTATCAGTTTGAGGGGCTGTATTAGATGGTGGAATTGTATCAGTTTGAGGGACTGTATTATTTTGAGAGACTGTATCAATTTGAGGGACTGTATCAGTTTGAGGGACTGTATCAGTTTGAGGGACAGTATCAGTTTGAGGGTATGTATCAGTTTGAGGGGCTGTATCAGTTTGAACGACTGTATCAGTTTGAGGGACTGAGTTTGAGGAACTGTATTAGTTTGAGGGTCTGTGTTAGGTTCAGGAGCTGTATCAGTTTGTGGGACTGTATTAGTTTGAGTGACTGTATTAGTTTGAGAGACTGTATCAGTTTGAGGGACTGTATCAGTTTGAGGGACTTTATTAGTTTGAGGGTCTGTGTTAGTTTGAGGGTCTGTATCAGTTTGTGGGGCTGTATCGGTTTGAGGGACTGTATTAGTTTGAGGGTCTGTGTTAGTTTCAGGTGCTGTATCAGTTTGAGGGACTGTATTAGTTTGAGTGGCTGTCTTAGTTTGAGGGTCTGTGTCAGTTTGAAGGACTGTACCAGTTTGAGGGACTTTATTAGTTTGAGGGTCTGTGTTAGTTTCAGGGGCTGTATCAGTTTGTGGGACTGTATTAGTTTGAGGGACTGTATCAATTTGAGGGACTGTATCAATTTGAGGGACTGTATCAGATTGAGGGATTGTATTATTTTGAGGGACTGTATCAGTTTGAGGCAATCTATCAGTGTGAGGGACTGTATCAGTTTGAGGGGCTATATCAGTTCGACGGACTGTATTAGTTTGAGTGACTGTATCAGTTTGAGGGGCTGTATCAGTTTGAGGGACTGTACTACTTTGAGGGGCAGTATTAGTTTGAGGGACTGTATTAGTTTGAGGGACTGTCAGTTTGAGGGGCTGTATCAGTTTGAAGGACTGTATCAGTTTGAGGAACTGTATTAGATGGTGGAATTGTATCAGTTTGAGGAACTCTATTATTTTGAGGGACTGTATCAATTTGAGGGCCTGTATCAGATTGAGTGACTGTATCAGTTTGAGGGGCTGTATCAGTTTGAGGGTCTCTAACAGTTTGAGGGAATGTATCAGTTTGAGGGTCTGTATCAGTTTGAGGGACTGTATTAGATGGTGGAATTGTATCAGTTTGAGGGACTGTATTATTTTGAGGGACTGTATCAATTTGAGGGACGGTATCAGTTGAGGGGCTGTAGCAGTTTGAGGGGCTGTATCAGTTTGAGGGACTGTATCAGTTTGAGGGTCTGTATCAGTTTGAGGGGCTGAATCAATTTGATGGACTGTATCAGTTTGAGGGGCTATATCAGTTTGAGGGGCTCTATCAGTGTGAGGGACTATATCAGTTTGAGGGGCTTTATTAGTTTGAGGGACTACTAGTTTGAGGGGCAGTATTGGTTTGAAGAACTGTATTAGTTTGAGGGTCTGTATTACTTTGAGGGGATATATTAGTTTGATGGACTCTGTTAGTTTGAACGACTGTATCAGTTTGAGGGACTGAGTTTGAGGAACTGTATTAGTTTGAGGGTCTGTGTTAGGTTCAGGGGCTGTATCAGTTTGTGGGACAGTATTAGTTTGAGTGAATGTATGAGTTTGAGGGACTGTATCAGTTTGACGGACTGTATCAGATTGAGGGACTTTATTAGTTTGAGGGTCTGTGTTAGTTTGAGGGTCTGTATCAGTTTGTGGGGCTGTATCGGTTTGAGGGACTGTATTAGTTTGAGGGTCTGTGTTAGTTTCAGGTGCTGTATCAGTTTGAGGGACTGTATTAGTTTCAGTTGCTGTCTTAGTTTGAGGGACTGTATCAGTTTGAAGGACTGTACCAGTTTGAGGGACTTTATTAGTTTGAGGGTCTGTGTTAGTTTCAGGGGCTGTATCAGTTTGTGGGACTGTATTAGTTTGAGGGACTGTATCAGTTTGAGGGCCTGTATCAATTTGAGGGACTGTATCAGTTTGAGGAACTGTATCATTTCGAGGGGCTATATCAGTTAGGGACTCTATCAGTGTGAGGTACTGTATCAGTTTGAGCGGCTGTAACAGTTTGAGGGACTGTACTAGTTTGAGGGGCAGTATTAGTTTGCGGGGCTGTACTAGATTGAGGGACTGTATTAGTTTGAGGGACTGTGTCGGTTTGAGGGGTTGTATCAGTTTGAGGAAATGTATTAGATGGTGGAATTGTATCAGTTTGAGGGACTGTATTATTTTGAGCGAAAGTATCAGTTTGAAGGCCTGTATCAGTTTGAGGGGCTGGATCAGTTTGAGGGGCTCTATCAGTTTGAGGGACTGTATCAGTTTGAGGGTCTGTATCAGTTTGAGGGACTGTATCAATTTGAGGGACTGTATCAGTTTGAGGGTCTGTATCAGTTTGAGGGACTGTATTAGATGGTCGAATTGTATAAGTTTGAGGGACTGTATTATTTTGAGGGACTGTATCAATTTGAGGGACTATCAGTTTGAGGGGCTGTAGCAGTTTGAGGGACAGTATCAGTTTGAGGGGCTGAATCAATTTGATGGACTGTACCAGTTTGAGGGTCTGTATCAGTTTGAGGGGTTGAAACAATTTGATGGACTGTACCAGTTTGAGGGGATGTATTAGTTTGAGGGACTGTATCAGTTTGAGGGGCTGTATCAGTTTGAGGGGCTATATCAGTTTGAGGGACTGCATTAGTTTGAGGGACAGTATCAGTTTGAGGGACTGTATTAGTTTGAGTGACTGTATCAGTTTGAGGGGCTGTATCAGTTCGAGGGACTGTATCAGTTTGAGGGGCTGTTTCAGTTTGAGGGGCTGTATCAGTTTGAGGGGCTGTATTAGTTTGAGGGACTGTACTAGTTTGAGGGGCTGTATAACTTTGAGGGGATGTATTAGTTTGATGGACTCTGTTAGTTTGAACGACTGTATCAGTTTGAGGGACTGAGTTTGAGGAACTGTATTAGTTTGAGGGTCTGTGTTAGTTTCAGGTGCTGTATCAGTTTGAGGGACTGTATTAGTTTGAGTGGCTGTCTTAGTTTGAGGGACTGTATCAGTTTGAGGACTGTACCAGTTTGAGGGACTTTATTAGTTTGAGGGTCTGTGTTAGTTTCAGGGACTGTATCAGTTTGAGGGACTGTATTAGTTTGAGGGACTGTATCAGTTTGAGAGACTGTATCAGTTTGAGGGACTGTACCAGTTTGAGGGACTTTATTAGTTGGAGTGTCTGTGTTAGTTTCAGGGGCTGTATCAGTTTGTGGGGCTGTATTAGTTTGAGGGACTGTATCAGTTTGAGGGACTGTATCAATTTGAGGGACTGTTTCAGTTTGAGGGTCTGTGTTAGTTTGAGGGTCTGTATCAGTTTATGGGGCTGTATCGGTTTGAGGGACTGTATTAGATGGTGGAATTGTATCAGTTTGAGGGACTGTATTATTTTGAGGAACTGTATCAATTTGAGGGCCTTTATCAGTTTGAGTGACTGTATCAGTTTGAGGGGCTGTATCAGTTTGAGGGGCTCTAACAGTTTGAGGGACTGTATCAGTTTGAGGGTCTGTATCAGTTTGAGGGGCTGTATTAGATGGTGGAATTGTATCAGTTTGAGGGACTGTATTATTTTGAGAGACTGTATCAATTTGAGGGACTGTATCAGTTTGAGGGACTGTATCAGTTTGAGGGACAGTATCAGTTTGAGGGGCTGTATCAGTTTGAACGACTGTATCAGTTTGAGGGACTGAGTTTGAGGAACTGTATTAGTTTGAGGGTCTGTGTTAGGTTCAGGAGCTGTGTCAGTTTGTGGGACTGTATTAGTTTGAGTGACTGTATTAGTTTGAGAGACTGCATCAGTTTGAGGGACTGTATCAGTTTGAGGGACTTTATTAGTTTGAGGGTCTGTGTAATTTGAGGGTCTGTATCAGTTTGTGGGGCTGTATCGGTTTGAGGGACTGTATTAGTTTGAGGGTCTGTGTTAGTTTCAGGTGCCGTATCAGTTTGAGGGACTGTATTAGTTTGAGTGGCTGTCTTAGTTTGAGGGTCTGTGTCAGTTTGAAGGACTGTACCAGTTTGAGGGACTTTATTAGTTTGAGGGTCTGTGTTAGTTTCAGGGGCTGTATCAGTTTGTGGGACTGTATTAGTTTGAGGGACTGTATCAATTTGAGGGACTGTATCAATTTGAAGGACTGTATCAGTTTGAGGGACTGTATTATTTTGAGGGACTGTATCAGTTTGAGGGAATCTATTAGTGTGAGGGACTGTATCAGTTTGAGGGGCTATATCAGTTCGACGGACTGTATTAGTTTGAGGGACTGTGTCGGTTTGAGGGGCTGTATCAGTTTGAAGGACTGTATCAGTTTGAGGAACTGTATTAGATGGTGGAATTGTATCAGTTTGAGGAACTCTATTATTTTGAGGGACTGTATCAATTTGAGGGCCTGTATCAGATTGAGTGACTGTATCAGTTTGAGGGGCTGTATCAGTTTGAGGGTCTCTAACAGTTTGAGGGAATGTATCAGTTTGAGGGTCTGTATCAGTTTGAGGGACTGTATTAGATGGTGGAATTGTATCAGTTTGAGGGACTGTATTATTTTGAGGGACTGTATCAATTTGAAGGACTGTATCAGTTGAGGGGCTGTAGCAGTTTGAGGGGCTGTATCAGTTTGAGGGACTGTATCAGTTTGAGGGTCTGTATCAGTTTGAGGGGCTGAATCAATTTGATGGACTGTATCAGTTTGAGGGGCTATATCAGTTTGAGGGGCTCTATCAGTGTGAGGGACTATATCAGTTTGAGGGGCTTTATTAGTTTGAGGGACTACTAGTTTGAGGGGCAGTATTGGTTTGAGGAATTGCATTAGTTTGAGGGTCTGTATTACATTGAGGGGATGTATTAGTTTGATGGACTCTGTTAGTTTGAACGACTGTATCAGTTTGAGGGACTGAGTTTGAGGAACTGTATTAGTTTGAGGGTCTGTGTTAGTTTGAGGGTCTGTATCAGTTTGTGGGGCTGTATCGGTTTGAGGGTCTGTATTAGTTTGAGGGTCTGTGTTAGTTTCAGGTGCTGTATCAGTTTGAGGGACTGTGTTAGTTTCAGTTGCTGTCTTAGTTTGAGGGACTGTATCAGTTTGAAGGACTGTACCAGTTTGAGGGACTTTATTAGTTTGATGGTCTGTGTTAGTTTCAGGGGCTGTATCAGTTTGTGGGACTGTATTAGTTTGAGGGACTGTATCAGTTTGAGGGCCTGTATCAATTTGAGGGACTGTATCAGTTTGAGGAACTGTATCATTTCGAGGGGCTATATCAGTTAGGGACTCTATCAGTGTGAGGTACTGTATCAGTTTGAGCGGCTGTATCAGTTTGAGGGACTGTACTAGTTTGAGGGGCAGTATTAGTTTGCGGGGCTGTACTAGATTGAGGGACTGTATTAGTTTGAGGGACTGTGTCGGTTTGAGGGGTTGTATCAGTTTGAGGAAATGTATTAGATGGTGGAATTGTATCAGTTTGAGGGACTGTATTATTTTGAGCGAAAGTATCAGTTTGAAGGCCTGTATCAGTTTGAGGGGCTGGATCAGTTTGAGGGGCTCTATCAGTTTGAGGGACTGTATCAGTTTGAGGGTCTGTATCAGTTTGAGGGACTGTATCAATTTGAGGGACTGTATCAGTTTGAGGGTCTGTATCAGTTTGAGGGACTGTATTAGATGGTCGAATTGTATAAGTTTGAGGGACTGTATTATTTTGAGGGACTGTATGAATTTGAGGGACTGTATCAGTTTGAGGGGCTGTAGCAGTTTGAGGGACTGTATCAGTTTGAGGGGCTGAATCAATTTGATGGACTGTACCAGTTTGAGGGTCTGTATCAGTTTGAGGGGTTGAAACAATTTGATGGACTGTACCAGTTTGAGGGGATGTATTAGTTTGAGGGACTGTATCAGTTTGAGGGGCTGTATCAGTTTGAGGGGCTATATCAGTTTGAGGGACTGTATTAGGTTGAGTGACTGTATCAGTTTGAGGGGCTGTATCAGTTTGAGCGACTGTATCAGTTTGAGGGGCTGTTTCAGTTTGAGGGGCTGTATCAGTTTAAGGGGCTGTATCAGTTTGAGGGACTGTACTAGTTTGAGGGGCTGTATTACTTTGAGGGGATGTATTAGTTTGATGGATTCTGTTAGTTTGAATGACTGTATCAGTTTGAGGGACTGAGTTTGAGGAACTGTATTAGTTTGAGGGTCTGTGTTAGTTTCAGGTGCTGTATCAGTTTGAGGGACTGTATCAGTTTGAGGGTCTGTATCAATTTGAGGGGCTGTATTAGATGGTGGAATTGTATCAGTTTCAGGGACTGTATTATTTTGAGAGACTGTATCAATTTGAGGGACTGTATCAGTTTGAGGGACTGTATCAGTTTAAGGGACAGTATCAGTTTGAGGGTCTGAATCAGTTTGAGGGGCTGTATCAGTTTGAACGACTGTATTAGTTTGAGGGACTGAGTTTGAGGAACTGTATTAGTTTGAGGGTCTGTGTTAGGTTCAGGAGCTGTATCAGTTTGTGGGACTGTATTAGTTTGAGTGACTGTATTAGTTTGAGGGACTGTTTCAGTTTGAGGGACTGTATCAGTTTGAGGGACTTTATTAGTTTGAGGGTCTGTGTTAGTTTGAGGGTCTGTATCAGTTTGTGGGGCTGTATCGGTTTGAGGGACTGTATTAGTTTGAGGGTCTGTGTTAGGTTCAGGTGCTGTATCAGTTTGAGGGACTGTATTAGTTTGAGTGGCTGTCTTAGTTTGAGGGTCTGTGTCAGTTTGAAGGACTGTACCAGTTTGAGGGACTTTATTAGTTTGAGGGTCTGTGTCAGTTTCAGGGGCTGTATCAGTTTGTGGGACTGTATTAGTTTGAGGGACTGTATCAATTTGAGGGACTATATCAATTTGAGGGACTGTATCAGATTGAGGGATTGTATTATTTTGAGGGACTGTATCAGTTTGAGGGAATCTATCAGTGTGAGGGACTGTATCAGTTTGAGGGGCTATATCAGTTCGACGGACTGTATTAGTTTGAGTGACTGTTCAGTTTGAGGGGCTGTATCAGTTTGAGGGACTGTACTACTTTGAGGGGCAGTATTAGTTTGAGGGACTGTATTAGTTTGAGGGACTGTGTCGGTTTGAGGGGCTGTATCAGTTTGAAGGACTGTATCAGTTTGAGGAACTGTATTAGATGGTGGAATTGTATCAGTTTGAGGAACTCTATTATTTTGAGGGACTGTATCAATTTGAGGGCCTGTATCAGATTGAGTGACTGTCTCAGTTTGAGGGACTGTATTAGTTTCAGTTGCTGTCTTAGTTTGAGGTACTTTATCAGTTTGAAGGACTGTACCAGTTTGAGGGACTTTATTAGATGGTGGAATTGTATCAGTTTGAGGGACTGTATCAGTTTGAGGGTCTGTATCAGTTTGAGGGACTGTATCAATTTGAGGGACTGTATCAGTTTGAGGGTCTGTATCAGTTTGAGGGACTGTATTAGATGGTGGAATTGTATCAGTTTGAGGGACTGTATTTGTTTGAGGGACTGTATCAATTTGAGGGACGGTATCAGTTGAGGGGCTGTAGCAGTTTGAGGGGCTGTATCAGTTTGAGTGACTGTATCAGTTTGAGGGTCTGTATCAGTTTGAGGGGCTGAATCAATTTGATGGACTGTATCAGTTTGAGGGGCTATATCAGTTTGAGGGGCTCTATCAGTGTGAGGGACTATATCAGTTTGAGGGGCTTTATTAGTTTGAGGGACTACTAGTTTGAGGGGCAGTATTGGTTTGAGGAACTGTATTAGTTTGAGGGTCTGTATTACTTTGAGGGGATATATTAGTTTGATGGACTCTGTTAGTTTGAACGACTGTATCAGTTTGAGGGACTGAGTTTGAGGAACTGTATTAGTTTGAGGGTCTGTGTTAGGTTCAGGGGCTGTATCAGTTTGAGGGACTGTATTAGTTTGAGTGAATGTATGAGTTTGAGGGACTGTATCAGTTTGACGGACTGTATCAGATTGAGGGACTTTATTAGTTTGAGGGTCTGTGTTAGTTTGAGGGTCTGTATCAGTTTGTGGGGCTGTATCGGTTTGAGGGACTGTATTAGTTTGAGGGTCTGTGTTAGTTTCAGGTGCTGTATCAGTTTGAGGGACTGTATTAGTTTCAGTTGCTGTCTTAGTTTGAGGGACTGTATCAGTTTGAAGGACTGTACCAGTTTGAGGGACTTTATTAGTTTGAGGGTCTGTGTTAGTTTCAGGGGCTGTATCAGTTTGTGGGACTGTATTAGTTTGAGGGACTGTATCAGGTTGAGGGCCTGTATCAATTTGAGGGACTGTATCAGTTTGAGGAACTGTATCATTTCGAGGGGCTATATCAGTTAGGGACTCTATCAGTGTGAGGTACTTTATCAGTTTGAAGGGCTGTAACAGTTTGAGGGACTGTACTAGTTTGAGGGTCAGTATTAGTTTGCGGGGCTGTACTAGATTGAGGGACTGTATTAGTTTGAGGGACTGTGTCGGTTTGATGGGTTGTATCAGTTTGAGGAAATGTATTAGATGGTGGAATTGTATCAGTTTGAGGGACTGTATTATTTTGAGCGAAAGTATCAGTTTGAAGGCCTGTATCAGTTTGAAGGGCTGGATCAGTTTGAGGAGCTCTATCAGTTTGAGGGACTGTATCAGTTTGAGGGTCTGTATCAGTTTGAGGGACTGTATCAATTTGAGGGACTGTATCAGTTTGAGGGTCTGTATCAGTTTGAGGGACTGTATTAGATGGTCGAATTGTATAAGTTTGAGGGACTGTATTATTTTGAGGGACTGTATGAATTTGAGGGACTGTATCAGTTTGAGGGGCTGTAGCAGTTTGAGGGACTGTATCAGTTTGAGGGGCTGAATCAATTTGATGGACTACCAGTTTGAGGGTCTGTATCAGTTTGAGGGGTTGAAACAATTTGATGGACTGTACCAGTTTGAGGGGATGTATTAGTTTGAGGGACTGTATCAGTTTAAGGGGCTGTATCAGTTTGAGGGGCTATATCAGTTTGAGGGACTGTATTAGTTTGTGGGACACTATCAGTTTGAGGGACTGTATTAGTTTGAGTGACTGTATCAGTTTGAGGGGCTGTATCAGTTTGAGGGACTGTATCAGTTTGAGGGGCTGTTTCAGTTTGAGGGGCTGTATCAGTTTGAGGGGCTGTATCAGTTTGAGGGACTGTACTAGTTTGAGGGGCTGTATAACTTTGAGGGGATGTATTAGTTTGATGGACTCTGTTAGTTTGAACGACTGTATCAGTTTGAGGGACTGAGTTTGAGGAACTGTATTAGTTTGAGGGTCTGTGTTAGTTTCAGGTGCTGTATCAGTTTGAGGGACTGTATTCGTTTGAGTGGCTGTCTTAGTTTGAGGGACTGTATCAGTTTGAGGACTGTACCAGTTTGAGGGACTTTATTAGTTTGAGGGTCTGTGTTAGTTTGAGGGACTGTATCAATTTGAGGGACTGTATCAGTTTGAGTGACTGTATCAGTTTGAGGGGCTGTAGCAGTCTGACGGGCTGAATCAATTTGATGGACTGTATCAGTTTGAGGGGCTGTATTAGTTTGAGGGACTGTATCAGTTTGAGGGACTCTATCAGTTTGAGGGGCTGTCTCAGTTTGAGGGACTGTACTAGTTTGAGGGGCAGTATTAGTTTGAGGAACTGTATTAGTTTGAGGGTCTGTATTACTTTGAGGGGATGTATTAGTTTGATGGACTCTGTTAGTTTGAACGGCTGTATCGGTTTGAGGGACTGAGTTTGAGGAACTGTATTAGTTTGACGGTCTGTGTTAGGTTCAGGAGCTGTATCAGTTTGTGGGACTGTATTAGTTTGAGTGACCGTATTAGTTTGAGGGAATGTATCAGTTTGAGGGACTGTATCAGTTTGAGGGACTTTATTAGTTTGAGGAAATGTATCAGTTTGAGGGTCTGTATCAATTTGCGGGACTGTATCAGTTTGATGGACTGTATCATTTTGAGGGGCTATATCAGTTTGAGGGAATCTATCAGTGTGAGGGACTGTATCAGTTTGAGGGGCTGAATCAATTTGATGGACTGTATCAGTTTGAGGAGATGTATTAGTTTGAGGGGCTTCATCAGTTTGAGGGACTGTATCAGTTTGAGGGTCTGTGTTAGTTTCAGGGGCTGTATCAGTTTGAGTGACTGTATCAGTTTGAGGGTCTGTATCAGTTTGAGGGGCTGTATCAGTTTGAGGGACTGTATCAGTTTGAGGGTCTGTGTTAGTTTCAGGGGCTGTATCATTTTGAGTGACTGTATCAGTTTGAGGGTCTGTATCAGTTTGAGGGGCTGTATCAGTTTGAGTGACTGTATCAGTTTGCGGGGCTGAATCAATTTAATGGACTGAATCAGTTTGAGGGGCAATATTAGTTTGAGGGACTTTATCAGTGTGAGGGACTATATCAGTTTGAGGGACTGTACTAGTTTGAGGGGCAGTATTAGTTTGAAGAACTGTATTAGTTTGAGGGTCTGTATTACTTTGAGGGGATGTATTAGTTTGATGGACTCTGTTAGTTTGAACGACTTTATCAGTTTGATGGACTGAGTTTGAGGAACTGTGTTAGTTTGAGGGTCTGTGTTAGTTTCAGGGGCTGTATCTGTTTGTGGAGCTGTATTAGTTTGAGAGACTGTATCAGTTTGAGAGACTGTATCAGTTTGAGGGACTGTACCAGTTTGAGGGACTTTATTAGTTGGAGTGTCTGTGTTAGTTTCAGGGGCTGTATCAGTTTGTGGGGCTGTATTAGTTTGAGGGACTGTATCGTTTTAAGGGGCTATATCAGTTTGAGGGACTCTATCAGTGTGAGGGACTGTATCAGTTTGAGGGGCTATATCAGTTTGAGGGACTCTATCAGTGTTAGGGACACTTTTAAGTTTGAGGGGCTGTATCAGTTTGAGGGGCTGTACTAGTATGAGGGGCAGTATTAGTTTGCGGGGCTGTACTAGTTTGAGGGACTGTATTAGTTTGAGGGAATATGTCGGTTGGAGGGGCTGTATCAGTTTGAGGGACTGTATCAATTTGAGGGCCTGTATCAGTTTGAGGGACTCTATCAGTTTGAGGGTCTGTATCAGTTTGAGGGACTTTCTTAGATGGTGGAATTGTATCAGTTTGAGGGACTGTATTATTTTGAGGGACTGTATCAGTTTGAGGAACTGTATTAGTTTGAGGGTCTGTGTTAGGTTCAGGAGCTGTATCAGTTTGTGGGACTGTATTAGTTTGAGTGACCGTATTAGTTTGAGGGAATGTATCAGTTTGAGGGGCTGTATCAGTTTGAGGGACTTTATTAGTTTGAGGGAATGTATCAGTTTGAGGGACTGTATCATTTTGAGGGGCTATATCAGTTTGAGGGAATCTATCAGTGTGAGGGACTGTATCAGTTTGAGGGGCTATATCAGTTTGAGGGACTGTATCAGTTTGAGGGACTGTATCCGTTTGAGTGACTGTATCAGTTTGAGGGGCTGTATCAGTTTGAGGGACTGTATCAGTTTGAGGGGCTGTTTCAGTTTGAGGGGCTGTATCAGTTTGAGGGGCTGTATCAGTTTGAGGGACTGTACTAGTTTGAGGGGCTGTATTACTTTGAGGGGATGTATTAGTTTGATGGACTCTGTTAGTTTGAACGACTGTATCAGTTTGAGGGACTGAGTTTGAGGAACTGTATTAGTTTGAGGGTCTGTGTTAGTTTCAGGTGCTGTATCAGTTTGAGGGACTGTATTAGTTTGAGTGGCTGTCTTAGTTTGAGGGACTGTATCAGTTTGAAGGACTGTATTAGTTTGCGTGGCTGTCTTAGTTTGAGGGACTGTATCAGTTTGAGGGACTGTATTAGTTTGAGTGGCTGTCTTAGTTTGAGGGACTGTATCAGTTTGAGGGACTTTATTAGTTTGAGGGTCTGTATCAGTTTGAGAGACTGTATCAGTTTGAGGAACTGTACCAGTTTGAGGGACTTTATTAGTTGGAGTGTCTGTGTTAGTTTCAGGGGCTGTATCAGTTTGTGGGGCTGTATTAGTTTGAGGGACTGTATCAGTTTGAGGGACTGTATCAATTTGAGGGACTGTATCAGTTTGAGGGACTGTATCGTTTTGAGGGGCTACATCAGTTTGAGGGACTCTATCAGTGTGAGGGACTGTATCAGTGTGAGGGACTGTATCAGTTTGAGGGACTCTATCAGTGTGAGGGACTGTATCAGTTTGAGGGGCTATATCAGTTTGAGGGACTCTATCAGTGTGAGGGACACTATCAGTTTGAGGGGCTGTATCAGTTTGAGGGACTGTATTATTAGGAGTGGCAGTATTAGTTTGCGGGGCTGCACTAGTTTGAGGGACTGAATTAGTTTGAGGGACTATGTCGGTTGGAGGGGCTGTATCAGTTTGAGGGACTGTATCAGTTTGAGGAACTGTATTAGATGGTGGAATTGTATCAGTTTGAGGGACTGTATCAATTTGAGTACCTGTATCAGATTGAGGGCCTCTATCAGTTTGAGGTTCCGTATCAGTTTGAGGGACTGTATTAGATGGTTGAATTGTATCAGTTTGAGTTCGGTATAGTTTTGAGGGACTGTATCAATTTGAGGGACTGTATCAGTTTGAGTGACTGTATCAGTTTGAGGGGCTGTAGCAGTCTGAGGGGCTGAATCAATTTGATGGACTGTATCAGTTTGAGGGGCTGTATTAGTTTGAGGGACTGTATCAGTTTGAGGGACTCTATCAGTTTGAGGGGCTGTATCAGTTTGAGGGACTGTACTAGTTTGAGGGGCAGTATTAGTTTGAGGAACTGTATTAGTTTGAGGGTCTGTATTACTTTGAGGGGATGTATTAGTTTGATGGACTCTGTTAGTTAGAACGACTGTATCGGTTTGAGGGACTGAGTTTGAGGAACTGTATTAGTTTGAGGGTCTGTGTTAGGTTCAGGAGATGTATCAGTTTGTGGGACTGTATTAGTTTGAGTGACCGTATTAGTTTGAGGGAATGTATCAGTTTGAGGGACTGTATCAGTTTGAGGGACTTTATTAGTTTGAGGGAATGTATCAGTTTGAGGGACTGTATCAATTTGCGGGACTGTATCAGTTTGATGGACTGTATCATTTTGAGGGGCTATATCAGTTTGAGGGAATCTATCAGTGTGAAGGACTGTATCAGTTTGAGGGGCTGAATCAATTTGATGGACTGTATCAGTTTGAGGGGATGTATTAGTTTGAGGGGCTTCATCAGTTTGAGGGACTGTATCAATTTGAGGGTCTGTGTTAGTTTCAGGGGCTGTATCAGTTTGAGTGACTGTATCAGTTTGAGGGTCTGTATCAGTTTGAGGGGCTGTATCAGTTTGAGGGACTGTATCAGTTTGAGGGTCTGTGTTAGTTTCAGGGGCTGTATCAGTTTGAGTGACTGTATCAGTTTGAGGGTCTGTATCAGTTTGAGGGACTGTATTAGTTTGAGGGTCTGTGTTAGTTTCAGGGACTGTATCAGTTTGAGGGACTGTATTAGTTTGAGGGACTGTATCAGTTTGAGAGACTGTATCAGTTTGAGGAACTGTACCAGTTTGAGGGACTTTATTAGTTGGAGTGTCTGTGTTAGTTTCAGGGGCTGTATCAGTTTGTGGGGCTGTATTAGTTTGAGGGACTGTATCAGTTTGAGGGACTGTATCAATTTGAGGGACTGTATCAGTTTGAGGGACTGTATCGTTTTGAGGGGCTACATCAGTTTGAGGGACTCTATCAGTGTGAGGGACTGTATCAGTGTGAGGGACTGTATCAGTTTGAGGGACTCTATCAGTGTGAGGGACTGTATCAGTTTGAGGGGCTATATCAGTTTGAGGGACTCTATCAGTGTGAGGGACACTATCAGTTTGAGGGGCTGTATCAGTTTGAGGGACTGTATTATTAGGAGTGGCAGTATTAGTTTGCGGGGCTGCACTAGTTTTAGGGACTGAATTAGTTTGAGGGACTATGTCGGTTGGAGGGGCTGTATCAGTTTGAGGGACTGTATCAGTTTGAGGAACTGTATTAGATGGTGGAATTGTATCAGTTTGAGGGACTGTATCAATTTGAGTACCTGTATCAGATTGAGGGCCTCTATCAGTTTGAGGTTCCGTATCAGTTTGAGGGACTGTATTAGATGGTTGAATTGTATCAGTTTGAGTTCGGTATAGTTTTGAGGGACTGTATCAATTTGAGGGACTGTATCAGTTTGAGTGACTGTATCAGTTTGAGGGGCTGTAGCAGTCTGAGGGGCTGAATCAATTTGATGAACTGTATCAGTTTGAGGGGCTGTATTAGTTTGAGGGACTGTATCAGTTTGAGGGACTCTATCAGTTTGAGGGGCTGTATCAGTTTGAGGGACTGTACTAGTTTGAGGGGCAGTATTAGTTTGAGGAACTGTATTAGTTTGAGGGTCTGTATTACTTTGAGGGGATGTATTAGTTTGATGGACTCTGTTAGTTAGAACGACTGTATCGGTTTGAGGGACTGAGTTTGAGGAACTGTATTAGTTTGAGGGTCTGTGTTAGGTTCAGGAGATGTATCAGTTTGTGGGACTGTATTAGTTTGAGTGACCGTATTAGTTTGAGGGAATGTATCAGTTTGAGGGACTGTATCAGTTTGAGGGACTTTATTAGTTTGAGGGAATGTATCAGTTTGAGGGACTGTATCAATTTGCGGGACTGTATCAGTTTGATGGACTGTATCATTTTGAGGGGCTATATCAGTTTGAGGGAATCTATCAGTGTGAAGGACTGTATCAGTTTGAGGGGCTGAATCAATTTGATGGACTGTATCAGTTTGAGGGGATGTATTAGTTTGAGGGGCTTCATCAGTTTGAGGGACTGTATCAATTTGAGGGTCTGTGTTAGTTTCAGGGGCTGTATCAGTTTGAGTGACTGTATCAGTTTGAGGGTCTGTATCAGTTTGAGGGGCTGTATCAGTTTGAGGGACTGTATCAGTTTGAGGGTCTGTGTTAGTTTCAGGGGCTGTATCAGTTTGAGTGACTGTATCAGTTTGAGGGTCTGTATCAGTTTGAGGGACTGTATTAGATGGTCGAATTGTATAAGTTTGAGGGACTGTATTATTTTGATGGACTGTATGAATTTGAGGGACTGTATCAGTTTGAGGGGCTGTAGCAGTTTGAGGGACTGTATCAGTTTGAGGGGCTGAATCAATTTGATGGACTGTACCAGTTTGAGGGTCTGTATCAGTTTGAGGGGTTGAAACAATTTGATGGACTGTACCAGTTTGAGGGGATGTATTAGTTTGAGGGACTGTATCAGTTTGAGGGGCTGTATCAGTTTGAGGGGCTATATCAGTTTGAGGGACTGTATTAGTTTGAGGGACAGTATCAGTTTGAGGGACTGTATTAGATTGAGTGACTGTATCAGTTTGAGGGGCTGTATCAGTTTGAGCGACTGTATCAGTTTGAGGGGCTGTTTCAGTTTGAGGGGCTGT
Organism: Cetorhinus maximus; assembly: GCF_964194155.1. NCBI lineage: Eukaryota > Metazoa > Chordata > Chondrichthyes > Lamniformes > Cetorhinidae > Cetorhinus > Cetorhinus maximus. The sequence continues at coordinate 26,838,248 of NC_135899.1, read as the reverse complement.
ATCAGTTTGAGGGGCTGTATCAGTTTGAGGGACTGTACTAGTTTGAGGGGCTGTAGTACTTTGAGGGGATGTATTAGTTTGATGGACTCTGTTAGTTTGAACGACTGTATCAGTTTGAGGGACTGAGTTTGAGGAACTGTATTAGTTTGAGGGTCTGTGTTAGTTTCAGGTGCTGTATCAGTTTGAGGGACTGTATCAGTTTGAGGGTCTGTATCAGTTTGAGGGGCTGTATTAGATGGTGGAATTGTATCAGTTTGAGGGACTGTATTATTTTGAGAGACTGTATCAATTTGAGGGACTGTATCAGTTTGAGGGACTGTATCAGTTTGAGGGACAGTATCAGTTTGAGGGTATGTATCAGTTTGAGGGGCTGTATCAGTTTGAACGACTGTATCAGTTTGAGGGACTGAGTTTGAGGAACTGTATTAGTTTGAGGGTCTGTGTTAGGTTCAGGAGCTGTATCAGTTTGTGGGACTGTATTAGTTTGAGTGACTGTATTAGTTTGAGAGACTGTATCAGTTTGAGGGACTGTATCAGTTTGAGGGACTTTATTAGTTTGAGGGTCTGTGTTAGTTTGAGGGTCTGTATCAGTTTGTGGGGCTGTATCGGTTTGAGGGACTGTATTAGTTTGAGGGTCTGTGTTAGTTTCAGGTGCTGTATCAGTTTGAGGGACTGTATTAGTTTGAGTGGCTGTCTTAGTTTGAGGGTCTGTGTCAGTTTGAAGGACTGTACCAGTTTGAGGGACTTTATTAGTTTGAGGGTCTGTGTTAGTTTCAGGGGCTGTATCAGTTTGTGGGACTGTATTAGTTTGAGGGACTGTATCAATTTGAGGGACTGTATCAATTTGAGGGACTGTATCAGATTGAGGGATTGTATTATTTTGAGGGACTGTATCAGTTTGAGGCAATCTATCAGTGTGAGGGACTGTATCAGTTTGAGGGGCTATATCAGTTCGACGGACTGTATTAGTTTGAGTGACTGTATCAGTTTGAGGGGCTGTATCAGTTTGAGGGACTGTACTACTTTGAGGGGCAGTATTAGTTTGAGGGACTGTATTAGTTTGAGGGACTGTCAGTTTGAGGGGCTGTATCAGTTTGAAGGACTGTATCAGTTTGAGGAACTGTATTAGATGGTGGAATTGTATCAGTTTGAGGAACTCTATTATTTTGAGGGACTGTATCAATTTGAGGGCCTGTATCAGATTGAGTGACTGTATCAGTTTGAGGGGCTGTATCAGTTTGAGGGTCTCTAACAGTTTGAGGGAATGTATCAGTTTGAGGGTCTGTATCAGTTTGAGGGACTGTATTAGATGGTGGAATTGTATCAGTTTGAGGGACTGTATTATTTTGAGGGACTGTATCAATTTGAGGGACGGTATCAGTTGAGGGGCTGTAGCAGTTTGAGGGGCTGTATCAGTTTGAGGGACTGTATCAGTTTGAGGGTCTGTATCAGTTTGAGGGGCTGAATCAATTTGATGGACTGTATCAGTTTGAGGGGCTATATCAGTTTGAGGGGCTCTATCAGTGTGAGGGACTATATCAGTTTGAGGGGCTTTATTAGTTTGAGGGACTACTAGTTTGAGGGGCAGTATTGGTTTGAAGAACTGTATTAGTTTGAGGGTCTGTATTACTTTGAGGGGATATATTAGTTTGATGGACTCTGTTAGTTTGAACGACTGTATCAGTTTGAGGGACTGAGTTTGAGGAACTGTATTAGTTTGAGGGTCTGTGTTAGGTTCAGGGGCTGTATCAGTTTGTGGGACAGTATTAGTTTGAGTGAATGTATGAGTTTGAGGGACTGTATCAGTTTGACGGACTGTATCAGATTGAGGGACTTTATTAGTTTGAGGGTCTGTGTTAGTTTGAGGGTCTGTATCAGTTTGTGGGGCTGTATCGGTTTGAGGGACTGTATTAGTTTGAGGGTCTGTGTTAGTTTCAGGTGCTGTATCAGTTTGAGGGACTGTATTAGTTTCAGTTGCTGTCTTAGTTTGAGGGACTGTATCAGTTTGAAGGACTGTACCAGTTTGAGGGACTTTATTAGTTTGAGGGTCTGTGTTAGTTTCAGGGGCTGTATCAGTTTGTGGGACTGTATTAGTTTGAGGGACTGTATCAGTTTGAGGGCCTGTATCAATTTGAGGGACTGTATCAGTTTGAGGAACTGTATCATTTCGAGGGGCTATATCAGTTAGGGACTCTATCAGTGTGAGGTACTGTATCAGTTTGAGCGGCTGTAACAGTTTGAGGGACTGTACTAGTTTGAGGGGCAGTATTAGTTTGCGGGGCTGTACTAGATTGAGGGACTGTATTAGTTTGAGGGACTGTGTCGGTTTGAGGGGTTGTATCAGTTTGAGGAAATGTATTAGATGGTGGAATTGTATCAGTTTGAGGGACTGTATTATTTTGAGCGAAAGTATCAGTTTGAAGGCCTGTATCAGTTTGAGGGGCTGGATCAGTTTGAGGGGCTCTATCAGTTTGAGGGACTGTATCAGTTTGAGGGTCTGTATCAGTTTGAGGGACTGTATCAATTTGAGGGACTGTATCAGTTTGAGGGTCTGTATCAGTTTGAGGGACTGTATTAGATGGTCGAATTGTATAAGTTTGAGGGACTGTATTATTTTGAGGGACTGTATCAATTTGAGGGACTATCAGTTTGAGGGGCTGTAGCAGTTTGAGGGACAGTATCAGTTTGAGGGGCTGAATCAATTTGATGGACTGTACCAGTTTGAGGGTCTGTATCAGTTTGAGGGGTTGAAACAATTTGATGGACTGTACCAGTTTGAGGGGATGTATTAGTTTGAGGGACTGTATCAGTTTGAGGGGCTGTATCAGTTTGAGGGGCTATATCAGTTTGAGGGACTGCATTAGTTTGAGGGACAGTATCAGTTTGAGGGACTGTATTAGTTTGAGTGACTGTATCAGTTTGAGGGGCTGTATCAGTTCGAGGGACTGTATCAGTTTGAGGGGCTGTTTCAGTTTGAGGGGCTGTATCAGTTTGAGGGGCTGTATTAGTTTGAGGGACTGTACTAGTTTGAGGGGCTGTATAACTTTGAGGGGATGTATTAGTTTGATGGACTCTGTTAGTTTGAACGACTGTATCAGTTTGAGGGTCTGTGTTAGTTTCAGGGGCTGTATCAGTTTGAGTGACTGTATCAGTTTGAGGGTCTGTATCAGTTTGAGGGACTGTATTAGTTTGAGGGTCTGTGTTAGTTTCAGGGACTGTATCAGTTTGAGGGACTGTATTAGTTTGAGGGACTGTATCAGTTTGAGAGACTGTATCAGTTTGAGGAACTGTACCAGTTTGAGGGACTTTATTAGTTGGAGTGTCTGTGTTAGTTTCAGGGGCTGTATCAGTTTGTGGGGCTGTATTAGTTTGAGGGACTGTATCAGTTTGAGGGACTGTATCAATTTGAGGGACTGTATCAGTTTGAGGGACTGTATCGTTTTGAGGGGCTACATCAGTTTGAGGGACTCTATCAGTGTGAGGGACTGTATCAGTGTGAGGGACTGTATCAGTTTGAGGGACTCTATCAGTGTGAGGGACTGTATCAGTTTGAGGGGCTATATCAGTTTGAGGGACTCTATCAGTGTGAGGGACACTATCAGTTTGAGGGGCTGTATCAGTTTGAGGGACTGTATTATTAGGAGTGGCAGTATTAGTTTGCGGGGCTGCACTAGTTTTAGGGACTGAATTAGTTTGAGGGACTATGTCGGTTGGAGGGGCTGTATCAGTTTGAGGGACTGTATCAGTTTGAGGAACTGTATTAGATGGTGGAATTGTATCAGTTTGAGGGACTGTATCAATTTGAGTACCTGTATCAGATTGAGGGCCTCTATCAGTTTGAGGTTCCGTATCAGTTTGAGGGACTGTATTAGATGGTTGAATTGTATCAGTTTGAGTTCGGTATAGTTTTGAGGGACTGTATCAATTTGAGGGACTGTATCAGTTTGAGTGACTGTATCAGTTTGAGGGGCTGTAGCAGTCTGAGGGGCTGAATCAATTTGATGAACTGTATCAGTTTGAGGGGCTGTATTAGTTTGAGGGACTGTATCAGTTTGAGGGACTCTATCAGTTTGAGGGGCTGTATCAGTTTGAGGGACTGTACTAGTTTGAGGGGCAGTATTAGTTTGAGGAACTGTATTAGTTTGAGGGTCTGTATTACTTTGAGGGGATGTATTAGTTTGATGGACTCTGTTAGTTAGAACGACTGTATCGGTTTGAGGGACTGAGTTTGAGGAACTGTATTAGTTTGAGGGTCTGTGTTAGGTTCAGGAGATGTATCAGTTTGTGGGACTGTATTAGTTTGAGTGACCGTATTAGTTTGAGGGAATGTATCAGTTTGAGGGACTGTATCAGTTTGAGGGACTTTATTAGTTTGAGGGAATGTATCAGTTTGAGGGACTGTATCAATTTGCGGGACTGTATCAGTTTGATGGACTGTATCATTTTGAGGGGCTATATCAGTTTGAGGGAATCTATCAGTGTGAAGGACTGTATCAGTTTGAGGGGCTGAATCAATTTGATGGACTGTATCAGTTTGAGGGGATGTATTAGTTTGAGGGGCTTCATCAGTTTGAGGGACTGTATCAATTTGAGGGTCTGTGTTAGTTTCAGGGGCTGTATCAGTTTGAGTGACTGTATCAGTTTGAGGGTCTGTATCAGTTTGAGGGGCTGTATCAGTTTGAGGGACTGTATCAGTTTGAGGGTCTGTGTTAGTTTCAGGGGCTGTATCAGTTTGAGTGACTGTATCAGTTTGAGGGTCTGTATCAGTTTGAGGGACTGTATTAGATGGTCGAATTGTATAAGTTTGAGGGACTGTATTATTTTGAGGGACTGTATGAATTTGAGGGACTGTATCAGTTTGAGGGGCTGTAGCAGTTTGAGGGACTGTATCAGTTTGAGGGGCTGAATCAATTTGATGGACTGTACCAGTTTGAGGGTCTGTATCAGTTTGAGGGGTTGAAACAATTTGATGGACTGTACCAGTTTGAGGGGATGTATTAGTTTGAGGGACTGTATCAGTTTGAGGGGCTGTATCAGTTTGAGGGGCTATATCAGTTTGAGGGACTGTATTAGTTTGAGGGACAGTATCAGTTTGAGGGACTGTATTAGATTGAGTGACTGTATCAGTTTGAGGGGCTGTATCAGTTTGAGCGACTGTATCAGTTTGAGGGGCTGTTTCAGTTTGAGGGGCTGTATCAGTTTGAGGGGCTGTATCAGTTTGAGGGACTGTACTAGTTTGAGGGGCTGTAGTACTTTGAGGGGATGTATTAGTTTGATGGACTCTGTTAGTTTGAACGACTGTATCAGTTTGAGGGACTGAGTTTGAGGAACTGTATTAGTTTGAGGGTCTGTGTTAGTTTCAGGTGCTGTATCAGTTTGAGGGACTGTATCAGTTTGAGGGTCTGTATCAGTTTGAGGGGCTGTATTAGATGGTGGAATTGTATCAGTTTGAGGGACTGTATTATTTTGAGAGACTGTATCAATTTGAGGGACTGTATCAGTTTGAGGGACTGTATCAGTTTGAGGGACAGTATCAGTTTGAGGGTATGTATCAGTTTGAGGGGCTGTATCAGTTTGAACGACTGTATCAGTTTGAGGGACTGAGTTTGAGGAACTGTATTAGTTTGAGGGTCTGTGTTAGGTTCAGGAGCTGTATCAGTTTGTGGGACTGTATTAGTTTGAGTGACTGTATTAGTTTGAGAGACTGTATCAGTTTGAGGGACTGTATCAGTTTGAGGGACTTTATTAGTTTGAGGGTCTGTGTTAGTTTGAGGGTCTGTATCAGTTTGTGGGGCTGTATCGGTTTGAGGGACTGTATTAGTTTGAGGGTCTGTGTTAGTTTCAGGTGCTGTATCAGTTTGAGGGACTGTATTAGTTTGAGTGGCTGTCTTAGTTTGAGGGTCTGTGTCAGTTTGAAGGACTGTACCAGTTTGAGGGACTTTATTAGTTTGAGGGTCTGTGTTAGTTTCAGGGGCTGTATCAGTTTGTGGGACTGTATTAGTTTGAGGGACTGTATCAATTTGAGGGACTGTATCAATTTGAGGGACTGTATCAGATTGAGGGATTGTATTATTTTGAGGGACTGTATCAGTTTGAGGCAATCTATCAGTGTGAGGGACTGTATCAGTTTGAGGGGCTATATCAGTTCGACGGACTGTATTAGTTTGAGTGACTGTATCAGTTTGAGGGGCTGTATCAGTTTGAGGGACTGTACTACTTTGAGGGGCAGTATTAGTTTGAGGGACTGTATTAGTTTGAGGGACTGTCAGTTTGAGGGGCTGTATCAGTTTGAAGGACTGTATCAGTTTGAGGAACTGTATTAGATGGTGGAATTGTATCAGTTTGAGGAACTCTATTATTTTGAGGGACTGTATCAATTTGAGGGCCTGTATCAGATTGAGTGACTGTATCAGTTTGAGGGGCTGTATCAGTTTGAGGGTCTCTAACAGTTTGAGGGAATGTATCAGTTTGAGGGTCTGTATCAGTTTGAGGGACTGTATTAGATGGTGGAATTGTATCAGTTTGAGGGACTGTATTATTTTGAGGGACTGTATCAATTTGAGGGACGGTATCAGTTGAGGGGCTGTAGCAGTTTGAGGGGCTGTATCAGTTTGAGGGACTGTATCAGTTTGAGGGTCTGTATCAGTTTGAGGGGCTGAATCAATTTGATGGACTGTATCAGTTTGAGGGGCTATATCAGTTTGAGGGGCTCTATCAGTGTGAGGGACTATATCAGTTTGAGGGGCTTTATTAGTTTGAGGGACTACTAGTTTGAGGGGCAGTATTGGTTTGAAGAACTGTATTAGTTTGAGGGTCTGTATTACTTTGAGGGGATATATTAGTTTGATGGACTCTGTTAGTTTGAACGACTGTATCAGTTTGAGGGACTGAGTTTGAGGAACTGTATTAGTTTGAGGGTCTGTGTTAGGTTCAGGGGCTGTATCAGTTTGTGGGACAGTATTAGTTTGAGTGAATGTATGAGTTTGAGGGACTGTATCAGTTTGACGGACTGTATCAGATTGAGGGACTTTATTAGTTTGAGGGTCTGTGTTAGTTTGAGGGTCTGTATCAGTTTGTGGGGCTGTATCGGTTTGAGGGACTGTATTAGTTTGAGGGTCTGTGTTAGTTTCAGGTGCTGTATCAGTTTGAGGGACTGTATTAGTTTCAGTTGCTGTCTTAGTTTGAGGGACTGTATCAGTTTGAAGGACTGTACCAGTTTGAGGGACTTTATTAGTTTGAGGGTCTGTGTTAGTTTCAGGGGCTGTATCAGTTTGTGGGACTGTATTAGTTTGAGGGACTGTATCAGTTTGAGGGCCTGTATCAATTTGAGGGACTGTATCAGTTTGAGGAACTGTATCATTTCGAGGGGCTATATCAGTTAGGGACTCTATCAGTGTGAGGTACTGTATCAGTTTGAGCGGCTGTAACAGTTTGAGGGACTGTACTAGTTTGAGGGGCAGTATTAGTTTGCGGGGCTGTACTAGATTGAGGGACTGTATTAGTTTGAGGGACTGTGTCGGTTTGAGGGGTTGTATCAGTTTGAGGAAATGTATTAGATGGTGGAATTGTATCAGTTTGAGGGACTGTATTATTTTGAGCGAAAGTATCAGTTTGAAGGCCTGTATCAGTTTGAGGGGCTGGATCAGTTTGAGGGGCTCTATCAGTTTGAGGGACTGTATCAGTTTGAGGGTCTGTATCAGTTTGAGGGACTGTATCAATTTGAGGGACTGTATCAGTTTGAGGGTCTGTATCAGTTTGAGGGACTGTATTAGATGGTCGAATTGTATAAGTTTGAGGGACTGTATTATTTTGAGGGACTGTATCAATTTGAGGGACTATCAGTTTGAGGGGCTGTAGCAGTTTGAGGGACAGTATCAGTTTGAGGGGCTGAATCAATTTGATGGACTGTACCAGTTTGAGGGTCTGTATCAGTTTGAGGGGTTGAAACAATTTGATGGACTGTACCAGTTTGAGGGGATGTATTAGTTTGAGGGACTGTATCAGTTTGAGGGGCTGTATCAGTTTGAGGGGCTATATCAGTTTGAGGGACTGCATTAGTTTGAGGGACAGTATAAGTTTGAGGGTCTGTATCAGTTTGAGGGGCTGTATCAGTTTGAACGACTGTATCAGTTTGAGGGACTGAGTTTGAGGAACTGTATTAGTTTGAGGGTCTGTGTTAGGTTCAGGAGCTGTGTCAGTTTGTGGGACTGTATTAGTTTGAGTGACTGTATTAGTTTGAGAGACTGCATCCGTTTGAGGGACTGTATCAGTTTGAGGGACTTTATTAGTTTGAGGGTCTGTGTTAGTTTGAGGGTCTGTATCAGTTTGTGGGGCTGTATCGGTTTGAGGGACTGTATTAGTTTGAGGGTCTGTGTTAGTTTCAGGTGCCGTATCAGTTTGAGGGACTGTATTAGTTTGAGTGGCTGTCTTAGTTTGAGGGTCTGTGTCAGTTTGAAGGACTGTACCAGTTTGAGGGACTTTATTAGTTTGAGGGTCTGTGTTAGTTTCAGGGGCTGTATCAGTTTGTGGGACTGTATTAGTTTGAGGGACTGTATCAATTTGAGGGACTGTATCAATTTGAAGGACTGTATCAGTTTGAGGGACTGTATTATTTTGAGGGACTGTATCAGTTTGAGGGAATCTATTAGTGTGAGGGACTGTATCAGTTTGAGGGGCTATATCAGTTCGACGGACTGTATTAGTTTGAGGGACTGTGTCGGTTTGAGGGGCTGTATCAGTTTGAAGGACTGTATCAGTTTGAGGAACTGTATTAGATGGTGGAATTGTATCAGTTTGAGGAACTCTATTATTTTGAGGGACTGTATCAATTTGAGGGCCTGTATCAGATTGAGTGACTGTATCAGTTTGAGGGGCTGTATCAGTTTGAGGGTCTCTAACAGTTTGAGGGAATGTATCAGTTTGAGGGTCTGTATCAGTTTGAGGGACTGTATTAGATGGTGGAATTGTATCAGTTTGAGGGACTGTATTATTTTGAGGGACTGTATCAATTTGAAGGACTGTATCAGTTGAGGGGCTGTAGCAGTTTGAGGGGCTGTATCAGTTTGAGGGACTGTATCAGTTTGAGGGTCTGTATCAGTTTGAGGGGCTGAATCAATTTGATGGACTGTATCAGTTTGAGGGGCTATATCAGTTTGAGGGGCTCTATCAGTGTGAGGGACTATATCAGTTTGAGGGGCTTTATTAGTTTGAGGGACTACTAGTTTGAGGGGCAGTATTGGTTTGAGGAACTGCATTAGTTTGAGGGTCTGTATTACATTGAGGGGATGTATTAGTTTGATGGACTCTGTTAGTTTGAACGACTGTATCAGTTTGAGGGACTGAGTTTGAGGAACTGTATTAGTTTGAGGGTCTGTGTTAGTTTGAGGGTCTGTATCAGTTTGTGGGGCTGTATCGGTTTGAGGGTCTGTATTAGTTTGAGGGTCTGTGTTAGTTTCAGGTGCTGTATCAGTTTGAGGGACTGTATCAGTTTGAAGGACTGTACCAGTTTGAGGGACTTTATTAGTTTGATGGTCTGTGTTAGTTTCAGGGGCTGTATCAGTTTGTGGGACTGTATTAGTTTGAGGGACTGTATCAGTTTGAGGGCCTGTATCAATTTGAGGGACTGTATCAGTTTGAGGAACTGTATCATTTCGAGGGGCTATATCAGTTAGGGACTCTATCAGTGTGAGGTACTGTATCAGTTTGAGCGGCTGTATCAGTTTGAGGGACTGTACTAGTTTGAGGGGCAGTATTAGTTTGCGGGGCTGTACTAGATTGAGGGACTGTATTAGTTTGAGGGACTGTGTCGGTTTGAGGGGTTGTATCAGTTTGAGGAAATGTATTAGATGGTGGAATTGTATCAGTTTGAGGGACTGTATTATTTTGAGCGAAAGTATCAGTTTGAAGGCCTGTATCAGTTTGAGGGGCTGGATCAGTTTGAGGGGCTCTATCAGTTTGAGGGACTGTATCAGTTTGAGGGTCTGTATCAGTTTGAGGGACTGTATCAATTTGAGGGACTGTATCAGTTTGAGGGTCTGTATCAGTTTGAGGGACTGTATTAGATGGTCGAATTGTATAAGTTTGAGGGACTGTATTATTTTGAGGGACTGTATGAATTTGAGGGACTGTATCAGTTTGAGGGGCTGTAGCAGTTTGAGGGACTGTATCAGTTTGAGGGGCTGAATCAATTTGATGGACTGTACCAGTTTGAGGGTCTGTATCAGTTTGAGGGGTTGAAACAATTTGATGGACTGTACCAGTTTGAGGGGATGTATTAGTTTGAGGGACTGTATCAGTTTGAGGGGCTGTATCAGTTTGAGGGGCTATATCAGTTTGAGGGACTGTATTAGGTTGAGTGACTGTATCAGTTTGAGGGGCTGTATCAGTTTGAGCGACTGTATCAGTTTGAGGGGCTGTTTCAGTTTGAGGGGCTGTATCAGTTTAAGGGGCTGTATCAGTTTGAGGGACTGTACTAGTTTGAGGGGCTGTATTACTTTGAGGGGATGTATTAGTTTGATGGACTCTGTTAGTTTGAATGACTGTATCAGTTTGAGGGACTGAGTTTGAGGAACTGTATTAGTTTGAGGGTCTGTGTTAGTTTCAGGTGCTGTATCAGTTTGAGGGACTGTATCAGTTTGAGGGTCTGTATCAATTTGAGGGGCTGTATTAGATGGTGGAATTGTATCAGTTTCAGGGACTGTATTATTTTGAGAGACTGTATCAATTTGAGGGACTGTATCAGTTTGAGGGACTGTATCAGTTTAAGGGACAGTATCAGTTTGAGGGTCTGAATCAGTTTGAGGGGCTGTATCAGTTTGAACGACTGTATTAGTTTGAGGGACTGAGTTTGAGGAACTGTATTAGTTTGAGGGTCTGTGTTAGGTTCAGGAGCTGTATCAGTTTGTGGGACTGTATTAGTTTGAGTGACTGTATTAGTTTGAGGGACTGTTTCAGTTTGAGGGACTGTATCAGTTTGAGGGACTTTATTAGTTTGAGGGTCTGTGTTAGTTTGAGGGTCTGTATCAGTTTGTGGGGCTGTATCGGTTTGAGGGACTGTATTAGTTTGAGGGTCTGTGTTAGGTTCAGGTGCTGTATCAGTTTGAGGGACTGTATTAGTTTGAGTGGCTGTCTTAGTTTGAGGGTCTGTGTCAGTTTGAAGGACTGTACCAGTTTGAGGGACTTTATTAGTTTGAGGGTCTGTGTTAGTTTCAGGGGCTGTATCAGTTTGTGGGACTGTATTAGTTTGAGGGACTGTATCAATTTGAGGGACTATATCAATTTGAGGGACTGTATCAGATTGAGGGATTGTATTATTTTGAGGGACTGTATCAGTTTGAGGGAATCTATCAGTGTGAGGGACTGTATCAGTTTGAGGGGCTATATCAGTTCGACGGACTGTATTAGTTTGAGTGACTGTTCAGTTTGAGGGGCTGTATCAGTTTGAGGGACTGTACTACTTTGAGGGGCAGTATTAGTTTGAGGGACTGTATTAGTTTGAGGGACTGTGTCGGTTTGAGGGGCTGTATCAGTTTGAAGGACTGTATCAGTTTGAGGAACTGTATTAGATGGTGGAATTGTATCAGTTTGAGGAACTCTATTATTTTGAGGGACTGTATCAATTTGAGGGCCTGTATCAGATTGAGTGACTGTCTCAGTTTGAGGGACTGTATTAGTTTCAGTTGCTGTCTTAGTTTGAGGTACTTTATCAGTTTGAAGGACTGTACCAGTTTGAGGGACTTTATTAGATGGTGGAATTGTATCAGTTTGAGGGACTGTATCAGTTTGAGGGTCTGTATCAGTTTGAGGGACTGTATCAATTTGAGGGACTGTATCAGTTTGAGGGTCTGTATCAGTTTGAGGGACTGTATTAGATGGTGGAATTGTATCAGTTTGAGGGACTGTATTTGTTTGAGGGACTGTATCAATTTGAGGGACGGTATCAGTTGAGGGGCTGTAGCAGTTTGAGGGGCTGTATCAGTTTGAGTGACTGTATCAGTTTGAGGGTCTGTATCAGTTTGAGGGGCTGAATCAATTTGATGGACTGTATCAGTTTGAGGGGCTATATCAGTTTGAGGGGCTCTATCAGTGTGAGGGACTATATCAGTTTGAGGGGCTTTATTAGTTTGAGGGACTACTAGTTTGAGGGGCAGTATTGGTTTGAGGAACTGTATTAGTTTGAGGGTCTGTATTACTTTGAGGGGATATATTAGTTTGATGGACTCTGTTAGTTTGAACGACTGTATCAGTTTGAGGGACTGAGTTTGAGGAACTGTATTAGTTTGAGGGTCTGTGTTAGGTTCAGGGGCTGTATCAGTTTGAGGGACTGTATTAGTTTGAGTGAATGTATGAGTTTGAGGGACTGTATCAGTTTGACGGACTGTATCAGATTGAGGGACTTTATTAGTTTGAGGGTCTGTGTTAGTTTGAGGGTCTGTATCAGTTTGTGGGGCTGTATCGGTTTGAGGGACTGTATTAGTTTGAGGGTCTGTGTTAGTTTCAGGTGCTGTATCAGTTTGAGGGACTGTATTAGTTTCAGTTGCTGTCTTAGTTTGAGGGACTGTATCAGTTTGAAGGACTGTACCAGTTTGAGGGACTTTATTAGTTTGAGGGTCTGTGTTAGTTTCAGGGGCTGTATCAGTTTGTGGGACTGTATTAGTTTGAGGGACTGTATCAGGTTGAGGGCCTGTATCAATTTGAGGGACTGTATCAGTTTGAGGAACTGTATCATTTCGAGGGGCTATATCAGTTAGGGACTCTATCAGTGTGAGGTACTTTATCAGTTTGAAGGGCTGTAACAGTTTGAGGGACTGTACTAGTTTGAGGGTCAGTATTAGTTTGCGGGGCTGTACTAGATTGAGGGACTGTATTAGTTTGAGGGACTGTGTCGGTTTGATGGGTTGTATCAGTTTGAGGAAATGTATTAGATGGTGGAATTGTATCAGTTTGAGGGACTGTATTATTTTGAGCGAAAGTATCAGTTTGAAGGCCTGTATCAGTTTGAGGGGCTGGATCAGTTTGAGGAGCTCTATCAGTTTGAGGGACTGTATCAGTTTGAGGGTCTGTATCAGTTTGAGGGACTGTATCAATTTGAGGGACTGTATCAGTTTGAGGGTCTGTATCAGTTTGAGGGACTGTATTAGATGGTCGAATTGTATAAGTTTGAGGGACTGTATTATTTTGAGGGACTGTATGAATTTGAGGGACTGTATCAGTTTGAGGGGCTGTAGCAGTTTGAGGGACTGTATCAGTTTGAGGGGCTGAATCAATTTGATGGACTACCAGTTTGAGGGTCTGTATCAGTTTGAGGGGTTGAAACAATTTGATGGACTGTACCAGTTTGAGGGGATGTATTAGTTTGAGGGACTGTATCAGTTTAAGGGGCTGTATCAGTTTGAGGGGCTATATCAGTTTGAGGGACTGTATTAGTTTGTGGGACACTATCAGTTTGAGGGACTGTATTAGTTTGAGTGACTGTATCAGTTTGAGGGGCTGTATCAGTTTGAGGGACTGTATCAGTTTGAGGGGCTGTTTCAGTTTGAGGGGCTGTATCAGTTTGAGGGGCTGTATCAGTTTGAGGGACTGTACTAGTTTGAGGGGCTGTATAACTTTGAGGGGATGTATTAGTTTGATGGACTCTGTTAGTTTGAACGACTGTATCAGTTTGAGGGACTGAGTTTGAGGAACTGTATTAGTTTGAGGGTCTGTGTTAGTTTCAGGTGCTGTATCAGTTTGAGGGACTGTATTAGTTTGAGTGGCTGTCTTAGTTTGAGGGACTGTATCAGTTTGAGGGTCTCTAACAGTTTGAGGGAATGTATCAGTTTGAGGGTCTGTATCAGTTTGAGGGACTGTATTAGATGGTGGAATTGTATCAGTTTGAGGGACTGTATTATTTTGAGGGACTGTATCAATTTGAAGGACTGTATCAGTTGAGGGGCTGTAGCAGTTTGAGGGGCTGTATCAGTTTGAGGGACTGTATCAGTTTGAGGGTCTGTATCAGTTTGAGGGGCTGAATCAATTTGATGGACTGTATCAGTTTGAGGGGCTATATCAGTTTGAGGGGCTCTATCAGTGTGAGGGACTATATCAGTTTGAGGGGCTTTATTAGTTTGAGGGACTACTAGTTTGAGGGGCAGTATTGGTTTGAGGAACTGCATTAGTTTGAGGGTCTGTATTACATTGAGGGGATGTATTAGTTTGATGGACTCTGTTAGTTTGAACGACTGTATCAGTTTGAGGGACTGAGTTTGAGGAACTGTATTAGTTTGAGGGTCTGTGTTAGTTTGAGGGTCTGTATCAGTTTGTGGGGCTGTATCGGTTTGAGGGTCTGTATTAGTTTGAGGGTCTGTGTTAGTTTCAGGTGCTGTATCAGTTTGAGGGACTGTATCAGTTTGAAGGACTGTACCAGTTTGAGGGACTTTATTAGTTTGATGGTCTGTGTTAGTTTCAGGGGCTGTATCAGTTTGTGGGACTGTATTAGTTTGAGGGACTGTATCAGTTTGAGGGCCTGTATCAATTTGAGGGACTGTATCAGTTTGAGGAACTGTATCATTTCGAGGGGCTATATCAGTTAGGGACTCTATCAGTGTGAGGTACTGTATCAGTTTGAGCGGCTGTATCAGTTTGAGGGACTGTACTAGTTTGAGGGGCAGTATTAGTTTGCGGGGCTGTACTAGATTGAGGGACTGTATTAGTTTGAGGGACTGTGTCGGTTTGAGGGGTTGTATCAGTTTGAGGAAATGTATTAGATGGTGGAATTGTATCAGTTTGAGGGACTGTATTATTTTGAGCGAAAGTATCAGTTTGAAGGCCTGTATCAGTTTGAGGGGCTGGATCAGTTTGAGGGGCTCTATCAGTTTGAGGGACTGTATCAGTTTGAGGGTCTGTATCAGTTTGAGGGACTGTATCAATTTGAGGGACTGTATCAGTTTGAGGGTCTGTATCAGTTTGAGGGACTGTATTAGATGGTCGAATTGTATAAGTTTGAGGGACTGTATTATTTTGAGGGACTGTATGAATTTGAGGGACTGTATCAGTTTGAGGGGCTGTAGCAGTTTGAGGGACTGTATCAGTTTGAGGGGCTGAATCAATTTGATGGACTGTACCAGTTTGAGGGTCTGTATCAGTTTGAGGGGTTGAAACAATTTGATGGACTGTACCAGTTTGAGGGGATGTATTAGTTTGAGGGACTGTATCAGTTTGAGGGGCTGTATCAGTTTGAGGGGCTATATCAGTTTGAGGGACTGTATTAGGTTGAGTGACTGTATCAGTTTGAGGGGCTGTATCAGTTTGAGCGACTGTATCAGTTTGAGGGGCTGTTTCAGTTTGAGGGGCTGTATCAGTTTAAGGGGCTGTATCAGTTTGAGGGACTGTACTAGTTTGAGGGGCTGTATTACTTTGAGGGGATGTATTAGTTTGATGGACTCTGTTAGTTTGAATGACTGTATCAGTTTGAGGGACTGAGTTTGAGGAACTGTATTAGTTTGAGGGTCTGTGTTAGTTTCAGGTGCTGTATCAGTTTGAGGGACTGTATCAGTTTGAGGGTCTGTATCAATTTGAGGGGCTGTATTAGATGGTGGAATTGTATCAGTTTCAGGGACTGTATTATTTTGAGAGACTGTATCAATTTGAGGGACTGTATCAGTTTGAGGGACTGTATCAGTTTAAGGGACAGTATCAGTTTGAGGGTCTGAATCAGTTTGAGGGGCTGTATCAGTTTGAACGACTGTATTAGTTTGAGGGACTGAGTTTGAGGAACTGTATTAGTTTGAGGGTCTGTGTTAGGTTCAGGAGCTGTATCAGTTTGTGGGACTGTATTAGTTTGAGTGACTGTATTAGTTTGAGGGACTGTTTCAGTTTGAGGGACTGTATCAGTTTGAGGGACTTTATTAGTTTGAGGGTCTGTGTTAGTTTGAGGGTCTGTATCAGTTTGTGGGGCTGTATCGGTTTGAGGGACTGTATTAGTTTGAGGGTCTGTGTTAGGTTCAGGTGCTGTATCAGTTTGAGGGACTGTATTAGTTTGAGTGGCTGTCTTAGTTTGAGGGTCTGTGTCAGTTTGAAGGACTGTACCAGTTTGAGGGACTTTATTAGTTTGAGGGTCTGTGTTAGTTTCAGGGGCTGTATCAGTTTGTGGGACTGTATTAGTTTGAGGGACTGTATCAATTTGAGGGACTATATCAATTTGAGGGACTGTATCAGATTGAGGGATTGTATTATTTTGAGGGACTGTATCAGTTTGAGGGAATCTATCAGTGTGAGGGACTGTATCAGTTTGAGGGGCTATATCAGTTCGACGGACTGTATTAGTTTGAGTGACTGTTCAGTTTGAGGGGCTGTATCAGTTTGAGGGACTGTACTACTTTGAGGGGCAGTATTAGTTTGAGGGACTGTATTAGTTTGAGGGACTGTGTCGGTTTGAGGGGCTGTATCAGTTTGAAGGACTGTATCAGTTTGAGGAACTGTATTAGATGGTGGAATTGTATCAGTTTGAGGAACTCTATTATTTTGAGGGACTGTATCAATTTGAGGGCCTGTATCAGATTGAGTGACTGTCTCAGTTTGAGGGACTGTATTAGTTTCAGTTGCTGTCTTAGTTTGAGGTACTTTATCAGTTTGAAGGACTGTACCAGTTTGAGGGACTTTATTAGATGGTGGAATTGTATCAGTTTGAGGGACTGTATCAGTTTGAGGGTCTGTATCAGTTTGAGGGACTGTATCAATTTGAGGGACTGTATCAGTTTGAGGGTCTGTATCAGTTTGAGGGACTGTATTAGATGGTGGAATTGTATCAGTTTGAGGGACTGTATTTGTTTGAGGGACTGTATCAATTTGAGGGACGGTATCAGTTGAGGGGCTGTAGCAGTTTGAGGGGCTGTATCAGTTTGAGTGACTGTATCAGTTTGAGGGTCTGTATCAGTTTGAGGGGCTGAATCAATTTGATGGACTGTATCAGTTTGAGGGGCTATATCAGTTTGAGGGGCTCTATCAGTGTGAGGGACTATATCAGTTTGAGGGGCTTTATTAGTTTGAGGGACTACTAGTTTGAGGGGCAGTATTGGTTTGAGGAACTGTATTAGTTTGAGGGTCTGTATTACTTTGAGGGGATATATTAGTTTGATGGACTCTGTTAGTTTGAACGACTGTATCAGTTTGAGGGACTGAGTTTGAGGAACTGTATTAGTTTGAGGGTCTGTGTTAGGTTCAGGGGCTGTATCAGTTTGAGGGACTGTATTAGTTTGAGTGAATGTATGAGTTTGAGGGACTGTATCAGTTTGACGGACTGTATCAGATTGAGGGACTTTATTAGTTTGAGGGTCTGTGTTAGTTTGAGGGTCTGTATCAGTTTGTGGGGCTGTATCGGTTTGAGGGACTGTATTAGTTTGAGGGTCTGTGTTAGTTTCAGGTGCTGTATCAGTTTGAGGGACTGTATTAGTTTCAGTTGCTGTCTTAGTTTGAGGGACTGTATCAGTTTGAAGGACTGTACCAGTTTGAGGGACTTTATTAGTTTGAGGGTCTGTGTTAGTTTCAGGGGCTGTATCAGTTTGTGGGACTGTATTAGTTTGAGGGACTGTATCAGGTTGAGGGCCTGTATCAATTTGAGGGACTGTATCAGTTTGAGGAACTGTATCATTTCGAGGGGCTATATCAGTTAGGGACTCTATCAGTGTGAGGTACTTTATCAGTTTGAAGGGCTGTAACAGTTTGAGGGACTGTACTAGTTTGAGGGTCAGTATTAGTTTGCGGGGCTGTACTAGATTGAGGGACTGTATTAGTTTGAGGGACTGTGTCGGTTTGATGGGTTGTATCAGTTTGAGGAAATGTATTAGATGGTGGAATTGTATCAGTTTGAGGGACTGTATTATTTTGAGCGAAAGTATCAGTTTGAAGGCCTGTATCAGTTTGAGGGGCTGGATCAGTTTGAGGAGCTCTATCAGTTTGAGGGACTGTATCAGTTTGAGGGTCTGTATCAGTTTGAGGGACTGTATCAATTTGAGGGACTGTATCAGTTTGAGGGTCTGTATCAGTTTGAGGGACTGTATTAGATGGTCGAATTGTATAAGTTTGAGGGACTGTATTATTTTGAGGGACTGTATGAATTTGAGGGACTGTATCAGTTTGAGGGGCTGTAGCAGTTTGAGGGACTGTATCAGTTTGAGGGGCTGAATCAATTTGATGGACTACCAGTTTGAGGGTCTGTATCAGTTTGAGGGGTTGAAACAATTTGATGGACTGTACCAGTTTGAGGGGATGTATTAGTTTGAGGGACTGTATCAGTTTAAGGGGCTGTATCAGTTTGAGGGGCTATATCAGTTTGAGGGACTGTATTAGTTTGTGGGACACTATCAGTTTGAGGGACTGTATTAGTTTGAGTGACTGTATCAGTTTGAGGGGCTGTATCAGTTTGAGGGACTGTATCAGTTTGAGGGGCTGTTTCAGTTTGAGGGGCTGTATCAGTTTGAGGGGCTGTATCAGTTTGAGGGACTGTACTAGTTTGAGGGGCTGTATAACTTTGAGGGGATGTATTAGTTTGATGGACTCTGTTAGTTTGAACGACTGTATCAGTTTGAGGGACTGAGTTTGAGGAACTGTATTAGTTTGAGGGTCTGTGTTAGTTTCAGGTGCTGTATCAGTTTGAGGGACTGTATTAGTTTGAGTGGCTGTCTTAGTTTGAGGGACTGTATCAGTTTGAGGACTGTACCAGTTTGAGGGACTTTATTAGTTTGAGGGTCTGTGTTAGTTTGAGGGACTGTATCAATTTGAGGGACTGTATCAGTTTGAGTGACTGTATCAGTTTGAGGGGCTGTAGCAGTCTGACGGGCTGAATCAATTTGATGGACTGTATCAGTTTGAGGGGCTGTATTAGTTTGAGGGACTGTATCAGTTTGAGGGACTCTATCAGTTTGAGGGGCTGTCTCAGTTTGAGGGACTGTACTAGTTTGAGGGGCAGTATTAGTTTGAGGAACTGTATTAGTTTGAGGGTCTGTATTACTTTGAGGGGATGTATTAGTTTGATGGACTCTGTTAGTTTGAACGGCTGTATCGGTTTGAGGGACTGAGTTTGAGGAACTGTATTAGTTTGACGGTCTGTGTTAGGTTCAGGAGCTGTATCAGTTTGTGGGACTGTATTAGTTTGAGTGACCGTATTAGTTTGAGGGAATGTATCAGTTTGAGGGACTGTATCAGTTTGAGGGACTTTATTAGTTTGAGGAAATGTATCAGTTTGAGGGTCTGTATCAATTTGCGGGACTGTATCAGTTTGATGGACTGTATCATTTTGAGGGGCTATATCAGTTTGAGGGAATCTATCAGTGTGAGGGACTGTATCAGTTTGAGGGGCTGAATCAATTTGATGGACTGTATCAGTTTGAGGAGATGTATTAGTTTGAGGGGCTTCATCAGTTTGAGGGACTGTATCAGTTTGAGGGTCTGTGTTAGTTTCAGGGGCTGTATCAGTTTGAGTGACTGTATCAGTTTGAGGGTCTGTATCAGTTTGAGGGGCTGTATCAGTTTGAGGGACTGTATCAGTTTGAGGGTCTGTGTTAGTTTCAGGGGCTGTATCAGTTTGAGTGACTGTATCAGTTTGAGGGTCTGTATCAGTTTGAGGGGCTGTATCAGTTTGAGTGACTGTATCAGTTTGCGGGGCTGAATCAATTTAATGGACTGAATCAGTTTGAGGGGCAATATTAGTTTGAGGGACTTTATCAGTGTGAGGGACTATATCAGTTTGAGGGACTGTACTAGTTTGAGGGGCAGTATTAGTTTGAAGAACTGTATTAGTTTGAGGGTCTGTATTACTTTGAGGGGATGTATTAGTTTGATGGACTCTGTTAGTTTGAACGACTTTATCAGTTTGATGGACTGAGTTTGAGGAACTGTGTTAGTTTGAGGGTCTGTGTTAGTTTCAGGGGCTGTATCTGTTTGTGGAGCTGTATTAGTTTGAGAGACTGTATCAGTTTGAGAGACTGTATCAGTTTGAGGGACTGTACCAGTTTGAGGGACTTTATTAGTTGGAGTGTCTGTGTTAGTTTCAGGGGCTGTATCAGTTTGTGGGGCTGTATTAGTTTGAGGGACTGTATCGTTTTAAGGGGCTATATCAGTTTGAGGGACTCTATCAGTGTGAGGGACTGTATCAGTTTGAGGGGCTATATCAGTTTGAGGGACTCTATCAGTGTTAGGGACACTTTTAAGTTTGAGGGGCTGTATCAGTTTGAGGGGCTGTACTAGTATGAGGGGCAGAATTAGTTTGCGGGGCTGTACTAGTTTGAGGGACTGTATTAGTTTGAGGGAATATGTCGGTTGGAGGGGCTGTATCAGTTTGAGGGACTGTATCAATTTGAGGGCCTGTATCAGTTTGAGGGACTCTATCAGTTTGAGGGTCTGTATCAGTTTGAGGGACTTTCTTAGATGGTGGAATTGTATCAGTTTGAGGGACTGTATTATTTTGAGGGACTGTATCAGTTTGAGGAACTGTATTAGTTTGAGGGTCTGTGTTAGGTTCAGGAGCTGTATCAGTTTGTGGGACTGTATTAGTTTGAGTGACCGTATTAGTTTGAGGGAATGTATCAGTTTGAGGGGCTGTATCAGTTTGAGGGACTTTATTAGTTTGAGGGAATGTATCAGTTTGAGGGACTGTATCATTTTGAGGGGCTATATCAGTTTGAGGGAATCTATCAGTGTGAGGGACTGTATCAGTTTGAGGGGCTATATCAGTTTGAGGGACTGTATCAGTTTGAGGGACTGTATCCGTTTGAGTGACTGTATCAGTTTGAGGGGCTGTATCAGTTTGAGGGACTGTATCAGTTTGAGGGGCTGTTTCAGTTTGAGGGGCTGTATCAGTTTGAGGGGCTGTATCAGTTTGAGGGACTGTACTAGTTTGAGGGGCTGTATTACTTTGAGGGGATGTATTAGTTTGATGGACTCTGTTAGTTTGAACGACTGTATCAGTTTGAGGGACTGAGTTTGAGGAACTGTATTAGTTTGAGGGTCTGTGTTAGTTTCAGGTGCTGTATCAGTTTGAGGGACTGTATTAGTTTGAGTGGCTGTCTTAGTTTGAGGGACTGTATCAGTTTGAAGGACTGTATTAGTTTGCGTGGCTGTCTTAGTTTGAGGGACTGTATCAGTTTGAGGGACTGTATTAGTTTGAGTGGCTGTCTTAGTTTGAGGGACTGTATCAGTTTGAGGGACTTTATTAGTTTGAGGGACTGTATCAGTTTGAGAGACTGTATCAGTTTGAGGAACTGTACCAGTTTGAGGGACTTTATTAGTTGGAGTGTCTGTGTTAGTTTCAGGGGCTGTATCAGTTTGTGGGGCTGTATTAGTTTGAGGGACTGTATCAGTTTGAGGGACTGTATCAATTTGAGGGACTGTATCAGTTTGAGGGACTGTATCGTTTTGAGGGGCTACATCAGTTTGAGGGACTCTATCAGTGTGAGGGACTGTATCAGTGTGAGGGACTGTATCAGTTTGAGGGACTCTATCAGTGTGAGGGACTGTATCAGTTTGAGGGGCTATATCAGTTTGAGGGACTCTATCAGTGTGAGGGACACTATCAGTTTGAGGGGCTGTATCAGTTTGAGGGACTGTATTATTAGGAGTGGCAGTATTAGTTTGCGGGGCTGCACTAGTTTGAGGGACTGAATTAGTTTGAGGGACTATGTCGGTTGGAGGGGCTGTATCAGTTTGAGGGACTGTATCAGTTTGAGGAACTGTATTAGATGGTGGAATTGTATCAGTTTGAGGGACTGTATCAATTTGAGTACCTGTATCAGATTGAGGGCCTCTATCAGTTTGAGGTTCCGTATCAGTTTGAGGGACTGTATTAGATGGTTGAATTGTATCAGTTTGAGTTCGGTATAGTTTTGAGGGACTGTATCAATTTGAGGGACTGTATCAGTTTGAGTGACTGTATCAGTTTGAGGGGCTGTAGCAGTCTGAGGGGCTGAATCAATTTGATGGACTGTATCAGTTTGAGGGGCTGTATTAGTTTGAGGGACTGTATCAGTTTGAGGGACTCTATCAGTTTGAGGGGCTGTATCAGTTTGAGGGACTGTACTAGTTTGAGGGGCAGTATTAGTTTGAGGAACTGTATTAGTTTGAGGGTCTGTATTACTTTGAGGGGATGTATTAGTTTGATGGACTCTGTTAGTTAGAACGACTGTATCGGTTTGAGGGACTGAGTTTGAGGAACTGTATTAGTTTGAGGGTCTGTGTTAGGTTCAGGAGATGTATCAGTTTGTGGGACTGTATTAGTTTGAGTGACCGTATTAGTTTGAGGGAATGTATCAGTTTGAGGGACTGTATCAGTTTGAGGGACTTTATTAGTTTGAGGGAATGTATCAGTTTGAGGGACTGTATCAATTTGCGGGACTGTATCAGTTTGATGGACTGTATCATTTTGAGGGGCTATATCAGTTTGAGGGAATCTATCAGTGTGAAGGACTGTATCAGTTTGAGGGGCTGAATCAATTTGATGGACTGTATCAGTTTGAGGGGATGTATTAGTTTGAGGGGCTTCATCAGTTTGAGGGGCAATATTAGTTTGAGGGACTTTATCAGTGTGAGGGACTATATCAGTTTGAGGGACTTTACTAGTTTGAGGGGCAGTATTAGTTTGAAGAACTGTATTTGTTTGAGGGTCTGTATTACTTTGAGGGGATGTATTAGTTTGATGGACTCTGTTAGTTTGAACGACTTTATCAATTTGAGGGACTGAGTTTGAGGAACTGTGTTAGTTTGAGGGTCTGTGTTAGTTTCAGGGGCTGTATCTGTTTGCGGAGCTGTATTAGTTTGAGGGACTGTATCAGTTTGAGGGACTGTACCAGTTTGAGGGACTTTATTAGTTGGAGTGTCTGTGTTAGTTTCAGGGGCTGTATCAGTTTGTGGGGCTGTATTAGTTTGAGGGACTGTATCGTTTTAAGGGGCTATATCAGTTTGAGGGACTCTATCAGTGTGAGGGACTGTATCAGTTTGAGGGGCTATATCAGTTTGAGGGACTCTATGAGTGTGAGGGACACTTTCAGTTTGAGGGGCTGTATCAGTTTGAGGGGCTGTACTAGTATGAGGGGCAGTATTAGTTTGCGGGGCTGTACTAGTTTGAGGGACTGTATTAGTTTGAGGGACTATGTCGGTTGGAGGGGCTGTATCAGTTTGAGGGACTGTATCAATTTGAGGGCCTGTATCAGTTTGAGGGACTCTATCAGTTTGAGGGTCTGTATCAGTTTGAGGGACTGTATTAGATGGTGGAATTGTATCAGTTTGAGGGACTGTATTATTTTGAGGGACTGTATCAGTTTGTGGGACTGTGTCCGTTTGAGGGTCTGAATCAGTTTGAGGGGCTGTATCAGTTTTAGGGGATGTATTAGTTTGAGGGACTGTATCAGTTTGAGGGGCTTCATCAGTTTGAGGGACTGTATCAGTTTAAGGGGCTGTATCAGTTTGAGGGGCTGTATCAGTTTGAGGGACTGTATCAGTTTGAGGGTCTGTGTTAGTTTCAGGGGCTGTATCAGTTTGAGGGACTGTATCAGTTTGAGGGTCTGTATCAGTTTGAGGGGCTGTATCAGTTTGAGGGACTCTATCAGTTTGAGGGTCTGTATCAGTTTGAGGGACTTTCTTAGATGGTGGAATTGTATCAGTTTGAGGGACTGTATTATTTTGAGGGACTGTATCAGTTTGAGGAACTGTATTAGTTTGAGGGTCTGTGTTAGGTTCAGGAGCTGTATCAGTTTGTGGGACTGTATTAGTTTGAGTGACCGTATTAGTTTGAGGGAATGTATCAGTTTGAGGGGCTGTATCAGTTTGAGGGACTTTATTAGTTTGAGGGAATGTATCAGTTTGAGGGACTGTATCATTTTGAGGGGCTATATCAGTTTGAGGGAATCTATCAGTGTGAGGGACTGTATCAGTTTGAGGGGCTATATCAGTTTGAGGGACTGTATCAGTTTGAGGGACTGTATCCGTTTGAGTGACTGTATCAGTTTGAGGGGCTGTATCAGTTTGAGGGACTGTATCAGTTTGAGGGGCTGTTTCAGTTTGAGGGGCTGTATCAGTTTGAGGGGCTGTATCAGTTTGAGGGACTGTACTAGTTTGAGGGGCTGTATTACTTTGAGGGGATGTATTAGTTTGATGGACTCTGTTAGTTTGAACGACTGTATCAGTTTGAGGGACTGAGTTTGAGGAACTGTATTAGTTTGAGGGTCTGTGTTAGTTTCAGGTGCTGTATCAGTTTGAGGGACTGTATTAGTTTGAGTGGCTGTCTTAGTTTGAGGGACTGTATCAGTTTGAAGGACTGTATTAGTTTGCGTGGCTGTCTTAGTTTGAGGGACTGTATCAGTTTGAGGGACTGTATTAGTTTGAGTGGCTGTCTTAGTTTGAGGGACTGTATCAGTTTGAGGGACTTTATTAGTTTGAGGGACTGTATCAGTTTGAGAGACTGTATCAGTTTGAGGAACTGTACCAGTTTGAGGGACTTTATTAGTTGGAGTGTCTGTGTTAGTTTCAGGGGCTGTATCAGTTTGTGGGGCTGTATTAGTTTGAGGGACTGTATCAGTTTGAGGGACTGTATCAATTTGAGGGACTGTATCAGTTTGAGGGACTGTATCGTTTTGAGGGGCTACATCAGTTTGAGGGACTCTATCAGTGTGAGGGACTGTATCAGTGTGAGGGACTGTATCAGTTTGAGGGACTCTATCAGTGTGAGGGACTGTATCAGTTTGAGGGGCTATATCAGTTTGAGGGACTCTATCAGTGTGAGGGACACTATCAGTTTGAGGGGCTGTATCAGTTTGAGGGACTGTATTATTAGGAGTGGCAGTATTAGTTTGCGGGGCTGCACTAGTTTGAGGGACTGAATTAGTTTGAGGGACTATGTCGGTTGGAGGGGCTGTATCAGTTTGAGGGACTGTATCAGTTTGAGGAACTGTATTAGATGGTGGAATTGTATCAGTTTGAGGGACTGTATCAATTTGAGTACCTGTATCAGATTGAGGGCCTCTATCAGTTTGAGGTTCCGTATCAGTTTGAGGGACTGTATTAGATGGTTGAATTGTATCAGTTTGAGTTCGGTATAGTTTTGAGGGACTGTATCAATTTGAGGGACTGTATCAGTTTGAGTGACTGTATCAGTTTGAGGGGCTGTAGCAGTCTGAGGGGCTGAATCAATTTGATGGACTGTATCAGTTTGAGGGGCTGTATTAGTTTGAGGGACTGTATCAGTTTGAGGGACTCTATCAGTTTGAGGGGCTGTATCAGTTTGAGGGACTGTACTAGTTTGAGGGGCAGTATTAGTTTGAGGAACTGTATTAGTTTGAGGGTCTGTATTACTTTGAGGGGATGTATTAGTTTGATGGACTCTGTTAGTTAGAACGACTGTATCGGTTTGAGGGACTGAGTTTGAGGAACTGTATTAGTTTGAGGGTCTGTGTTAGGTTCAGGAGATGTATCAGTTTGTGGGACTGTATTAGTTTGAGTGACCGTATTAGTTTGAGGGAATGTATCAGTTTGAGGGACTGTATCAGTTTGAGGGACTTTATTAGTTTGAGGGAATGTATCAGTTTGAGGGACTGTATCAATTTGCGGGACTGTATCAGTTTGATGGACTGTATCATTTTGAGGGGCTATATCAGTTTGAGGGAATCTATCAGTGTGAAGGACTGTATCAGTTTGAGGGGCTGAATCAATTTGATGGACTGTATCAGTTTGAGGGGATGTATTAGTTTGAGGGGCTTCATCAGTTTGAGGGGCAATATTAGTTTGAGGGACTTTATCAGTGTGAGGGACTATATCAGTTTGAGGGACTTTACTAGTTTGAGGGGCAGTATTAGTTTGAAGAACTGTATTTGTTTGAGGGTCTGTATTACTTTGAGGGGATGTATTAGTTTGATGGACTCTGTTAGTTTGAACGACTTTATCAATTTGAGGGACTGAGTTTGAGGAACTGTGTTAGTTTGAGGGTCTGTGTTAGTTTCAGGGGCTGTATCTGTTTGCGGAGCTGTATTAGTTTGAGGGACTGTATCAGTTTGAGGGACTGTACCAGTTTGAGGGACTTTATTAGTTGGAGTGTCTGTGTTAGTTTCAGGGGCTGTATCAGTTTGTGGGGCTGTATTAGTTTGAGGGACTGTATCGTTTTAAGGGGCTATATCAGTTTGAGGGACTCTATCAGTGTGAGGGACTGTATCAGTTTGAGGGGCTATATCAGTTTGAGGGACTCTATGAGTGTGAGGGACACTTTCAGTTTGAGGGGCTGTATCAGTTTGAGGGGCTGTACTAGTATGAGGGGCAGTATTAGTTTGCGGGGCTGTACTAGTTTGAGGGACTGTATTAGTTTGAGGGACTATGTCGGTTGGAGGGGCTGTATCAGTTTGAGGGACTGTATCAATTTGAGGGCCTGTATCAGTTTGAGGGACTCTATCAGTTTGAGGGTCTGTATCAGTTTGAGGGACTGTATTAGATGGTGGAATTGTATCAGTTTGAGGGACTGTATTATTTTGAGGGACTGTATCAGTTTGTGGGACTGTGTCCGTTTGAGGGTCTGAATCAGTTTGAGGGGCTGTATCAGTTTTAGGGGATGTATTAGTTTGAGGGACTGTATCAGTTTGAGGGGCTTCATCAGTTTGAGGGACTGTATCAGTTTAAGGGGCTGTATCAGTTTGAGGGGCTGTATCAGTTTGAGGGACTGTATCAGTTTGAGGGTCTGTGTTAGTTTCAGGGGCTGTATCAGTTTGAGGGACTGTATCAGTTTGAGGGTCTGTATCAGTTTGAGGGGCTGTATCAGTTTGAGGGACTGTATCAGTTTGAGGGTCTGTGTTAGTTTCAGGGGCTGTATCAGTTTGAGTGACTGTATCAGTTTGAGGGTCTGTATCAGTTTGAGGGGCTGTATCAGTTTGAGGGACTGTATCAGCTTGAGGACCTTTATCAGTTTGAGGGGCTGTATTTGATCGTGGAATTGTATCAGTTTGAGAGACTGTATTATTTTGAGGCACTGTATCAATTTGAAGGACTGTATCAGTTTGAGTGACTGTATCAGTTTGCGGGGCTGTATCAGTTTGAGGGGCTGTATCAGTTTGAGGGACTGTATCAGTTTGAGGGGCTGAATCAATTTAATGGACTGTATCAGTTTGAGGGGCAATATTAGTTTGAGGGACTTTATCAGTGTGAGGGACTATATCAGTTTGAGGGACTGTACTAGTTTGAGGGGCAGTATTAGTTTGAAGAACTGTATTAGTTTGAGGGTCTGTATTACTTTGAGGGGATGTATTAGTTTGATGGACTCTGTTAGTTTGAACGACTTTATCAGTTTGAGGGACTGAGTTTGAGGAACTGTGTTAGTTTGAGGGTCTGTGTTAGGTTCAGGGGCTGTATCAGTTTGAGGGACTGTATTAGTTTGAGTGACCGTATTAGTTTGAGGGACTGTATCAGTTTGAGGGACTGTATCAGTTTGAGAGACTTTATTAGTTTGAGGGTCTGTGTTAGTTTGAGGGTCTGTATCAGTTTGTGGGGCTGTATCGGTTTGATGGACTGTATTAGTTTGAGGGTCTGTGTTAGTTTCAGGTGCTGTAACAGTTTGAGGGACTGTATTAGTTTGAGTAGCTGTCTTAGTTTGAGGGACTGTACTAGTTTGAGGGACTTTATTAGTTTGACGGTCTGTGTTATTTTCAGGGGCTGTATCAGTTTGTGGGGCTGTGTCAATTTGAGGGACTGTATCAGTTTGAGGGACTGTATCAATTTGCGGGACTGTATCAGGTTGAGGGGCTATATTAGTTTGAGGGACTGTATCAGTTTGAGGGACTGTATCAATTTGAGGGACTGTATCAGTTTGAGGGACTGTATCATTTTGAGGGGCTATATCAGTTTGAGGGACTCTATCAGTGTGAGGGACTGTATCAGTTTGAGGGGCTGTACTAGTTTGAGGGGCAGTATTAGTTTGAGGGGCTGTACTAGTTTGAGGGACTGTATTAGTTTGATGGACTGTGTCGGTTTGAGGGGGTGTATCAGTTTGAGGGACTGTATTATTTTGAGGCACTGTATCAATTTGAGGGACTATCAGTTTGAGGGGCTGTAGCCGTTTGAGGGGCTGTATCAGTTTGAGGGTCTGTATCAGTTTGAGGGGCTGAATCAATTTGATGGACTGTATCAGTTTGAGGGACTGTATTAGTTTGAGGGACTGTATCAGTTTGAGGGACTGTATCAGTTTGAGGGGATGTATCAGTTTGAGGGACTGTATCAGTTTGAGGGACTGTATCAGTTTGAGGGACAGTATCAGTTTCAGGGACTGTATCAGTTTGAGGGACTGTATCAGTTTGAGGGACTGTATCAGTTTGAGGGGATGTATCAGTTTGAGGGACTGTATCAGTTTGAGGGACTGTATCAGTTTGAAGGACTGTATCAGTTTGAGGGGCTGTGTTAGTTTGAGGGTCTGTATCAGTTTGTGGGGCTGTATCGGTTTGATGGACTGTATTAGTTTGAGGGTCTGTGTTAGTTTCAAGTGCTGTAACAGTTTGAGGGACTGTATTAGTTTGAGTAGCTGTCTTAGTTTGAGGGACTGTACCAGTTTGAGGGACTTTATTAGTTTGAGGGTCTGTGTTAGTTTCAGGGGCTGTATCAGTTTGTGGGGCTGTATCAATTTGAGGGACTGTATCAGTTTGAGGGGCTATATTAGTTTGAGGGACTGTATCAGTTTGAGGGACTGTATCAGTTTGAGGGCCTGTATCAGTTTGAGGGGCTTTATCAGTTTGATGGACTGTATCACTTTGAGGGCCTGTATCAGTTTGAGGGGCTTTATCAGTTTGATGGACTGTATCACTTTGAGGGTCTGTATCAGTTTGAGGGACTGTATTAGATCGTGGAATTGTATCAGTTTGAGGGACTATTATTTTCCGGGACTGTATCAATTTGAGGGACTGTATCAGTTTGAGTGACTGTATCAGTTTGAGGGGCTGTGGCAGTTTGAGGGGCTGAATCAATTTGACGGACTGTATCAGTTTGAGGGGCTGTATTAGTTTGAGGGACTATATTAGTGTGATGGTCTGTATCAGTTTGAGTGGCTGTATCAGTTTGAGGGGCTGTATCAGTTTGTGGGACTGTATCCATTTGAGGGACTGTACTAGTTTGAGGGCAGTATTAGTTTGCGGGTCTGTATCTGTTTGAGGGGCTGTGTCAGTTTGAGGGACTGTATCAGTTTGAGGGCCTGTATCAGTTTGAGGGACTGTACTAGTTTGAACGACTGTATTAGTTTGAGGGGCTGTATCAGTTTGAGGGACTCTATCAGTGTGAGGGACTGTATCAGTTTGAGGGGCTGTACTAGTTTGAGGGGCAGTATTAGTTTGAGGGGCTGTACTAGTTTGAGGGACTGTATTAGTTTGATGGACTGTGTCGGTTTGAGGGGGTGTATCAGTTTGAGGGACTGTATTATTTTGAGGCACTGTATCAATTTGAGGGACTATCAGTTTGAGGGGCTGTAGCCGTTTGAGGGGCTGTATCAGTTTGAGGGTCTGTATCAGTTTGAGGGGCTGAATCAATTTGATGGACTGTATCAGTTTGAGGGACTGTATTAGTTTGAGGGACTGTATCAGTTTGAGGGACTGTATCAGTTTGAGGGGATGTATCAGTTTGAGGGACTGTATCAGTTTGAGGGACTGTATCAGTTTGAGGGACAGTATCAGTTTCAGGGACTGTATCAGTTTGAGGGACTGTATCAGTTTGAGGGACTGTATCAGTTTGAGGGGATGTATCAGTTTGAGGGACTGTATCAGTTTGAGGGACTGTATCAGTTTGAAGGACTGTATCAGTTTGAGGGGCTGTGTTAGTTTGAGGGTCTGTATCAGTTTGTGGGGCTGTATCGGTTTGATGGACTGTATTAGTTTGAGGGTCTGTGTTAGTTTCAAGTGCTGTAACAGTTTGAGGGACTGTATTAGTTTGAGTAGCTGTCTTAGTTTGAGGGACTGTACCAGTTTGAGGGACTTTATTAGTTTGAGGGTCTGTGTTAGTTTCAGGGGCTGTATCAGTTTGTGGGGCTGTATCAATTTGAGGGACTGTATCAGTTTGAGGGGCTATATTAGTTTGAGGGACTGTATCAGTTTGAGGGACTGTATCAGTTTGAGGGCCTGTATCAGTTTGAGGGGCTTTATCAGTTTGATGGACTGTATCACTTTGAGGGCCTGTATCAGTTTGAGGGGCTTTATCAGTTTGATGGACTGTATCACTTTGAGGGTCTGTATCAGTTTGAGGGACTGTATTAGATCGTGGAATTGTATCAGTTTGAGGGACTATTATTTTCCGGGACTGTATCAATTTGAGGGACTGTATCAGTTTGAGTGACTGTATCAGTTTGAGGGGCTGTGGCAGTTTGAGGGGCTGAATCAATTTGACGGACTGTATCAGTTTGAGGGGCTGTATTAGTTTGAGGGACTATATTAGTGTGATGGTCTGTATCAGTTTGAGTGGCTGTATCAGTTTGAGGGGCTGTATCAGTTTGTGGGACTGTATCCATTTGAGGGACTGTACTAGTTTGAGGGCAGTATTAGTTTGCGGGTCTGTATCTGTTTGAGGGGCTGTGTCAGTTTGAGGGACTGTATCAGTTTGAGGGCCTGTATCAGTTTGAGGGACTGTACTAGTTTGAACGACTGTATTAGTTTGAGGGGCTGTATCAGTTTGAGTGACTGTATCAGTTTGAGGGGCTGTATTAGTTTGAGGGGCTGAATCAATTTGAGGGACTGTATTAGATGGTGGAATTGTATAAGTTTGAGGGACTGTATTATTTTGAGGGGCTGAATCAATTTGAGGGAATGTATCAGTTTGTGTGACTGTATCAGTGTGAGGGACTGTATTAGTTTGAGGGCCTGTATTAGTTTGAGGGACTGTATTAGTTTGATGGACTGTTTTTGTTTGAGTGGCTTTACTAGTTTGAGGGGTTGTATTAGATGAAGGACTTATATTAGTTTGAGGGACTGTATTATGTTGAGGGACTGTCTCAGTTTGATGGACCGTATCATTTTGAGGGACCTTATTAGTTTGAGGGTCTGTATCAGTTTGAGGGACTGTATCAGTTTGAGTGGCTGTATTAGTTTGAGGGACTGTATCAGTTTGAGGGGCTGTATCAGTTTGAGGGACTGTATCAGTTTGAGGGACTGTACTAATTTGAGGGTCTGTATTAGTTTGAGGGACTGTATTAATTTTAGGGACTGTATCAGTTTGAGAGAATGTATCAGTTTGAGGGACCTTATTAGTTTGAGGGGCTGTATCAGTTTGAGGGGCTGTATCAGTTTGAGGGACTGTATCAGTTTCAGGAACTGTAGCAGTTTGAGGGGCTGTATTAGTTTGAGGGACTGTATCAGTTTGAGGGGCTATATCAGTTTGAGGGACTGTATCAGTTTGAGGGACTGTATCAGTTTGAGGGGCTGTATCAGTTTGAGGGACTGTATCAGTTTGAGGGACTGTATCAGTTTGAGGGGCTGTATCAGTTTGAGGGACTGTATTAGTTTGAGGACCGGTATCAGTTTGAGGGACTGTAAAAGGTACTGATATTGGTGCTATCATTTATCTCTATTATGCCCCTTTCAGCCCTTTTTTTGCGCTAACCACCGCCATTAACACACCCTTCACCCTTTAGCTCATGACAACTTTGTCAATTCCCCCCTTTGTCCCCACCTACCACTGGTCTTCTATCCAGCTCCGCCTGCACCCACCCACCTCCCCCCCATACCCCACCCCCCCCATTCCCTCCCCCACCCCGCTCCCCCCCCCCCACCCCCCCGACCTTAACATTATAAATTTTATCATATCTTTATCTCTCTCCAGTTCTGAAGAGGGATCATACAGATTCGAAACATGAACTCTTGTTTCTCTCTCCGCAGATGCTGGAAATCTTGTTTTGTTGGTTGAATATGTTTGTGAATAAATATATACAGTGAAATGTATTGATATTGTTTAGTCTCCACTCGAACTGCACCAACAGAAACAGACCTTAACTGTTTACTGACAGGTAAACAGCAGGACATCACAGTTAATGCAGTCAAATCCTCCGCAAAATGATTTCTCTTACTCTGAGTATAGTTACTGCAGGCACTTTAGCTGTTTTGGTGCTGAGTGAACTCCCTCCTCCAGCGGAGTCCTGAGAATCTGTGTGTCACAACTGTTGTATGTTTATGATCTACCTGTTACAGGGGCTGAATATTGGACTCTAGAGTTTGAATCATCCACTTCGATAACTGATACATTCCCTCAAACTGATACAGCCCCTCAAACTGATACAGTCCCTCAAACTGATGCAGCCCCTGAAACTGATGCAGTCCCTCAAACTGATACAGTCCCTCAAACTGATGCAGCCCCTCAAACTGATACAATCCCTCAAACTGATGCAGCCCCTCTAACTGATGCAGCCCCTCTAACTGATACAGTCCCTCAAACTGATACAGTCCCTCAAACTGATACAGTCCCTCAAACTGATACGGTCCCTCAAACTAATTCAGTCCCTCAAACTGATACAGTCCCTCAAATTGATACAGACCCCCAAACTAATACAGTCCATCAAACTGATACAGTCCCTCAAACTGGTACAGTAATGACAGACCAGTAATGAGCTATGATTCAGAGTGTCTACACATGTAGCCTACACCGACCTCTGGTCACAGCTCAGTGAGGTGAGTCCTCGCCGGGAAGGACACATGTAAATGAGGAACCTAGGCATAGATTTTCATAAAATGGAGATCAGCCTGAGGGCAGTAAAATAATAACATCATTAAATTGTTAATAATCAAACAAACAGAGTACTGCCTCAAGAAATAAATCAATTCAATTTCTGAATGTTACGAAATAACTGGTGACTGTGATTCATTCTCAAGTTACATAGAAACATAGAAACTAGGAGCAGGAGTAGGCCATTTGGCCCTTCGAGCCTGCTCCGCCATTCATTATGATCATGGCTGATCAATCAACTCAATAGCTTTCTCCCCATATCCTTTTATCCCTTTCGCCCCAAGAGCTCTATCTAACTCCTTCCTGAAAACAAAAAATGTTTTGACCTCAACTACTTTCTGTGGTAGCGAATTCCACAGGCTCACCACTCTCTGGGTGAAGAAATTTCTCCTCATCTCAGTCCTAAATGGTCTACCCCGTATCCTCAGACTGTGACCCCTGGTTCTGGACTCCCCCACCATTGGGAACATCCTTCCTGCATCTACCCTGTCTAGTCCTGTTAGAATTTTATAGGCTACTATGAGATCCCCCCTCATTCTTCTGAACTCCAGCGAATATAATCCTAACCGACTCAATCTCTCCTCATATGTCAGTCCCGCCATCACAGGAATCAGATTGGTAAACCTTCGCTGCACTCCCTCTATAGCAAGAACATCCTTCCTCAGATAAAGAGACCAAAACTGTGCTCAATATTCCAGGTGTGGTCTCACCAAGGCCCTGAATAATTGCAGCAAGACATCCCTGTTCCTGTACTCGAATCATCTGACTATGAAGGCCAATATACCATTTGCCTTCTCTACCACCTGCTGCACCTGCATGCTTACCTTCAGCGTCTGATGTACGAGGACATCCAGGTTTCATGACACATTTCCCTCTCTCAATTTATAGCCATTCAGATAATAATCTGCCTGCCTGTTTTTGCTACCAAAGTGGATAACCTCACATTTATCCACATTATGCTGCATCTGCCATGCATTTGCCCACTCGCTCAGCTTGTCCAAATCACACTGAAGCATCTCTGCATCCTCCTCACAGCTCACCCTCCTACACAGCTTTGTGTCATCTGCAAATTTGGAGATATTACATTTAGTCCCCTCAATTAAATTATGGATAGCTGGGGTCCAGGCACCGATCCCTGCGGTACCCCACTAGTCACCGCCTGTCATTCGGAAAAAGACCCATTTATTCCTACTCTTTGTTTCCTGTCTGCCAACTAGTTTTCTATCTTAACTACCCCAAGTTGCAGTGAGTTCCACAGTCCAACCATTTTCTGATTAAAAACATTTCTCCTGCATGCCTTCTTGGATTCATTAATGATGATCTAATAGTGATGATCTCTAATTTTAGGACCCAACTGGAACTATCTTCTCTATGTTGACCCTATCAAACCCGTTCACATCTTTATTGCCTCTATTCGTTCTCCTCCCAGCCCTCCCTTTTCCAAAGAAATGACTCTGACATGTTCCTTCTTTCCAGATGGTTATAATTTCTCAGTTCTGATATGATCATTGTAAAAGATTTTGCACTTTCTAGTGTTTTTTTTCCAAATGCTTTTATGTAATATGGTGACCAGTTCTATACACAGTGTATTAACTGAGGTTACCATCCCATCACCCCTAATTTGTTATAATCCTGGACGAGGTACCCCAAATTGTTATGCCCCAGGGTAAGAAGGGATGAACTGGCTCAACTTCTTTATTCAAACTCCTTAGTCAGTCACAACAAGGTTAATTTAAAAAGGATCCCTTCCCTTGTGGATACCTTTTCCCAGTCCAAATTTATTTATGTTTTGAAGGGAGCTAGCTTAACCAGGCTTTTTTGAGTCAAAGAAAGAATGAGTTCATTAGTTGCTAAAATGCAAAATAAAATAATAAAACTGCATACACACAGATTAGAAATGAGGAGTGAGTCCAGAAATAAAAGTTTTAAAGATATAAAAATCAGTCTTTGGCTTGTCCGTGAGGAGTAGATGATCAAATGTTGCAGCTGTTAAGTTGGGCGATTCCAGTAGAGCTGACTTTGGCAGCTGAGCTTTAGGGTTGGAGATTCTTGATTCTGCAGGTTAGCTGAAAGGTGTTGTCCTGTTTCCTTTTTGGCTGTAGCTTTGCTGACTTATGACTTGCTTCCAGCAATTGGAGAAAGACTTTTTATCTGCAAGCATGGGGATGTCTAGTTGATGTTCTTCAGCTGTGACTTTCACAGCGCACACTAGCACCAGAACAAAACACCAAAACTAGCACACAGAGGCCAGGGTTGCAGTTGGCTTTTAACCCCTTTTCTTGTGTATTCCTGGAAGGGAAAAACAAACATGTCTTTTGTTCAGGAACTGCTTTCTTTCAACTCAGTTCATGTCCGCAGTCTGGGATATAACTCATCAGGAGATGGTTCCCACTGAAATGGTAATCAGCGTTCATTATCTCCACAACCACAGGGGATTACAGTTCAGTTTTTGCATTGCATCTTTTCCTTTGAAATGCCTCTGTCTGAATTAGGCCTTGACACCTTTTTAGGTGCAACATTCCATTCTCTCTGAACCATTTGGTCTAGTGTAATCCATGTAGGAATTTCCCAGCAAATGGTTACTTTATAGTCTCAGCCAACTTTTACTTGTATGTCTTTCTTACTTAAAAGTTTAATATGTCTGTAAGTAATTCGGGGCTATGACCCATGATCATGACAGGCATAACCAATTTTTTACATAAGTTTAATATAACTTCTCCGCTTTTCAACTCTATTCCTATAGAAATGAAGCTCTGTGCTTTGAGTTTTTTTAATGACCTTGTTAACCTACATAGTGGCTTTAATTGATTTGTGAATCTGTACCTCTTTGGTTCTTTGGTAATTTTCTCAATTATCTCCCCATTTCTATATTAAATGCCTGGAAGGTGTCTGAATGTATTCAATTATTATTTGACGGTTTAGACCTACCCCTCATAGATCTCTCTCTCTCTCCTTCTCTGTTTCTCTCTCTTTCTCTCTCATGTTTTCAGGCACTGTTTCCTCATTCACTGTTTTGTGCTGCTCCGGCTTTCCCAAAATCACATGACTTTCTTCCTCCTGAGATCAGTGCTGCACTCCAAATGTTCATTACATTGCTGTCCATGTCTCTGCTCCACTCTCGGGTCCAAAGCCCATTCAACCCAATCTGCCCTTAAACTCACAGCAAGTGGCTTGTTACCTGCCTAGCAGTGGGACGTTGATGCCTGACCAATTTCCTTCACCATTTCTCCTTGGTACATTTTGTAGCCCATTTGGAATTGATTAGTTTGACTCCATTCCTTGACAATTCCTGATGGAAGCTCCTCTCTCCCTCACTGGCTCTGGAATGGGAATGGAAACCCTCACTGAGCCCTGTTCCTAACTCCTGTGCAGCATCCCTGTTGCTAAGTCTAGGCACGTTGACCTCAGTGTGGATGTTGGGATATCTCCACATGGAAATTATGTCACTATGGGAGCCAGATGAGTCCCAGGTCTGCTTTTTTTGGGGGATATGTGAGGAATATTGGTTCTCATACTGCTCAGGTCCTCTCCATTCATTTCTCCCGGTGTATTGATGGCTATGTTGGTTCCGTTTCCTTATTTCACCCAGAGCTTG
Source organism: Cetorhinus maximus (assembly GCF_964194155.1). Taxonomy (NCBI): domain Eukaryota; kingdom Metazoa; phylum Chordata; class Chondrichthyes; order Lamniformes; family Cetorhinidae; genus Cetorhinus; species Cetorhinus maximus. The sequence continues at coordinate 26,801,971 of NC_135899.1, read as the reverse complement.
AAGTGTTCATTATTTTGCCACTAATATCAGCACCTCCCTCGGTCTTCACATGATCCATCGCTGTTATTTCCCTTCCTCGATCCCTCTGTCTCCATTTCAGGGAAATGGCTGTTCTCAGATCTCTATGATAAACCCACTGACACCCACAGCTATCTTGATGAGACTCCCTCCCACCCATCTTCCTGGAAGGGCTTCGATTCCATTCTCCAAGTTTCTCAGTCTCTGCTGCACCTTTTCAGGTGATGCCACCTTCCACACCGGTACTTCCTCAGATTCCATGTGTTTGACAGGGCCCTCACCCATGCTGATCCCATTTCCCATTTAACTGCCATCACCCCTTCCCTTCCCTGTCAGAACCACGATAGGGTTCCCCTTTTCTTCACCTTGCACATTCGACTGAACTTCCTCTGCTATTTCTATCAGCTCCAGTGCAATTCCACCACCAAGAGTATCTTAATTCCCTGTCCTGCCCCATCGCCCCTTCTGTCATTGGGCTACTCCTGCCCTCCACCTGATCACAGAGTTTCCTCTTTTGTCCTATCCTCCCACTCCACTATTTTTCTCTGATAGCATCATTAATTTTAAACTTTTAATCTCTAATGTCTTCCACTCCTGTTGAAAGGTTACAGGCCACAGATTCTATCTGACCTGCTGAGTGACTTCAGCTTTCCTGGGTTCTTTCTTTTCAAAATCGGATTTACGTCAGTCTCAGTATTTTGCTTTGGGTCAGTTACTTAGGCCTGGATATCAATGGGGTGGGATGCATTGTTGGGGCCAGAGGCTGACACATTGCCCGAGGCCTGCAAACCTTGACAAATTAGACCCGTGAAACAGATGAAAAACGGATGGTGGCCACATTAAATTACAGTTGTGGAGTGGCTGCTCATCTCACTGTGTCACCTCCATTAAACTCAAAAGTGGGTAGATTTAGGTTAGGTTTGGGTTTGTATGTGATTTTTAAAAAAATAATTTTTAACCTCCGACCCGACCCCAACCCTTCAGACCACAGAAACTGATTGATCACTAATTCCCAGTCTCTTTTCCCCTTCTCTCTCTCTTACAGTTAATTTATTGGCAATTGCGATCCTGTCCCGGGGAAAGTGTGGCCTCTCCATCTGCACCACTTGCTACCTGGTAGCCATGGCAGCAGCGGATCGACAGTTCCTAATCACTGCAGTTGTACTTTATGGGATCAGTTCCTATTATTTTCCATTATCTTTCCTGGAAATCACCCCTGTGTGTAGGATTACCATTGTCTTGCTTTTTGCAAGCTCAGAATGTTCTGGTTCACCGTCACTTTCTCCTTTGATCGATTTGTGGCCATTTGTTGCCAGCAGCTGAAAACAAAATATTGCACCGAGAAAACTACGGCTGTGGTTCTGTCAACAACCTGCATTCTGCTCTGTGCGAAAAACATTCCCATGTATTTTACATTAGAACCTGGAGAGATAATCGACAATGTTCCCTGGTTCTGTAATTTCAAGCCAAGCTACTATACTGATCCTGGAGGGGTGGCATTTGACTGGTTTGATAGGTTTTAACCCCATTGCTCCCATATGCTTTAATTCTGTTGTTCAACACTCTGACAGTCAGGTACATTTTAGTGACCGGTCGAGTCCATGGGCAGAATTTTCTGCCTGTCGGGCGGGCGGAGTGGGAGTGGGCACAGGTGGGTGTGGACCCAATCGCCGCCTCTGATCGGGTCGGCGCTGCCATTTTAGAGGGCAAGTCAATTAAGGCCGGCCCAGCGTGAATCACAGCTCCCGGGGACAGCAATGACCGCTGGGTCCAATGGCGACCTGGCGGCCTGTTTTAAAAAGCTGCTGCGGCCTTTCCAAGGCTGTGAATCATGGCCACTGGAAGGGCTCCCCAGAGCGCTGCTGGTGTGCAGGCCAGGCAGGAGGGTAGGGCGGGGGGGGCACTGTGCCCCTCGTTTCTCGGACGATTGCCTTGCTGCCCTCCTCGAGGAGGTGGCAGCATGGGCGAGAGGTCCTCATACCCCAGGACAGGAAGGTGAGACCCCCTTCACATGATCAAATGTGCCTGGGAGGAGGTGGTGGAGGTGGTGAGCTCCCATGACGTGGTGCGACATGTGTGGATCCAGTGCCGCAAGTGCTTCTATGACCTCTTGTGCTCGGGAAGGTTGAGTACCATGTTGGCATTGGTCACTTAACCCAGCAGGTAGGCTTTGCCCCCTGGCATCCCTCCCCTGCCACTGAAGTTTGAGTGCAGTGACTGCATTGAATCATTGATGGCATGTGCCCTTCACTGGGTGGGCCAGCAGATATTGCCCATGCCTACGTCACCCTGAGAGGGTGGTGATGAGATGGGTTCTGCACCCGCAGCATGTGGTACACTTTGACCCAGATCACTGTTTTGGGGCAATCTGGAGGAGCTGCACCTCGGCGCAATGCTGGAACTCCAGGACCTGTCAAAGTCAGGGTGATGACATACTGGGAGGGGAGCTTCAAGGTGGCATGGCACCAATCGATCTGCTGTCCTCTGCACTCCACGTGCTTGCGCCTCCTTGCTATGGAAGGTTAGACCGTGTGGTGCCTAATATGATGTAGGCAGCATTTGGCCAAGGGGGTTGGGGGGGGACAGGCCTGGCATCTTCGTGTGAGTGTTCAGCAACAGCGGGGTGCGGACGCACTGGAGCCCTGCAATGTCCCACTCCAAATGAGATGGGCCGGCCGCAAAGAGAATCCAGGTACAAGTAGCACTAATCAATGCCCTTCTCTCCTTTTCAGGAGATGAATGCACCTAGCGCTGCCGAGCGGGTGAGGACTGGCGGAGAGCCGGCCCAGGTGGCAATGCTTAGCCGGTTCGAGCAGGGGGCCCTAGATCTGCAGAGGCGCCATGTGCCCAGGTGCACCAGTGTCAGTGATGCTGGGATACCATGGGCAGGTATGTTTGCGCAGCACTGAGGTTACCATTGTCCTCCCAGCAGCCATGGCAGTGCTGAATGTTCAGTGAATGAAGTTTGCAACATGGCTTGACCATTGCTTATGGAAGGATGAGCGCATAATGATCCAGGGGACAGAGATGCACATTAACATTGTCTCCACATTAACTAATCCAATATCCTTCTTCTTTCTTTCAGCGTCAGCGGAGCAGGGCTGGGAGGAGGAGCAGCAGAGGCCCTCTCTCACACCTGAGGGCCCTGAAGTCTCGGACTCACCAGCATTACACCATCTCTGTCAGGCAGGCACCATCGCAGATACTGGCACCTCGGTGGGAATTAGAACATTGGCTAATGTCCCGGGGCACAGCGGTGAGGGCACTTCACAGTCACTGGAGGAGCTGGCAGAGACAGAGAGTGCCCATGGCGCCAGCAGTCGGAGGACTGCAGGGGACCAGGCACATGCTCAGTTGGTGCCTGATGATGTGCCTCTGGAGTGGTTCACGACGCAGCAGGGGCAGGAAATGCTGCCGGGTGTGTGGGAGCATCTGGTGGAGATACATGAGGCTATGCTTGGCTTGGTGCCCGTGGTGGAGGAGTCTATGTGGACCATCGCCGATGCAATGAGCCTCATTTCCGAGCGCCATGCATCCTCCATGGACACAGTGGCGACTCTCGTGGAGCGGCTCCTCCAGGAGACCAATCAGGACTTCCTGGGGATGCGCTCAGACCAGCAAGTCCTCATATCGGCATTGACCACAGCTGGTCAGTGCCAGTGTGGGAGATGGTCTGGGCACCATGTTTCCCAGTTTGGTGCCCATCCATCCACGGTGAGCAGGGAGGTCCGAAGCGACCTCACGTTGGCGCAGCAGCTGCCTGTCGTCTCTGCGGACTCCTCTCAGGGCTCCGGATGAGGGCAGCAGCTCCTCCACCCCTCTGCTAGTTACCGCTGCATCTGATGAGGCTGTGACGACTGAGGAGATGCCAGCTGTGGAACTGGACGCTCCCTCCATGGGCCAGAGGATGCCTGCCAAGATCATCGAGGCCAACAGGACAGCAGAGTGAGCAGGATGTCTCAAATGCCAGTGCCAGCGAGGGGGCAGCACCAAGACATAGCACCTGAAAACGTAAACATAAGGCACCTTAGGCACACCACAGGTTTATCACTGGTGCTTTTGTGTTGGCCTGCAATGAGGTCTTTATCAGTTGGTGTGATGTTTAACACCTTTATCATTTTGTTTTCTTATGTTATTTTGTTATACCATTAAATTCAGACATATCACCATGACTGAGGGTGCCTCTTTTCTTCTGCAGGTGGATGGTTACCAATCATGTTATGAGTGATTTGTGTGACATTTAGCTTTATTGACAGAGCCCATCGTTAATGTTCCTATCCAGGCAGATTTTGCACTCAGGTATCGAGTATAGAGCCTGCAGCCCAGGCTTGTCCTGGAGTTCCATATGTGGTGCACTAGCTGAAGGTTCATTGGATAGAAGCCTTCTGGGTGTCCCTGCCTCCCTGGAGTATGTCCGGGTCAGCACCTGCCCCTTCAGCATTTCCCTATGCCTGCTCATCCTCGGACTCACTGCTGGACTCATCGTGTGCAGCCGCAGCCAATGCGTCTACATTTTCTTCGTCCACAGCGTCATCCCTTTCCAGCACCAGATTGTGGAGAGTGCAGCATGCAACGACTAAGAGCAACATACGATCTGGGGGGTACTGGAGAGCGCCCCCTGAGCGGTCCAGGGATCGGAAGTGCATCTTGAGAAGACTGATGGTTCTCTCCACCACAGTCCTTGTGGAGCCGTGGCTCCTATTGTACCGCTGCTCAGCTTCTGTTCTTGGATGGTGGAGAGGCGTCATGAGCCACCTTCTGAGGGGATAGCCCTTGTCACCCAGCAGCCATCCATCCAGCCGGGCTGGAGCACTGAAGAGCCTCGGCACCTGGGAGTGTCTGAGGATGTAGGCGTCGTGGGAGCTGCCTGGGTACCTTGCACAGACTTGTAAAATCTGCATCCTGTGGTCACACACTATCTGCATGTTCATGGAGTGAAAGCCCTTCCTGTTGACAAAGGCACCGGGCTCACCTGCTGGTGCCTTGATGGCCACATGTGTACAGTCTATAGCACCCTGGATGCGGGGGAAGCCAGCAATGGCCGCGAAGCCTCTGGCTCGCTGTGTCTGACTTGCCTGGTCCCAATGGTAGTGGATGAAGGTCAATGCACACCTGAACAGAGTGTCTGTAACCTGCTTGACACAAGTGTGGACAGCTGATTGGGAGACACCGCAAAGATCACCCACTGAGCCCTGGAAGGAGCCGGAGGAATAGAAGTTGAGGGCAACTGTGGCCTTTAGAGCCACTGGCATGGGGTGTCCACCCACACAGTTAGCAGAGATCTCAGGGCCTATCATCTGACAGAGATAGTTGACTGTCCCCCTTGAGAGATGGAGCCTCCTTCGGCACTGCACCTCAGACATATTGAGGTAGCTGCTTCGCCGCCTGTATATCCTGGCAGCAGGATAGTGGCATCTTCTGCGGCCCCTTCCACCTTGGACAACCTCTTGACCCTGTGCACCTTGTGCCTGTGCCTGTCCTCCTAGAGGTGGCTCCCCTGGAGGCTGAATGTGCACTCCTGGCCTCCTCCCCCTTCTAGCCCTCCCTTCCTCCTCAGAGGAGGTGTCTCCAGTGGAGAGCACAACTCCCATTCCCGGGCTAAGGGAAGGCTTCCTGAAACCTGCAGGCCCCAAAACGATTTCTCACTGCTTGTGAGTCCTGTCCAAGCAGCTGGTAGCATTTTGAACTATTGCAGTTCACACAGGCAAGTTTCAGTTACTTTCCAAATTAATATTTGACAGAGCACACTCGCGATCCTGGTGAGTCCTCTTATCCCGCCTGTGGATGAGGCTTATACAAATGTGCCCTACCCGCCTGCCCATTGCGCCCGTGCACCGACCCGAAGATTGCACGGGTGCCGAAAAATCACTGTCAGTTGGCGCCTCAAGGACCGTAAGTGGACCATTAATTAATGCTGGGCACACATCAGAGGTCATCACGCGCCCGCCCAACGAAATATCACGATGGCGCACAGTGACGTCAGGACGCTCGCCCGACATCACCACGCGTTATTTTATGCGTCAGCGTGCGGGTCCTGCCCCCATACGCCAATGGGAAAACACATACACAGACACACACACACATGCACATAGAGGTGCACAGAGACACACACACACACACACACACAGACACACACACACAGACACACACATACACAGACACACAGACATACACACACAGACACACACACACAGACACACAGAGGCACAGACACACATACACACACAGAGGGACACAGAGACACACACATACACACAGTCACAGGCGCACACAAAGGCACACACACATCATTTGGTTCAGATTAAAAGTCAAATGACGTCAGCGGAGAGGCCTGACATAAAGAAAGATCAGAATCACCATTCAAAATATCTCTAAATGATTCTTAACTCTCTGAATGAGATTTAATCCCTGAATGGTCATTTTAGTAAAATACCATGGAGAGATTTCTGGAGAACATTTATTTCGAGCTCTCCAGTGTGTTTAGCACCAATTTGATGTGTTGAGTTGACCTCTTGAAATGTTTGTGCGTTGAACAGATTGGAGAGATGTGGAAATGTCACATTCCTGTACCAGGTTAATAATCTACAATTTGGAGATTCATTAAATTATTGTACAGACATTACAATCCAATTGACCTTCAAAGATATATTAATTTCTTAATATCTAACTTTCTGATCTTTGAAACCAATGTAAAATATCTGGTAATGAATTAAAGGGACATCTAAACATTTGGTCAGCTGGCCAAGAAGAGGGCTGTATAAAACAGAGGTAGCCATCGTGCACCTTCTCAGCCAACTGCCTTCCTGTGTAGCAAATGCAGCAGAGGCTGCCACAACAGAATGGGGCTCCTGAGACACACCAGGCCATGTTTAACACAGAAATAGCCACCGCGGCACAAAACGTCTTACCTTATAACATTAGAGCCATAGAAAAGTTATGGTGCAGAAAGAGGCCATCAGCCCATCGTGTCTGCATCGGCCAGAAAGAGAAAAAGGAAACTAGCCGCTCATTTTAATCCCACTTTCCAGCAGCTGGTCCATAGCCTTGCGGGTTACAGCACTTCAGATGCTGATTCAGGTGCCTTTTAAATGAGGTGAATGTTTCAGCCTCAACCACCAACTTAGGCCGTGCATTCCAGAGGCCCACCACCCTCTGAGTGAAAAGATTTTTCCTCCTGTCCCCTCTAATCCTTTTACCAATCACCTTAAATCTATGCCCCTGGTAATTGACCCCTCAGTGAGGGGAAACAAGTCTTTCTTATCTACCCTATCTTGCCCCCTCATAATTTTGTACACCTCAATTAGGTCACACCCTCAGCCTCCTCTGTTCTAAGAGAAACAATCCTAGCCTATCGAATCTCTCCTCATAGCTGCAATTTTCAAGCCCTGGCAACATTCTTGTAAATCTCCTCTGTACTCTCTCCTTCCTTCCTGTAATGTGGTGACCAGAACTGTACACAATATTCAGCTGTGGCCTAACCAGTGTTTTATACAGTTACAGCATTACATCCCTGCTTTTGTATAAAGGAAAGCATTCCATATGTTTTCTTGACCACCTTGTTAACCTTCAAGAACCTGTGGACATGCACTCTGAGGTCTCTCACTTCCTCAACCCCTCTCAATAACTTCCCAATTATTGAGTATTCCCTTACTTTGCTTGCCCTCCCTGTATTACCTCATACTTTTCCAGATTGAATTACATTTGCCACTTCTCCGCCCACTCAACCAAACCATTGATATCATTCTGGAATCGACAGCTATCCTCTTCACTATCAACTACACGGCCAATTTTTGTGCCAGCTGCAAATTTCTCAATCATGTCTCCCACATTTAAATCTAAATTATGAATATATACAGCAAACAGCAAGGGCCCCAACACTGAGCCCTGTGCAACGCCATTGGAAACCATTTTCCATTTGCAAAAAAATATTAATCAACCATTACCATTTGTTTCCAGTCATTTGCCAGCTTCCCCTGTATCACATGAGATTTCACTTTCCTGACTAGTCTGCCATATGGGACCTTTAAAATCCTTACTGAAACCCATGTAGACAACATCCGCTGCACTACCCTCATCAACCTCCTTGTTACTTCCTCAAAAAGTCCCATTAAGTTAGTAAGGCTAAATTAGCATGGTCTTCCCCAAACAAAGCCATGCTGCCTATCCCTGATTAATCCATGCCTTTCTAGGTGACAGTTCAATCCTGTCTCTCAAAATTGCTCCCAATAATTTGCCCACCACCGAAGTCAGACTGACCAGCCTCAACCGGCAGAATGGGGCTCCTGAGACACACCAGGCCATGTTTAATACAGAGCTGACCACCACGGCACAAAGCATCATCTTACATGACAGAATGGGGCTCCTGAGACACACTAGGCCACGTTAAACACAGAGCTGACCACCACAGCACAAAGCATCATCTTACATGACAGAATGGCGCCCCTGAGACACACCAAGCCATGTTTAACACAGAGCTGACCACCACAGCACAAAGTATCATCTTACACGATGGAAGGCTGCCATGTTATCATTTGAAAATGGCTTCTTTTCACTTCAGGCCAGATCAATCAGTTCTGCAAAAACCTGGAAAGCAACTTGTATTTATCATTCTCAGTAACTCTTTTCTTCATTCGTTACCCATCCCTAATTGCCCTTCAGAAGGTGATGGTGATCTGCCGTATTGAACCACGAAGTCCATCTGGTGTTGGGGTACACCCACAGTGCTGTTACAAAGAGGGATCCAGCTTTGTGACCCAGCGATACTGAAGGAACAGTGATGTAGTTCCAAGTCAGGGTGCTGTGCGGCCTGGAGGGGAGCTTGCAGGCGGTGGTGTTCTCATGAGTCTGTTGCCCTCGTCCTTCTAGATGATGGGGTGACATGTTTGGAAGGTGCTGTTGAAGGAGGCTTGGCGAGGTGCTACAGTGGATCTTGTAGATGCCACACATTGCTGCCACTGTGCGCTAATGGTGGAGGGAGAGAATGTTTAACGTGGTGGATGGGGTGCCAATCAAGGGGGCTGCTGTGTTCTGGACATTGTCGAATTTCCTGAGTGTTGATGGAGGAAAACTCATCCAGGCAAGCGGAGAGATTCCGTCACACTCCTGACTTTTGCTGAGAGCAAAGATCAGACTGAGGGGTTTTACCAATATATTCAAAGAAAAAGTGTGGCCAGGAAATGTGGGCTCCATTTTGAGGCTGTATCTCGCTGGGTGAATAAGGCAGAATCAGTGGGTGCTGTGTATGTGGATTGTCAAAAAGAATTCAGTAGGAGAGGTCATTACACAAAATTAGGGCTCATGGATTGGGGAGAATATATTAGCTCAAGTTGAGGATTGGTTAATGAACAGATAATAGAGAATAGGAATAAATGGATTATTTTTGAGTAAGCATGCTGTTACTAGTGGGGTACTGCAAGCTATTTACAACTTACATCAATAATCAATAATTTAGATAATGGAAACGAGAATGATGTGCCCAAGGTTCCTGATGATACAAAGCTAGACGGCACAGTGAACAATGAGGCGGCACAGAGATTAACAGACAGGACCCCAGGGATGTCTATCCCATTTCCCATGCTCGTGCCTTTACTTCTTTCTGACAGAACAATGATAAGTTTCCTCTTGTCCTCACGTTCTACCAACTTCTACATTCAACACGTCATCCTCCAGCATGCACGCAACACCCAGTTTCAGTCCATCAGCAATTCAACATTCCGCTCCCACCCCATCCCTTCCACCCTCACCATCGTGACAGCCTGCTCCTCTCCGCAGTTACTCCCAACCCCAGCTCCCATTCCTCTGGCACCTTCCAGTGAAAGCTCAGGGAATGACCCACCTGCTCTTGTTGCCCTCCTCCTTCCCATGGTGCAAACCTGCAGACACCCCGTCCAGGTGAAACAGCCTGAACCTCTTATCATTTAGTAACTACTCGCTGCTCCAATCGATTCCCCTGCACACTGGGAGAGAGCCAAATGTAGATTGGGTGATTTGCTGAACTTCTCTGTTCAGCCTACGAGTAGGACCCTGAGACTCTGGTCACTTCACACTTTCATTCTACATCCCACTTCCGCTCTGATTTCTCTGCCCTTGACCTCTTCCACTGAAGCTCAATATCGAACAGCACTGCATTTTTAATTAAGCATGTTATTGCCTGTCAGGCTCAACGCTGTGATTAGAAGCTTCATGTTACAACCATCGCTCCCATTTTCACACATGGCCTGCGCTGGCAATGAGGGATGGCTACCCCAGAGTCACTGGGACTGGAGGGGATGTGGGCTGCTGGTTCCCTATTGCTACACAGGTCCACACTGTTGGGGTCTACCTCCCCATTCTCCATCACTTTCTCCGGGCCGTTGCAACCTTCTCCTCTTCTCCAGATGTCCATACATCCCTCCCTCTCTGCTATTCACTGTCACCATTTCCACCTCCTCTGGACCCATCTTCAGTTTCTTTAATTGTCCCATTCACCTCACACCATCACACCTTTTGTCATTGAATCACTCCTGCCCTCCACCCGCTCACTGATCTTCCTCTTTGTTCTTCCCTCCTCCACCCGCCATCCCCCCATACCCCACTTTTCACTGGTTTTATCATTCCTTTAACTCTGCTAACCCCGAATATATTCCAGTCCGAATGAAAGGTGTCAGCTTGAAACATTGACTCTCTCTGCTGATGCTGCCTGACCTCCTTGAGTTTTTTCAATATTCTCCTATTTTTATCAGGTTTACAGCAGTCTCGCTATTTTGCTTTTGCTCCAACCTTTGCCCCTCGATATGAACAGGGGTCAGTGGTAGAGCTGGGCAGTGGAGTTCAGAGTGGCCTGTCCCTTTTAACCTTGACCTAAGGTCAGCCTGATTGACAGGCTTGGCTTCCAGTCAGGCAGGGAGGACACTGGAGCTGAACTCAGGACCTGGGCCCTCCAAAAGTTGATATCAGGGTGTGGGTTGGGGACTTCCTGATACCGGGTTGTAGGGGGGAGAGGAGGGTCTCCAAACTTCAACTCTGGAGGGGAAGTGGTGACATCTCCAATCACTGGGCAGTCGATTCCAATGCCAGAAATAGCCTCCTAACCTGGAGCATGGTCCGAGTCTGGGGAAGTGGACCCTGATCCCCAGTGCTGGAAGGGATGGTGTGGTCTGAACATGTGAAGACCCGATAATGGACCCTGTGATCCAGAGAGTGTCACAGTGGAGAAGGTTCCAATCCTGAGGGGATGGGGGGTAAGGTCTGAACCATACACAATTGGGGGGACCCTATGCTGGGAGCAAACGATTACCCCCCAACCCTGAAATTGTTCTGAACCAGGGATGTCTGATTTGGGGGAGGGAGTTGATTGCCAGTTGTGGGTGTCTATCTGTGGGCCATGACATCTCATGGGGTGAGCCAGCTGGCCAGAGTTTAAACCTGTAACTTAGGTTAAATCAGAGACATTCAGCCTCAGTCAACTTTTTGAGTTGCCAACCTGCCTGCTGGGAGAAGTTGTCGGCCTGCTCTGGTCCTGTCTCAGAAGTTGGTGGGTTAGAGGTGGGTTGGAATCAGGGTTGAGATTTTAAACATTTTGATCTCAGATCCAACTCACAATCCACTCAATTTTGGTTCTAAAACCCTATGCTTACTGCCTTGGCTCAGACATAGAGAACATTTTATCAGTTATTTCCTTTCCCCTTTCCCCTCTCTCTTGCAGTTAATTTATTGGCAATTGTGATACTGTCTTGGGGAAAGTGTGGCCTCTCTACCTGCACCACTCGCTACCTGGTGGCCATGGCAATGGGGGATCTACTGGTCATTATCAATGAGGTCATGCTGTGGAAGATCAGTTTTTATTATTTCCCAATATCTTTCCTGTTCATCACCCCTGTGTGTAGTCTCACCAACATCCTGGGTCGTACATCCGGAGACTGTTCTGTCTCGTTCACCGTCACTTTCTCCTTTGTTTGATTTGTGAACATTTGTTGTCAGAAGCGGAAAACAAAATATTGCACCGAGAAAATTGTGGCTGTGGTTCTAGCAACAACTTGCATTCTGCTCTGTGTGATAAACGTCTCCTTCTATTTTACAATTACAGCTGCGGTGATAATCGGCAATGTACCGTGGGGCTGTTCTGTAAAGCCAGGCTATCATACTGAGCCAGGATGGGTGGCATTTGACTGGCTCATCACAGTTTTAACCCCATTGCTCCCATTCACTTTAATTCTGTTGATCAACGCTCTGACAGTCAGATACATTTTAGTGACCAGTCGAATCTATAAGGGACTGAGGGGTCAGAGCAAGGGAGAGAATCGCAGTGACCCAGAGATGGCTGAATATGTATTTCGGCAAGTCAGAATTATGCTGCGGAATTTAAGTTGCTGTATAAACACATTTATTTATGGGGTCACTCAGTCCAAGTTCAGGGAACAGTTCAAGAGTGCAGTGAAATATCCAGTTGCATCAATTTTTTTCATTCATTCACGGGATGTGGGCATCACTGGCTAGGCCAGCATTTATTCCCCATCCTTAGTTGCCCTTGAGAAGGTGGTGGTGAGCTGCCTTCTTCATCTGCTGCAGTCCATGTGGTGTAGGTACACCCACAGTGCTGTTAGGGAGGGAGTTCCAGGATTTTGACCCAGCGACAGCGAAGGAACGGTGATATATTTCCAAGTCAGGATAGTGAGTAACTTTGAGGGGAACTTCCAGGTGGCGGAGTTCCCATGTATCTGCTGCCCTTGTCTGGTAGTGGTCATGGGTTTGAAAGGTGTTATCTAAGGAGCCTTGGTGAATTCCTGCAGCACATCTTGTAGATGGTACACACTGCTGCTACTGTGCATGGTGGGGGGAGTGAATGTTTGTGGAAGGGGTGCCAATCAAGCGGGCTGCTTTGTCCTGGATGGTGTCAAGTTTCTTGAGTTTTGTGGGAGCTGCACTCATCCAGACAAGTGGGGAGCATTCCATCACACTCTTGACTTGTGCGTTGTAGATATTGGACAGGCTTTGGTGAGTCAGGAAGTGAGTTACTTGTCACCTGATTCCCATCCTCTGACCTGCTCTTATAGCCACAGTATTTATATGGCTAGTCCAGCTCATTTTCTGGTCAATGATAGATTGACCAGGATGTTGATAGTAGAGGATTCAGTGATGGTAACAACTTAAATGTCAAGGGGTGATGGTTAGATTCTCTTTTGTTGGAGATGGTCATTGCCTGACACTTATGTGGTGTGAATGTTACGTGACACTTTTCAGCCCAAGCCCGGATAGTGCCCAGGTCTTGCTGCATTTGGGCATGGACTGCTTCAGTATCTGAGGAGTCATGAATGGTGCTGAATGTTGTGCAATCAGCAGTGAGCTTCCGCACTTTTGACCTTATGATGGAAGGAGGGTTATTGATGAAGAAGCTGAAGATGGTTGGGGTGAGGACACTACCCTGAGGAACTCCTGCAGTGATGTCCTGGAGCTGAGATGACTGATCTCCAACAATCATAACTATCTTCCTTCGTGCTAGGTATGACTCCAACCAGCGGAGAGTTTTCCGCCTGATTTCCATTGACTCGAGTTTTGCCAGGGCTCCTTGATGCCACACTCTGGCAAATGCTGCCTTGATATCAAGGGCAGTCACTGTGACCTCACCTCGGGAGTTCAGCTCTTTTGTCCATGTTTGAACCAAGGTTGTATTGAGGACAGGAGCTGAGTGGCCCTGGCGGAACCCAAACTGGGTGTCAGTGAGCAGGTTATTGCTAAGCAAGTGCCACTTGATAGCACTGTTGATGATGGAGAGTTGACTGATGGGGTGGTAATTGGCCGGGTTGGACTTGTCCTTGTGTACAGGATATACCTGGGCAATTTTCCACATAGCTGGGTAGATGCCAGTGTTGTAGCTGTACTGGAACAGCTTGGCTAGGGGCCCGGCAAGTTCTGGGGCACAAGTCTTCAGTACTATTGCCGGGATATTGTCAGAGCCCATAGCCTTTGCAGTACCCAGTGCCTTCAGCCGCATCTTGATATCACGTGAAGTGAATTGAATTGGCTGAAGACTGGCATCTATGATGCTAGGGACCTCAGGAGGAGGCCGAGAAGGATCATCCACTCGGCACTTCTGGCTGAAGATTATAGCAAAAAAATCTTTTGCACTGATGTGCTGGGTTACTCCATCATTGGGAATGGGGATATTTGTGGAGCCTCCTCCTCCAGTTAGTTGTTTAATTGTCCAACACCATTCATGACTGGATGTGACAGGACTGCAGAGCTTAGATTTGATCTGTTGGTTGTGGAATCACTTAGCCCTGTCTATCACTTGCTGCTTATATTGTCTGGCATCCAAGTAGTCCTATGCTATAGCTTCAGAAGGTTGACACCTAATTTTTCAGTATGCCTGGTGCTGCTCCTGGCGTGCCCTCCTGCACTCTTCATTGCATCAGGGTTTACCCCCTGACTTGATGGTAATGGTAGAGTGGGGTATATGCCAGGCTATGAGGTTATAGATTGTGTTCGAGTACAATTCTGCTGCTGCTGATGGCCCACAGCACCTCATGGCTGCCCAGTCCTGAGTTGCTCGATCTGTTCAAATTCTATCACGTTTAGCACAGTGGTAGTGCCACACAAAACAATGGAGGGTATTCTCAATGTGAAGGCGGGACTTCGTCTCCACAACGACTGTGCGGTGGTCACTCCTACCGACACTGTCATGGACAGATACACCTGCGGCAGGCAGGTTGGTGAGGATGAGGTCAAGTATATTTTTCCCCTATTGTTTGTTCCCTCACCACCTGCCGCAGACCCAGTGTACCAGCTATGTCCTTTAGGACTTAGCCAGCTTGGTCAGTAGTGGTGCTACCGAGCCACTCTTGGTGATGGATGTTGAAGTCCCCCACCCAGAGTACATTCTGCGCCCTTGCCGCACTCAGTGCTTCCTCCAAGTGGTATTCAACATGGTGCTCCCCCATAATATATATACATATATATATATAAATAAACTCTGCCATTTCCGCCAACTCCAGCATGATGCCACCACCAAACATATCTTCCCTTCACCCCCCCTGGCAGCATTCCATAGGGATCGTTCCCTCCGGGACACACTGGTCCACTCCTCCATAACCCCCTACTCCTCAACCCCCACCTACGGCACCTCCCCATGCATACGCAAAAGATGTAACACCTGCCCCTTCACTTCCTCTCTCCTCACCGTCCAATGGCCCAAACACTCCTTTCAAGTGAAGCAGCATTTCACTTGCATTTTCCCCAACTTAGTCTACTGCATTTGTTGCTCCCAATGTGGTCTCCTCTACATTGGAGAGACCAAACGCAAACTGGGTGACCACTTTGCAGAACACCTTCGGTCTGTCCGCAAGAAAGACCCAAACCTCCCTGTCGCTTGCCATTTTAACACTCCACCCTGCTCTCTTGCCCACGTGTCTGTCCTTGGCTTGCTGCATTGTTCCAGTGAAGCCCAACGCAAACTGGAGGAACAGCACCTCATCTTCCGTCTAGGCACTTTACAGCCTTCCGGACTGAATATTGAATTCAACAACTTTAGATCTTGAACTCCCTCCTCCATCCCCACCCCCTTTCCATTTCTTTCCCCTCCCTTTTGTTTTTTCCAATAATTTATATAGATTTTTCTTTTCCCACCTATTTCCATTATTTTAAATCTATACCTTTTATGCCATTAGTCTTATTTCACCCCACCCCCACTCGAGCTGTACCTTGCGTGTCCTGCCATCCATTCTTAATTAGCACATTCTTTTAGATAATATCACCACCTTCAACACTTCTTTGTTCTTTTGTCTGTGACATCTTTTGATTATCTGCTCCTATCACTGCTACCCCACCCCCCACCCCACACCTTAAACCAGCTTATATTTCTCCCCTCTCCTATTTTTACTCAGTTCTGTTGAAGGGTCATGAGGACTTGAAACGTCAACTTTGTTCTTCTCCGCCGATGCTGCCAGAGCTGCTGAGTTTTTCCAGGTAATTCTGTTTTTGTTTTGGTGCTCCCCCATATTCATCAGTGCTCCTCGGATAGTTCCCCGAGCAGACTGTCAAATTAATTTGGCAGAATGCCTCATCACCAGAACTTTACAACAAGCACCAACATATAGCTTGGCTGGTGGTGAGAAAGGCCCTCCCCGTCAGATCCTTCCAACACGCCAGGAGTCTCACCCGCTCTGCACGTTGCCCTCGAGGTGGCTGTGGTGGGGTAGAGACTGTTGTTCACCTCCTTGTGGAATGTGCCTTTGCAAAGAAGGTCTGGAGAGAGATGCCGTGGTTTTTGTCAAGGTTCATCCTGAGCAGCTCTGTGTCACGGGGCTCTGTGCTCTACGGGCTGTTCCCAGGGACACACACCAAGACAAACATCAACTGCAGCTGGGGATCATCAACTTGGTGAAAGGCACTCTTCGACCTACCTGAAGCAATGCAAGGACTTGTCCTTGACAAGTGTTGCAGACTGGCACATTCCAAGGTCCAGGACTACGTGCTGAGGGATGCACTAAAGCTTGGGGCAGCTGCCACAGAGGCTCAATGGGAAAGGTCGCTATCTAAGACATTTCAGCCATACTGCACCGAGGGGCTGGGAATTGTATAGACCCCTTTGGACAGTGTGACTCAGAATGAATGTATGCAGTAAATATTGCATGTGTCACAATTGTATTGAAGCACCTCAGAGTGCAACATGATATATGTGGAGAACTTGAACATTATTGCACTTTGTGATGGTCATTTTGAAATGTTTTGTCATGTTCTTGTAGATGTTCTATGAATAAAGTCTATTCTTGTAAAAAAGAAAGTCAAATAACTGCAGTATTGAGGCCAGTCATACAGAAAGATCAGGAATCCCACTCAAAATATCTTTTAAATGATTCACAGCTCTCACAATGAAATTTAATCTCCAAATGGTCATTTCAATGAAACACCATGGAGAGATATCTGGAGAACATTTATTTTGAGCTTTCCAATACGTTTGAAAATAATTTGAAGCGATGAGTGGATATTGTGAAATGCTTGTGCAGCATCATTGAAGGAATTCCGGAGATTTGGAAACGTCACAATTCTGTCCAGGTTTAGTGATTCAGGGTTTGGAGGTGAATTGAATTATTGTATAGACTTTACAATACAATTGAACTTCAAAGATACATCAACTTGTTAATATCTCATTTTTTCTGACCTTAAAATCAGAGTGAAATGAAACACATTAAAAAATTTATTTATCAAAGTGCTATTTTGGATACAGCAAATGTGGACACAGGATAAAGTTAGCATCATTCTCAGCCTCACCCCACCCTATCTCGGTAACTGCCCCCACCCCTACACCACTCCGAGATCTCTGCATTCCTCCGACTCTTTCCTCTCGCATATCCCTGATTTTAACCACGTTGTCATTGGTGTCTGTGATATCAGCTGCCTGGGCCCTGAGTTCTGGAAGTTTCCAGAGTTTGTGACATTTCCAGTGGAACCTTTGACTCTCCTGACTTTCTGGGAAAGCCTTGAAAATGGGGATGGTCTGATCTGGAGGATTGTTGCAGCAGTTCATGTTTCCACCTCGCACTGTTCAATATTTTAATAGATAGATAATAATTTTAATTAATTGCAATAAATTCTGCTCCAATCAGAGAATGAAATGGCGGACCGACATTCCCACAATGCAGCGCAGCAGAGAAAAGGCTCCATCGAGGGAGGGCTTGGTTACATGCTGCATTCTGGGAGATGGAATTTATTCTCCTCTTCCTTGTAAAAATAGTATATTTTTTACAGATTATGGGAGTATTCCTATATAATTGAAAGGCTTAGTATGTGGCACCACCTGGTGGAAGGCTGTTTCTCTTCTCGTAATCTCTCCTCTCAATCTAACCTGGGAGCCTGGTAACATTATGGTGAATCCGCACCACAGTCCTTTGAAGGACAATAAACCTTTCTATGGTGCAGCCCATAGCTATCGGAAGTAATCCAAATGTGGTGTAACCAGGACTTTGTACAGCTGCAAAAACACTTCCTCCTTTTCTATTCTAGCTCTCTGGTTATAAAGGCTAATGTTTCATTAAACATTTTGATTTTATTTTGTAGCCGACTACAACATTTTAGTGATGTGACTCCTAAATCTCTTTGGTCCACCACTGTTCCTAACTTATTTATAATACTCAGATCAATCCTTATTTGGGTCCAAAACAGATGATCTCACACTTACATACCTCAGATTCACCCACTCATTTAATCAATTTATCAATGTCTCTTTGTAACTTTATGTTCCCATATCCACTACTGATGAAACCACTAATCTTTGTGTCATTGGGAAACTCGGATATGTGACTCTCTATTATGTTACTTAAGTCATTAAATATAGCGAATATTTGAGGCCACAGCACAAATCCTTGTGGGACACCACTAATCACTCCTTCCAATTCAAATACATAACCATTATGTTCCTACTTTCTCTCTACTGCCTAACCAATTTCCTAACCAGGTCATTAATTTGCCTTTACAATTCAATGAGCTTCAATTTTAGTTAAGTCTCTTATGTGGAATCTTATCTAAAGTCTTCTAGAAGTCCATATAAAGTACATTGATATACATTCCCTTGTCTATTACTTTAGTTACTTCCTAAAAAAAATTAAATTAGGTTTGTTGGAAATGATTTATCCATGTTGGCCTTCTCTTTTCAGCTCAAATTTCTCTAAGTACCCAGTCACTCTGCTCTTAATTATAGATTCCAATAACTTACCTACAACAGATATTAAACAAGCATGTCTATAAATTCCTGACTTTTCTCATTCCCATAATAGACTTGTCAGCAAATTTGAAGCCCATTGGGTTAAAGGGGCAGTGACTGCATGGATAAGAAATTGGCTAAGGGACAGAAAACAGAGTAGAGGTGAATGGCTGTTTTTCGCAGATTGGAGGCAAGTGTATTTCCCAGGGGGTCAGTATTAGGACTACTGTCCTTTTTGATGTATATAAATGACTTGGACTTGGGTATATAGGGCATAAATTCAAAGTTGGCACAGGAAACAAAACGCAAACATAGTAAACAGTGAGGAAGATTATCCAATGAATATGCAGGGCTTGGCTATAATCACACTACATATACCTTCTCCATCCACAACCTGCTGTATGTCAGCAACAAATCTGCTTCCCTCATGTTCCTTTTGGGCTGTAACTTAAAACCTGATGATCTTAATCCTGAACTTTATTTTTTTAATTTTCTAAAGAAAATCATGCTTTGCTTTCTGATAATTCTAAGTTGCGCATGATCAAGAATGAACATCAAGCTGCCTGTTAGTAAAAAAGGACAGCTGATCATTTATGACATACTACTTAACTCATGTGTGAGTGGCCACATTTCAATTCTTTTCTCACTCAAGGAACAGATGAGCCAATTTAGAAAAGATAAGGTTTGACACAACATTAAACATGAATTTCAATAAAATGTTCAGGTATGAAGAAAAGAAACAGCTTGCTGAGCAAAAATAAGGCAATGTCAGAGCGATTGATGATTTAACATAACAAGCAATTAATAAAGATGACCATTTGAGTGTGAGGGGGTCAAATCCTGTTTTTCTGGCTCACACTCAGTCTCAGGATAATTATTCACCCACCCTCACCCACAACCACTTTGTGAGTTGGTGTTGGTGTAGCGGGTGGGAGTGAGAGTGAGTGCAAACTCTGAGACTGGGAACGAGCCAGACTCGTGCTTACACGCACACTCTCACTCACCCAGACACACGCTCTCACTCAAACACACACACTCTCAAACACAAACATGCTCGTTCACACACATGCCCACTCTCACTCGCACACACACACACTCTCTCTCTTTCTCACACACACACACTCTCACGCCAGCAGCCAGTTTCTCCCTCCCCACCAGCAGCCAGTTTCTCCTCCCTATGAGCAGCCAATTTCTCCCCTCCACCAGCAGCCAGATTCTCCCCACCCAACAGTAGCCAGTCTCTTCTCCCCACCCAGTGGTCGCTTTCTTCCCCTCGCCTGGCATCCACTCCATTCCCGCCTGACAGCCACCTTGCCCCTGTTTGGCAGCCATATTCCCCTGCTCAGCAGCCACTCCGTCCCCACTCGGCAGCTACCTCCCCCCGTACAGCACCACTTACACCCCTGCCCAGCAGCTGCTTTGGCCCTTCTGCCCCGGACCCCAGAAAACCTCCCTAGCAGATTCACTGCTGCCGTCACGCCATATTTTTAGGACTCGGGCTAAAGAAAGCTGCTCTTCCAATCAGAGGTTGACTCTCTTCAGGATAAAAGAGTGCGCGGAGTCACAGGATAAAAGAGCGCACAAAATAGGACAGAGTGTTAGGAAAGGGCTAGGAATCTAACTTCAAGCACATCAGATACAGGGACGACAATGAGAAAGGGGACGGGAAATACAGGACTGAAGGTGTTGTATCTGAATGCACGCAATATACGAAATAAGGTAAATGAGCTTGTGGCGCAGATTGAAATTGGCAGGTATGATGTGGTGGGCATCACGGAGACATGGCTGCAAGGGGATCAGGACTGGGAGCTAAATATCCAAGAATATACATCCTATCGAAAAGATAGGCAGGTTGGCGGAGGGCGTGGGGTTGCTTTGTTAATAAGAAATGAAATGAAATTGATAACAAGAAACGACGTAGGGTCAGATGACGTAGAATCTGTGTGGGTAGAGTTGAGGAACCGCAAAGGTAAAAAAACCATAATGGGAGTTATGTACAGGCCTCCGAACAGTAGTCAGGATGTGGGGCACAAGATACACCAGGAGATAGAAAAGGTGTGTAAGAAAGGCAAGGTTACAGTGATCATGGGGGATTTCAATATGCAGGTAGACTGGGAAAATCAGGTTGGTAGTGGATCCCAAGAAAAGGAATTTGTTGAATGTCTACGAGATGGTTTTTTGGAGCAGCTTGTGGTGGAACCCACTAGGGAACAGGCAATTCTAGATTTAGTGATGTATAATGAGGCAGATTTGATAAGGGAGCTTAAGGTGAAGGAACCCTTAGGAGGAAGTGACCATAATATGATAGAATTTACCCTGCAATTTGAGAGGAAAAAGCTAGAATCAGATGTAACGGCATTACAGTTGAATAAAGGTAACTACAGAGGCATGAAGGAGGAGCTGGCTAGAATTGACTGGGAGATGAGCCTAGCAGGAAAGACAGTGGAACTGCAATGGCAGGAGTTTCTGGGACAAATTTGGGAGACACAGCAAAAATTCATCCCTAGGAAGAAGAAGCATACTAAAGGGAGGACGAGGCAACCATGGCTGACAAGGGAAGTCAAGGACAGCATAAAAACTAAAGAGAAAGCATACAATGCGGTGAAGAGCAGTGGGAAACCAGGGGATTGGGAAGCCTACAAAGACCAACAGAGGACAACTAAAAAAGAAATAAGGAGGGAGAAGATTAAATATGAGGGTAAACTAGCCAGTAATATAAAAGAAGATTGCAAGAGTTTTTTTAGATATATAAAGGGTAAGAGAGAAGCAAAAGTGGACATTGGGCCGCTGGAAAATGACACTGGAGAAGTAATAATGGGGAACAAAGAAATGGCAGAGGAACTGAATAGGTACTTTGCGTCAATCTTCACGGTGGAAGACACGAGTAACATCCTCAAAATTCAAGAGAGTCGGGGGGCAGAGGTGAGTATGGTGGCCATTACCAAGGAGAAGGTGCTAGGAAAACTGAAAGGTCTGAAGGTGGATAAATCACCTGGGCCAGATGGATTACACCCCAGAGTTCTGAAGGAGATAGCTGAAGAGATAGTGGAAGTGTTAGTGGTGATCTTTCAGGAATCACTGGAGTCAGGGAGGGTCCCAGAGGACTGGAAAATCGCTAATGTAACCCCCCTGCTTAAGAAGGGAGTGAGGCAAAAGACAGGAAATTACAGGCCGATTAGCCTGACCTCGGTTGTTGGTAAGATTTTAGAGCCCATTATTAAGGATGAGATTTCAGAATATTTGGACGTGCATGGTAAAATAGGGCAAAGTCAGCATGGTTTCAAGAAGGGGAGGTCATGCCTGACAAATCCGTTAGAATTCTTTGAGGAGGTAACGAGCAGGTTAGATAAAGGAGAGCCAATGGATGTTATCTACTTGGACTTCCAGAAGGCCTTTGACAAGGTGCCGCACAGGAAGCTGCTCAGTAAGATAAGAGCCCATGGTGTTAGAGGCAAGGTACTAGCATGGATACAAGATTGGCTGTCTGGCAGGAGGCAGAGAGTGGGGATAAGGGGGTCCTTCTGAGGATGGCGGCCAGTGACGAGTGGAGTTCCGCAAGGGTCAGTGTTGGGACCACAACTTTTCACTTTATACATTAATGATCTAGATGAAGGAACTGAGGGCATTCTGGCTAAGTTTGCAGATGATACAAAGATAGGTGGAGGGATAGGTAGTATTGAGGAGGCGGGGAGGCTGCAGAAGGATTTGGACAGGTTAGGAGAATGGGCAAAGAAGTGGCAGATGGAATATAATGTGGGGAAGTGTGAGGTCATGCACTTTGGTAGGAAGAATAGAGGCATATACTATTTTCTAAATGGGGAGAGAATTCAGAAATCTGGAGTGCAAAGGGACTTAGGAGCCCTAGTCCAGGATTCTCTTAAGGTTAACTTGCAGGTTGAGTCGGTAGTTAGGAAGGCAAATGCAATGTTGGCATTTATTTCAAGAGGATTAGAATATAAAAGCAGGGATGTGCTGCTGAGGCTTTATAAGGCTCTGGTCAGACCACATTTAAAATATTGTGAGCAATTTTGGGCCCCCTAACTCAGGAAGGATGTGCTGGCCTTGGAGAGGGTCCAGAGGAGGCTCACGAGAATGATCCCAGGAATGACGGGCTTAACATATGAGGAATGTTTGAGGACTCTAGGTCTATATTTGATGGAGTTTAGAAGGATATGGGGGGATCTGATTGAAACTTACAGAATACTGAAAGGCCTGGATAGAATGAACGTAGGGAAGAGACTAGGAACTGAGGGCACAGCCTCAGAGTAAAGGGAAGACCTTTTAGAACAGAGATGAGGAGAAACTTCTTTAGCCAGAGAGTAGTGAATCCATGGAATTCATTGCCAAAGAAGGCTGTGGAGGCCAGGTCATTGGGCGTATTTAAGACCGAGATGGATAGGTTCTTGATTGGTAAGGGGATCAAAGGTTACAGGGAGAAGGCGGGAGAATGGGGTTGAGAAACTTATCAGCCATGGTTGAATGGTGGAGCAGACTCGATGGGCCGAATGGCCTAATTTCTGCTCCTATGTCTTATAGTCTTACAGTCTCTCTAGAAAAACACATAAACAATCACTCAATGAAGTAAACCAAAGATTGTAGCCGTGCAGAATGCTGCTCTCAGGGAGTCTTGAGGTGCCTTGTGTACCCGCTTATCTATATGAGTGTCTGGCAGGAGTTCACAACAGGCACCCAGCAGGAGATGAACTGAAAACGACCTCTCGGCAAAGTGACGGACAGCGGTGGGGTGGGGTGGGGTGGGTTGGTGGTGAAACATTGGCCAGAATTTTCGGCTCAGCGAGCGGGGGGCAGAGCCTGCTCGCTGAGGCGTAAAATGATGCAGGGTGACTTCGGGCGTGCGTCCCGCTGTCACCGCGCGCCATTTAGATTTTCAGTTCTGACTCGGCTGCGCGCCCACTGAACAGCCAAAGGCCTGTTAAGTCCATTTAAAAATGAATTAAACCAATAAACTGAGCTGCCCGTCCAACCTTAAGGTTGGCGGGCAGGCGAAGTGCCCAGGCGGCCTTTGCATTTTTCATTAGACCTCATCCACGGGCAGGATGAGGTTTCATGAATGATTTTAAGTTAAACCAAAATTTTTGTAAAAATTCATTGACATGTCCCAGCTCCTGTGACACTGTCACATGAGGGGACATTTCTTTCATGTTTTTCTTTTCTTTATTTAGATTTTCAAAACTGAAACTAATCTCCCTGAGGCCCCCACCCACCCCCACACATCGCCCACCCCCGCAATGGGGAGAAAATTTTCCCCATTGAGTACCTGTCCCTTTGGTCATTGGCCAGAGCTACTTGACCAAGTGACTGACAACGTAAATGACCAGCCCCTAAATATAAAGTGTCCTTACAGGTGCTTGGTTGAGGAAGGGCTAGACCTTTTCAGGCAGCTGCCTTTTTCAGGTAAGGATGACCAGGGAAGAGCGAGGAAGACAGGAGGGGGTGGGGGGAAGGGGGAAGAGCTTCAGGACACGACGGCTAGAGAACAGAAAGCTGCTCCACAAGATACAGAAATCAACATTCACTCTGCACCATCCGTCCATACATCCTCTGGGATCAGGAAACACTCTCCACCAGTCACCGGTCATATGCTTTCTCTACCTATTTCAGATTATGTATCATTTTAAACTGTTGCTTCTTAATAAACTACTTTCAAACTACCAGTGACTTCAACCCCCATGTTGGGAAATCTGTGACTCCTGAAAACAACCGAACACTTGTGCTCTTCCCTCCCCATCACTCCTTTCCACAAGCCCAGCCCACATTACCCTTTCCCCTTCACTTCACCCTTCCCCCTCCCTTCACACTAACCTCTAACAATTCCCTCCACCCCCACATCGCCCTCTCTCCCCACATCCTCACCCTCACCCTCCCCCACAAACAATGCAGTCAGGGTCAAATACTGACTATGGGCTGGATTGTAAATATCAGTTACAAGAGTACAAGTGTAACACATTTTGTGTTAATAGTTCCTGATGATGGCAATATAATTTCTGTGTCATTCCAGTATAAATATTAGTCCTGGGTAAACTTATCACTGTCATGTCCAGCAACATATCAGCCCTGGGTAATCGAATTTCTGTCATATCCAACAATATATCAGTCCTGGGTAATCGTACCACTGTCATGTCCAGTAATATATCAGTCCTGGGTAATCTTATCACTGCCATGTCAAGTAATTTATCAGTCCTGGGTAATCTTATCACTTTGATGTCCAGTAATATATCAGTCCTGGGTAATCTTATCACTGTCATGTCCAGTAATATATCAGTCCTGGGTAATCTTATCACTGTCATGTCAAGTAATATATCAGTCCTGGGTAATCTTATCACTGTCATGTCCAGTAGTATATCAGTCCTGGGTAATCTTATCACTGTCATGTCAAGTAATATATCAGTCCTGGGTAATCTTATCACTGTCATGTCCAGTAATATATCACCCCTGGGTAATCTTATCACTGTCATGTCCAGTAATATATCAGTCCTGGGTAATCTTATCACTGTCATGTCCAGTAATATATCAGTCCTGGGTAATCTTATCACTGTCATGTCCCAGTAATATATCAGTCCTGGGTAATCTTATCACTGTCATGTCCAGTAATATATCACCCCTGGGTAATCTTATCACTGTCATGTCCAGTAATATATCAGTCCTGGGTAATCTTATCACTGTCATGTCCAGTAATATATCAGTCCTGGGTAATCTTATCACTTTGATGTCCAGTAATATATCACCCCTGGGTAATCTTATCACTGTCATGTCCCAGTAATATATCAGTCCTGGGTAATCTTATCACTGTCATGTCCAGTAATATATCACCCCTGGGTAATCTTATCACTGTCATGTCCATTAATCTACCATCCTGGGTACTTATATCACTGTCATGTCCAGTAATATATCAGCCCTGGGTATCTAATCCAGTAATCTAATCCAGTAATATATCAGTCCTGGGTAATCTTATCACTTTGATGTCCAGTAATATATCAGTCCTGGGTAATCTTATCACTGTCATGTCCAGTAATATATCAGTCCTGGGTAATCTTATCACTGTCATGTCCAGTAATATATCAGTCCTGGGTAATCTTATCACTGTCATGTCCCAGTAATATATCAGTCCTGGGTAATCTTATCACTGTCATGTCCAGTAATATATCACCCCTGGGTAATCTTATCACTGTCATGTCCATTAATCTACCATCCTGGGTACTTTTATCACTGTCATGTCCAGTAATATATCAGTCCTGGATAATCTTATCACTGTCATGTCCAGTAATATATCAGTCCTGGGTAATCTTATCTCTGTCATGTCGAGAAAAATATCTGTCCTGGGTAATCTTATCGCTGTCGTGTCAATTAATATATCAGTCCCGGGTAATCTTATAGCTGTCATGACCAGTAATATGTCAGTCCAGGCCGATCTTAACACTGTCATGTCCCAGTAATATATCAGTCCTGGGTAATCTTATCTCTGTCACGTGTTATGACATAGCAGATGATGTGTGCTAGGCAGACCAAATCCACAAGGGAAACCTGGTTTTGCTATCACAACGGTTTTGCAATTTGTGTTTTACATGAGAAGATTTGTGCACTGAATTCCAAAGTAATGTGTCCACCACGACCTTTAGAAATGTTTAAGAGAATTAAATTAAAATATGTATCAACAAAATAAAAGATTTCAAGCACACACATAAGACTGCAATTGCTTAATACTATAACAACTCCTAAAATTCCTAATTAACCTGACTCCCAGTTACACTCCTCTTTTAAGGCAGCAGTTCAAATAGATTTTAGATTTAAATCAAAACAAGAAATTTAACCCAATACCCACTTCACAGTGGAATTCCTATTGGCTTTCTCCAAATTCAGTTACTGGACATAACAGACTTATGCACAAATGGCTGGAGGCTTCTTGAAGGCTGTTTTACACCTCCTGTCAGATCTTACATGGCCCTCCCCTCACATAGCCTTTCATTCTCCTTTTATTTATTTTCGCTCTCTATAACATATAAATTCTATTGCTCTATATGTCTCTGAAACTGTATCTTCCACATAATATAAGAACTTTCATGTTGCCAATATCGTCAGTAACCTTTGGGGAAAATAAACACACTCCTAAACCTTGCTTATCTTGCTAATTGTAAGCAGGCTGGCATCCCTTTGAAATCCAACAATCCCTTCCCTTATTTAAAAATGCAAATTGCCTTCACACGTTACATGCTAAGCCAGCATTCATGTTTATTCATTAGCATTACAAGCACATTTCTACACCTAGCGTCTTTTGAGGATTTAAAGCTTGCAGCATACTTGACTATAAGTGTAATTAAATCATACAGACAGATCCAACTATACTTACGCCCATAAGCCTACTTCAAAATAAACCCAGAAAAACATTATAAAAATTATTATGCTTTCGTAACATATGTCCAGTAATAAATTAGTCCTGGGTAATCTTATCTCTGTCATGTTTGAATAATATATCAGTCCTGGGTAATCTTAACCCTGTCATGTCCAGTAATATCTCAGTCCTGGGTAATCTTATCACTGTCATGTCAATTAATGTATGAGTCCTGGATAACCTTATCACTGTCACGTCAAGTAATATATCAGTCCTGGGTAACCTTATCACTGTCATGTCAAGTAATATATCAGTCCTGGGTAATCTTATCACTGTCGTGTCAAGTAATATATCAGTCCTGGGTAACTTATTCACCGTCATGTCAAGTAATATATCAGTCCTGGGTAATCTTATCACTGTCGTGTCAAGTAATATATCAGTTCTGGGTAAACGTATCACTGTCATGTCCAGTAATATATCAGTCCTGGGTAATCTGATAACTGCCATGTCCGGTAATATATTAGTTGTGATTAATCTTATTACTGTCATGTTCTAGTAATATTTCAGTTCTCATTAAACAGCAGAGTCCAGTAATCTCCACTTGTTGCCTTATAATTATCTCAGTGCTGGTAGATTAAGAACAGCTTCAGTCAAATTATACTCTGTGAATAGAAATCTCTGAAATATACGATGTGTGAATGTTAATATAAACCAAATGTGCATTAAACATCACCCAGGCCTCTTAGTTACATTCTAATGACATCCCTTAATAATCCTGTTTTCATTGTGTTTCTGGTCTGGTGTCTTCTGTCAGAGGGTGAAGTCCACCACAGACGAACGGCCCAAAGCCCTCAGCCAGGGAAGTGGAACAGGAATCTGGAGACCTGGGTTATCTCAAGCACCGACTCCCTTTCATGTTGGGTTTTTAAAAGACTCTTTGTTATGACCCCAGTTCCAAGAAAGTTTGACTCTGCATCAATCCTGGTTTTTAAAGACAGAAGGAAATTCGAGCTTCAATTCCAATAAATTAACATCACATCAAATAATCCCGAATAATGAACTTGAGTAATCAGAATCGATCATATCCAGCAGATTCAGTATTCATTCTGGGAAATTGTGTCCCCAGCTGTTCATTGGCAAGAAAACCATGTCATTTATTAGTTGATTTTAATGAATGTGTTAGCGCTGGCAAGACTCTGACTGTTACCATTCTCACCCTGACCACTGCCTCTCCTCATCTGCCTGTTACCATTCTCACCCTGACTATTCCCATTCTCACCCTAACTATTCCAATTCTCACCCTGACTACTGCCTCTCCTAACCTGACTATTCCCATTCTCACCCTGACTACTGCCTCTTCTATCCTGACTATTCCCATTCTCACCCTGACCACTGCCTCTCCTAACCTGACTATTCCCATTCTCACCCTGACTACTGCCTCTCCTAACCTGATATTCTGCCTCCTGCCCTAACCACTGCCATTCCCACTGTTATTCTGTGTATTCCTGCCATCTTTTAATTAAATTATTGTGATACAGAAACAAGCCCAGCTCCAGTATCTTTATTTCCAGGCATTGGCAGCCATTGTGATCCTGGCTTGACAGGTACTGTTGGGAGGTCAGTGTGTCGAGGGAAAATGATTTCTGTAAAAATGGGTTAAAAGGTTGCAGCAGTGAGGAAGGTATTTTTTGGAATAGTTATTCCTGGTGTTCCTGTTCTCACAGACACTGTCATTCCAGAACCTTCCCTGTTCCCCAGACACTAACCGGTCACTCCCTGTTCTGTCAATCTCCAGCATATGAGGAAAACAAATTAAAATCCAGGAATCCCTCGAGGATAAAATCCATTTTCTACAAACTATCCAGTTAATGAAAAAGTGCCTTTTAATTTGAAGCACTTTCCTGTGGCAGGAGAGTCGGTAACCAGAGGACACAGATTAAAGGTAATTGGCAGAAGAACCAGAGGGAGAGACGAGGGGAAATATTTTTACACAGCGGGGGTTGTTGTGACCTGGAATGCGCTGCCTGAAAGGGCACTGGGAG
Source organism: Cetorhinus maximus (assembly GCF_964194155.1). Classification (NCBI taxonomy): domain Eukaryota; kingdom Metazoa; phylum Chordata; class Chondrichthyes; order Lamniformes; family Cetorhinidae; genus Cetorhinus; species Cetorhinus maximus. Next base: position 26,772,891 of record NC_135899.1, on the reverse strand, counting down.
CAGATTCAACAATAACTTTCAACAGGACGTTTTAGAAATATTTGAGAGAGAAAAGCTGTTGAGCTAATAACAAGGAGTGTGGGACTAATTGGATAGCCCTTTCAAAGAGACAGCACAGGCACGATGGGCTCAATGGCCTCTCTATGTGCTGTAAGATTCAGGGATTCTGATAACTAAGGCGATGATGAGGGGGAGTCTCTTACACCTCCCATACTCTCAGGAGACACAATCTGACATTGTGAACAGTTGGAATCAAATGTGACCATCTCCTAAGTTTTAAATTAGCCGTATGATTGTTCCTTGTGGCACGATTTAAAAACCTCACCTCCTGGATCTTCAATTTGTGCCCCGATCTTGGTCTTGAAGCATCTCCATCATTCAGCCCCTCTGACTCTGGGATACTCTGGGTGTGAGGTTCAATGAAAAGGGAGCTGAGTCTACACACATCAGCCCTGAACCAGCTCTACCATACCCTGAAGAATGATCCAGTTTAGTGTTGTACGCTGACCGAATCCAACGAGTCTCGGACTCGTTTTAACATGAAAGAAAGATCTTCCCACGTTTCCATCTCTGGGAATGGCAGCCTTGAGTCCAGGACTCGGGAAGCTGCCAGGCACAGTGCCTTTTTTTTGATACTGGGCTCCGCTTGTCAGAGCCTCACAGAAGAGGATGGGAAATCTTTCACCTCTGAAGCTCCTGATCCCTCTGAGAACAGACAGATTCACACTGAGCATTAGATGGCACTTCAGAAGCTATGTTGACTGAGGTGTCGACAGTGGTTCGATGGGTAGTACTATCACATGGGAGGTTGTGGGCTCAAATCCCACCCCAGACATTCAAGTACACCATGCAGGAACAGTTTTTAAAGCTCATACTGACTCTGCTTTGTAAAGAGAAAAGGTTACCTTAGCCAAAAACCATTTACACACGGATACGTGTGTTTAAGGCTCAGGCAATGTTAAGAACAGCCTTTGCAAATTATTAATGTCTTGCCTGATAATTCATCATTGTGCCGGAAGATTGGCTTTTCAAATCACTGAATGTTTGATAGGGGTGGGAAGATTCTGCTAAAGATCGTTCCCAAACGTCTCCTGCCTGTTAAAGACCTTGTACAGCTCGATTGTAATGTTCGAATCACCCAGGTTTCCTTTTTACATCGACATAACTTAAATGTAATCAGCACACCTGCAGTGTAAAAGAACTATGAGCCTGGCAGGAAACATCTAAAACTGCCTGTGGATCATCAACAAGAGACATCGGGCGAGAAACATAATTCCCTCAAAATTAAATCATTTTTACTATTAATAAATGTCCAGCGTTTCCTGTAAATTAATTTTATACCTTATCAGAATTTCTGATCTCATCCCTCTTCCAATATTGAATCCTATCCAAAATCACAATTATAAAATGCTGGTCCTCAGCCCCATATATTAAATCTCAGTAATCAGCTCTGCCTCGAAGGCTCCAATCCTTGCTCCTCCTGCCTCCTGTTGGGACTCGGATGCTGGAATGTGGTTTCTATTTAACTTTTCCTAGTATTTTCGAATGATCCAATTTTCTACAAACTATCCAGTTGATGAAAAAGTGCTTTTTAATTTGAAGCACTTTCCTGTGGCAGGAGAGTCGGTAACCAGAAGACACAGATTAAAGGTAATTGGCAGAAGAACCAGAGGGGGAGACGAGGAGAAATATTTTTACACAGCGAGTTGTTGTGACCTGGAATGCGCTGCCTGAAAGGGTGGTGAGAGCAGATTGAACAATAACTTTCAACAGGAAGTTTTAGGAATATTTGAAAAGGAAAAACTACAGGGTTAAGAACAGGGGAACAGAACTAGTGTGTCTGAGATAAGACAGCTCCAGCATTCCAAACCAGTCAGCTTTCCCCAATGGGAATTTTTTTTATCATTCATTCACAGGATGTGGGCTTCACTGGCTGGGACAGCATTTATTGCCCATCCCTAGTTGCCCTCGAGAAGGTGGTGGTGAGCTGCCTTCTTGAACCGCTGCAGTCCATGTGGTATAGGTACACCCACAGTGCTGTTAGGGAAGAAGTTTCAGGATTTTGACCCAGTGACAGTGAAGGAACGGTGATAGGTTTCCAAGTCAGAATGATGAGTGGCTTGGAGGGGAACTTCCAGGTGGTGGTGTTCCCAACTGTCTGATGACCTTGTCCTTCTAGATGTTAGCAGTCATGGGTTTGGAAGGTGCTGTCGAAAGAGCCTTGGTGAATTCCTGCAGTGCATCTTGTGGATGGTACACACTGCTATGACTATGCGTCGGTGGTGGAGAGAGTGAAAGTTTGTGGATGTGACGCCAATTAAGCGGGCTGCTTTGTCTGACTTACTCTTGTAGCCACAGTATTTATCTGGTTAGTCCAGTTCAGTTTCTGGTCAATGGTAACCCCCAGGATGTTGATAGCGGTGGATTCAGTGATGGTAATGCCATTGAATGTCAAGGGACGATGATCAGGTTCTCTCTTGTTCAAGATCGTCGTTGCCCGGCACTTTTGTGGTGTGAATGTTACTTGCCATTTGCCAGCCCAAGCCTGGATATTGTCCAGGTCTTGCTGCATTTGGACATGGACTGCTTTAGTATCTGAGGAGTGGCGAATAGTGCTGAACACTGTGCAATCATCAGCGAATATCCTCACTTCTGATCTTATGATGGAAGGAGGGTCATTGATGAAGCAGCTGAAGGTGGTTGGGCCGAGGACACTACCCTGAGGAACTCCTGCAGTGATGTCATGGAACTGAGATGATTGACCTCCAACAATCACAAGCCATCTTCCTTTGTGCTAGGTATGACTCCAACCAGCAGAGAGCTTTCTGCTTGATTCCCATTGACTCCAGTTTTGCTAGGGCTCCTTGATGCCACACACTGGCAAATGCTGCCTTGACGTCAAGGGCAGTCACTCTCACCTCACCTCGGGAGTTCAACTCTTTTGTCCATGTTTGAACCAAGGCTGTAATGAGGTCAGGAGCTGAGTGGCCCTGGCAGAACCCAAACTGGGCGTCAGTGAGCAGGTTTTTGCTCAGCAAGTGAAACTTGATACCACTGTTGGCAACCCCTTCCACAACTTTACTGATGATGGAGAGTAGACTGATGGGGCGGTAATTGGCTGGGTTGGATTTGTCCTGCTTTTTGTGTACAGAACATACCTGGGCAATTTTCCACATAGCCGGGTAGATGCCAGTCTTGTAACCGTACTGGAATAGCTTGGCTAGGGACGTGACAGGTTCTGGAGCACAAGTCTTCACTACTATGCCGGAATATTGTCAGGGCCCATAGCCTTTGCAGTATCCAGTGCCTTCAGCCATTTCTTGATATCACACGGAGTGAATTGAATTGGCTGAAGCCTGGCATCTGTGATGCTGGGGACCTCTGAAGGATGCCGAGATGTATCATCCATTCAACATTTCCGGCTGAAGATTGTTGTGAATGCTTCAGCCTTATCTTTTGCACTGATGTGCTGGGCTCTCCCATCATTGAGGATGAGGATATTTGTGGAGCCACCTCGTCCAGTGAGTTATTTAATTGCCCACCACCATTCACGGTTGGATGTGGCACTACTGCAGAGCTTAGATCTGATCCGTTGGTTGTGGATTCGCATAGCTCTGTCTATCACTCGCTGTTTATGCTGTTTGGCAAGCAAGTAGTCCTGTGTTGTAGCTTCACCAGGCTGAGACCTCATTTTTGGTTATGCCTGCTGCACTCTTCATTGAACCAGGGTTGATCCTCTTGAAGTAGGAAGCACTTCTCTTCTCTTTAGCTCCGAAGAAGAGTCATACAGGTTCAAAATGTTAACTCTGTTTCTCTCTCCACAGATGCTGCCAGAGTTGCTGAGCTTTTCCAGCATTTTCTATTTTTATTTCAGATTGCCAGCACCCGCAGTATTTTGCTTTTTTCTCAAAGCCCTGGATGTTGCCACATCACTATCCATCGGCACCAACAATGTGAAGCCGGAGGTTGTTGATAGCTTCACATATCTAGGCTCCACAGTCGCCAGCAATCTGTCACTTGATGCTGAAGTCAACACAGACATTGCAAAAGCTGCAGCAAGTCCAACCACAGTAAGAGTGTGTGGAACAACAGCAATCTAACTGGGAACACCAGACTGATAGCCTACCAAGCCTGTGTACTCCTCTACCGTGGTGAGACTTGGGCTACATATGCTCGGCAGGAGAAAATTCTGAACAGTTTGAAACTTAGCTCTCTCAGGCACATCCTCGGCCTCTCTTGGCAGGACAAGGTCACCAACTCAGAGGCCCTGGAGTGTGCAGCTTCCATCAGCGTACACTCATTACCAAACCAACGACTTATCTGTTGACTTTGCCATGTTGATTGGATGGATGATGGCCATGTACCCAAGACCTTCTCTACGGTGGCCTAGCCATTGGGTCTTGACCTGTTTGCCGTCCATACTGCCACTACAAAGGGCTCGTGCAAGTGAGATATCAAGATAACAGACATCAACATGGACAAGTGGGACAATCAACAACGGCCCTGACCTCTGAAGCCGATCTGTTTGGAGGGCATTGGAAGAGGTGAAGTGAAACAGAAAGCTCAGCTGGCCAATAAGAAGACCCAGCAAAAGCAGGGCCCAGCAAATCTTGCCCCTTCGCACCCAACTTTCTTCACCTGCAGCAGATGCGCCAAGGACTGCCATGCTAGATTGGGCTCCTGTACCTCACTAGGCAATGCTCAACACAGAATTGAACACAAAGTAGCTAATCATCACAAAAGGACTGCGACCTGTTTTGGTGTGCATTTATCCTGGGAACGTGCTGGGCCTTTCAAGGGATATGCATTGTGGGCCATTCACATATGGTCAAATACATATTAGGAGCAGGAGTAGGCCACTCAGTCCCTCGAGCCTTCTCTGCCATTCAATAAGATCATGGCTGATCTGAATGCAACCTCAAACCCACATTCCTACCTACCCCCGATTACCTTTCACCCCCTTGTTATTCAAGAATCTATCCACCTCTGCCTTAAAAATTTTCAAAGCCTCTGCTTTTCCACCACCTTTTCAGGAAGAGAGTTTCAAAATCCCCTGACCCTCAGAGAAAAAAATTCTCCTCATCTCTGTCTTAAATGATCAGCCCTCTATTTTTAAACAGTGACCCTTAGTTCTAGATTCTTCCACAAGAGGAAACATCCTTTCCACATTCTGTCAAGACCCCCCTGCATCTTAAAGGATTCAATTAAGTCACCTCTTACTCTTCCAAATTCCAGTGGCTACAAGCCTAACCTGTCCAACCTTTCCTCATAAGACAACCCGCACATTCCTTGTTTTAGTCTAGTAAACCTTCCCTGAACTGCTTCTAACACATTTACATCTTTCTTTAAATAAGGAGACCAGTATTGTACACAATATTCCAGATGTGGTCTCACCAGTGCCCTGTACAACTGAAGCATAATCTCCCTACTTTTGTATTCAATTCCCCTCACAATACATGATAACATTCTGTTAGATTTCCTAATTACCTGCTGTACCTGCATACTAACCTTTTGTCATTCATGCGCTCGGACACCCAGATCCCTCTGAACCTCAGAGCTCTGCAGTCTCTCACCGTTTAGATAATAAGCTTCTTTTCTATTCTTCCTACAAAAATGAGCAATTTCACATTTGCCCACATTATACTCCATTTGGCAGATCTTTGCCCACTCACTTAACCGATCAATGCCACTTTGTAGCCCCCTTATGCCCTCTTCTCAATTTACTTTCCTACCTATCCTTCTGCCGTCAGCAAATTTAGCCATCATTCCTTCAGTCCCTTCACCCACATCATTTATATAAATTGTAAAAGATTGAGATCCCAGCACTGATCCCTATGGCACACCACTTGTCACATCCTGACAACCAGAAAAAGACCCATTTATGCGAACTCCCTGCTTCCTGTTAGCTAGCCAATCTTCCATCCATGCCAATATATTATCCTACACCATGAGCTTTTATTTTCCATGAGATCGTTTGATGTGGCACTTTATCAAATGCCTTCTGAGAATCTGTACATCCACCAGTTCCCCTTTATCCACAGCACATGTGACTCCTTCAAAGAACTCCAATAAATTGGTTAAACATAATTTCCCATTTACAAAGCCATGTTGAATCTGCCTGATTGCCTTGAATTTTTCTAAGCGCCCTGCTATAACACCTTTAATTACAGCTTCTAACATTTTCCCTATGACAGATGTTAAGCTAACTGACCTGTAGTTCCCTGCATTCTGTCTCCCTCCCTTTTTGAATAAAGGAGTTATATTTGCTATTTTCCAATCTAATGGAACCTTTCCTGAATCTAGGGAATTTTGGAAAATTAAAACCAGTGCATCGACTATCTCACTAGTCACTTCTTTCAAGGCCTTAGGGTGAAGTCCATCTAGACCTGGGGGTTTGTCAGCCCGCAGCTCCAGCAATTGCTCAATACCACTTCCCTGGCAATGGTAATTTTCCAAAGATCCTCCCTCCCTTCCATTTCCAGATTCACAGCTATTTCCGGGATGCTACTTGTGTCCTCTATAGTGAAGTCCGAAGCAAAATACCTATTTAATTTGTCTGCCATCTCCCTACTTTCCATTTTCAATTCCACAGATGCACTCTCTACGGGACCAACGCTCACTTTGTTAACTCTTTTCTTATTTAAAGACCTATAGAAACTCTTATGACCTGTCTTTATATTACTCACTAGCTTTCTCTCATACTTCGCTCATAATTTTTCCCTCATTATTAATCCTTTTGTCATTCTTTGCTGTTCTTTATATTCTTTGCAATCTTTTGACCTTCCACCGATCTTTGCGTAATTATATGCTTTTTCTTAAAGTTTGGTCCTGTCGTTAACTTTTTTAGTTAAGCAAGGATGGTGGGCCCTCCCCTTGGAATTTTTCTTTCTCATGAGAATGTATCTATTCTGTGTACTCTGTAACACGCTGTGACAATAGAAGTGCCAGATTGAAAGGGGTTAATTGAACCTGTTTGTTCAGTGACTATAATTAATATCTGTCTCCATGGAACCAACTGTGTCAATGGAGGGTTTCTCTTGCCCATTAATAAAAGACTCCTTTCAAATTGTTATATCTCTTAGTGTCAGCGGGAGCATCACCTCCGACACAAACAGGGATCAACGGTTCCACAGGAATGGACCGGTGGGTGATATATTATTTCATCATTGACTTAGAAAAGATTTACTATCCTCTACACGCTGCTATTGCTGTTCCTGGTGAGTCTTTATATTCATTCTATAAACTATATTCCACTGTTTTAATGTTCTCATCATTTTAAGCCCGGAAATCCATTTATTCAGTGAACTTTTTTTCTCTTCTGGTTGTAATGCTGGTTCGATTTCACTTGATCTAATTATTACTCAGCAGCCCATTCATTCTGAGCTCAAGGAAAAGCACATCCTCATTTTCCTCCCGCCTGATGTTTTCTCCTTAAGATTGAGAGATTCTTCAAATCTCCAACAAGATTGGAAATCAGAAATCCAATTCTGCCAGATAACATAATAATGATGAGTTTTAGAAACCCATCTGGACAGATCGATCACAGGTAGATTTTGAAATATTTTGCTCTTATGACTTGGAATGCCAGCTCCAGTCATGCTGCCCATGTCTGCCTTCTCTGCAACGTTTCACTTTCTAGATGAGTCGATATTATAACAAGTGTGAACTTTCTTACAAAGAATAAGTTCCATTGACTTCCAGTGGACCCCTTTCCAATTCTTCTTTTTCAATCATTGAGGCCTATTCTGCCTGTCACAGGTGAGAATCTCTCAGTCAGTCCCACAAATAGCTTTGTATCAGCTCTGTCTCTCCTTTACTGTAAATGATTCTTGTCGTCTTTAGTATTAGTTGCTTCACTCAGTTCATTTCACTGGAACATGATGCATTGAAACATAGAAACTAGGAGCAGGAAGACGTCATTCGGCCCTTCAAGTCTGCTCCGCCATTCAATATGATCATGGCGGATCCTCTATCTCAACGCCATCCTCCTGTGCTCTCCCCATACCCCTTGACGCCTTTAGAGTCCAGAAATCTATTTCCTTCTTAAATATATTCAGTGACCCGGTCTCCACAGCCTTTTGTGGTAGAGAATTCCACAGGTTCACTATCCTCTGAGTGAAGAAGTTTCTCCTCATCCCAGTCCTAAATGGTCTACCCCATATCCTGAGACGGTGACCCTCATTCTGGACTCCCCAACCAGAGGAAACATCATCTGTGCATTTAGTCTGTCCGTCCCTGTCAGAATTTTATATGTTTCAATGAGATTTTTTCTCATTATTCTAAACTTCAGTGAATACAGGCCTAGTCGGCCCAATCCCTCCTCATAAGACAATCCTGCCGACCCAAAAATCAGTCTGGTGAAGCCTCACTGCACTCCCTCTGTGGCAAGTGTATGCTTTCTTAGGTAAGGAGACTAAAACTGCACACAATACTCTAGGTGTGTCCCACCAAGGCCCTGTACAGCTGCAGTAAGACATCCTTTCTCCTGTACTCAAGTCCTCTCGCAATGAAGGCCAACATACCATTTGCCTTCTTAACTGCTTGCTGCATCTGCATGCTTACTTTCAGTGATTGGCGTACAAGGACATCCAGGTCCCTTTGTACACCAACATTTCCCAATCTATCACCATTTAAATAATACTCTGCCATTTTGTTTCTCCACTTCGAAGTGGATAACTTCACACTTATCCATGTTGTACTGCATCTGCCATGTATTTGCCCACTCACTCAACTTGTCTAAATCACCTTGAAGCTTCTTAACAACCTTGTCGTTGCACACATTCCCACCAAGCTTTGTGTCGTCAGCAAACATGGAAATATTACATTTGGTTCCCTCATCCAAATCATTGATATATATTGTGAATAGCTGTGGCCCAAGCACTGATCCCTGTGGTACCCCACTAGTCACCGCCTGCCACTCAAAAAAGACCCATTAATTCCAACTCTCTGTTTCCTGTCTGCTAACCAATTCTCAATCCATGCCATTATATTACCCCCCAATCCCATGCGCTTTAATTTTACAACTAACCCCTAATGTATGACTTTATCAAAAGCTTTCGGAAAATCCAAATACACCACATCCACTGGTTCTCCCTTATCTATTCTGCTAGTTACATCTTCAAAAAACTCCATTATTTCCCTTTCATAAATCCATGTTGACTTTATCTAATCCTGTTGATATTTTCTAAGCACCAGAAAGGAATGTATAACTGTTGCAATGCATGCAATCGTTCCTTAAATATTAGCAATTGCCTGTCCACCTTCATGCTTTTTAATGAAGCTCTCCAATTTATCTTAGCCAACTCACACCTCATACCTTCGTAGTTTCCTTTGTTAAGATTTAGGGCCCTAGTTTCAGATCCTAAATCTTCACTTTCCATCCTAATGATGAATTCCATCAGGTTAGGTCACTGTTCCCGAAAGGGCCCCGCACAACAAGATTATTAATTAATCCCTCCTCATCGCACAATACAAAATCTAGGATAGCCTGTTCCCTAATCAGTTCCTCAACAAACTGGTTTAAAACACCATCTCGTATACACTCCAGGTGTGTACACCACAATATTATTGCTAATTTGGTTTGCCCAGTCTATATGTAGATTAAAGTCACCCTTGATTTATGTAGCACCCTTGTTACATGCATCTCTAATTCCCTGTTTAATGCCACCCCCTAACTTATCAATACTGTTTGGAGGCCTAGAGACAACTCCCACTATTGTTTTCTGCCCTTTGTTGCTTCTTAGCTCCACCCAGGCTGATTCTGCATCTAGATTTTCTGAGTCAATATTCATTGCTGATTTCATCCTTAACTAACCTTGCCACGCCAGCTCCTTTTCCTTTTTGCCTGCCCATCCTAAATATCGAGCGCCCTTGGATATTCAGTTGCCAGCCTTGGTCACCCTGCAGCCATGCCTCCATAATGGCAATCATATCGTACCCATTTACATCTATTTGGGCTGTTAATTTGTCTACATTATTGCAAATGCTCCGTGCATTCAGATCCAGTGCCTTTAGAGTTGTCTTTTTAACACTTTTACAAACCTTTTTCTTGTACTATGGCCCTATTTGCTGCTAGTCCTTGTTTCCTCTGCCTTCCACTTTTGCTTTCTTCTTTTCTGTCTTTCATTTCTATCTTTTGTTTCCCTATCTAGTGTCTCCCACTCAGGTTCTCACCTCCCTGCCAATCTAGTTTAAAACCTCCCCCACAGTATTAGCAAATACCCCTGTGAGGATATTGGTCCTAGTCCTGCTGGGTGCAATCCGCCCAGCTGGTACAGGTCCCATCTTCCCCAGAATTGGCCTCAATGCCTCAGGAATCTAAATCCCTCCCCTCTACACAATCTCTCCAGCCATGCATTCATCTGGTCTATTTGCCTATTCTTGATCTCGCTAGCATGTGGCACTGGGAGTAATCCTGAGATACTATCTTTGAGGTCCTGCTTTTTAATTTATTTCTTAGCTCCCTATATTCTGCTTTCAGGACCTCAGCCCTCTTTTTACCTATGTTGTTGGTACCGATATGGACCACAACCTCTGGCTGTTCACCCTCCCCCTTCAGAATGTCCTGCAGCCGCTTAGTGACATTCTTGACCCTGGCAACTGGGAGGTAACATACCATTCTGGTGTCATGTCTGCAGCCACAGAAATGTCTATCTGTTGCTCTTATGATAAATTCCCCTATCACTATCGTTCTTCCATTCATTCCACTCCGCTCTATGCAGCTGAGCCACTTGTGTTATCATGGACTTGGCTCTTGCTGCAATCCCCTGAGAAACCATCTCCCCCAGCTGTATCCAAAATGGAAAATCTGTTGGAGAGGGAGATGGACCCAGGGGACTCCTGCAGCGCCTGCCTAATGCTTTTAGTCTGTCTGGTGGTCACCCATTCCCTTTCTGCCTGTGCACTCTTAACCTGCGGTGTGACCACCTCACTGTACATGCTATCCATGAAGATTGCATCATTACGGATGCTCCACAGTGTCTCCAGGCACAGCTCCAGCTCTGAAACATGGATTTTGAGTAGCTGTGGCTGGAGACATTTCCTGCACACATTGTCGCCCTGGACACTGTAAGCGTCCCTGACTTCCCACATCGCACAGGTGGAGCATTCCACTTGGCCGAGATGCCCTGCCATGACTTACCCTTAAATGACTCCCTTTGCTTTTACTTCCTCTAGTTTAGAGAATATTAAGAACAGAAGAAATACTTACCAGACTCTACTTAATAAGGCCACCACTCTTCTTACTGAAGAAATGCAGAAAATGTAAGAATCATCTCCTTCCCTCTTCAGTGAACTCCCTCTCTCAGCAAACTCCAACTGAAGCACTCTAATGCAGACAAAAGCAGCATTGTAGATGGCTTGCTCTTATGATGTCCAAATCTAGCTTCTGAAAACCTGTTTAAGCTGGTTAACTAATTTACTAACTGCAGCTGCAAGTAGAGCCTGTATAACCCCTGTTAAAGCTGGACTAAATTCCACTTTCTCCCAACACAAAGAGCAACTTTTAGTTTGTTGCTATGTTAAAGAAAGATTAAAATTTAGACAGAAATTAGCCCTTAAAAGGCCCTCTCTCACCAAACTCCAACTGAAGCACTCTAATGCAGCCCAAAGGAACTCTCCAGGAAGAGAATGCCAGAGCTACAGAAGTCTTGACCTGACCTTTTATAAACTGCTTTTACTCATGCATTACTTCAATGTTAATTCTCATTCATGATTGCTTTCGCTGAATTGTGGTCACTGTTCCCAGCAGATAAGACAGTCACAGGTACAATTCAATATTGGTTTCAGGTTCACATTCTCCCATCTGTGAGGGATGATGGGAATGCAACCTCTGGACTTTGGGGAGGCCAAATGAGATCCTCTCCTGCACTTCTTTTAATGCTGAGCCAGCTGATTCTAGATAGGCAAAGTCTGCCTCTAGTGCCTTGGCATGGGATGATCACTGCTGGCGCCTTGTTTGCAGGGTTGGTACCTGCTCTGGAATTTCTGAAACTGCAGGTCCTCATGTGGACAAGCTCCTACTGGCATTCACATTTTCATCGATTCATCAGCTAGAGATTCCTATTTGTTGTAATTGATGTTGACAGCTTTCATGCCTTTTTGCCAGTATCCCTTTAATTGGAGATTTTGGCGGCCTCTGTTCTCTTGGCTACCTCCTCATAGAGCATACCCTGGGAATGCAGCCATATCCCACCCTGTGCATATGCCTAAACCAGCTAAGCCTCCTTCACTTGATTTGCGCTAACATGTCTGACATGTTTGCCCTGGAGAGGACTGCTAGACGCCTTTGTCTTTCTACCTAATGCCAAGGATACGTTGTAGACACCGGAGATGGAAGATATTGACTCTTTGTTCTTGGTAGGTGTAAGATGTCCAGGCTTCACAGGCACACAGCAATGTGCTGAGCATTGTAAATAACCATCATGGCCAGCAGGTCAGTTTCTGGTTTTTCCGTGTCCAGCCAAAGCTTGTGCCTGCGTCCTGACTGTGTGTGCTGAGCAACTCATCAAGAGATGGGTTGTCTGTCTTCATATCTCCGAGATAGCAGGCTTTGCTGACTGCTTCCAATGGTGTGTTGTTGAGCCTGAGGACAAGCCGAGGTCACAATGCCTTGTCCATTACACCTCAAGGGCAACTTGTATTGGGCAGTAAGAGCTGCTCTTGCCAACAATGTCAATAGCCTGTAAAATTATAATAAAAAATAGTTTTCTTGAAAAATGAGGGTGAGTGAGAACATGATACAAGCATGGAACAGATAATCCACGAGCCTTTGGAGCTTGTCTTCTGTCTGTTTAACTAGTGTAGCATCATCGGCATACAGGATTTCTCTGATCAGAACATGCCACACATCTGTCTCGATTTTCGGCCTTGTTAGGTTAAAGTTCTTTTAATCAGATTGTCCCTGGAGGTTATACTCATTCAATGTTACAGGACAAGCATAGGTCACTCGGACCAAGAAAAGAAATACCAATCTGAGTAAAACCAATTGGAATGATGCAGAGGCCCAACTAATGCTCTGGGGGGATGGGTTCAAATCCCACAATGGCAACTGGTGATGTTTGAAATAAATTAATAAAAATCTCCAATATAAAGTTAGTCTCAGTAATGGTGAGCATAAAAACTGTTGTTAATTGTTGTAAGAACCCATCTGGTTCATTAATGTCCTTTATGGAAGGAAATCTGAGATCCTTACCTGGTCTGACCTACATGTGACTCTAGACTCACAGTAATGTGGTTGCCACTTCAAAGTCCTGTGCAATGGTCTAGCAAGCCACTCAGTTCAAGGTCAATTAGGATGGGTAACAAATGCTGCCGATACAAGCGCCGCCCACATCCCAAGTAAGAATAGGATAAATCAATATATCACTGGACATGGTAAAACATTTTTGTATCCCAATAAGTAATCAGTGACAAAAACAAAAATAGCTGGAAAAACTCAGCAGGTCTGACAGCAACTGCGGAGAGGAACACAGTTAACGTTTTGAGTCCGTATGACTCTTCATCAGAAAGTAGTCAGTGAAACTGGTAACTTTGCTCTCAGTCTGATGTATATTTTCCCTGTTTGTATCTCTTCTTCACAGTTAACGTAGTGACAATTGTGATCCTGGCTCGGGGAAAGTGTAGGCTATCCAAATGCGTTACACGCTATCTGGCGGCCATGGCAGTGGCAGATCTACTGGTTGTTATTATCGATCTGATGATGAGACACATTCCGATTGTTTATAGGGAACAGTTTCTTTTTGCGTACTCCATCCCCACGTGTAATATCCATGCCGTTCTGCTTTATGCAGCCACAGACTGTTCTGTCTGGTTCACCACCACTTTCACCTTTGATAGATTTGTTGCCATTTGTTGCCAGGAGCTGAGAAGTAAATATTGCTCAGAGGAAACTGTGGCTGTGGCCCTGGGAACAGTGACTGTGCTGAGCTGTTTAAAGGATCTCATGTGGTATTTTATGTTAACGGATCAGTATTGGCTGTGGAATGCCCCCTGGTTTTGTTCTGTACCAAGGAATGTTATGGAGTCACAAGTCTGGTTAACAATCATGCTCCTTCACTACATTCTCACTCCGGGGGTCCCACTTGTTCTGATTCTGCTGCTCAATGCTTTCACTGTGAGACATATTTTATTGAGTAGCAGAGCCCACAAGAAACTGCGGGATCGCAGCAGTGGGGACAGTCCGCGTGACCCAGAGGTGAAGAGTCGAAGGAAATTTATCATTTTACTGTTTGTGGTTTCTGGGAATTTCATCTTGTTATGGTCAATATATGGGGTATATTCTATATGGGCTCGAATGTGGTTCTTAGAATGTGAATCTGCGCTGACGCCTGATTTTGTGCGAGAAATAGGATTCATGTTGCAGCTCCTGAGTTGCTGCACAAACCCTTGCATTTATGCTGTGACTCAGAATAAGTTCAGGGAGGAGTTGAAGAATGTGGTCAAATATCCCTTCACTCAAACTGTTAATTTCATTAAATGAAGAACTTCCATGATCAACATTAAACCCCGCCTCATTATAAATTCAACTCCCCTTGCCCCCGCACCCTCGCAACCCCCCAACACCCCTCCAACACCCCCCAAACCCCCCCCCCACCATCGCCCCTCCAACCTCCCCCCTCCACCGCCCCCCCCCCACCACCACCCCTCCCCACAAAAACCAAGAGGGCAGAAATAGTCAATATTTGCAAAATTTACCAAAAAATTATGGAGGATGTTAGTAAACTTGCAGAATGGGAAAATAATTACTAATTGAAGTTCAGCCAGATAAACGTGAGATGGTATATTTTGGTAGGAAGAATAGGGAGCTCACTTACTGGTTTGAAGTTGCACGTCTAAGTGAAGGAGAGGAGCAAAGAGACCTCCGAGGATAAGGCATCAATCATTAAAGGTTGCACCCCCAACCCCCACCAATAAAAGAAAACAAACTAAGCACTACACTTTATTTCTAGAGGACTAGCATTTGAAAAGTAGGGAAGCTATGCTAACTTGAAACTTGTGTGTAGTTCGGTTCACCCTATTACAACAAGGGGATGGAGGCACTAGAGAGGGTGTTGCGAAGATTTACAAGGATGGCACCACAAATGCCTGGGTGCACACATCAGAAAAGCATTGACATGCTGGGTCTGTTTCCTCTTGAAAAAAAATAAGGCCGGAGGGTGGCCTAATAGAGGTATTTAAAACCCTGAAATAGTTTAATCCAGTGGATACACGGACAATGCTTCCTTTTGTGGGGAGGATCAGATTTAGAGGCAATCAATATAAAATAGTCACCAAGAAATCCAATGGGGAAACTTCTCAACTGAAAGAGTGGAACTCGCTACCACAGTCATATATGCTCTGTCCAGTTAGAGTAATATATGCAACCGTCATGTTAGGTTATTATATTTGGTGACAATTATAAGGGATATTTGTTGTGACCAAGTCGAATTGTATGTGCTATAGACTTTTTAAGTGATAGGCATTGTGAAATAAATAGTGCAGGATGGGGTAGATGGACAAGATATGAGATTGAAGGGAATAGAGGTAAATGCTGATAAACTTAGATGAGGAAAAATGGGAGGAGG
Organism: Cetorhinus maximus; assembly: GCF_964194155.1. NCBI lineage: Eukaryota > Metazoa > Chordata > Chondrichthyes > Lamniformes > Cetorhinidae > Cetorhinus > Cetorhinus maximus. Next base: position 26,757,328 of record NC_135899.1, on the reverse strand, counting down.
CTCAAGTGGAGCATATAAGCTGGCATGGATTGTTGGGCTGAATGGCCTGGTTCTGAGCCGTATATCAGGTATAAGATATCACTTCATCACAGTAAGTATCACTCAAAATCGTCACTGTACTTATCAATTAAAATAAACACAATGCCTATCACTGCCTGATAGGGTGGTGGATACAGACTCAATAATCACCTTCAAAAGAGAATTCAACAAAAAATTGAGCAAGAACCAATTTCGGGAATGGGGGAAAGGAGTGGGGCTAACTGGATTGATTTTCGAAAGAGCCAGCACAGATTCGATGGGCCCAATAGCCTCCTAATTTGCTGGAATATTCTATGATCCTGAACCAGAAGCAAATTACTCCTCATTCATCTCACTACTGGTCACAAAATCCTACCACCACGCCCGCACCCCCCCCCCAACGCCCCCCCATCCCGCATGTCCACAACCAGCCTCTACACTTTCCTCCAGGGATTGAGTGAATGATGGAGCCAAAGGACAGTCGGTAACTGCTCCACTCAGGCTGATTATGTTCCAGGACCTCAAGAGTGGTGGGGGATGGTGGGGGTGGGGTGGTGAGTGCAGAAAACAGAAGGAACCAAGTTGGGTCGGCAGCTCTGCTCACTGCTCATGTTCCCCCAAGTTAAATCATTTTAACTCTTCAAATACAATAGAATCGGAGGGATGGAGGAAGGTGACTGCTCAGCTTTGTAAGGAAGGAGCATGTGAGGCCCGAGAGTTGAGGTGATAGTGAGAGAGGAACCGAGATTAACTCGAGGGAAATGATTACAATCAGCGAAGGGGACAGGCTTCAAATCAGAGGGAAGTTAGGTTTAAGTTCGGGAGGGAGTTCTTCATCCAGAGATGGCAGATGAGATGGATTTCCAGATAGGCTTGCAGAGTGGAGTGAAGAAGCCAGAAATCATTGTGCAGATACATAAATGTCACAATAGGGCAAAGTGAAGATGAAGAACTTTAGATTCTGGAGCTGGAATGGGTCAAATGTTTGCACTACCTCCTCCACCCACACCATCCATCAGCTCTCAGGGTGAGAATGGATGTACCCTGCGGTTTTATATCTATGTTTATATATTTGTTTTATTCATTCATGGGATGTAGGCTTCACTGGTTGGGCCAGCATTTATTGCCCATCCCTAGTTTCCTTGAGAAGGTGGTGGTGAGCTGCCTTCTTGAACTACTGCAGTCCCTATGGTGTAGGTACACCTACAGTGCTGTTAGGGAGGGAGTTTGACGCAGTGACAGTGAAGGAATGGCGATATATTTCCAAGTCAGGATGGTGAGTAGCTTGGAGGGGAACTTCCAGGTGGTGGCGTTCCCATCTATCAGCTGACCTTGTTCTTCTATATGGTAGTGGCCATGGGTTTGGAAGGTTCTGTCGAAGGAGCCTTGGTGAGTTCCTGCAGCATATCTTCTAGATGGTACACACTGCTGCTACTGTGTGTCGATGGTGGAAGGAGTGAATGTTTGTGGGCTGCTTTGTCCTGGATGGTGTCAAGCTTCTTGAGTGTTTTGGGAGCTGCACTCATCCAGGCAAGTGGGGGGTATTCCATCACACTCCTGACTTGTGCCTTGTAGATGGTGGAGAGACTTTGGGGAGTCAGGAGATGAGTTACTCGTCACACTATTTCTCGCATCTGACCTGCCCTTGTAGCCACAGTATTTATATGGCTATATAAATATTGTTAGCAAGGTATAGATTTACTGTATTTTGATTAAGTAACACATAATGGGCTGCTTCACAAAATTAAAATTAAAGCCCTTGGACTAATAAGGAGAGTGTCAGCAAATTGGCTAAGAGAGAGAAAGAAGAGAGATGGAGTGAATGGGTGATTTTCAGCCTGGAGGTCGGTTATACAGTGGTGCCCCCAGCTCTCTGCATTAGGAACTTGCTCTTTTTGATACATCGATGACCTGGAGTTGAGTTGGGTCTACAAAGTATCGTTTCAAAGTTCACAGAGGATGCGAAACTCAAACATAGTGAACGGTGAAGGGGATAGGAACAGGACATGACCTGGTAAAATGGGTAGCCACTTGACTGATCATTAAAAAAAAATTATTCTTCTGTGAGATGGGGGCATCATTAGCAAGGCCAGCATTTATTGCCCACCCCTAATTGCCCTTGAACTGCACAGCTTGCTTCAGAGGGCAGTTAAGAGTTAACCACATTGCTGTGGGTCTGGGATCAGGTGTAGGCCAGGCCGGGTGAGGAAGGCAGATATCCCCCTCTAAAGGAGAAGTAGTGAACCAGATGGGGTTTTACAACAATCAATGATTGTTTCACAGTCACCATTACAAACTTCGTATTCCAGGCTTTCCTTCTTTTATTATTAATTGAATTCAAATTCCACCAGCTGGGATTGGAACCCATGTCCCCACAACGTTTGTCTGGGTCTTTGGGTTACAAGCCAAGTGACATTGCCACTACACCTCCATCTCGCCATTACTGCAGAGAAATGGAAAACAATGTATTTTTGTCAGGAAGAATGAGGCGAGGCAATATAAGTCAAGTGAAGCCAATAGCAATCAGCATTAGAAACTCTGGCTGAGGTTTCCAGTTGTTGCTGAGCAACTTGAGGGCCAAGTTACAAATGTCCACCATCACCACGGCAATGAGTCATTGGAAGGGACAGGTACCTTCAACCAGGATCAAGGGGAGGTGGGAGGGTGGGAGGGTGGGGTGGGAGTAAGAGAAGTGTACAGTGCGTACTTAAGAGAGGTCAAGTCACCTTGATCCAGTTTGGCTTCAATGTTAGTAATGTCCAGCTCAGTAGAGTAGAGCGTTGCATGCATTTTTGTCAGAATTATTTTTCACCATTGCAAGTTATTTTCCACCTGATCGAGGTAGGAGGCAGTGGAGTAGTGGTATTCTCACTGGGCTAGTAATCCAGAGGCCCAGGTTAATGGTCTGGGGACCCAACTTTGAATGGCAGATGATGGAATCTGAATTTTTAAAAATCTGGAATTAAAAGTCTAATGATTACCATGAAGTCATCGTCGATTGTCATAAAAACCCATCTGGTTCACTGACCTCTTTTAGGGAAGGAAATCTGCTATCCTTACCCAGTCTGGACTGCATGTGACGCCAGATCCACAGCAATGTGATTGAAACTTCACTGCATTCGGAAGTGGCCTAACAACATGTTCAGTTTTATTACAATTGCTAGAAAATCTAGAAGGATTGAAACCAGATGGACTACCTGGCATCGACCTCACTGCCGGAAACAACAATGGCAAACTCAGCCCTGTCGACCGTGCTAAGCCCTCCCTACTAACATCTGGGGGCTAGTGCCAAAATTGGGAGAGCTATCCAACAGACTAATCGAACAACAGCCTGACATAGTCATCCTCACGGAATCATACCTTACAGACAATGTTCCAGACACCACCATCACCATCCCTTGGTATGTCCTGTCCCACCAGCAGGACAGACCCAGCAGAGGTGGTGGCACAGTGGAATACAGTCAGCAGAGACTTTCCCAACGTAGACTCCAGACCCCATGAGGGCTCATAGCATCAGGTCAAACATGGGCAAGGAAACCTCCTGCCGATTACCACGTACCGCCCTCCCTCAGCTGATGAATCAGTGCTCCTCCGTGTTGAACACCACTTGGAGGGAGCACTGAGGGTGGCAAGGGCACAGAATGTACTCTGGATGTGGGATTTCAATGTCCATCACCTAGAGTGGCTCAGCTGTGCCACTACTGACTGAGCTGGCCGAGTCCTAAAGTATATAACTGCTAGACTGGATCTGCAGCAGGTGGTGAGGGAAACAACAAGAGGGAAAAACATGCTTTACCTCACCCTCACCAACCTACCTGCCACAAATGCATTTGTCCGTGACAGTATCGGTAGGGGTGATCACCGCACAGTCCTTGTGGAGACAAAGTCCCGCCTTCACATTGAGGATTATCCAGTCATAGATACGAACATATGGCTCCTTGCGCCTGCTCCGCCATTCAGTAAGATCATGGCTGGTCTGATTGTGGCCCTTGTGGCCTCAACTCCACATTCTTATCCACTCCTGGTGCCCTTTGATTCCCTTATTAGTCAAGAATCAATCAAACTTCACCTTATGAATATTCATTGCTCCATCGCTCTCTCTGGGGAAGAAAGCTCCACAGACTCCAAATTCTCTGAGAGAAAAAAATGTACCCTCCCCTCTGCCTCAAATGGGAGGCCCCTTATTTTTAAAAACTGTGTCCCCTTGTTCAAGACTCTCCCACAAGCGTAAAGATCCCTTCAGCAACTGCCCTGTCATGTCCCCTCAGGATCTTATATGTTTCATTAAGATCACCTCTCATTCTTCTAAACTCCAACAGGTACAGGTCCACCCTGTCAGTTGAGTGAACCTTCTCTGAACTGTTTCTAATGCAATTATTTCCTTTCTTAAATAAGGAGACCAAAACTGTGCACAGTACTCTAGATGTGGTCTCAAAAATGTTCTATACAAGTTTAGCAAAATATCCCTACTATTATATTCCATTCCCCTTGCAATAAATAGCAACATTCATTTTGCCTTCCTAATCACTTGTAGTACCTGAAGACCAACTTATCGTGATTCATGTACGAGAACATCCAGATCCCTCTGTACCTCAGAATTCTACAATCTCTCTCCATTTAACTAATATGCTGCTTTTCTATTCTTCCTGTCAAAGTAGACAGTTTTGCATTTTCCCACATTATGCTCCATCCACCAAATTTTTGCCTACTCACTGAACCTATCTATATCCCTTTGCAGGCTCCTTAGTTCATCTTCGCAAGTTACCTTCCTACCTATCTTTGTGTCATCAGCAACATTACCGACCATACATTTGAGTTCCATCTTCCAACTCATTGATATAGATTGTAAATATTTGAGGCCCCAGTCCCTGTAGCACTCCACTCTTGCCAAATAGTAAATGACATATTTATGCCTGTTTCCTGTTAGCTAACCAATCCTCTATCAATACTGATATGTCACCCCTACACCAGGAGCCCTTACTTTGTGTAGTAGCCTTTGATGTGGCACCTTGTCAAATGCTTTTGGAAATCTAAGTGCACCACATTCACAGGTTTCCCTTTATCCAAGATGGTTGTTACTTCCTCGAAGAACTCTAACAAATTAGTCAAACACAAAACCATGTTGGCTCTACCTGATTGCATTGAGATTTTCTAAGTGCTCCGCTATAACCTCCTTAATAATAGATTCCAGCAATTTCCCTATGACAGATGTTAAGCTAACTGGCCTGTAGTTTCCTGCTTTGTGTCTCCCTCCTTTCTTGAGTAAAGGGGATACATTCACTATTTTCCAAACTGTTGGGACCTTTCTAGAATCTAGGGAGTTGTGGAACATTATAACAATGCATCTATTATCTCAGCTGTCGTTTCTTTTAAGACCCTAGGATGAAGTCCATCAGGACCTGGGAATGTCAGATTTTTGTTCTAATAAGTTTCTCAGTACCCTTTCCCTGGCAATTGGAATTGTTATAAGTTTCTCCCTCCCTTTCTCCTCTTGATTCATAATTATTTCTGGGATATTATTTCTATCCTCTACAGTGAAGACTGACACAAAATATCTTAAAATTAATCCATCATTTCCTTATTTTCCATTATTAATTCCCGGACTCACTCCCTAAAGGAACAACACTCACTTTACTTACTCCTTTCCTTTTTAAATACTTGTACAACCTCTTATCTGTTTTTATGTTTCTAGCTAGCTATCTCCCTCCTTATTAATATTTTAGCTATTCTTTGTTTTTTTTAAATTCTGTCTAACCTTCTGACCTGCCACTATTATATTGTACACACTCTTTCTTTCAATTTGATACTATCTTTAACTTCTTCAGTTAGCCATGGATGGCGCATCCTACTCCGAAAGTTTTTCTTTGTTGCTGGAATGTATCATTGCTGAGCGTTATGAAATATCTCCTTAAATGTCAACCACTGCATCTCTACTAACCTCTCCCTTAACCTAATTTCCCAGTTTACTTTAGCCAGCTCTGTCTTCATACCCTCATAATTGCCCTTATTTAAGTTTAAAACATTAGCCTTAGTCCCACTCTTCTCTCCCTCAAAATGAATGCAAAATGCAATCATGTTATGCTCACATTATATTTTTCTCTGGGCTAAACTTGTTGACTGATTTGTGTATTAATAACAGCTTGGTCCTGATTTTGCCATTATATTTCCAGCAATATTTGAGCCTCTGTAATGCATTGGTCAACAAATGCCCTGGTTGAGTCCCACAACAATTATCAGCTAAGGACATTGGAATTAGTAGAGCTGCAATAAGTAAATGGCTTCATTGTTTTGTTATCATTCCCCTCATCAGTTCTGTTTTCTATACTTAGTCACTTTTATTTCCATAGTCCTGCTCTATCGTTTTAGTCGCTTTCATTCTCTGGTCATTTAATTTTTCTCCTCCTTGACCTCTGCCTCTCTCCTTCTTCATTTCTGCTTTCACTCTCCTGCTTCTCTGTTGTTTTGCTTGTTCCCTTCCTCGCTTTTGACTCTCTCCCCTCATTTTCACCTCTCCTCCACTCTCCATTCATCGGTCCGCTTTCTTATCTGATCTCTTTGATTGCCTTTTAGCCAGTTTTATTTTCAATCCACGTATTGCAGCATTGCAGCTATTACATGGAGAGTATGGTGAGGAAGATGAAGGAGCTGGTTAATTCTCAAGTATCCAGGAAGGAGGACGTTAAATAGAATATGGGACACAGGGATTTATATCGATATCTCAGTGAGGGCGCTTTAAACATAGAGTGACAAAGTGGGCTTGGGGGTGGCTATCTGGGATAATGTAGCATCTGGGAAGCTTCCCTGCTCCTGCTGGCTCCACAGGATTGAATTTTGAAATGTTACAGCGTTCACTTGTGTTAGCAGCCTCTGCTTAGGTCTCAGCAGCCATTGATGCTCCCTGGCCCGATTCTTGCCTTTACACGTGAAATTTGCCTTGTGTCTATCTTACAAGGTTACCACAGGTACCTGCAAAATAGCCAGATCCAATTTCGATACGGGAGGTCCTTCAGGCTTACTTTGGACATAGAGAATTGCTGCCTGAAATTAACCCTCATTGCACCTGTTTCACACTAATAAATGGATATGTTCTAATTCTGGCCCAGGGACGGAATGACCTCGATGAAAGCTGCTCACAAATATCCAGCGACCAATGTGATGTGGATTTCCCCTTTCTTGATGCCAGGCTGAACTTGGCACAAAGTCAAGGGGGCCACCAGGTGTCATCAAGCAGGGTAGGCAGCCAATCACATTGAAGTACTCCCACAGAATGCAAACCAGGGAGTAAAAACTTTCAAATCCCTTCATTTTTAATTTAAATTTTACAGATAGAAAATAAATAATTAAGACCCACACATGGGATAGACGCTAATATATTATGAACAAACAAAAAAATGTTGCATTTTTTTATCATCATGGAGAATTAGTCCTTCCATAAGTATAAAATTAGTCTTTTAAGAACATAAGAAATAGGAACAGGGTGTCATGAAGCTATTAATGTATACAATGTTATTGGAAATTATTTTTTTAAATAGAGGTTTAGTCTGTGGGTGTGTCTGTGTGTGTTTTAATTGGGTTAAAGCCAGCTAGTCTGGATGCTTTAATGTATCATAGTTTTGAGATGTAAACAGAGAGGTAAAGAGAACATTTGCATTTTGTAGAACAGTGTATTCAAGAAGGGGAGTGAAATCTGGCACCTAGGTAGGAGACACCAATCAATATTTATATTGCTAATAAACTTGGTACTATGAAAGGGGTTTTATTGTCAGAAGAGGTGGAGTTCAAAGGGCCTGGTGATACAATGAGAATTTGAATTCAAAAAGGAGGCTGGGTATAACAGAAGGGGGTTTTTGTGTGTGCAGGGCAGAGGCAATGTAACATCAAAGCAGCTGTAAGCCTACAACTGTCCACACAGGAACCAAAGTGAACGGAACCTCATTTTGAATTTGTAAGGTGAAAACTTTTTGTCTGGTGTCTGCTTAAAGACTATAAGTTGTTATTGCCTTAGTGGAGATTAGTTTGGGAATTTGTTAAAATTTATGACAGTAGCAATTTGTAGCCATGTGTATGTGCTTAACTTGTGTAAATTAATAAATGTCTCATGTAGTTTGATATAAAAACCTCTCGAGAGCTGGTGGTCTTATTCTTGAATTTAAAACTGCAACTCAAAACATACCTCTTGAAAATATAGATTATGACAGTTGTTTAAAGTTTCCCTCTGGGATTTTAAATAACAGCCTTTACCAACTGCTGTGTCATAACAAGGAGTCGACCACTCGGCCCATCGAGCCTGCTCCACCATTCAATAAGATCATGACTGATCCTCTTGTGTTTCGATTTCCAGATTCCCATCTACTCCTGATAACCTTTGATTCCCTTGCCTAACAAGAATCTATCTACCTCTGCCTTAAAAATATTCAATGACCCCGCCTCCACCACCTTCTGAGGTAGAGAGTTCCAAAGTCATTCAATCATCTGAGAGAAAAAAATTCTTCTCATCTCGGTCCTATAAGCGTGTCCCCTAATTTTAAAACAGTGCCCCCTAGTACTCAACTCACCCATAAAAGGAAATATCCTTTTGACATCCACCTTGTCAAGGCCATTCAGGATCTTATATACTTCAATCAAATCACCCCTCACTCGTCTAAACTCCAGTGGAAATAAGCCCAGTCTGTCCAACCTTTCCTCATAAGACAAGCCACATTCCAGGTATCAATCTGGTAAACCCCCTTTGAGCTGCCTTTATATCCTTCCTTAAGTAAGGAGACCAAAACTGCACAGCGTTCGAGGTGCAGCCTCACCAATGCCCTGTATAACTGAAACATAAAATCCTTACTTTTATATTCAATCCCTCCCATAATATAGGATAGCATTCAATTAGCCTTCTTAATTACTTGCTGTACCTGCATACTAACTTTTTGTGACTCATGTACTAGAACAACCAGATCCCTCTGCACCTCAGAATTATGCAGCCATTTCCATTTAAGTAATACTCTGCTTTTTTGTTCTTCCTGCCAAAGTGAACAACTTCACATTTGTCCACATTAAAATTCATTTGCCAGATCTTTGCCCATTCACTCAACCTATCTATATCCATCTGCAACCTCCACATGTCCTCTTCACAACATACTTTCCTACCTATCTTTGTGTCATCTGCTAATTTAGCTACCATGTCTTCACTCCCCTCATCTAAGTCATTGATGTAAATCATAAAAGGTTGAGGCACCAGCAGAGACCCATGTGGGACTCAACTCGTCACATCCTACCAATCCGGAAAATACCCATTTATGCATACTCTCTGCTTTCTGCCAGCCAGCCAATCTTCTATCCATGCTAATATGTTACCCATACACCATGCACTTTTATTTTCCATAATAACCTTTGATGTGGCACCTTATCAAATGCCTTCTGGAAATCCAAGTACAGTACGTCTACAGGCTCTCCTTTATCTACAGCACATGTTACTCCTTCTAAAAGCTCCAATAAATTGGTTAAACATGATTTTCTTTTCACAAAACCGTACTGAATCTTCCTGATTTCCTTGAGTCCTTGTAAATGCCCAGCCATAACCTTCTTAATGATCAATTCTAACAACTTGCCCATGACCTACATCAAACTAACTGGCCTATAGTTTCCTGTTTTCTCCCTCCCTCCATTCTTGAATAGAGGGGTTATATTTGCTACATTCCAGTCTGATGGAACCTTTCCAGAATCCAGTGAATTTTAGAAAATTAACACCAGTGCATCGACTACCTCATTAGCCACCTCATTTAAGATGGATGTCATCCATCTTGACAGCTTGCCAGCCCGCAGCTCCATCAATTTGCTCAGTGCCATTTCCCTAGTGATTTCAATTTCACCAAGTTCCTCTCTCCCTTTCACCTCCTGACTTGCAGCTATTACTGGAATGTTTTCGGTCCAGTGAGACCGTTTAGCAGTAATTATGAACTTGGTAAGCCATTAAAAAAACCCAGTTATACCTCATTCGACAAGGTGTTATTTCTCCAAGGGTTTTAATGCTTCAAAATCTGGGCCATTTCTTTTTTTTAAAAAATGGAAGCCACGGTTGGAATGAAGTACTTAAGGTGGATCGCATTTCCTGCAGAGTGACTGAGCTTATTTTTTAATGGGGAGTGGGAAATGGACAACCTAGCTTCCCTGAAGAAATCTGCTGAGTGTAAAATCACTGGCAAGGGTCTTCATGACTGGGTTGTGTACCTTCAAGTCTCACTGAAAACAAACTATGACTGTGCAGAGTCCACTGGTTTGCTCGAAATACTCTAGAACATTGCTTGTTGAAATGACATAATGTGCGAAATTAGCATTTACACTTGCCAGCAACCATTTAATTCTTAATATGTTGCACTGTGCACTGTCCAATCACACACTTCCTCAGCCTGAATGAAGCAATGTGGATACAGTGAAACTTTAGGGGGTATCATGAACAATGGGGCACAATCTTGAAGCTACAGCTTGACTAATTAGCACTGAAATTAGGAAGTAAATGCTTTTTACAAATGGTAGTGAAAATCATGGATGACACAGTGAAGAAGGATGACATTTGGCCCATCATATCTGTGTCAGCCCTTGAAAGATCTATCCAGTTGGTTCCAATCCCCTACCCTTTCCCCATAGCCCTGCAATTTTTTTCTTTTCATACACTTAAGCCTCAATTAAAAATGTAACCTTGTCTGGATGTGAACCCAGCACCAAAGTTGAAGAATTTTGGTCCATGTCCAAATGCAGCAAGACCTGGACAATATCCAGGCTTGGGCTGACAAGTGGCAAGTAACATTCACTCCACACAAGTGTCAGGCAATGACTACATCCAACAAGAGAGAATCCAACCATCGCCCCGTGATGTTAAATGGTATTACCCCCACTGAATCCCCCACTATCAACATCCTGGGAGTTACCGTTGACTAGAAACTGAACTGGACTAGCAATATAAATACTGTGGCTACAAGAGCAGGTCAGAGGCTAGGAATCATGCGACGAGTAACTCACCTCTTGGCTCCCCAGAGACTGTCCACTATCTACAAGGCACAAGTCAGGAGTGTGATGGATTACCCTCCACTTGACTGGATGAGTGCAGCATCCACAACACTCAAGAAGCTTGATACCATCCAGGACAAAGCAGCCCGCTTGATTGGCACCACATCCACAAACATTCATACCCTCCACCATCGATGCACAGTAGCAGCAGTGTGTACCATCTACAAGATGCATTGTAGGAATTCACCAAGGCTCCTTCGACAGCACAAACCATGACCCCTACCATCTAGAAGGACAAGGGCAGCAGACAGATTGGAACACCACCGCCTGGAGGTTCCCCTTCAAGTCACCCACCATCCTAACTTGGAAATATATCGCCGTTCCTTCACTGTCACTCTGTCAAAATCCTGGAACCCCCTCCCTAACAGCACTGTGGGTGTACCTACACCACATGGACTGCAGCGGTTGAAGAAGGCAGCTCACCACCACCTTCTCAAGGACAATTAGGAATGGCTAATAAATGCTGGCCCAGCCAGCAAAGCCCACATCCTGTGAATGAATAAAAAAAATATTGTAGCACCCTCTATGCTCTAGAAACCTCTGCCCAAAAAGACCAAGGATGAGATTGATGTATATTTGGTAGGTAAGGGTATCAAGGGCGATGCAGCAAAAGTAGGAAAATTGAGTTGAAGCACAGATCAGTCATGATCTAATTGAATGTGGCATAAGCTTGTTCCTGAGCTTGTCAAGTCTGTCAGGGAACGGTGTCTGTGACAGGGACTGGGAAAGGAGCAGAGAGAAGGGAAGAAACTTTGCAGCTGCAGGAAATAAATTACTTAAACATTAACCAATACAATTTTCCTTTGTCCGTAACTTATTGGATTATTTTTTTAAGAGTAAGCACAAGATGGAAAGTAAAATCGAGAGTGTGAAATTATCGGGGCTGAAGTACCCACTGATTAAAGGTTTACTGGAGAGTGGCAATGATTGACAGACTAATTGTTCTATTTCTTACTTAGAACTGATGACAATGGTTCCATGTTGCTAAGGTGTCAAACGATCGATTTTAAATACTGAACCCAGGCGAAATGTCACTTTCTCAGAGTGCTCTGCGAAAAAAGTTACGATAGTTTTCACTGAAATTTATGTGACCTAATTCCCAGCAAGATGAGAAACTGGGGGAAATAAAGAGATGCTGGAAACACTTAGCGGATGACACGTTGCAATTGTAGAAAGAAACAATTGGTTGATGTTGATGTTGATGTTTCCTTTAAAAGTCTTCTGTTCTATCATTGTTACGGACAGGGTAAGGGAGAGCAGCAGAAATCCCTGTTCCCTTCTCAACTGTCCGCAACCAGTAAGCTTTTGAGAGGATCGAAGATGTGTGTGTGTTTGTGTTTTTAACCCCCCTGAATGTGTGGATAATTTGAATAAGCAGCAGCAAGCATTTCGTGGGTTTGAATAAAGAAAGAGGGTTATTAGTTTACGTGCTTACCTCGAAATCTAACACTATGTCACTCACTCACAAAGCCACATACACAAATGCACTCACAGAAAGTGCAGTTGAAGACGACAGTGCTCCTTTACGGGTTATAGGCAAAATAATAGTTCACAATTCACGTGATGGCCGTGTTGTGGAAAACACCTAATGGAAAAGATGCCTTCACTCTGGGGTGGTAGTTTAGGTGAATTCAACAGCCAAAGTCCTATGCCAATGTCATTTTAGGATTCTCTCCAAGAGTTGGACTTTCTAAAGGTCATGAAGTTAGTTGCTTGCAGTCTCGTTATCAGGAGGTCATTTGCTGTATTGGTGGACTCGAAAAATAACAGACTTGAAGACCTTGTAGTGTTACAGTCTCCAGTTCTTAAGGGATGAACGTTATTCCCCTTTCTGATGCTGTTGTTTCTTACCTTTTGCAGTCACCATTTAAAAGATTACGAAGGGACAAACATGGCTGCCTTACCATGTGACTCTTCGCAATGGTGGTTCCTCGTCCCAATATGGTAATGGTCTTGGGTTAGCTAGCAACATTCGGTTTTATTGTTTTAAGACACTCATTCTGAGGGGGCCGGGGGTGGTTAAGATGATCACCTTCCATGTTTCAAAGAAGACCCATTCAATTTGGGAGTGTCTCTTGACGGTCTCAGGATATGTGTAGTTGGCACTCGTCCGTCTGGATGTGCCCTATTGTCTCTGTTAAGGGGGGAGGGGGGGGTGCGGGGGTGCAGTTTCGGAATGCACAAGCCAGGTCATCTGCCATTCGGCGGCCATCTTTGCAGCATTTTGGCTTTTTATTTTTAGCAGTGGCCAACTTCAAAGAATCCACATTGAATAAAATTTAGAGTTCGTGTCTTGAAAGTTAGGAATATGATATGTCTTTTCCGGGCATAACACACGTGTCAATCTATCGAACATCACCATGTTTTCCCATGCCTTGTTCTGCAATGTCCCAACATGCTAGCCCTATTCCAATCTGGCTGCCCTGACTGGCCATGCCTAGGTTTTGGTTCAACAAGTGGGAAAAATGGCCAACTACCTGCAGGGGAGGGGGGTAGGGGTGTGCACAGGGGTATAGAAAAGAGTGACATAGGTATACTGAAAAAAAGAATACCTGGAAAAACTCAGCAGGTCTGGCAGCATCTGCGGAGAGGAACACAGTTGACATTTCGAGTCCTCATGACCCTTCAACAGAACTAAGTAAAAATAGGAGAGGGGTGAAATATAAGCTGGTTTAAGGTGGGGGGGAGGAGAGAGGAGGAGGGGGGCGTTGTTGGGACAAGCAAGCAGTGATAGGAGGAGATAACCAAAAGATGTCACAGACAAAAGAACAAAGGGGTGTTGAAGGTGGTGATATTATCTAAAAGAATGTGCTAATTAAGAATGGATAGCAGGACAAGCAAGGTACAGATAGCTCTAGTGGGGGTGGGGTGAAATAAGACTAAAAGGGCATAAAAGGTATAGATAAATGATCGGTGGAATACATTAAAATTAATGGAAATAGGTGGGAAAAGAAAAATCTATATAAATTATTGGAAAAAACAAAAAGGAGGGGGAAGAAACAGAAAGGGGGTGGGGATGGAGGAGGGAGTTTAAGATCTAAAATTGTTGAACTCAATATTCAGTCCGGAAGGCTGTAAAGTGCCTAGTCGGAAGATGAAGTGCTGTTCCTCCAGTTTGCGTTGAGCTTCACTGGAACAATGCAGCAAGCCAAGGACAGACATGTATTCTGAAGTTTGAATAACCTGGCGTTGCCATAGGATGGTTAAACGTCAGAGATAGGGTTTAAAAGAAATATATGAACAATAAGATGATAATGTTTGGAAGGGGAAATTTAGAGAAGCTGTGCTCCCAGCACGGAACCTCACGAGACAGGAGCGCAGTTTGGAGATAGAGCAACACCATAGCTGAGCTGTTTCATTAATTTGTGTTGAGATAGCTTCCCTGGCTACACAGTCATAATGTTCGTGCCGCTCCCCACCGCCCCCCTCCTGCCCCACGACTTATCCTTCTAAGCAAAATGCGTGAGCTGCCTGTGGGAGTATGTCAGGTTCGAGCAGCTATGGACGGGCCCTTGAGCCTCCCGATTGGACTGCGTGCTGGAGGTTCACCGGATAAAGGGCCGGAGCCAATTTCTACCCCTCAGTCCCTACTTGAGATGGTGTGACGACCACTCCTGCCTACCCCTGAGCTATAGGACCTGTAAAGGTGGCTGGTGAAGCTGTGCTTCCACATCATTTGTACAATGCCAGGTTAGTAGTTGTTAGCCTTCTGAAGACCTGTGCAAAGATTAACGCGTTGTGGATATTTAATCTTCTTTTTCATGCACCTGTTACCCAAAACATCCTTGACAAAAAAAAATTCTTATGTACTTTTTGTCCATTTCATTTTTCAGTTTCTTTCGCTGTGGATACTTAACTCCAAACACGCTTAATACATACAGAAGCAATTACATTATTCTCTCCTCCTGCTATGTCTTACTCTAGTGTGCATATTACAAATACTGCTTCCACCTCAATTTACGTCATTCAATGTTTCTTTGCTTTGCCTTTTCCTGTCTAGTTTCCCCTCCTTCTCAGTCTTCACTCCCTTCTCCATGACACTATTTTCTCCCTCTCTGTCCCTGTTTCTTTCACCCTCCTTCTCTCCTTGTCCTTGTATTTTGCTCTCACTCCGCCCTCCCTTCTCATGTCCCTCTCTCCATTATCTATCGCTCCTTTCTCCTCCTTTCCTTCCTGCATCTTTCCTTTCCAATGCCTTGAATTAGCTTTCACAGGTTTGATCAATATTGGGAATTCTTTTTGAGCTCTCAATGGGCAGAAATGAGCTATCTGAGCATTCAACATTACGCGGTGTGGAGCATGTTTTTATTTACAGCACCAGCTCCGGTGAAGATTGTTGCCATTTTAAATCCCCTGATTCGTTGCCTATGTTTGCTTTGTAATACCAGCATCAGGAAAACAATTCTCGTATTTGTACCTTAGCACAGTGCTCATAAAACATGCAAGCTATACAATTATGGAAATGGGAGGATTAAAACCGGTGTCAGGCCTTGATTAACATGACCCTATAGTTAGCTGTTTTGAAAAGCATGACATTTCAATAAAAATACCCAATCTCAGATTGTTTTTTTCTCCCCAACTCCCAGAGGTGAAGCTCCGAGCCTCTGTTCCCGGCCTCCCTTTGACTGAAAGCTTTTTTCGATAGGATGGTTGTTCTTTCTGCGAGGGAGGAATGGCACTGGGACATCTGTCCTTCCACCAACATTTCCCTAGGTGAGAGGGATTTTCAGTGTCTCCATGAGTTTGTGGTCCAGAGACATGAACTTAAAGGAATCAAAGGGGTAAAAGTATTCTTCCCTTAACAGTTGAGCATTTGAGGTGGAAGCATCTAGACGTGTTGGATCACACAAATTACGAACATACGAATTAGGAGCAGGAGTAGGCCACTCGGCCCCTCGAGCCTGGGTCAATGAAATTCAAACCCTTCAGGTTAATTTAAATGTAAATGCTTTCAAGGCATTTTTGCAATGTCAGTCATCAGCATCTTCATTCAGTTCAGCACAAGTAATTAACTATTAATTCAGAATTAATAATTAATTGTACAGTAAATGAACTATGAGATGATTCCTAATTAAAACACAGCCCCTCCTGACAAAGATATTACTGTTTACAGGAGCAGATAGCTTTGTATGTTCTCGCTGGTAGAACTTCAATTAGCGACCAGTTGTACCTTAACTTCAACATATGTGAAATCTCTTTCCTAATCATCTCCCTTTTCTTTTCTAAACTTAGGCCTCGCCTGTGCTAATGACATCTCAGATGGAAATGATGGCAAATTCAACTGAGACTAATGAACTTCTTGGAAACCTAACAAATTTGATTGATGCCGAAAGAGGGAGTCCTTACAAAATGGTCGAAGTGGTCTTCATTGTAATTGTGACAGGATCTTTAAGTTTGGTGACCATTATTGGAAACATTCTGGTTATTGTTTCTATCAAAGTAAACAGGCAACTACAAACTATCAACAACTACTTTATTTTCAACTTGGCCTGTGCTGATTTGATTATTGGTGTATCTATGAATCTATACACCATCTCCACTCTAATTGGATACTGGCCATTGGGCCCAGTGGTTTGTGATTTATGGCTTGCTCTAGATTATGTTGTCAGTAACGCCTCTTCTATGAACCTCCTGATCATCAGCTTTGACCGCTACTTCTGTGTGACAAAGCCCCTTAGCTACCCCGTGAAGAGAACAGCGAAGGTGGCAGGGATGATGATCGCAGCTGTTTGGGTTTTGTCCTTTATCCTGTGGGCTCCTGCCATTCTGTTCTGGCAGTTCATCGTAGGGGAGCAGACAGTTAGTGAGGGTGAGTGTTATATTCAATTCTTCTCAAATCCAGCTGTCACTTCTGGCACTGCTATAGCTGCCTTCTATCTCCCTGTTATCATCATGATGATTTTGTATGTGCAAATATCTCGTGCCAGCAAGAGTCGTGTAAAGGAGGATAAAAAGGAGACTGAATCAAGCAAGTACACCTTTTTACCCAGTTTAGTGAAGGGCAAAATAATGAAACAGAATAATAACTACATATCGAATGCTCCTGCTGATTTACCGCATGTCAAAATAACTGGTGAAATAATGACTGATAATTGTGACCAAGGAGAGGAGAAGGAGCTCTCCAATGAGTCAATGTCCATCAGTGTGGTCCCATCAAACCAGAACGAGGAAGGGACGATACAAGAGAGCACAAACGTCTCTACTACACAAAGCTGTTTCAGGATGGACAACTCCAAACTCTCGTGTATAAAGGTAGTCAGCAAATCTCATAAAAGTGATGACTGTGGCACCAAGACAGGAATAGTGCCAGGTGCCAGCAGCAAGGATGGGAATGGCAGAGAGATCAGAGAGGGCAATAAGATCATTACAATGACCAATACCCCTGCTAAGAAGAGGAAGGGAGCTGTATCCCGAGAGACGAAGGTGACTAAGACCATCCTGGCTATTCTCCTGGTATTTATCATCACGTGGAGCCCTTACAATGTCATGGTTCTCATTGACACGTTCTGTTCAACCTGCGTCCCCAACACAGCCTGGGCTATTGGATACTGGATCTTTTACATCAACAGTACTGTCAACCCAGCCTGCTACACACTGTAATAATACCTTCAAGAAAACCTTCAAGCATCTTCTCCTGTGTCAGTACAAGAACATTGGTGCAACAAGATAAAAGCAGCTACAAGCACATCTTCATTAACACGTTATACATATTTCTGATGTGACTTTCATAATGTACATCCAAAACTGTATCTAAACAATGTGTCTATTGTGTCAGATTATGGGTCATTTTGACATCTATTACATGTAACACTGGAAGCACATTCGATTTACATCCAATGAATGTGTAATGTCTGTTATGAATAAACAGTGCCCAGGCTTGGGCTGACAAGTGGCAAGTAACATTCATGCCACACAAGTGCCAGGCCATGACCATCTCCAACAAGAGAGAATCTAACCATTGCCCCTTGATAGTCAATGGCATTCCCATCGCTGAATCCACCACTATCAACATCCTGGGGTTTAGCATTGACCAGAAACTGAACTGGACTAGCCATTTAAATGCTGTAGCTGCAAGAGCAGGTTAGAGGTCAGGAATCCTGCAGCGAGTAACTCACTTCCTTACTCCCCAAAGCTACATGGCACAAGTGATGGAATACTCTCCACTTGCCTGGATGAGTGTAGCTCCCACAACGCTCAAGAAGCTTGACACCATCCAGGACAAAGCAGCCCGTTTGATTGGCACCCCATCCACAAACATTCATTCCCTCCACCACCGACGCACAGTAGCAGCAGTGTGTACCATCTACAAGAAGTACTGCAGGAATTCACCGAGGCTCCTTCAACAGCACCTTCCAAATCCACGACCACTACCATCTCGAAGGACAAGAGCAGCAGACACATGGTAACACCACCACCTGGAAGTTCCCCTCCAAGTCACTCGGCATCCTGACTTGGAAAATATCATTGTTCCTTCACTGTCACTGGGTCAAAATCCTGGAACTCCCTCCCTAATAGCACTGTGGGTGTACCAATACCACATGGACTGCAGTGATTCAAGAAGGCAGCTCACCACCACCTTCTCAAAGGCAAATAGGGATGGGTAATAAATGCTGGCCTAGCCAGCGATGCCCATATCCAGTAAATGAATTTTTAAAAATAATCAGAATGTGTTCATGAGAAAATTGGAAGATGAATTTTCCCAATGTGTAAGCATCCTAAAATATAGCGCAAACATGTTTAGCGAGGAATGTTCACTTTACACAGCAATCAATCCCCAATATAAAAGATATTATTGAGCACCTACAATGTCATCTAAGGGGGTTCGGTTTGGCCAGTTAGCTAGATGGTTAGCATGTGGATCAGATTGGTGCCAACAGCATGGGTATCCACCTCCCCTCTGGATGACGCAGGCTTGGGAACTGTTTCCATGTCCTACCCTTCCTAAAGAGAATAGATACCTCATGGCTCAGTGAGTAATAGCCAAGGACACACATGTGAGCAGAGAATTGAAGGAATCTATAATAACTTATCCTCCTTCTTCAAATCACACAATGCACATGGTTCTTCTCATGTGCATACCCTCTGTTACCGCTATTTTTTAAAGTTCTGTTTCAGTTGTTTAGCTGGTATCCCATTCATTATTTTTAAAAACACATTTGAAGAAATTCCCATTTTCCATTTTAAACTGCAGACAGTTCTCCTGATTTTCCAATAATTCAAGGCTCTGCAGCCTCGGCTGATGTCAATGCACCAGAGTAGTTCCTCTAATGAACCTCTGATCTTTACCAGCATTAAACTCAAATTAAGTAAGAGGATAACAGCCTTGAGTTCAGCATTCACTGAACACTATTAATCCACTGACTTTGTGTAAATTGAGCTAAATTAGAATCCATAGAATCTTGGCAAGGCTCCAAAGGTGGCATTGGGCCTCATGTAATGGAAAGTAAAGAATTAGGTAAAGCCGGACACAAAATCCAAAGAGCACATTTGTGGACTATTATTATTGTGTCTCTCCAGCTATCAAGCCTGTTCTTTGTCTCAATGTGTTTAGCCGAGTGAGTCAGTGGTTAACAGAGACACTTACCCCCTGACATTAGGAGTATGCCCTGATTGTAGTGTGGGAGATGCACTTGTTATAAAATAAGATGTAAAACAACAAAGCACAGTTAAAAGAAAGGAAAGCTTAATAGAGAAGCAACCAGAAGTTAAAAAAAAAAGCCAGGGTCTGATCCTCCAATAACATTATCAAACAAAACGTACTTTCTCAACTGAGAATTGAAGGTAGATGGACATAATATTTGGTCATGACTTGGGGTGTTGGCTTTCACTTTCTGTCAGTTTATTGATATTCCAATGGTATGTCATTTGGCCATTGTTTGGTGCAAGTAAAAGATTTGGCTAATAACTCTCCAGAGAAATGAGCAATGCTTTTATAGTCAAAAACAGATGAGTGTAATGAGCTGCTCTGCAAGGGTCTCTGGCTCTTCTCCCTCAACCTCTCCATCTCAGTGCGGCTCTCAGGAATCAGTGAAATACTGCAAAAATAGGGCACCTGCTGGAAATAAGCAGCAGATCAGACAGCATCTGTGGGGGGAGAAGCCGAGTTAATAGGCAAAGTTTTTCCACCCCGCTGAAGGCAAGTTCGAGGGCAGGTAGGCTTGAAAAGCCCCTGGGGCAGGGTTTTACGGGACCCTGCTGGCGTGTTTGCAGGCCGGGGGCTCTCTGTGTGCCCATTTGGGCATGAGGGGTCAATTTCAGGGTGAGAGGTCAAGAGGGTGAGCATTGGATTGGTTTGGGTTGAGGGGTCATTTTGCAGAGAGGGGTCTGAATGGACACCAGAGGTCAGTTTGGGTTGAAGGGTCTGTTTGGGGTGAGGAATCAGGTTGGAACTGGGGTCAGGTTGTGGGGGATGGGGTCAGGTTTTGGCGGAGGTGTCGCCTTTGGGGACATAGCTCAGACCAATGGAGTTTAACAAAGTGCCTGTGGAGTCATTATCCACCATCTTGTCAACAGCAAGGACTGACCTCACCCTGTAGACGGATTGGCCCCTCGCATTCCTATCCGGGTCACAGAGTCAGGTGACACCATCTCCCAAAGTGCAATGCAGTAGAGGGAGGAACAGGCCACGGGGGAGGGTTGGAGGACTGACCCCTCACCCCAAACCAAGTATTCACCCTAAACTGAACTTTCCCCCCAACACTGACTGCAACCCCAGCACTGACCCTTCACCCGACACTGACTCTCACCCCTAAACTGACCTCTCACCCCAAACTGACCCATCTCCCTTGAACAGGATCCTCTTCCCTAAGTTGACTCCTCATTCGAAACTGCCCCCTCATCCTCAAACTGACTACTCACCTCCAAACTGCCCCCTCACCTCTAAACTGACTCCTTGCCACAAACTGCTCTCTCAGATGTATATAAAGGAAACCCATTTTCAAAGAGTTCTCCCTGGTCAGACAAAGAGTATCACACATGACAGGGATATTTAATACCAAAAAAAAACAATGAATATATTATAGTTAATCGCCAGAGTATTCACTCCATCCTTCCTGTTATGAAAATGGTTATTGTCTCTAATCTCACTGCCACGAATCAGCTGAGGTATCGAGTTGAGTGAGTCGAGTGTAACGCTGAGTGTAAAGTTGTGTGAAGCGTTTATGAATACAGGGGCCTGTGTTGGGGTGTCGGGGCCCACTCACCTCCAGCACCATCACCTCACCAAGCAATTTGCCAAGGCTCCTTCGACAGCACATCCCAAAGCCGTCACCTCTGCCATCCAGGAGGACAAGGGGAGCAGGCGCAGGGGGGTCAGCACCACCTCCAAGCTCCCCTCGGAGTCGCCTGGCTGGGGAATATATATCGCTGTTCCTTCACCATCGCTAGGTCAAAATCCTGGAACTCCTACCCTCTCATCACTATGGGTGGGCCTACACCACACGGACTGCAGCGGCTCAAGGAGAAGGCACCACAACACTTTCTCAGGATAACGAGGCCTGGGAGTGAATGAATGAAATATAAGCAGCCACTTTACCCAGTTCCCCATCTCAGGCACTATTCAGTTTTCAATTCTAACAATCCCGAGCTGGACATGGTAAGCGTGATGAAGTTTGTGACTGTGTTAGCTATGAGCAGCCTATCACCTCCACTGCGGTAAGGATAAAGAGGGGATTATTGTGGGACAGAGGTCAGTGAATTCCAATGAAACAGAAGATGAAATGAATTCGGCGCTTGTCAGTTATACAGAGCACAGAGGAAGGGCAGCTGAATGTGACACAGAGAGAATTCGTACTGAGAAATCCTGACTGAACTTTCAATCACTGGTGAATCTGCAGTGTATGTGGGGATGGGGTGGTGAATGGTCAGTTGGTCGAGAGGCTGCATTATGAAGTTGAGAATTTTACACCATGGAGCTGTCAGCTGTGGCTCAGTCGGTAGCACTCTCACCCCTGAGTCAGAAAGATGTGGGTTCAAGTCCCGCTCCAGAGAGTTAGGATGGGGTTTTCCGGCCCTGTTGTAGTGGGCTCTGCCACGGGAGATTTGGCGGCCAAGCAAAAAGTCCATTGACTTTCAACGGGACTGGAAGACCCCAGCAGTGGGCATGCCTGGAAAATCCTGCCCTTAAGCCACACCAGTGTCTCTCTGTAAATGATCACAGTACAAAAATTAATAGGGCCCCTCCCTAAATGATCAGTCAAGAATTAACCAAGAAAAACCCTCACACCAAAATGACCCAACACCTCAAACTGGCCCCTCACTCCTAGCTGACTCCTCATGCCAAATTGACCTCACTCTAAATACCAGCTATTGCTGGCAAGCCACTTAACTCGACTGACCCCTTTTCCAAAACCAACCCATCACTGCTATACTGACTCCACATCCCAAACTGACCCCTCAATCCAACAAACTGTCAATTCACCCCAAAAAAATCCCACCACTCTCATTTGACCCCTTACCCTAAACCAACCCATCAATCTCATTCTGCTTCATCATCCCAAAATGTCCTATTTCCAAATTGACCCATCCCTCCCAATGTGAGCCATCACCAGAAACAAACCCATTACTGCAACTGATCCTTCGCACAAAAATTACACATCACACTGACCCCTCACCCAAACCATCCTGTTGCTCCTATTCTGACCTCTGAACCAAAATTGACCCCTCAACCCAAACTCACCCTTACCTCAAACTGATCGCCCACCCCCAAGGTAATGCTTCACCCCAACCTGATCCCCTTTGCTGCAACCTGACCTCTCACCCCTGCACCCCAAAATGATCCCTCCCTCCTGAAACTGACGCCTTGTCCAAATTGAACCCTCACCATAAAATGGCCCCTCACACTGAATTGAGCCTTTGCCATGAACTGGACACTCCAGAATGATATCCATGGTTTGGTTGAGTGGCAGAAAAGTGGCAAATAGAATTCAATCCAGAAAAGTATGAGGTAATGCATTCGTGGAGGGCAAACAAAGCTAGAGAATACACAATAAATAGGAGGATGTTGAGAGGGGTAGAGGAAGTGAGAGACCTTGGAGTGCATGTCCACAGGTCCCTGAAGGTAGCAGGATATTATGTATAGTTCTGGCCGCCACATTACAGGAAGGACATAATTTCTCTGCAGAGAGTACAGAAAGGTTTACAAGAATGCTGTTAGGGCTTGAAAATTGCAGCTATGAGGAGAGATTGGATAGGCTGGGATTGTTTTCCTTAGAATAGAGGAGGCTGAGGGGTGACCTAATTGAGGTGTTCAAAACTATGAGGGGCCTAGATAGAGTAGACAGGAAAGACTTGTTCCCCCTAGCTGAGGGGTCAATTACCAGGGGGCATAGATTTAAGGTGATTGGTAGGAGAATTAGAGGGGACATGAGGAAACACTTTTTCACCCAGAGATTGGTGGGCATCTGGAATTCACTGCCTAAATTGGTGGTTGAGGCTGAAATGCTCAACACATTTGCACCTGAAACACTGTAACCTGCAGGTGCTGGAAAGTGGGATTAAAATGAGCGGCTATGTTCTTTCTTTTTTTTTTGGCCAGAAAGACATGATGGGCTGAAGGGCCTCTTCCTGCGCCATAACTTTTCTGTGGTTTTAAAACAAACAAACCCCTCACCCCAAATGGTCTCCTCACTCACTAAGTACAGAATTGTTAGGGACCCTCCATCAATGGTCAGTACAGAACTAACAAGGTCCCTCACTAAATGACCACAGTACAGGATTAACCCAAATTAATACCTTTCCCAAAATTTGTTTCACTTTTACCTCAAAAGGAGAGAAAAATACCGCAGATGCTAGATAACTGTGGGGGGGTGGGTGGGGGGGGGGGGGGGCGGGGGAAGTGACACCAAATTGCTGGGAATACTCAGTAGCTCTAGTAGCTTCTATGGAGTGGGAAACAGAGTGAACATTTCAGGGATGAGCCATCAGTTTGGGGTATGGCATCAGATTGGATGGTAAGGGTCACTTTAGAGGATGAGGGGTCACTTTATATGGTGAAGGGTCAGTTTGGGATGCGGGGTCAGTTTGGCCACCTGGAAGTGACCCCATTGCTCTACGCCCTCTCTGGGTTGGGGGGGAATCAAGTGACTCCATCTCCCAGGTTGCAGCGCGGTTGGAGTAATCCATCCTTGGAGGCTTTTCTCCACCATGTTGCATGTGGGAAGGCAGGTCCGTCATCGCCGCCTGTGATTGGAGTGGAATTTATTGCATTTCCTTCCACCTGGACAGAGCGTTCCTGAAGAACATGGAAAAGTAGGATAATTCTGATATTCTGGAATAAATCTCCTTTCAATCATCACTGACACATTGACAAGAACAGATTCTGGAGTTAGAATGGGCCGATCTAAAATATTACATGTGAGGAGAGATTTATCGAGCATATCATTACAACACATTTGGCAAAAAACACTGAGCTCCAGTCCACCTGTATCCAGTTATATTAATGTGTTTTCAATCTCCCTCACTCACATCTGAATCATAGGAGGAACATACACAATCCTGGAAGGTTAAATGTTGGTTGTACAGAGATGGAAGAGTATGTTTGGCTATGTTGCATTTAGAGATGCATTTAGCCAAGTGTTGACATTGAGCTTGGGGTTGAGTTTGGTTTTGGTTCCTGCTGCACTTGAGAGGACAACTATAATGCAATAAATGTCCCAAGGTGCTTCACAAGAGCAGAAGTAAACAAAATTTTGATACAAAGCCCAAAAGAGTGATTTAGGACAGGTGGCCCAAAGCTTGGCCAAAGAGTTTTAAGAAGCCTTTTAAAAGGGGAGAGCGATGTTGAGGTTTGGAGAGGTTTAGGCAGGGAATTTCAAAGCCGAACACTCAGGCATCTGAAGGCACGGCCATCAATGGTTCAAAATCAGGAATGTGCAAGAAGACAGGGATGGGGGTATGCATAGATCTCAGCGGGGTGTATGGCTGGATAAGATTATCGAGATAGGGAGGGGCGAGGCTATGGAGGGATTTGAACAGAAGGATGAGAGCTTTACTCTGTGCCTAATGTTTCCTGTACCTGAACTAACACTCCTCACTTTGATAGAGAAACCTTTGAATGTGTTTCGAAATCTTCACATTCCCCTGAACCACAATGACCGTACTTGTTGTGTTTGAAGCTTGGAGACGTTTCTGAGAGAGGTGGTCAGATTCTGTTTAAATACTTGTCACTCTGACACCTAGAAATTCATTTAAGTGGACAATTGGAAACCATCTTTCAGAGTCTAATAGACAGAGTTACCTTGATGTTGGGTTACTGATAATGTCAAGACAAGTTGATTTCCGGATTCCTGCACCCCGATTGACCTGGCCTGAAATGGACAGTAGCCATCCCAAATGATAAATGACCCTTTAACTTAATACCACATGCTTTACCTTGAAGATCAGAGCAATTGGACATGAACCAGTTAGTATCTCTTTGAAGAACAATTGGTTTGCAATGTCTGTACAATATTTCATTTCTTAACCTCAGATCACGAACCTGGGACAGAAATGTGAGATTACCGTATCTCCCTGATATCCCTTCAGTGAAACTGCATAAAGATTTCACTATATCCATTCATCACTGAAAATTATTACTAAATCAAACTGGAGCTCAAAATAAATATTCTCCAGAAATGTTGCCACGGTATCTTAATGAAACCATCATTCAGGTATTAAATCACATTGAGAGAGCTCTGTATCATTTCAGGATGATGGTATTGGTGTTACAGAGATTGTATGATCAGAAGCTCATCTCAGGGTCAAATATGATACCAAGGCCACGAGCAATTTGGTTCAGACAGTTGCCAGGGAAGGGAGGGGGGTGGTGGAGTCAGCAGCGAGGGAACAGGATTTATGGTGGGAAGTGAAGACAATGGTTTCAGCCTTCCTGATATTGGATTGGAGGATTTTTCAACTCATCAATACTGGGTGTTGGATAAGCAGTCAGACAATTTAAAGAAAGTGGAGAAGTTGAGAGAGGTGGCGATATGGTGGAGCCGGGTGTGGGCAGTATACCTGTGAAAACCAACGCCGTACCTTCAGATGATGTGTCCGAGAGGCAGCATGTAGGTGAGTAATAGTAGTGGCCAAGGATAGATCCCAGGGTGGGGGGTGGGATCCAGAGGTAACGATGTGGGAGCAGGAAGAAAAGCCATTGCCGGTGATTCTCTGGCTAGAATTAGATAAGAAAGGAACCAGGAGTGTTCAGTCTCACCCAGCTGGGCGACAATGTATGAGCGGTGCTCCAACCCTTGGGTCGGACCCTGGTCCACCAGGACCAGACCCTCTGCCCGGATTGGAGCACCCCCCCACCCCAGGATTGGACAACCTTCCCCTCGGAATTGTACCATCTGCATCCCAGAATTGGGCAGTATCTCCTCACCCTACCCTACGGCTCGGATCAAACACTCCACTCAGAATTGGACCCCAGGACCGCCCAGGTTCAGACTTCCTTATGGTCAGGCGTAAGGCTGACCTGCGTGGAACATGCTCCTCATCTGTCTGGAGGCCCAGGCCTGTCAATCTGGCTGACTTCGGGGTCGGAGACCAGTCAATAATAAACGGCAAAGGCCGTGGATTTCAGGCCTCATAGTGTGCCGGGAGAAACTTAGGCTTCTGCCCCCTGCCTCTGTAAAACCCACACCGTACCCCCTTGCTCCCCTGTTTAATCCAGGCTGCAGTTACTGGAGGTTAAACAAAACCCTGACACTGTTGTAAAGCTGATAAAAAAAAACAAGGGGATTTTGTGATCAACCATGTCAAAGGCCGCAGGTGGGTGAGGAGGGAAAGTTTACCTTTGTCACAGTCACATAGGATGTCATCTGTGACATTGATAAGGGCCGTTGCAGTGATGTGTTTGAGAGGAAACCTTGTTTGGAAGGATTCAAATATGGACTTCTAGGAGCGATAAGGGTAACCTTGGGAGGTGACAATGCACTCAAATGCTTTGTAGAGGATAGGGAGGGTGAAGATGGGATGATGGGTCACAAAGGCGGTGGAGTTAGAGGTCGATTTTTGAGGATGGGGTAGCGGCAGCAGAGTTGAAGGGGTGAGGGACATAACCTGAGGGGAGAGAACAGTCAACAATATCAGCTAATTTGGGGACCAGGAAGGGCCTTGCTCTTGATCATCTGAGCAGCCACCATGGTAAGAGGACAGTGTTATCCACTTCTGTTCCAATCTTAGCCCTGATCCCTCGCCCCAGGACCTCAGCTACCCATCAGAGTACCTCACTGGAAATGTCTCCTAACACAAACAACCCCCACCAATGGTGGAGGGAGAGAAAGAGAGAGAGAGAGAGAGAGAGAGCAGTGATCAGGCAGAGGAATGAAAGATGGGCGGACTTAATAAAATGAATCCAATAAAAAGTAACCAATTCACAGAAAAAAGTATTCACAACCAATTGAGAACTTGTGCCTTTTTTTTAGTAATACATGTTTTTCTTTCTGTGTTGAGAATCAAACCAGTGAAGGTCGAGGAGAGACCATAGTCGCCGTTACCCCTGCTGTCCCACAGGGGCCGCTCCAAATCGACTCTTGATCACCCCGCCACTGCTGAGGGTATTTTCAGAACTCCAGCGATTCTTGCTGTCAATGGGTTGATGGAAATTAGGAGATAACTGTTACATTCAGGGACAGGAAACACTGGGACCCACCGCTGGGCTACTCTCCGTAGTTTCATTTATTCATGAATTGAATAATTGATACAACCAGATATTTCACCGCGCTCTTGAGCTGCTCTCTGAACTTGGACTGAGTCACCTCATAAATAAATACAGCAACTTAATTCAACCAGCATAAATCCAATTTTTTCAAAGGTATAGAAGGAATCATTGTAATATACATTACTAAATTCCTGGAATGATATAATAAAAGAAGTTTATAACATACAAAAGGCACAGGAGTATGAAGCTGCTGGATATGGTGAAGAGTAAAATTATCGACTTCCTTCTGCTCCCTATCTCTGGGTCACTGCGATTCTCTCCCTTGCTCTGACCCCTCAGTCCCTTACGGACTCGGCTGGTCACTAAAATGTACCTGACTGTCAGAGCGTTGAGCAACAGGATTAAAGCGCATGGGAGCAATGGGGTTAAAATATTATCAAACCAGTTAAATCCCACCTATGCTGGATCAGTACAATAAATTGCCTTTTCATTACAGGACCAGGGAACATTGTCAATTATCCCTCCAGGTTCAAATCTAAAGGAGATGGGAATATTTTTTTTAAACAATGCAGAGTGCAGCTGGTGATAGAACCACAGACACAGTTTTCTCGGTGCAATATTTTGTTTTCAGCTTCTGGCAACAAATGGCCACAAATCGATCAAAGGAGAAAGTGACGGTGAACCAGACAGAACAATCTGCTGCTGCATAAAGCAGGGCAAAGATTACATTACAACACAGGGGTGATTCCTAGGAACGATCCTTGTAAATAATAAGAACTGATCCATAACATTTCCGTGGCCACTAGGTGGCAAATGGTGCATGTGGAGAGGCTGCACTTTCCCTGGGACAGGATCACAATTGCAAATAAATTAACTGCGCGAGAGACAGAGAGAAACAGATAGAAGTGAAAAGAAATGTGAAATTCTGAGTAAAGCATTGTCTGTGTTTGGCAGGTGGTGGCGCTCAAATTTTTAAAATCATATCATTAAACTGAACACAATCTAAATCCTCCCACTTTCAGTTTTAATCAGGGTGGGGTGGGGAAAGAGAGTAGCTGAGCATCCAATCTGCTTCAATATTTTAATGACACCAGAGGTCACTGATTTCTCCTGTCGTAATTCCCAGGCCTCAGTCAATGTGATTGCTGGAGTTATATATAAACACACATACATACAAATGAGGGCAGGAGTAGGCCAATCGGCCCCTCAAGCCTGCTACGCCATTCAATAAGATCATGGCTGATCTGATTGTGGCCTCAACTCCATATTCTACCCATCCCCGATAACCTTTGAGCCCTTTGTTAGTCAAGAATCTATCTGCCTCTGTCTTAAAAATATTCAATGACCCTGCCTCCACCTGCTCTCTGAGGAAGAAAGTTCCAAATGTCCATGACCCTCTGAGAGAAAAATTATTCTCATCTCCATCTTAAATGGGAGACCCCTCATTTTTAAACTGTGTCCCCTAGTTCTAGTCTCTCCCACAAGGGAAAATATCCTTTCAGCATCCACCCTGTCAAATCCCCTCAGGGTCTTATTTGTTTCAATACGATCACCCTCAAACTTCTAAGATCCAATGGATACTGGCCCAGCCTGTCCAACCTTTCATCATAAGGTAATCTTCCTTCCCCCATCCCAGTATCAGTCAAGTGAACCTTCTCTGAACTGCTTCTAAGGCGTTTATATCTTTTCTTAAATAAGGAGACCAAAACTGTACACAGTATTCTAGATGTGGTCTCATCAACAACTGTAGCAAAACATCCCTACTTTTATATTCCATTCCCCTTGCAATAAACACCAACATTCCATTTGCCTTTCTAACCATTGCTGTACCTGCATACTAACCTTTCCTCATTCATGTACCAGGACACCCAGATCCCTCTGTACCGCAGAACTCTGCAAGCTCTCTCTATTTAAATAATGTGCCGCAAGTGGACAAGTTCATATTTTCCCACATTATACTCCATCCCCTAAATTGTTGTCCATGCACATACCTATGTCCCTTTGCAGACATATTATGTCCTCAAAACAACTACCTTTGTGTCATCAGCAAATTTAGCAACCATATATTCACTCCCTTCATCCAAGTCATTGATGTAAATTGTAAATACTTGAGGCCCCAACACTGATCCCTGTGGCACTCTGCTAGTCACACCTTACCAACCTGAAAATGACCCATTTATCCCTACACTCTGTTTTCTGTTAGCTAACCAATCCGCTATCCATGCTAATATATTACACCCTACACCAGGAGCTCTTACTTTACATGGTATCCTTTGCTCTAGCGCCTTGTCAAGTGTCTTCTGAAAATCTAAGTGCAGCGCATCCACAGGTTCCCCTTTACCCTATATTGCTTGTTAGTTCCTCACAGAACTCCAATAATTTAGTCAAACATGATTTCCTTTCACAAAATCATGTTGACTCTCCCTGGTTGCATTGAGATTTTCTAAGTGCTCAGCTATAACCTCCTTAATAATAGATTCCAGAAATTTCCCTATGACAGATGTTAAGCTAACTGGCCTTTAGTTTCCTACTTTCTGTCCCCCCCCTTTCTTGAATATTTTCTATTTTCCAATTTGATGGGGCATTTCCAGAATCTAGGGAATTTTGGAAAATTAAAACCAATTCAGCTACTATTTCAGCAGCCACTTCTTTTAAGACTCTAGGATGAAGTCAATCAGGACCTGGGGACTTGTCAGCTTTTCGATTCAATAAATTTCTTAGTACTTTTTCCCTGGTAATTGTAATGGTTTTAAGATCCTCCCTCCCTTTCACCTCCTGATTCACACTTATATCTAGGATGTTATTTGTATCCTCTTCGGTGAAGACAGATGAAAAATATCTGTTCAATTCATCACCAATTCCTTATTTTCCATTATCAATTCCCGAGATTTATTCTCTCGAGGACCAGTGCTCACTTTACTCTTTTCCTTTTTAAATGCCTGTAGAAACTTTTACTATCTGCTTTTATATTTTTAGCTAGCTTTCTCTCACCCTCTAATTTCACCCTCCGTATTTTTAGTCATTCTTTGCTGTTCTTTATATCTGTTCAATCTTCTGACCTGTCACTCATCTTTGTGGAATTATACTTTTCCTTTCAATTTGATACTATCTTTAATTTATTTACTTATCCATGGATGATGTGTTCTTCCCTTAGGGTCAATCTTCCTCACTAGAATTTATCTTTTCTGAGCATTCTGAAATATCTCCTTAAATATCTGCCACTGCAACTCTACTGACCTATCACTTAACCGAGTTTCCCTGTTCACTTTAGCCAGCTCTGTCGTCATGCCCTCATAATTGTCCTTATTAAGTTTAAAACACTAGTCTTAGATCCACTCTGATCGCCCTCAAACTGAATACGAAATTCAATCACATTACGTTCACTGCTAACTTGGCTTTCACTATGAGGTCATTAATTTGGCATATTATCAGACCTAGGATAGCCTTTTTTTATATTCATTCACGGGGTGTGGGCTTTGCTGGCTGGGCCAGCATTTATTACCCATCTCTAATTGCCATTGAGAAGGTGGTGGTGAGCTGCCTTCTTGAACTACTGCAGTCCATGTGGTGTGGGTACACCCACAGTACTGTTAAGAAGGGATTTCCAGGGTTTAGGTTCCAACAGGTTCCATCCTGCTCTCTGGTTGGTGCTATAACATCATGCTCTAAGAAACTGTCCTGAAAACACTCTATGAACTCATCATCCAGGTTACCTTTGCCAATCTGATTTGTCCAATCCATGTGTGGATTAAAATCACCCATGATTATCACCGTACCTCTCTCACATGCCCTCATTATTTCTTCCTGTGTAACCTTTCCTACAGTGTGGTCACTAGTAGGGGGGCCTATAAACCACTCCCACAAGTGACGTCTTACCTTTACTATTTCTCATCTCTACCTAAATTGATTCTTCATCTTGATCTCCAAAATTAAAGTCATCTCTTTCTATTGTCCTAATGTCCTCCTTAGTTAACAGTGATGCCCCGCCACCTTTTCCTAGCTTCCTGTCCTTCTTAAATGTCATGTACCCTTGAATATTCAGGTCCCAGTCTTTGCCAACCTGCAGCCATGCCTCTGTAATGGCTATCGGATCATACATATTTATTTCTATTTGTGCTGTCAATTCATCTTTTTTTATTCTGAATGCTGCAGAGTGCATTCAGATACAGAGGGTTTAGTTCTGTCTTCTTACTGTTTTTGTAACCTCTAACTTTATCTGTTGGTGCACTCTTAGGGCTGTGCACCTTGCCCTTACCTGACATGCTCTGCTCATTTCCCTTATTTCTAACTTCCCTTGTCTTCTCTTTTTGATTGGGGAGAGGACAGCTTCAAGGAGAATTACGGTAAGTGCCTTCACAGCTCTGCTTTGTGCCCCGGACAAGTAGAAGGGTTTCTCCCCCACCAGCCGTGCCATCAGGCCTCCACCACAAACCATACAATGACCCTGCAGGATCAGACTACCGAGGCCGGGGTCCTGGAGACTGCTCCAAGCCAAGCCCATCAATCAGGCTGACTTCCAAATGGGGAGCCCGAGTGCAGAATAATGCTGCACAGTAAAAACTTCGCAATATGCAAGGAAACCTAGGCTTACAGCCCTCCTACCTGAAACACAGCCCCTCCCCCCAAACACGCTCCCCCCTCACCCCCACTCGTCGCAACCCATTAATATCCAGGTCGAAGGAAAAGTCAATTACTGAGGCTGTGGTTGGAATTTCCTCTCCCTGTTGGCATCTGACGTTATGGCGGGTGTGATTGGACAATATGGCGGCAAAGCCAAAAATTGGTTTCACGCCATCGTTTGCGATCGTCTGCTCTGCCCGTCAATGGCGGACTACCTTTCTCGTGGCCGCGCGTCGGGAATGTCATTTTAATATATCTACGCTTAACTATAAGTCCTTCTCAGTGAAATCATTCCCCCTGCGCCAAACCTGCTGCCCACATTGGCAGGAAAACACGCCGGCCCAGGACGCATCTTGACAAGCGTGATGTGCAGAAGACGGGACTTACCATCAGGGCCTTGCTCACATTGCAGGCACTCGAGGGGCAGAAGATGCTGCAGCCCGACATCTACCGGGCCCTGGAGGAACGTCCATGGCATGCCGGGTGGATTCTCATGGACATGGCTCTGCCGTGGAGCAGCTCACGGAAGGTGGAAGGTCACTGTTGATGTCTGAGGTCTGCTTCAGGAGATCAGCGTCTTGGCCTTGGGCTGCCATTGATGATCATCGAGGGAGTGGAGAGGAAGGTATACCGGAGGGGTAAGGTTGGGAATGGGGGAGAAATGGTGTTGTGGGGTGGGGGAGGTGTGAGGTTCTAGGGCCGGGGGGGTGGTGATGAAGGTTGTAATGGGGGAGAATGCAACAAGTGGGGGAGGAAGGTGTACGGGAAGCAGTTTGGATGGGGGGAAGGATTTCAGAAGGGGGGCGGACTTCGGGGAAGGGGCAGGAAGGAGTTCAAAGAGGGCAAGTGTCCAGGGACAGGAAGGAGCCTTGGGGGAGAGGAAGGAGTTTGGAGGGCGGAAGGGGTCCAGGGGAAGGAGCGTGTTCAGGGGGGGGAGGAAGGAGTAAGGGTGGAGGTCGGGATAAGGGTGGGGGATGTTCAGGTGAATGGGCAAGGGAGGGGTCTGTAAAGTCGATGACTGCCTCCTGCGGAGCGAAATGTGAGTGGGCAGGATACGACGGAATAGTGAGAGCGACAGAGGGCAGAGTGAGCTGGTAGGGTAGGAGGGTGAGGGTGCGAGGGTAGAAGTAGAAGGGATGGCGAGTCTGGCTGGTGGGGACTCAGAGACAGACACGAGAGAGAGAGAAAGAGAGAGGGAGAGATCAGTGAGGAGCAGAACTAAACTGCCAACTCCAAACTGAACAAATTCGTCAAACAACACCCAGCCATTTAAGGTAGAAAAGCGGGGGTGGGGTAATTGGGAAAGTCTTCGATGGAGCAAAAATGTTCAAGGGGCATACATACACAAATCATTTAAAGTCACAATGCAGGTTAATGAGGCCATTAAAAAAATCAAACAAAGCACTGAAGTTCATTAGTAAAAGGAATAGAATTGAAAATCAGAGAGGTTATACTAAACTTACAGAAAACATCGGTTATACCACAATTAACGCAACATGTACAGCTCTGGCCTCCCTACTACACACACAAAAAAGTTGGAGGCCAAAAAAAGGTGCAAAGTAATTTACAAGGATGACATTAGAACTGAGACATTATAACTATCTGGAAAGAAGGAGCAGGCTGGGGTCTTTTCTTTGGAAAGGAGACCTAATCGAGGCTGTAAAATTATGGATGGTCTTGATGTGAAAAATAGAGAAAATATTTCCAGTTGGATATAAGAATCATCATGAGTAAATCCAAGGGGCATGCAGGAGACATCGCTTTAATCAGAGGATGGATCGAATTGGAACTTGCTACAGCTTGGAGCAGTTAAGTTGAATAGCACAGATTCATTTAAGAGGAAACTAGGTAAGAACATGAGGTAGGAAGCAGTAGGAGGTTATGCTGACGAAGTGAGATAAAGGGGGATGGGAGAAGGCTCATGTAGAGCATACACACTGATAGAACTGGGACAAATGGTCTCTTTCAATGCTTTGAATTCAATATTGTTCTACTTAACTTGTATATTAATTTGTTGCAGTCATGTGTTTTTTTTAAATTCATTCATGGGATGTGGGCATCGCTGGCTGAGCCAGCATTTATTGCCCATCCCTAACTGCCCTTGTTTTAAGAGTCAACCACATTGCTGTGGGCCTGGAGTCACACGTAGGCCAGACCAGGAAGGACAGCAGATTTCCTTCCCTATAGGGCATTAGTGAACCAGATGGGCTTTTATAACAATGGAGCATGGTTTCGTGGTCATCATCAGACTTTTTAATTCCAGGTTTTTATTGAATTAAAATTTCACCATCCCACCATAGTGGGATTTGAACCCAGGTCCCCAGAGCATTACCCTGGGTCTCTGGAATACCAGTCCAACACCACTATGCTACTGCCTCCCCTCATAACATTGCAAATTTTGAAGTTGTTTATTGACTGAAACAGTGCATTTTTTTTTCATTTTAAATAGCTTCGTAATATTAATATTTATTGCACTCGGACTGACCTCTGTTTCATAAAAAACCTCTATCTACATTCTTCACTCATACATGTCTTTCCTCAAGTGGACACAACTCACTGAGCTAAGAGCAGTGATCTGTAGGTGACATGTGTTGAGGCTCTGAATCATCGATAATCACTGGCCGGTCAAACACTAATCAGTTGCAGAAGTGGGTGATTCAATAGCCACAGTCCAATATTCAGCCTGAGTGATAGACAGATCTTAAGAATGAGCCACAGATTCTCAGGGCCATGTTGGGGGAGGGGATCAATCAGCCTCAAAACAACTAAAATGTTTACAGTCACTATGCTCAGAATGGTCATTATCCAACAGATTTGAAAACAGTGATAGTGTTGTCCTGCTGTTTACCTGTTGGTAAATAGTTAAGATCTGTTTCTGTTGGCGCAGTTCAAACAATATCTATACATTTCACTCTACGCACTTATTCGTGAATATCTTCAACCAAGGACAAAAGTGTTCCTCTTCACCGTCGATTGCATTCATAAACACAGAGACAGATCCATGACTGGACAGACCAGTCATCTAAAACAATTATATAAAAATAGAACCGGCTTGTTCTGGCTAGTGACCCAGGTTTAGCACAATTCTACAATGATAAATAACCCCAGTAATATGGTCACTGGGGGCAGCTGTTCCACTCCAGTTAGTGACCCACACCCAATACAATCCGACAGTAACAAATACTCCCAGTAACACCTTCTCACTGAGCATTGTCAGCACTGATGTCTGATTCAACTGTACAAGATATTCTGCTAAGGGCAATACCTTGTTAATTCACGAAGCCTGTGAGTTACAATTTTTAGTTGAGGTAATGGATTAAAAGTGCAGAGGTAATGCAGGAGATTTGACTTAACAAAATTATATTGCTGATGCCTCACCAATTTTCTTTGCTGTAACATTGGCAGCCATGCTTTCAAACGCCTGAGCCCTAAGCCCTTGAATTCTCTTTCAAACCTCCCCACTGCTTTCTCATCCGTTAGGGCTCCCCTTACAACCTACATCTTTGATCAATTTTCTGGTCACCTGAACTGACACAGTACTATACTATATCACTGTACAATACAACATCGCTGATATAACCCTGTGTCTGCACAACGTTCACCAGTGGATTAGCATGTGACATTATCAGTAACTGAGTAAAGCCAGAGACCAATTCGCTCACACACACAGGTTTACACAACTTCAATGGTCACAGTCACTTACCAGGAACACCAATGACGGCAAGAATCAGTTAAGTACATTCCCTCAATGGTGTGAAATGTTTCCATACTTTTCTTTCTGAAACGAACTGTCCCTTCCTACTGCAGGCAATCTCCCTTAATTAAACTCAGAGGTGATACATTTGCAGAGCCTTTATTAATGCCCTGTGTGATTTGACATTGAAGTTGCAATATCGTTCAGCTTGGTTTCTTTTTTAAAAAATGTGAGCAAACAAATTACTAGAGCCAGGTTAACTCCCTGTTGTGATGGAATATATTTAGAGCTGAGATTGAATTGGAAAACCCTAAAGACTGAACATTTTGGTCACATTAATTAACTTATGAAAATTGGAAGCTGTATTCTCCCAGCAATGGTGTCAATTGCTCAAACACCATCAGGTCCATCTCTAGATCTCACACTGTTTCAGTGATCACTTCACTCTGCTGTGTCTATTCAGTAATTACATTACAAATCTGGACTTCCCTCTTAGGATAGCTCTGCTGCGCTCTGGGATGTGGCTGCCCTCTCTCACTGTGGCCACTCAGTCAAAAAAAAAATTCAAAAGTGGAGTTTGTATCTACGTATCCTCAAACTAAATTCAACACCTCAAAGTAACTCAGCCCTTGACGAATGGAGACCCTCAAATCAATGAATCAGCTCAAACTTACACAGCCCTTCAAACTCATATTGGACCTCAAATTAACTTGCTTTTTTACTCTTTCATGGGGATGTGAGCACTGCTGGGAAGGCCAACATTTGTTATCCGTACCTAATTGTTCTTGAGAAGGTGGGTGGTCAGGCCCCCTTCTCGAACTTCTGCAGCCCACCTGGTGTAGGTGCAGCTAGGGTGGTGTTAAGGAGTTCCAGGTTTTTGAAGGAAGAGTGAACACAATAAGTGCATTGTAAGTTATGAACATCATAACGAGCAATGTGAGAAGAATGACAGCCCATTAAAGTGACACTTAGTCGAGTGGGTTAGTTGAAATTGTTGTTGCTGGTAGATCTTCAATGGTGTTGCTCTTAAGTAACCTGGATCCTGGAGACTGTTAACTGGTGATTACAAATTCACACTCTCAGTTACTTCTCTGTTGTCTATCACAGACTGCCCTGATAACTGTCCATGAATTTAGTGCTCACTCCATGTTCTATAAATGTATGCAACTACTTAACATCATTGGTAGGCCTCATATAGTATTTTCTGGGGTCAGCTGGGGGTTGGACAGTAGTTATTACTATTTACACAGGTTGAGGTCTCAGGAAAGTTATTTACCCCACCTCCTGATACTTGCACGTATAGAATTGAGCTTGCTGGAACTGGTCCATCAGCCAAGGTGGTTCTGTTGGGCAGTAACTTGTTGAAAACTTTCAGCCGAAACAACATGTCTAGTGCAGTAGGAATTGAATTAAGCTCCATGTAAGATCCCCACCTGCACTGATTGCCTCCCCTGCTTTGTTGGTGCTGACCCAACATCCGTGGGTCCTGATCAATGGTATTCGACATCATCGATGATCTGGAGCCCTCAGCTCTACAGGGCCCCCAGCCCGACAAAATGCTCGGGGCATTGCGATGAGTGTGATGGATGTAGGCTCCATGCGTATGGGAGAATGCTTGCATGAGGCTCCGAAAGACCCTGCCACACACACACTTCTCCCTCCAGAATCACTCGAAGGCTGTTACATGCAGCTGAACTGCTCATGGAGCGGGGAGGTGGGGGATGCAACGGGAGGACTCGTGTAGCCTGTCAATGGAGCTGAAAGACACCATTACACATTATCCAGAGAAAGTGAATCTATATTCAAATTGTAAAGTGACAAAATGTGTTTACACATGCAACCACTTGTGATCAGGATTTCTTAACTTCTCTAGGCCTAACACTTCTTCTAGGTGCTGTCCTGACATCCCCAGCTGGGGGTGGAGACAGCCTGTGCAATGGTTGGTCTTGTTGCCCCTGATGACTTCGGGATGCACCCTCGGGAAAACTGAGGCTTTGAGGGCTCCGGCTTGCTTTGGCTGTCTTCCTGTGGGCCAGCTGCTCCCTCTGCAGTGACAGAGGATGGGATTGAGGGGCGTCACAGGCAAAGGTGTCTTGGCGGGAGAGGGCAGTCTTTGAGGTACCTGAGTGTGTGACCCAGGGGTATCCAGCTGCCGCTGCTGCCCCCTTTGGGTGCCTGAGGGCCACAGCCTGACCCCTTGAGGGGAAGGATCACCTGGAGGTACATTGATGTGACCCATTTCCCTCTCACATTGCCACTGCAGGAGGTCAGCCGTGGCTCCTGTGATGGAATGCAGGTCTGCGCGCATCTCTGCGTTCTGTTGGACCAGGGTCTCCATGGCATCCGCCGTCCTTCCCATGGAGACCTCCACACGTGCACATGTGGGCACCACTTCATCAGAGAGTAGGCGGATGCACTCCCCCGACTCACCTGCCACTCTGTTGAGGGCTTCCAAAAAATCAGCCTGATGTTACCCCGCCTTCTGCTGACTCTCCACAATGAGATGGAAGGCCAAACCCAGAGGCTCGTCATCTGACGCCTCATCCACCTCACAGATGCCTCTTCCCTAGCAGTCCTCCAAGTGCCGGGAAGCACGCCTGAAACTACCTCTCCTGCTGCAGACATGTGTCCATGCGGACACCCTTTAAATATAGCGCCCAGCTTACTGAAGGCCTGATGTGACTGCGGGGCAGGTGAATCAGAGGACGCCCTGCCAGCGATCCAGCATGTTCCCTGGGAAAGCATAATTAATCAGGTGGGATGGGAACAATACAATGAGAAAAGCCACCATTGGGGCCGGCTGTGCTGTCAGAGGGTCAGTCCTGAGTGAGTGCTGCACTGTCAGAGGGTCAGTACTGAAGGAGTGCCGCACTGTCAGAGGGTCAGTACTGAGGGAGTGCCGCACTGTCAGAGGGTCAGTACTGAGGGAGTGCTGCACTGTCAGAGGGGTGAGTACTGAAGGACTGCTGCACTGTCAGAGGGGTAGTACTGAGGTAGTGCTGCACCACCGGAGGGCCAGCCCTGAGGGAGTTTTTATTGTCAGATAGGCAGTACTGAGGGAGAGCTGCACTGCCAGAAGGACAGTATTGAGGGAGTGCTGCACTGTCAGAGGATCAGTACTGAGGGAGGGCCACACTGCCAGAGGGTCAGTACTGAGAGAGTGCTGCACTGCCAAAGGGACAGTATTGAGGGAGCGTTGCACTGTCAGGGGGTCAGTATTGAAGGAGCGCTGCACTGTCAAGGGGTCAGTACTGAGGGACTGCTGCACTGTCAGAGGGTCAGTACTGAGGGAGTACTGCAGTCAGAGAGAGAAGTCATTATGGGATTGCTGCACTGTCAGAAGCATATTACCGTCGCAGTGCTGCACAACCGGAAGTGCTATCTTTCTGATGAGCTGTTAAACCGAGGCCCATCTGCATTTTCAGATGGGTGTAAGGGATCCCACGGCATTATTTCGAAGAAGACTTGGGGGGGTTTTTGTCAGTGTCCTGGGCAGCATTTATCCCTCAGACAATGGAAGTAAAACAGAACGATCTGGTTTTTATCCGGTTACTGTCTGTGAGAGCTTGCTGTGTGAAAATTGGCTGCCATGCTTCCTGCTACATCAAAAGAATTCATTGGGTGTGAATCATGTTGAAATGTCCTGAGCTTGTGGAAAGCGTTGTGTAAGTGCAATGCTTTATTGTCTTTGCATAGGAATGCCAATTTGTTTCTTTTTAATTCATTCTCAGGAATGTGAGGGTCACTGGCTGGGCCAGCATTTATTACCCATCCCTAGTTGCCCTTGAGAAGGTGGTGGTGAGCTGCCTTCTTGAACCGCTGCAGTCCACCTGGTGTAAGTACACCCACAATGCTGTGAGGGAGGGAGTTCCAGGATTTTGACCCGACGACAGTGAAGGAACGGCAATAAATTTCCAAGTCAGGATGGTGAGTGACTTGGAGAGGGACGTGGTGAGGGGCTTGGAGAGGCCATAGTTTTAGGCTAAGGGGTGATGTGTTAAATCAGAGATGAGGAGGAGTTACTTTTCTCAAAGGGTCATGAATCTGTGGAATTCAATACCTCAGAGTGCAGTGGATGCC
This sequence comes from Cetorhinus maximus, assembly GCF_964194155.1. Lineage (NCBI taxonomy): Eukaryota > Metazoa > Chordata > Chondrichthyes > Lamniformes > Cetorhinidae > Cetorhinus > Cetorhinus maximus. Next base: position 26,717,222 of record NC_135899.1, on the reverse strand, counting down.
GGGACGCTGAATAAATTTAAGGAGGAGATAGACAGATTTTTAATTAGTAATGGGTTGAAAGGTTATGGGGAGAGGGCGGGAAATTGGAGTTGAGGCCAAAATGAGGTCAGCCATGATTGTAATGAATGGCGGGGCAGGCTCAAGGGGCTGAATGGCCTACTCCTGCTCCTAGTTCTTATGTTCTTATGCGGGGGTCATGGTGTTCACATGTACCTGCTGCCCTTGTCCTTCTGGGTGGTGGAGACAGTGGGTTCTGGAGAGGCTGTTGAAGGAGCCTTGGCAGGTCGTTGCAGAGTCACTAATGCACAGTAGAAGAGCAGCATGGAGCTGGCTACAGGGAGATCAGCCCCGTTCACCTCTGTTTCTGCTTGCCATCCCATCTCCAGCTCCTGGTCTATCCGTCCCCCCACTGAAATGGATCAGCCCGGTGTTCACCAGCTGATCTATGACAGCTCTTGACAGCTCAATGTAATTATATTGTTTTAATCTGAGCCCAGTTGATGCTCAGTAATCTGTTTAAAGCTTCTGGTTAAAGGGGACAACACAGAAAATGTTAACATTTTTTTAAAATCTGTTCTTTCAAAAAGATTTCTGCCTCTGGCAGCTCATTAAAAAATGAAACTCTCAAACAGCCCATAATTTGTGATCTCCACTATCCCCCTTTGGTGCTCAGTTCTGTTTCTGGACCATATTTGATGAACAATTCGTCTGTCCTTCAGACTAATTCCTTTCTAATGGTGTTAACCCAGGCTCCGCAAACCATTGGATTTAATGCAACGCTCCGTAATACCTCAGACCCTCAAACACAGCTCAGAGTGTGAACAGAAACGTTTGAGAGAACATTAAGCTGCACAGAAATTTAACCCCTCGATGATACCTCCTTCTGACATTATCCTTCTGCCTGATATTTCTGGGAATTGATCAATGTGATTATACCTCGGCCAGGTGGGGGTAACTAATAACATCATTGGGGTCAGTGATTAATCTGCCAATCAGCCTAGCTAACTGATATCAAGCGGCTGACACAAAAACAAAAATAGCTGGAAAAACTCAGCAAGTCTGACAGCATCTGCGAGAGGAACACAGTTAACGTTTCGAGTCCGTATGACTCTTCATCAGATCTAAGAAATATAGAAATGAGGTGAAATATAAGCTGGTAGAGGGGGGTGGGACAGGTGGAGCTGGATAGAGGGCCAGTGATAGGTGGAGGCCAAGAAGAGATTGCCAAAGATGTCATAGACAAAAGAACAAAGGGGTGTTGACAATGGTGATATTAGCTGAGGAATGTGCTAATGGGAACATTAAGGGTAGAAAGCAGGATGAGCAAGTAACAGATAGCCCTCATGGGGGTGGAGTGGGGGGAAGGGATCGAAATAGGCTAAAAGGTAGAGATAAAACAATGGATGGAAATACATTTAAAAATAATGGAAATAGGTGGGAAAAGAAAAATATATATTAAAAATATATATATATAAATAAAAAAGTGAAAAATTATAAATTATTGGAAAAGGGGGATCAGAAAGGGGGTGGGGATGGAGGAGAGAGTTCATGATCTGAAGTTGTTGAACTCAATATTAAGTCCGGAAGGCTGTAAAGTGCCTAGTCAGAAGATGAGGTGCTGTTCCTCCAGTTTACATTGAGCTTCACTGGAACATTGCAACAGGCCAAGGACGGACATGTGGGCATGAGAGCAGGGTGGTGTGTTGAAATGGCAAGCAGCAGGAAGGTCTGGGTCATGCTTGCGGACAGACCGAAGGTATTCCACAAAGCAGTCACTCAGTCTGCGTTTGGTCTCTCCAATGTAGAGGAGACCGCATTTGGAGCAGTGAATGCAGTAGACTAAATTGAGGGAAGTGGAAGTGAAATGCTGCGGCTGTTGGGGAATGAGTCCTCACTGACAAAGAGAACAGAATCTGGACCAGAAAGTTACTCTATCGGGATCAACATCTCTGCTGTTCGTGCTGTCCCTGAGAGATGGGAATCTCTGTTCATTATTGCATTTTTTTCCGCTGCCCTTTCAGGCAGTGCATTCCAGATCACAACAACTCACCATGTAAATAAACTCTCATTTCCCCTTGGGTTCTTATCTTCAATCTGTGTCCTCTGGTTACTGACGCTCCAACTATCAGAAACCATTTATCCTTGTTTACTCCATCAAAACCCCAAGAAGCCAGAATTGTTCTCAGTCAGGGCAGGTTAAAGGGAGATTTAATAGAAATGTTCAAACTTAATCCCATCTAGTTCACTAATGTCCTTTCAGAAAGGAACCATTTGAGTTCGTACGACAATCCAATATTTCACAGTCGCTTTTAATTAGGCCATATTTTTATTTCCAGTGTTTTTAATCTGAATTCTAAATTCTCAAACTGCCCGGATGGGATTTGAACTCACGTTCTCTGGGATTATTGATCCAGTAAAAGAACTGCCACATGGACTGCAGCAGCTCAAGAAGGCAGCTCACCACCACCTTCTCAAGGGCAACTAGGGATGGGCAATAAATGCTGGTCCAGCCAGCGAAACCCACATCTCATGAACGAATTAAGAAAAATGATTTACGCAAACTCTCTCCCCAACAACACCATTAAGAAACAGGCCCCCAGGAGTCGATATTTGGGAGGCGATGGCACAGTGGTATTGTTGCTGGACCAGTAATCCAGAGACCCAGGGTTAATGCTCCTGGGGACCCAGGTTTGAATCCCACCATGGCAGATGGTGTAATTTGAATTCAATTAAAATCTGGAATTAAAAGTCTGATGATGACCATGAAACCATTGTTGTAAAAACCCATCTGGTTCACTGATCTGCTATCCTTTGCTGGTCTGGCCTACATGTGACTCCAGGCACACAGTAATGTGGTTGACTCTGAAATGCCCTCTGAACAAGGGCAACTAGGGATGGGCAATAAATGCTGGGCTGGCCAGTGACACCCACATCCCATGAACGAATAATAAAAAATAACTAAATTACTCCCAGTGATGGTTAACATTGAAAGATTTCCTCTTATGTTTGTTGGATTCTGAAACTCTTGTTTCTCTGTTGAAGTTGCAATGATTTAAGATTCCTGCTCACCAGCCTGAACCACAATGGTCTGGGCCTTTTGTAGCACCTTATCAGCCTGTGTATTTCTCCCTCTTTATTGCTGCCAGGATCAGAGAACGTCTCTTCTCAATGACAGCAGTTTTCAAGGTTATCTGAGGGACAGTTCATGGAAAATTCATGCTCCGACCATTCTTCAAACAGTGAGGAGATTAAACGTCACCCCCTGGGCTTTGCGTCTCAATCGACAGTTTTGTTTCTCAGCTGAAGGCAACGAGGAAAGAAAAATGACCCCAGGAGGGGAGGAGGGGGGAAATAATCCTGAAATAATTCAGACACAAGACACGAGGGGAGTTGGGGGGCATTCTCTGAAGGGGTGAGAGGACGGTGGATTCATGTCTCCATCTCCCGAGAACCCTGTGTGGCCAACAATTCATCAGCTCAGAGTCTGCTCCCCTCCCCCAGCCCTGAATAAAACCATTTAGATACCACCCTCTCCTCCTCCTCTCCCCTCCCCGAACCCTGAGTAAAACCATTTAGATACCCCCTCTCCTCCTCCTCTCCCTCAGCCCTGAGTAAAACCATTCAGATACCCCTCCTTCTCCTCCCCCAACCGAATAAAACCATTTAGATACCCCCTCTCCTCCTCCTCTCCCCTCCCCATCCCTGAATAAATCCATTTAGATACCCCCCTCTCCTCCCCAACCCTGAGTAAAACCATTCAGATACCACCCGCTGCTCGTCCTACCCTCTCCCTTCCCTTCCTCCTCTCCCTCCTCTCCCCTCCCTTCCCCTTTCCTCTTCCCCACGCCCCCTTCCTCATTTTCCCCTTGGTGTAAAAGCATTTATACATTGCATCTCACAGCCTGTACAACTCTGTGAATTAATGCAGGATAATTAAACTGCTGTTTAACAAGATAATGTGGAATGTTAGCCCCAAATGTATCGCAGTTCATCAGTAACATCACCACCGCCCCTCAGTTACATCTTATGCTGTCCCATTCTCCCCCTAGCCGCATTCCCTTGTCCTCCCTTACCCTCTCCCTGTCACCCACACCCACTTTCCCTTCTTTAGACTCGCAACTCTCCTCACTTTCTCCCTCTCCACTCACTTCTCTCCTTCTCCTCCCTCCTCTTCTTCTCCTTGCCCTCCTTTTCCCATTCAACCGCAACTTCCTCTCCCTCCCGACCCTTACACCTCCGCTCCCTCCCTCCTCCAACCCTTATCTCATCTCTCTTCCTCCCCAAACCTCCTCCTCCCTCTCTCCTCCACCTCCCAAACCCCGGCTTTCTCCATCTCCCCTTCCACCCCTCTCTTGTCAACTTCACTCCCTCCCTCTCCCTGTTCGTCCACCCACCTTCCCCCCCTCGCCCTGAGTTGTTTTTCTCCCAGAGAGACTTCCACAGGAACAGGACGGATTAGATGGGGATTTAACCTCCATTTATTCTCCAGCCATCGAGAGATCAGGAAAATGTCAAGTGGAATCGTGTCTCTGTATTCCACCTGGGACTGAGCTTGCTCCCTCGCTGGAATGACAAGCCTCTCCTCAAACCTTCAGGCCCTGTCAAAGTCTCGCAGCCACAAATGTCTAAACTCTTTATGTTTGTCCCCGGAGGGAGGGGGAAGAAAAACCTTCCAATCGACAACCTCAAAGGCTCCTCGTTTTCAAGAGGGAAGCTGAGAACTTTCACCCGTGACCTCTCCTGTTCACCAGTGGAGTGGGAATGACCCCATTCCCCCCGTTAACCACCCCTCGGACCAGCAGCGGGAAGGCAGCGGCTTAGGCGGCGGGGGGGGGGAGTGGGAATAGTGGGGCAGCCTCTTTCACAGAGCCGGCACGGGCACGATGGGCTGAATGGCCTCCGCCTGCGCCGTATCGTTCTCTGGTTCTAGGCTGACGCTGGCGGGGTTATTTGACTCTTTATTCGAAGGGAAGGCTGGGACAAAGCTTTCTCTTGGTGTTGTTTGACATGTTCTCTAAGCTGCACTGTGCTGTCGCTGAGCTGTGAGATCTGGGGTGTGGTCTTGTTGAGGATCCCAAGCCCCTGGAGCCTGCCGGGAGTGAGTTTGAGGAGAGAAGGTGAGTTAAATCGGGAAGGAGGTGATTCCACGCTTAATTGGGAGGTAAAAGCCTGAAGGTTGTCGAGTCACATCCATCACTGTTTCCCCTGATACCCGGGGTTCCCCTGTCTGAAAGTTACCCTCCCCCCAACACTACCCCCTCCCCCACCGCCCCCACTACCACCCCCCCCCTCCCCTTCACCCCCGCACTATCCAATACCCAACGTCTGTCTCTGTGAGTCCCCCTGCTATTAGTTATCACAGTGTGTGCGAGTCCTCGGCAATCATTTTCTCAAAGTCTAATTCCCTCCAGTTGTTCTGTTTCTATTAAATCTAAAAGAGATCCTATTCCCCCCGGTGAGAGTCTCCATCGAGTCTCTGCATCTTTCACTGAATGGCTTTTACTCTGTGACCACCCCTCTCCCATCCTGAGGAAATTAAACTCGTCTGATTGGACCACAGAAACACGCTGGGCTGAGTGGGGAAAGGTTATTCTTTGGTCCAGAGAATCAGAGGGCAGAATCGTCCCAGTTTTGCAGTAAGTGCGGTGGCGGGCTTAAACAAAGGTGTTTTACCCACCGGCCATAATGGCGGCTTTTCACACCATAGCCTTCACTTCCCTTCTCATTAATTATGCAGCCACAGGAACCACACTGTCTCGCTGGTGGGCAGCCTCTGAATCTCCCGCCATGCCATTACCTCACCGTTTCCTCACTCTGAGTGTCATATCTAAACTGCAGCCGCACACACCGTTCTCAATCTTTGCAGCCCAGGGCTGCTCCAGTGAAGACATGGCCCTGAAAGCCAAGAAGATTTCAGTCACCCGTCACTTTCGGCCTTTCGGAGGCCCTCCCGTGATGTCCTCCATCCCCGCTCTGGCCGCAGGAGGTCCAGCAATCTCACCACTCCAGCTTGGGAGGCGGTGGCAGAGGTGGTCAGTGCCAATGCTGTACACAAGAGGCCGGCCATCCAGTGCAGAAAGATGATGAATGATCTCATCTGTGCAGCCAGGGTAAGACAACCATCTCATCACTCTAAACTCACACACTCACAAGCACATCACACATTCACTGGCATCTCAATCACTGCCAGCTCAAGGGACATCACCACTCACTCTCTCACACACACCTTCACTTCTCCATCTGGCCTCATCCCCTCTGGAGACTGCCTCGTCAGCCCTCAACATCCTGAGGCCACTTGCACAGATCAACACGTTCCCCCCAACACACACCCTGGGATATCCCCCTTCCCGAGTACAGCCCGCACCCTGCAGCCTCTTCCCTTGCCTGAGGCCACTTCTCCCCCTCCCCCAAATAAGCCCTAGCCCTGCAGCCATTGAAAAACCACCCCCACATTACAGCTGGTCTGTAGGGACCTGCTCCTAAAAGTGATGTGGTGCTGTCTGTGAAGCCTGGTGCTGATGACTGTGAGTGCTGCCCGAAGCAAGGTAGGCAAACAAACCTCAAAGTCCCAAGTGAAGTGCCGCTTGCCAGGGGCATGGCGCTAATGTACAGTTGTGAAACACATCCCTGCCCACATGATCCAGTGTGGTGGGGGGGGATGATTCCGGCCAGCAGGGCTTATAATGATGTGCAGATGTAGTAAAATGATGTTCCCAATGTCCCGACGTCATGAAACCGATTTTTGGCCTTCCCGCCATATTGTCCACTCACACCTGCCATGACACCCAATGCCAACAGAGATGGAAAATTCTGGCCCCGGTTTGCTCTCTCAGATGAACATAAACGATCCCACGGCAGGTGAGTTCTCCCCGGTGAACCTGTCGTTATTTATCACTCGGGCATCACTGAAAAAAAACACATTATCTGGCCACCACCATATTGCCATTTGTGGGAGCTTGCTGTGCACAAAATGGCTGCCACGTTTCCTACATTTACAGCAGTGACCGACACTTGAGTAGGATTTCACTGGCCCTCAGTCAGCTTGGGACATCCTGAGGTGGTGAAAGGCACTATAGAAATGCAAGGCTTTCTTTTTCAGTTTCTGCCCCCTTGTCCATGAACTCTGCTTCTCTCTCCACAGATGCTGTCTGACCTGCTGAATGTTTCCAGCATTTCCTGTCTTTATCTGCTTTGGTGATGTTGATTGAGGGATAAACATTGGCCAGGGCACCAGGAAAAACTCCACCCTGTTATTCTACCACCATTGTCCATGGGATCTTTCATATTGGCCCAGGAAGGCAGACATGAACTCGGTTTAACGTCTCTTTTGAAAGCACATACCTCAGGCAGTGAGGCACTCCATTGATACTGCCTCTCTCCGACAGTGCAGCACTCACCACAGGACTGCCACACCATTAATGCAGCACTCCTTCTGTGCTGCCCTTATGATAGTGCAGCACTCCCTCAGTACTGACCCTCTGACAGTGCAGCACCCCCTCAGTACTGTCCCTCTGATAGTGCAGCACTCCTTCACTACTGCTCCTCTGACAGTGCAGCATTCCCTCAGCACTGAACCCCTGACAGTGTAGCACTCCTTCACTAATAACCGTCTGACAGTGCTGCACTCCCTCACTACTGACCCTTTGACAGTGCAGCACTCCCTCACGACTGACTCTTTGACAGTGCGGCACTCCCTCAGCACTGCCCCTCTCACAGTGCAATATTCCCACAGTACTGACCCTCTGGCAGCGCAGCACTCCCTCAGTACTGACCCTCTGGCAGTACAGCACCTAATGTCCCGGCCAATATTTATTCCTCAAACAACATTACTATTACAGGTGATTTGATCGTTATCTCATTTCTGATTGTGGGATCTTGCTGTGCACAAATTGGCTGCAATGTTTCATACATTATCACAGTGACTAGACTTTAACAAAGCTACTTCATCAGTGCTGGACTGGGATGTCCTGAGGTTGTGTAAGGTTCCATAGAAATACAATACTTGCTTTCTTAGCTAATCATGTTAATTATTTCTCCCAAACTCTCTCTGTTCTGATCTCAAGATCTGAATCCTGAACAGTGTCAGAAATTGGTGATTGTAGAAACACAATTGGAAGTTTCAATGAAAGATTTTAGACAAATCTTTGAATGGTAGAGTGCTAATCTGAAGGTCAAACGTACCCAGCATTTGACAAACAGTTTATTCATTATTTATATCTTATCCTCATGTCTCCTGTTTAAATTTTAATAAAGGTGGAATTGTTTCCACTTGAATCTCCAATCATTTCACTTTTCTTATCCTCGGATTGATTGTTTGGTCATTTGCAGAGTAGGGGCATTTTCTACTAACCCTGTCCTGGGGGCTGGATGAACATTTCCAAACGTCTCCCTCGCTGCTCGAGAGATTCTCACTCCGTTAATTCCCCTCCTGTCCCGACGGCAGTTTGATTGTTTTATGCTGTAGTTTTGATTTGATTGGATCTGATCGCAGTGTTAGTCAGGCTGAACATCCTCGACCTTGTGTGTGCTCGAGGCTCTCCACTGTTTTTGACATTCACATTTGCTGTTTTAAACATTTCGAAGGGACTGGATGATGTTGGCCATGACCAGCTGTCTCACCTTGTCCAGAACAGTGGAACCAGAGAACATGACCTGCATTTGAAGGGAGAGAATTCAAAACTAACCTAGGGAATGAAGATTTCACTGAGAGAGTGGCCAGTCTATGGAACAGGCTCTCATCGGAGATGGTGGAAGCTGTTTAGTGTTGATTCATTCAAATTTAAATTAGTGAGATTTCTCTCAGAAAATAGCAAGTGGGGTTCCAGTAATTGGGGACATGACGTGTGGTAAGTGGAGTGTGTTTGGGAAGAACAGGTGAGTTTAGGCCGATGGTTCCTCTCCCACCTTAAACACCTACTCCGTCCCCTACCTTAAACACCCACTCCGTCCCCCACCTTAAACACCCACTTCTTCCCCCAACTTAAACACCCACTCCCTCCCCCACCTTAAACGCCCACTCCCTCATCCACCTTAAATGGCCACTCCCTCCCCCACCTTAAACGCCCACTCCCTCATCCACCTTAAATGCCCACTCCCTCCCCCACCATAAACACCCACTTCCTGCCCTACCTTAAACACCCACTCCTTCCCCCACCTTAAACATCCACTCCCTCCCCCACCTTAAACATCCACTCCCACCCGACCTTAAACATCCACTCCCTCCCCCACCTTAAAGACCCACTCCCTCCCCCACCTTAAAGACCCACTCCCTCCCCCACCTTAAAGACCCACTCCCTCCCCCACCAAAAACACCCACTTCCTGCCCCCACCTTAAACACCCACTTCTTCCCCCACCTTAAATACTCACTCCCTCCCACACCATAAACACCCACTTCCTGCCCCCACCTTAAACACCCACTTCTTCCCCCAACTTAAACACCCACTCCCTTCCCCCACCTTAAACACCCACTCCCTCCCCCACCTTAAATACCTACTCCCTCCCCCACCATAAACACACACTTCCTGCCCTACCTTAAACACCCACTTCTTCCCCCAACTTAAACACCCACTCCCTCCCCCACCGTAAATACCCACTCCCTCCACCACCTTAAACGCCCACTCCCTCCCCCACCTTAAACGCCCACTCCCTCCCCCACCTTAAACACCCACTGCCTCCCCCACCTTAAATACCCACTCCCTCCCCCACCATAAACACACACTTCCTGTCCTACCTTAAACACCCACTTCTTCCCCCAACTTAAACACCCACTCCCTCCCCCACCGTAAATACCAACTCCCTCCCCCACCTTAAACGCCCACTCCTTCCCCCACCTTAAAGACCCACTTCTTCCCCCAAATTAAACACCCACTCCCTGCCCCACCTTAAACACCCACTCACTCCACCGCCTTAAAGGCCCACTCCCTCCCACATCTTAATCACCCACTCCCTCCCCCACCTTAAATATCCACTCCCTCCCCCACCTTAAACATCCACTCCCTCCCCCACCTTAAACGCCCACTCCCTCTCCCACCTTAAAGACCCACTCCCTCCCCCACGATAAACTCCCACTTCCTCCCCTACCTTAAAGACCCACTCCCTCCCCCACCTTAAATGCCCACTCCCTCCCCCGCCTTAAAGAGCCACTCCCTCCCCCACCAAAAACACCCACTTCCTGCCCCCACCTTAAACACCCACTTCTTCCCCCACCTTAAATACTCACTCCCTCCCCCACCATAAACAACCACTTCCTGCCCCCACCTTAAACACCCACTTCTTCCCCCAACTTAAACACCCACTCCCTTCCCCCACCTTAAACACCCACTCCCTCCCCTACCTTAAACACCCACTCCCTCCCCTACCTTAAACACCCACTTCTTCCCCCCAACTTAAACACCCACTCCCTCCCCCACCTTAAACACCCGCTCCCTCCCCCACCTTAAAGACCCACTCCCTCCCCCACCTTAAAGACCCACTCCCTTCCCCCACCATAAACACCCACTTCCTGACCCCCCTTAAGCACCCACTCCTTCCCCCAACTTAAACACCCACTCCCTTCCCCACCTTAAACACCCACTCCCTCCCCCACCTTAAACACCCACTTCATCCCCCACCATAAACACCCACTCCCTCCCCCACGTTAAATACCTACTCCCTCCCCCACCATAAACACACACTTCCTGCCCTACCTTAAACACCCACTCCCTCCCCCACCTTAAATACCTACTCCCTCCCCCACCATAAACACATACTTCCTGCCCTACCTTAAACAGCCACTTCTTCCCCCAACTTAAACACCCACTCCCTCCCCCACCTTAAATACCCACTCCCTCCCCCACCTTAAACGCCCACTCCCTCCCCCACCTTAAACGCCCACTCCCTCCCCCACCTTAAAGACCCACTCCCTCCTCCACCTTAAGCACCCACTTCTTCCCCCACCTTAAATACACACTCCCTCCCCCACCATAAACACACACTTCCTGTCCTACCTTAAACACCCACTTCTTCCCCCAACTTAAACACCCACTCCCTCCCCCACCGTAAATACCCACTCCCTCCACCACCTTAAACGCCCACTCCCTCCCCCACCTTAAACACGAACTTCTTCCCTCACCTTAAACACTAACTCCCTCCCCCACCTTAAATACCCACTCCCTCCCCCACCATAAACACACACTTCCTGTCCTACCTTAAAAACCCACTTCTTCCCCCAACTTAAACACCCACTCCCTCCCCCACCTTAAACGCCCACTCCCTCCTCCACCTTAAACGCCCACTCCTTCCCCCACCTTAAAGACCCACTTCTTCCCCCAAATTAAACACCCACTCCCTGCCCCACCTTAAACACCCACTTCCTCCCCCACCTTAAAGGCCCACTCCCTCCCACTTCTTAAACGCCTACTCCCTCCCCCACCATAAACACACACTTCCTGTCCTACCTTAAACACCCACTTCTTTCCCCAACTTAAATACCCACTCCCTCCCCCACCGTAAATACCCACTCCCTCCACCACCTTAAACGCCCACTCCCTCCCCCACCTTAAACGCCCACTCCCTCCCCCACCTTAAACACGAACTTCTTCCCCCACCTTAAACACCCACTCCCTCCCCCACCTTAAATACCTACTACCTCCCCCACCATAAACACACACTTCCTGCCCTACCTTAAACACCCACTTCTTCCCCCAACTTAAACACCCACTCCCTCCCCCACCTTAAATACCCACTCCCTCCCCCACCTTAAACGCCCACTCCCTCCCCCACCTCAAAGACCCACTTCTTCCCCCAAATTAAAAACCCACTCCCTCCCCCACCTTAAACACCCACTCCGTCCCCCACCTTAAACACCCACTCCCTCCCCCACCTTAAACGCCCACTCCCTCCCCCACCTTAAAGATCCACTCCTTCCCCCACCATAAACACCCACTCCCTCCCATCACCTTAAACACCCACTCTCTCCCCCACCATAAACACCCACTTCCTCCTCTACCTTAAACACCCACTCCCTCCCCCACCTTAAACACCCACTCCCTCACCCACCTTAAAGACCCACTCCCTCTTGCACTTTAAAGACCCGCTCCCTCCCCCACCATAAACACCCACTCCCTCCCCCACCTTAAACACCCACTCTCTCCCCCACCATAAACACCCACTTCCTCCCCTACCTTAAACACCCACTCTCTCCCCCACCATAAACACCCACTTCCTCCCCTACCTTAAACACCCACTCCCTCCCCCACCTTAAACACCCACTTCTTCCCCCACCTTAAACACCCACTCCCTCCCCCACCTTAAATACCTACTCCAGCCCCCACCATAAACACACACTTCCTGCCCAACCTTAAACACCCACTCCCTCCCCCACCGTAAATACCCACTCCCTCCCCCACCTTAAACGCCCACTCCCTCCTCCACCTTAAACGCCCACTCCTTCCCCCACCTCAAAGACCCACTTCTTCCCCCAAATTAAATACCCACTCCCTCCCCCACCATAAACACACACTTCCTGTCCTACCTTAAACACCCACTCCCTCCCCCACCTTAAAGATTCACTCTCTCCCCCACCATAAACACCCACTTCCTCCCCTACCTTAAACACCCACTCCCTCCCCCACCTTAAACACCCACTCCCTCCCCCACCATAAAGACCCACTCCCTCTCGCAGTCTAAACACCCACTCCCTCCCCCACCTTAAAGACCCGCTCCCTCCCCCACCATAAACACCCACTCCCTCCCCCACCTTAAACACCCACTCCCTCCCCCACCTTAAAGACCCGCTCCCTCCCCCACCATAAACGCCCACTCCCTCCCCCACCTTAAACGCCCACTCCCTCCCCCACCTTAAAGACCCACTCCCTCTCCCACCTTAAGCACCCACTTCTTCCCCCACCTTAAATACCCACTCCCTCCCCCAACATAAACACACACTTCCTGTCCTACCTTAAACACCCACTCCCTCCCCCACCGTAAATACCCACTCCCTCCCCCACCTTAAACGCCCACTCCCTCCTCCACCTTAAACGCCCACTCCTTCCCCCACCTCAATGACCCACTTCTTCCCCCAAATTAAATACCCACTCCCTCCCCCACCATAAACACACACTTCCTGTCCTACCTTAAACACCCACTCCCTCCCCCACCTTAAAGATTCACTCTCTCCCCCACCATAAACACCCACTTCCTCCCCTACCTTAAACACCCACTCCCTCCCACACCTTAAACACCCACTCCCTCCCCCACCATAAAGACCCACTCCCTCTCGCAGTTTAAACACCCACTCCCTCCCCCACCTTAAAGACCCGCTCCCTCCCCCACCATAAACACCCACTCCCTCCCCCACCATAAACACCCACTTCCTCCCCTACCTTAAACACCCACTCCCTCCCCCACCTTAAACACCCACTCCCTCCCCCACCTTAAACACCCACTCCCTCCCCCACCTTTAACACCCACTCCCTCCCCCACCATAAAGACCCACTCCCTCTCGCAGTTTAAACACCCACTCCCTCCCCCACCTTAAAGACCCGCTCCCTCCCCCACCATAAACACCCACTTCCTCCCCTACCTTAAACACCCACTCCCTCCCCCACCTTAAAGACCCAGTCCCTCTCGCACTTTAAACACCCACTCCCTCCCCCACCTTAAAGACCCGCTCCCTCCCCCACCATAAACACCCACTCCCTCCCCCACCTTAAACACCTACTCCCTCCCCCACCTTAAACACCCACTTCCTCCCTCACCTGAAAAACCCACCCCCTCCCCCACCTTAAACACCCACTCCCTCCCCCACCTTAATGACCCGCTCCCTCCCCCACCATAAACACCCACTCCCTCCCCTACCTTAAACACCCACTCCCTCCCCCACCTTAAACACCCACTCCCTCCCCCACCATAAAGACCCACTCCCTCTCGCAGTTTAAACACCCACTTCCTCCCTCACCTGAAAAACCCACTCCCTCCCCCACCTTAAACACCCACTCCCTCCCCCACCTTAAAGAGCCGCTCCCTCCCCCACCATAAACACCCACTCCCTCCCCCACCATAAACACCCACTTCCTCCCCTACCTTAAACACCCACTCCCTCCCCCACCTTAAAGACCCAGTCCCTCTCGCACTTTAAACACCCACTCCCTCCCCCACCTTAAAGACCCGCTCCCTCCCCCACCATAAACACCCACTCCCTCCCCCACCTTAAACACCCACTCCCTCCCCCACCTTAAAGACCCGCTCCCTCCCCCACCATAAACACCCACTCCCTCCCCCACCTTAAACACCCACTCCCTCCCCCACCATAAAGACCCACTCCCTCTCGCAGTTTAAACACCCACTTCCTCCCTCACCTGAAAAACCCACTCCCTCCCCCACCTTAAACACCCACTCCCTCCCCCACTTTAAAGAGCCGCTCCCTCCCCCACCATAAACACCCACTCCCTCCCCCACCATAAACACCCACTTCCTCCCCTACCTTAAACACCCACTCCCTCCCCCACCTTAAAGACCCAGTCCCTCTCGCACTTTAAACACCCACTCCCTCCCCCACCTTAAAGACCCGCTCCCTCCCCCACCATAAACACCCACTCCCTCCCCCACCTTAAACACCCACTCCCTCCCCCACCTTAAAGACCCACTCCCTCCCCCACCTTAAACACCCACTTCCTCCCTCACCTGAAAAACCCACCCTCTCCCCCACCTTAAATACCCACTCCCTCCCCCACCTTAAACACCCACTTCACAAACCCACTCTCTTTCCCCACCTTAAATACTAATTTCCTCCCCCACCTTAACCACCCACTTCCTCCCTCATCTGAAAAACCCACTCTGCCCCTCACCTTAAACACCCACTCCCTCCGTCACCTGTTACTGTTGGGCTGGTACTTTATAACCAACAACACACAGACGTCGAGAAGATTTCCTTCCACTCCTCTCACTTGTCTGGCTCGGTCAGCGAGCAATTCACAAACACTGCTTCACATCTTCCTGTCCCCATTCTCCCCCTCCTCACCTCTTCCCTATCATTTTCTCCCCTTCCCCTGCTCCACCCCCTCATGGGGCAGGTTCCACTTAGGCTTCATCTTTAATATTTCAGTAAAAGGTCCCCTCTAATCTCCTGACTGGCCCCGGGGGAACGTCCTGAGCTTTTCCTTCCCAGTTACACAGCAGACCAGGTGGGGACAAGCTCCCCCAGTCACAGCGAACAAACAAACCAGCCTATCCCATCACCGTGCAGGAAAACATCTGTAAGCAGCTGCTCCCGGCGAGTTGGGAAGAGGCTTCTGTTGATGGGATTGAATCAGAACAGGGCCCAGTCCCCGAGTTTGTCTCCCCAGGAATTGAAGCAAGTGTCCAGTCACTGACTCCTGATCATCAGTGGGAGAAGGTGCAAACACTGACTATTATTGAAATTACAATTTTCCTGCACATTCCCAGTCTGGGAGCAAGCGTCACAAACTGAATCACAGCTCATCAGCTCACCCCGAATCACCGGGATTAATGAGAACTGGAAACCCAATTATTAATAAACACATCATTCATTATGTAAATCATTCACACAGCAACTCACCCCAAATCACCGGGATTTGGGAAGAGGCTTCTGTTGATGGGATTGAATCAGAACAGGGCCCAGTCCCCGAGTTTGTCTCCCCAGGAATTGAAGCAAGTGTCCAGTCACTGACTCCTGATCATCAGTGGGAGAAGGTGCAAACACTGACTATTATTGAAATTACAATTTTCCTGCACATTCCCAGTCTGGGAGCAAGCGTCACAAACTGAATCACAGCTCATCAGCTCACCCCGAATCACCGGGATTAATGAGAACTGGAAACCCAATTATTAATAAACACATCATTCATTATGTAAATCATTCACACAGCAACTCACCCCAAATCACCGGGATTAATGAAAACTGGAAACCCAATTATTAATAAACACATCATTCATTACATTAATCACTCACACAGCAACTCATCCCAAATCACCAGGATTAATGAAAACTGGAAACCCAATTATTAATAAACACATCATTCATTATGTAAATCACTCACACAGCAACTCATCCCAAATCACCGGGATTAATGAAAACTGGAAACCCAGTTATTAATAAACACATCGTTCATTATGTAAATCACTCACTCACACAGCAACTCACCCCAAATCACCGGGATTAATGAAAACTGGAAACCTAATTATTAATAAACACATCATTCATTATGTTAATCACTCACTCACACAGCAACTCATCCCAAGTCACCCAGCTGCTCTATATTTCTCTAGTTTCTGTGTTTCTGTGGCTAAAGGGGAGATTGTCTGTTGGACACGGTGCGTACTGACACAACTCCAATCTGGAGAGGTCAGTGTTGCTTTAATGAGTTTGTTAATTAAAGATTCTCCTCACTGTTAAGGGGAATTAATTACACTCAGTGTGACCTTACACCTCTCGCATGGCAGCAGACAGGTGCTGAACACAAACAGTTTGTGAGTTTGTTGAAAATAAGTATAAAGGTGGACCATGACTCGGATATAGTGAGAGAGAAACTGAGGCAGAATCCATCGGAAGAGGAGGCCATTCAGCCCCTCGAGCCTGCTTCACCATTAAAGGTGATCATGGATAATCTGAATCTCATTTCCATTTTCCCACCTTTACTCCAGATCCCTCGAGACCCTTACCCAACGACAAACCACTAATGTCAGTCCCGAAAGCTCTAATTCACCCCAGAATCCACATCTTTGGAAGATAAAGTTTCAAATTTTCACTACCCTTTGTGTGAAGAAGAGTTTCCCAATATCATCCCTGAACATTGATCTTTAATTTTAAAACAAAAACAGAATTACCTGGAAAAACTCAGCAGGTCTGGCAGCGGAGAAGAAATCAGTTAACGTTTCGAGTCTTCATGACCCTTCGGCAGAACTGAAGCATAGTTAGGAGAAAGGTGAAATATAAGCTGGTTTAAGGTGGGGGGGTGCGGGGGGAGAGAGAAGTTGAGGGTGTGGTGATTGTGGAGATAAGCAAGCAGTGATAGGATCAGATAATCAAAAGATGTCACAGACAAAAGGATCAAAGAGGTGTTGAAGGTGGTGATATTGTCTAAGAAAGGTGCTAATTGAGAATGGAAGACAGGACATTCAAGGTACAGCTCTAGTGGGGGTGGGGTGGAAAGACTAACAAAGTTTTACTTTTAGATTTAAAAATAATGGAAATAGGTGGGAAAAGAAGAATCTATATAAATTATTGAAAAAAAAAGGGAGGGGGGAGAAACGGGGTGGGGATGGGGGGAGGGGGAGTTTAAGATCTAAAGTTGTTGAATTCAATATTCAGCCCGGAAGGCTGTAAAGTGCCTAGTCGGAAGATGAGGTGCTGTTCCTCCAGTTTGCGTTGGGCTTCACTGGAACAATGCAGCAAACCAAGGACAGACATGTGGGCAAGAGAGCAGGGTGGAGTGTTAAAATGGCAAGAGACAGGGAGGTTTGGGTCTTTCTTGCGGACAGACCGCAGGTGTTCTGCAAAGCGGTCGCCCAGTTTGCGTTTGGTCTCTCCAATGTAGAGGAGACCGCATTGGGAGCAACGAATGCAGTAGACTAAGTTAGGGGAAATGCAAGTGAAATGCTGCTTCACTTGAAAGGAGTGTTTGGGCCCTTGGACGGTGAGGAGAGAGGAAGTGAAGGGGCAGGTGTTGCATCTTCAGGCGTGGGCATGGGGAGGTGCCATAGGTGGGGGTGCTCTCCCCTTGTCCAGTCCCTTCCCACCTACGTCCGTGATTCCTCTGACACCTTACGTCACATCACAATTTCCAGTTCCCTGGCCCCAACCGCTTCCTCTTCACCATGGATGTCCAATCCCTCTACACCTCTATCCCCCACCAGGATGGTCTGAGGGCCCTTAGCTTCTTCCTTGAACAGAGGCCCGACCAATCCCAATCCACCACTACTCTCCTCCGTCTGGCTGAACTTGTTCTCACACTGAACAATTTCTCCTTTAACTCCTCTCACTTCCTCCAAATAAAAGGTGTGGCTATGGGTACCCTTATGGGCCCCAGCTATGCCTGTCTCTTTATGGGGTATGTGGAACATTCCTTGTTCCGGTCCTACTCCGGCCCCCTCCCACAACTCTTTCTCCGGTACATCGGTGATTACTTCGGTGCTGCTTCATGCTCTCGTCGGGACCTGGAAAAATTTATTAATTTTGCTTCCAATCTCCACCTCTCCATCATTTTCACATGGTCCATCTCTGACACTTCTCTTCCCTTCCTTGACCTCTCTGTCTCAATTTCTGATGATAGACTGTCCACCAATATCCATTACAAGCCTACCGACTCCCACAGCTACCTCGACTACAGCTCCTCACACCCCGCTTCCTGTAAGGACTCCATCCCATTCTCTCAGTTCCTTCGCCTCCGTCGCATCTGTTCTGATGACGCTACCTTCAAAAACAGCTCCTCTGACATGTCCTCCTTCTTCCTTAACTGAGGTTTTCCACCCACGGTCGTTGACAGGGCCCTCAACCGTGTCCGGCCCATATCCCACGCATCCGCCCTCACGCCTTCTCCTCCTTCCCAGAAACATGATAGGGTCCCCCTTGTCCTCACTTATCACCCCACCAGCCTCCGCATTCAAAGGATCATCCTCCGCCATTTCCGCCAACTCCAGCATGATGCCACCACCAAACACATCTTCCCTTCACCCCCCCTGACGGCATTCCGTAGGGATCGTTCCCTCCGGGACACCCTGGTCCACTCCTCCATCACCCCTTACTCCTCAACCCCCACCTATGGCACCTCCCCATGCCCACGCAGAAGATGCAACACCTGCTCCTTCACTTCCTCTCTCCTCACGGTCCAAGGGCCAAACACTCCTTTCAAGTGAAGCAGCATTTCACTTGCATTTCCCCTAACTTAGTCTACTGCATTCATTGCTCCCAATGCGGTCTCCTCTACATTGAAGAGACCAAACGCAAACTGGGCGACCGCTTTGCAGAACACCTGCGGTCTGTCCGCAAGAAAGACCCAAACCTCCCTGTCGCTTGCCATTTTAACACTCCACCCTGTTCTCTTGCCCACATGTCTGTCCTTGGCTTGCTGCATTGTTCCAGTGAAGCCCAACGCAAACTGGAGGAACAGCACCTCATCTTCCGACTAGGCACTTTACAGCCTTCCGGGCTGAATATTGAATTCAACAACTTTAGATCTTAAACTCCCCCTCCCCCCATCCCCACCCCGTTTCTCCCCCCTCCCGTTTTTTTTCAATAATTTATATAGATTCTTCTTTTCCCACCTATTTCCATTATTTTTAAATCTAAAAGTAAAACTTTGTTAGTCTTTCCACCCCACCCCCACTAGAGCTGTACCTTGAGTGTCCTGTCTTCCATTCTTAATTAGCACCTTTCTTAGACAATATCACCACCTTCAACACCTCTTTAATCCTTTTGTCTGTGACATCTTTTGATTATCTGCTCCTATCACGGCTTGCTTATCTCCACAATCACCACACCCTCAACTTCTCTCTCCCCCCGCCCCCCCACCTTAAACCAGCTTATATTTCACCTTTCTCCTAACTATGATTCAGTTCTGCCGAAGGGTCATGAAGACTCGAAACGTTAACTGATTTCTTCTCCGCCGATGCTGCCAGACCTGTTGAGTTTTTCCAGGTAATTCTGTTTTTGTTTTGGATTTCCAGCATCAGCAGTAGCTTTTAGCTTTTTGTTTTTATCTTTAATTTTAAAGTTATGCTTCCTTATTCTGGACACTCCACACCAGGGGAATTAGTTTCTCTCTCTCCAAACTATCAAACTTTGACCACCTCAGTTAGATTGCCCCTCAATCTTCTGAAATTGAAGAAATACAATTCAAGTCAAGACAGCCTGCACAGTACAGCATTCCCTCAGTACTGCCCCTCTGACAGTGCAGCATTCCCTCAGTACTGCCCCTCTGACAGTGCAACACTCCCTCAGTACTGACCCACTGACAGTGCAGCACTCCTTAGTACTGACACTCTGATACTGCAGAACTCTCTCAGCACTGACCCTCTGACAGTGCAGCAGTCCATCAGTACTGACCCTCTGATAGTGCTGCATTCCCTCAGTACTGACACTCTGACAGTGCAGCACTCCTACAGTACTGACCCTCTAATAGTGCAGCACTCCCTCAGTACTGACCCTCTGACAGTGCAACACTCCCTCAGTACTGATCCTCTGACAGTGCAACACTCCCTCAGTACTGACCCACTGACAGTGCAGCACTCCCCCAGTACTGACCGTGTGACAGTGCAGCACTCCCTCAGTACTGACACTCCCACAGTGCAGCACTCCATCAGTAGTGACATTCTGACAATGCAGCACTCTCCCAGTACTGACCCTCTGACAGTGCAGCACTCCCTCAGTACTGACCCACTGACAGTGCAGCACTCCCTCAGTACTGACCCTCTGATACTGCAGAACTCTCTCAGCACTGACCCTCTGACAGTGCAGCAGTCCATCAGTACTGACCCTCTGTTAGTGCAGCATTCCCTCAGTACTGACACTCTGACAGTGCAGCACTCCTACAGTACTGACCCTCTAATAGTGCAGCACTCCCTCAGTACTGACTGTGTGACAGTGCAGCACTCCCCCAGTACTGACCGTGTGACAGTGCAGCACTCCCTCAGTACTGACACTCCCACAGTGCAGCACTCCATCAGTAGTGACATTCTGACAATGCAGCACTCCCCCAGTACTGACCCTCTGACAGTGCAGCACTCCCTCAGTACTGACCCACTGATAGTGCAGCATTCCCTCAGTACTGACACTCCCACAGTGCAGCACTCCATCAGTAGTGACATTCTGACAATGCAGCACTCCCCCAGTACTGACCCTCTGACAGTGCAGCACTCCCTCAGTACTGACCCACTGACAGTGCAGCACTCCCTCGGTACTGACCATGTGACAATCCAGCACTCCCCCAGTCCTGACCCTCTGTCAGTGCAGCACTCCCTCAATACTGACCCTCTTACAGTTCAGCACTCTCTCAGTACTGACCATGTGACAGTGCAG
Source organism: Cetorhinus maximus (assembly GCF_964194155.1). Classification (NCBI taxonomy): domain Eukaryota; kingdom Metazoa; phylum Chordata; class Chondrichthyes; order Lamniformes; family Cetorhinidae; genus Cetorhinus; species Cetorhinus maximus. Next base: position 26,696,208 of record NC_135899.1, on the reverse strand, counting down.
CACTCCATCAGTACTGACCCTCTGACAGAGCAGCACTCCCTCAGTCCTGACCCTCTTCAGAGCAGCACTCCCTCAGTACTGACCCTCTGACAGTGCAGTACTCCCTCAGTACTGCAGTGGGAGTGTCAGCCTACATTATGTTCTTGAGTCTCTGGAGTGACCGTTCTCGTGGCCTTTGGTCCAGTTGAACAATGGAGCTGTTGTGGATTTGGACGGTGAGCTCAGAGTCAGCTCCACCCGAGGGTTTGACTGGGATTCCATTAACTCTTGTGTTATTATGAATCTGGGACAATTCAGACGGATCAACAGGTTGGACAGGTGAATCGAGGCTGAGATACTCAACAAATCCCTGTCAGTTTGAGCCAGAGTTTATACTGCGAGATTCCTGCTGGGATAACACAGTCTGTACAAGACATCTGGAAGATTTCTGAGCTCCACTCACTGTCTATATCGTCAGAGTCTCAGACAGTGAGGAGGACCATCTTCCCTTCCATTGGAAAGCTTCCCGGTGATGTGTTGACAGAGCGCGGTCTGACAGATTTGTGTTGTGATCACAAGCTATAGGTATTTCATACCAAGAACCACTGAACTAGCTCAGCGAGTGAGATCAGCTCACAATCAGCTCCAGTATAAGATTCAGCAAATCACCGCCCTCCAGAGGCTTGGCTTTCAACCTTCACCATTTATTCACGTTAATGGATTCTCTTTGTCAAAACCTAGCTGGAGGGTAAACACTCACACAGGAGAATTGGAATGGGATTCACTGGGAAGTTATATTAATGTCTGCAGGGAATGTTTGGTGAGGTTCGGGAACGTTGGTCTGGATTCAGTCATCAGTCAAAGCCCAGAAGTGGGGGTTCCCAGCTTGAAAGGAGGAAGTTTACACCTGGTCACAAGATGATTACATTCCTTCCCCCTGGCCAAATAAGGGAGATCAACACCCCATCTACAACCTTAAACTTCCATTCCCACCACCATCGGCGCACTGTGGCTGCGGTGCGTACCATTGATAGGATTCACTGTAGCAACTCATCGAGGCTCCTTCGACAGCACCTCCCAAACCTACTTCCTCCACTACCAAGAAGGACAAGGGCAGCAGGTACATGGGGACACCATCACCCCCAAGTTCCCCTCCAGAGTCTCACACCATCGTAAGGCTGTGAGAGGTGCTGTATAAATCCCAGCTCTTTCTCATTATTGGAATTATCTTTTCAAATTTCAGGACAAGTGCAATGATTTTGATCTTTAAGAATCACTTTGCAAAACAGCAGTAATGATAAAAGATGCCCTCTGGATTTAAACTCTCCAAACAAAGGGGAACCTGGGACAGGGGAAGCTGGTTAAGCTCCAGCTGGAGGATTGTGTTCAGTCCTGGGCCCCACATTGTAGGAAGGACGTCAGGGCCTTGGAGAGGGTGCGGAGGAGATTTACTAGAATGGTACCAGGGATGAGGTATTTCAGTTAATGTGGAGAGACTGGAGAAGCTGGGATTGTTCTCCTTAGAGCAGGGAAGATGAGAGGAGATTTGATAGAGGTGTTCAAAATGAGGAATGCTTTGCTGGAGTAAATAAGGAGAAAGTATTTCCACTGGCCGGAGGATTGAAAACCAGAGGACATGGATTTAAGTTAATTGCAGAAGAACCAGAGGCAATATGAAGAAAATACGTCCTACACAGTGAGTTTTTATGAGGTTGAATTTGCTGCCCGAAAGGGTGGTGGGAACAGACCAATCATAACTTTTAAAATAGGATTGGATAAATACTTAAAAAAGGGAAAGAGCCGGGGAGTGGGGCTAATTGGACAGCTCTTTGAAAGAGCTGGCATGGACACGATGGGCTGAGCGGTCTCCTGTGCTGTCACGTTCTATGATTCTAATCTGGTTGTTGAGTTACATTCCCTTTCTGATGAATTTTTCCTCTCTGTTAAGTGCTGGGACACAGAACCAGATTGATTATTCATTATTTAAATGATATTGAATGAAGCATTCTATTGCTGGAGGATTATCAATGCTTTGTAAAAGATCTGAATCAGTTTCAATGTGACTCTCAGCTTGATCCAGGTATCCGATGAATAATTCAACTCCTTCACGGAGTCAGAGGCAAATAATGAGCAGCTCTTCACGCTGGCATCGTTTATCTCCACTTCTGCTCTTTAAAGGTGACACCCGGTGAGATTTGCCCACATTTTATTCTCATATTTACTATAAAATTGATTCACAAATGAAAAATACTGAAGAGAGATAGTTTAAATTGGGAAGAATTTATTTTCACTGGGGTGATGCAGTCTGAGGGAGGATCTGATACAAGCCTTTATGGGTCGGGATAAAACTTCACAGAAGCCAACAGCACAGAAGGAGGCCATTCATCCCATTGTCCCTGTGCCAGCTCTTTGAAAGAGTTATCCGATTAATTCCAATGTCCTGCTCTTTCCCCATGGCTCTGCAAATGTTGCCCTTTCATTCATGTATCCAATTCATATTGGCGTGAGGCAGCAGGCAGGGAGAATGGAGTGGGAACAGGAGGAAGCCATTCAGCCCCTCGAACCTGTTCTACCATTAGATTAGATCATGGGTGATCTGGTACCTCAGTCCCCTTTAGTCCTCTTTGCTCCATAACCCTTCATATGTGCCTCAGCAATGGCTCAGTGGTAGCAATCCCACCTCGGAGGCAGGAATTCATGGGTTCAAAGGTTAAGATGAGAATTTAAACTGAGAGTTGGACGTAAAAGATCCCATGGCGTTGCTGGAAGAAGAGCAGGGGAGTTCTCCCCAATGTCCTGGTGAATGTTTATCCCTCAAGCAGCATCACCTTTTTCCAAGTCGGATCTGGCAGCCGCATTCCAGCGACAACAATAGCAGGTTGCATTTACATAGCGCCTTGAGGAGCATTGTTAAACAATATTGAACACTGAGCCTCATAAGGATACATCAGGGCAAGTGGCCAAATGCTTGGTCAAAGAGGTGGGTTTTAAGGAGCATCTTAAAGGAGGAGAGAGAGGGAGAGGGGGAGAGACAGAGGGGGTTTAGGAAGGGAATTCCAGAGTTTAGGGCCCAGGCAGCTGAAGGCATGGCCACCAATGGAGGAGCGATGAAAAGGGACATTCAAGTGGCCTGAATAGAAGGACAGCAGAGATCTTGGAGGGTTGTGGGGTTGGAGGAGATGGAGGCAGAAATGGGCGAGGTCATAGAGGGATTTGAAAAGTAAGATGAGTATTTTAAAATCAAGACTTTCCTTCACCTGGAGCCAATGTGGGTCAGCGAGCACAGGGGCGATAGGGGAACGGCTCCTGGAACAAGATAAGGCACAGGCAGCAGAGTTTTGGATGACTTCACATTTACACCTCCAACATGTCCCACATTTTAGAATTTATTTGAGTAACTAAACTTTTAAAAGAATTTAATTGGCGGTGAAGTGTTCTGGGACATTCCGAGGTGGTGAAAGGTGCTATAGAAATGCAAATCTTTTCTTTCTTATATTCGAATTCCTGATTCTGCAGGAGGCCCTTTCAACAAACTGTCTGAGATCAAAAGCTCTCCCTCTCCAGCAGCCGATACAGAATCTCTCTCAGTACAAAGATTCCCATTGTCAGGTTTTGTACACTGAGGATGATAAAGTTCTTTGTAGACACAGAAACAAAGCTCTCTCCTCTCTCCAGTATCCTGACATGTTCAGATTACAGATCAGACCTTCAGAAATGATGACAGTTTAATACCTTGGTCACACAGGAAGCTCAGTTAGAGAGATTGTTCCTGTAAATGTTCCAGATGCAGAGTTTAACGTTTCTATTAACTGCAGGCTGCTATTTTATCCTCGCAGCCTAATTAGCCGATGGCTGGGGTCGAGGGTCAACATGGTGTAAACGGGGATAATAAATGAAACCAGCCTCAGTTACCGAGATACAAATGTACATTCAGTCTGTGCGATACCTCAGGGAGAATCCAACCTCCGCTGATTCTATTCATGGAAGAGCCAAAGCTGAGGACTGAAAGCCAGTGATTTGAGAGCTCCTTCGTAACAAGGAGATCTTCTTGAACAGTACAGCGGGGGGAGGCTGGGAGCTGATATCACTCTCCACCAGGGCTTTGAATTGATCAGCTCAATAGAGAGAAACTTTATCTGCTGGTAGGGGAGGCTAGGGCAAAAGGACAGAACCTGGAAATCAGAGGCAGACCATTCAGGAGAGATGTTAGGAAACATTTCTTCACACAAAGGGTGGTGGAATGGTAGAAAATCTCCCACAAGAAGCCCAGTAGATGTTAACTCAATTAATAATGATAAATCTGAGATCGATAGATTTTTACTCTCCAAGGTTATTAAGGAATATGGAGCCAAGGCAGGTTCATGGAATTAGGATACAGATCAGCCATGAGCTCATTGAATGGTAGGCTAGGATTGAGGGGCTGAACGGTCTCTATTGTTCCTATGAATAGTGGAACAGGATCAAGAGGCTGAATGGTCTCTGTTGTTCCTGTGAATGGTGGAACAGGATCAAGGGGCTGAATGGTCTCTGTTATTCCTGTGTTCCTGTGAATAGTGGAACAGGATTGAGGGGTTGAATGGTCTCTGTTGTTCCTATGTTCCTGTGAATAGTGGAACAGGATTGAGGGGTTGAATGGTCTCTGTTGTTCCTATGTTCCTGTGAATGGTGGAACAGGATCAAGGGGCTGAATGGTCTCTGTTGTTCCTATGTTCCTGTGAATAGTGGAACAGGATCAAGGGGCTGAATGGTCTCTGTTGTTCCTATGTTCCTGTGGATAGTGGAACAGGATCAAGGGGCTGAATGGTCTCTGTTGTTCCTATGTTCCTGTGAATAGTGGAACAGGATCAAGGGGCTGAATGGTCTCTGTTGTTCCTATATTCCTGTGCGCTGATGGCGAAGATGGATTCTGATGGTGAGATGGGATTATTAATTTCAATATTTCACTAGTCAGGCCGGGGTAACATCTAACAGGGATTAAAGAAAATGAAATGGAACACAGGGTTACACAAACATAATCTGAGTCTCAATCATCAGGGAGATTAAAATATAGAGAGAATAGAATGACTATCTCAGTGAAAGAAAGAATGCAGTGGAGAAAGAGGATGAATCGGATGAAACCCTGACTCGGGAATCCCTGACTCTGAAATTTATTGGCCTGTTTATTACCGTCCCTCGTGGATTTAATTGTTCGTGTGTGGAATTCGATTATGGGACAAGATCAAACAACAACTTGCATTTATATAGCGCCTTTAAGGTAGGAATTCATCCCGAGGTGCTTCACATGAGTGTTAATCAGACAAAAAATGACACCAAACCACATAAAGGGATATCAGAACAGGTGACTAACAGCTTGATCAAAGGGGCAGGTTTTAAGGAGACTCTTAAAGGAGGAGAGAGAGCTAGAGGGTCAATTGGAAATTTCAAAACAAAATTTGACAAGTCTTTGCTTCATGGAAGTTTTAAGGGTTACAAAACCAAGGTGGGTGGTTGGAGTTAAGATACAGATTAGCCATGAACAAACTGAATGGTGGATCAGGCTGCAGGGCTATATGGCCTCCCCCCTGTTCCTATGTTCCGATATTGTTTGTGGAAGCTTGCTATGCACTGATTGGCTGCCGTGTTTCCTACATCACAACAGTGAACTCACTTCAATGACCAGTCATTGGCTGGTCATCGCTTTGAGATGTCCTGAGGTGGCGTAAGGTGCTATAGAAATGCAAGTCCTTCTTTTATAGAAGAGGGTATTGTAGTAAATCCACAAACCTCCCCGAATTCTCCAGTTTGTCATTTTCACCTCAAACCCTTCACTTTCTAACACTTCAGTGAATAGAAACCTATCTGCGGTTAAAATGTCAGATTGTTCTTTGTTATATTTATTGCACCATTTCTGTACAGTGACTCTTGAGTTAAGAAACCTTAAGGGACTGACTGGAATCTGTGAAGCTATTAAACCTGAGCTGCCACAGACTCTGAGCAGGAAATCATCACCCAGACCATAATACCAGTTTGTGAGCACCGTCCCCGTAAATAAACCTCAGCCTCATGCTGGCTGTTAAATAATGGAAAGGGTCATCAGAAACTGTGAGCAATGAGGCAGAAAGCAGCAATAAATTCCCCCAATTATGAAAAGGAAAACCGTGACACTAAAATTAAAGATGCTGAGCTCAGTCAGTGAGAAAAGGAAAAGGTTGTTCGCAGGAGAAATTGAATTATCTCTGAGCCGCCTCACAATCTGCTCAGAGCTGCTGTCAGAGTCTGTTGGAGTTTAACAGCATCAGAGAATCAGGCAACACAGGTGAAGGCCATTCAGCCCATTGTGCCTGTGCTGGCTCTTTGAAAGAGCTATCCAATCAGCCCCACTCCCCTGCTCTTTCCCCATCGACCTGCAAATTGTTCCTCTGCAAGTATTTATCCAATTCCTTTTTGAAAATTATTATTGAATCTTCTTCCACCTCCCTTTCAGACAGTGCATTCCAGATCACAACAACTTGCTGTGTAAAAATGTGTTCTCCTCGTGTCACCTCTGGTCCTTTTGTCACCTATGTCCTCTGGTATACCGGAATTTTCCAGATTTAATGAGTGGTCTCCTCCATTCAGATATTTGAACGTATATTCCCTTATAACTGTCTTGGATGTCCCTGTATCCACCTTCATTCGGATGGGTTTCTCATTGACTTTCACTGTCACATAGTTTGGCTCTGTTATAACCATTTTTAAGTTATTTAATGAGTAAATACCTGACTCTGCTTCCTCTGGTTCCTCTATTATGTGGATTTCACAATTTCTACCTTTTCGCTTAAAGTTTTGTCTTTATCTGTCTTTACAACATCGCATAATGTGCCCATTGTGATGGCAATAGAAGCACTCGATTCTTTTAAATTGTCATTCGCTTGCAGGCTGCCTGGTTGCATTTCTGTTGTTCTTATGGTGGGTTTTCTCTGTTAAACCATTGCTTTTTGCTGGTCTGTTAATGATGGCTGTTTCCTGCCTTTCTGCGGAGCCCTGCGCTACCGCGCCATTCCTAACTGGTGCTTCCCTCCCGATGCGAAGGACGGCACCATTTTGTGCTCCCTTGATTGCTTCTGAATCCTTGGCTGCGCTCTCCATTGCGCCAACTCCAGCACCTTCCTGAAGTCTAAATTCGTTTCTGACAACAACCTTTTTTGAATGGCGTCTTCATTAATCCCACATCCTAATCGGTCTCTTAACATGTCATTAATCGATGTCCTGAACTCACAGTGCTCTGTCAGCTGTTTTAAGGCTGCTACATTGCAAGTGACTCTCTCTCCAGGGGCGCGACACCTCGAATTGAATTTAAAATGCTGCGTTGTTACTGAGGGTTTCAGCTGAAAGTGGCTTTTCACAAGATTCACCAATCATCAAAGCTCTTGGAATCTGGGGCGTTGGGTGCCGTTGGACCACGAATTAGGCCGTACGTTTTACTGCCGCACGTTGATAAGAGGATCGCCCGCCTCTTCTCCTCCCCCGATATGTCTTTGGCCAAAATGAAGAATGCAAGGCATTCAATATAATGTGACCAGTCATCGGTGGTCTGATCAAACAGGTTGATACGGTCAAACTGTGGCATACTGGAGGGAGATAACTTCGACGACTATGATGAGGGCTATACTTACAATCGCCTTGCAAGGTACGGCTGATTTACTTCTCTTTAATTTCTGCGGCTTTCCTTGGTGTCATCGGCTGGTTGTGTTTTGCCTCATGGCCAGTAGTTATGTTCCTTCTATCAATCGCTGTGCTCAGCGAACACGGTAGCTCGCCTACCTACTGGTGAGTGAGTTGGTTATCAAGAAGACGAGGACGAAGAGACCAATGTAAGATGAAGCACACGCTGTTTATTAACATAAGAAACAGAGCAACCGTGCTCGCTGTTCAAAGCCACCCGAAAGAAGGAACGTAACAACTGGCGACGAGGCAAAACACGACCAGTCAGGGACACCAAAGAAAGCAGCAGAAATTAAACCGAAGTAAATCAGCCACACCTTGTAGGTGCTTCTCAAACCAAAACCTATTCTAAAACTACTGATTAATAATGTAGCCCGCGTGACACAGCAATTGGGTAATACAGTCACATGGTCAATCTGCTCACATTCACTTAAAGATGTATTGCACCTCATATTACCATACCCACACACTCAGAGGGAAGTAGGATCCCAGTAATATACATCTCAGTATCTGTGTGAACAGTATAGAATCACACAGGGTCACCCACACACTCAGGGGGAAGGAGGTACCCCAGTAATACACATCTCAGTATCTGTGTGAGCAGTATATAATCACACAGGATCACCCACACACTCAGAGGGAAGGAGGATCCCAGTAATGCACGTCTCAGTATCTGTGTGAACAGTATATAATCACACAGGATCTTCCACACACTCAGAGGGAAGGAGGATCCCAGTAATATACATCTCAGTATCTGTGTAAACCCATGACTCTGTCTCCGATCGAAGCTGCTCACGATACGTTTGATCTACAATTCTCTCAATCCTGTTAATTTCTGCTTCCTTGAGACAGTGACAGACTCACACTGACACTCTCAGTAACACCAAACCTCCAGGTTCCAGCTCTCCTTCCAAAACAGGAACTGGAGGAGGCCCTTCAGCCCCTCAAGCCTATTCCATCATTTGTAGAAACAGGAGGAGGCCATTCAGTCCCTCAAGCCTATTCCATCATTCGTAGAAACAGGAGGAGGCCATTCAGTCCCTCGAGACTGTTCCACCATTCATAGAAACAGGAGACCATTCAGCCCCTCAAGACTTTTCCACCATTCATAGAAAGAGGAGGAGGCCATTCAGCCCCTCAAGCTTGTTCCATTATTCATAGAAACAGGAAGAGGCTATTCAGCCTCTGAAAGCTGTTTGAAAATTCATCGGGGGAGGAGGAGGAGGCCATTCAGCCCCTCAGGACTGTTCCACCATTCATAGGAACTCAAAGTGACCAAAACCCAGGGGCATAAATATAAAATAGTCACTAATAAATCGAATAGGGAAGTGAGGTGAAACCTTTTTATCCAGAGAGTGGTGAGAATGTGGAACACCCTAGGCCACTGGGAGTGGTTGAGTCGAATACGATACAGTTACAGGTAAGTTTGATAAACACATGAGAGAGAAAGGAGTAGGGGGATATGCTGATAGGGTGAGACGAAAGGGGGGGTGGGAGGAGGCTCATGTGGAACATAAACACTAGCATGGGCCAGATTGGCCGAATGGCCTGTTTCTGTTCTGTAACTTCTCCAGGCATTTGAATGATTCCAATTACACACATTCCCCGAAGTGCCTCCGATCAGCCACAGGGTGACGATTGGAAGTGAATTTATTCCCAAAGAGAGATTGCACTGTGTGTTCATTACAAAATGCAGACACCTCAACAGCCCATAACCATGCTCAACCACACCCTGTCAGCGCTATTACTTCAATTCATGCTTCATTTTAATGGATAAACAGTGTTTTAAACTGCGCTCCCTGACACACTCAGTAAGGAGACTGTGAGCCACTGTGACCGGTCCCAAAGGAGGCTCGTGCCCCTGATCTTGGCCAGCCCGTAGCCCAGGCCCAAAGGCTGGGGGAGGCCCATCATTTCCTGCTCCGCTTTCTGATCAGAACCTTTGTTTTCAATCAATGGGCCTCAATCACAGGCTTTGGGCCTGTGGAGAAAACAATTTCCACTCAAGAGGAGTGGGTTGGAGTGAGCTGGAGACTGGTGGCCATTACCTGGAATGCCGACATAATTGCGAAATATGAAATTACACGGCCAGACTGAGTTCCTGTGAGCGAGTCAGATCTCGGATTTCCTTCTAACGGTCGTGTTCAGTCGCTCAGGGGAAAGGGGAATCTTTTATTAAAGATTCTCCATACGATCTACAGCCACTTTAATCTCCTGCATGGCCATTAGATCTTCCAGTAGGTAAAAAGTAAAATAATATAATTGTAATGCGATATATTGGAATGTGTTGGAAGCATAGAATCATAGAATGAGACAGCACAGGAGGAGACCTTCAAACTGTGTCCTCTGGCTATATTGATCTTCCTGTCGCTGGAAACAGATTCCCCTTATTTACTCTGTCAAATCCCTTCACGATTTTGAACAGTTTACGATTACAGAATCACAAAATTGTTACGGTGCAGAAGGAGGCCATTCAGCCCATCGTGTCTGCATCGGCTCTGCGAATGAGCATTATGACTCAGTGCCATTCTCCTGCCTTTTCCCCTTACCACTGCCCATTGTTCCTATTCAAATAATCACCCAATGCCTCCTTGAACGTCTCGACTGAACCTGCCTCCACCGCACTTCCAGGCAGTGCATTCCCGACTTGACCCGCTCGCTGTGTGAAAAGTTTTTTTCTCACATCACATTTGCTTCTTTTGCAAGTCACTTTAAGCCTGTGCCCTCTCGTTCTCGATCCCTTGACGAGGGATATCGTTAAGATATCCTTATCTTAAACCTCCTCTTAACCTTCTCTGCTTTAAGGAGAATAACCCCAGTTCCTCCAGTATCTCCACATTAACTGAAGCCCCTCGCGCCTGGTACTATTTTAGCGAATCTCCTCCGTACCCTCTTCAAGGGCCTGAAATCGTTCCTAGAGTGTGGAGCCCAGAATTGGACACAATACTCCAGTTGGGGTCTAACCAGTGATTTATAATTATAATCTAATATCAATGTAATGTAGATAGAGTAATTATGGGGAAACTGTTTCCAGTGGCAGGAGGGTCAGTAACCACAGGACACAGACTGAAGGTGATGGGCAGCGGAACCAGAGGGGGAGCTGAGTAGAATATTTTTTTTACGCATTGAGTTGTGATCCAGAATGCGCCGCCTGAAAGATTCAATAATAACTTTCAAAACAGAATTGGGTAACTAATTGAAAAGGAAATATTTGCAGGGTCGTGGGGAAAGAGCAGTGGAGTAGGAGTCATTGGAGAGCTCTTTCAAAGAGCCAGCACAGGGATGATGGGCTGAATGTCCCCCTTCCGTGCTGTGTGATTCTCGGATTCTAGGATATATGATTGTAATGTAATCGAATTGATGTTCGACTGTGGGGAAAGGGCAGTGATTATTGAATTGGTCACTGGTGCTGTGCGATGGGTTAAAACCCTGTTAACATTGAATTCTCGACACTGAACAAAGCATCAACATCACTGCCACAGCCAGGAGCCTGTCTCAAATACACAAGTTATCCTGAAGTTATCCTGACTTTGTAGGAGTAAAGAATGGGGAGTTAGACTGCAGCCTCTGCTCCCAGTGCTGCGGGAAATGTCGTTGATCAGATTCAGTGGAGCTGTATGGAATTGTCTGTTGCTATGGGTACAGGAAGACGTGTTGTGATATTGTTAAACACTCCCCCAGCCCTATTAGATTCCTTGAATCTAATCAAGTTCGCTCGGAGACAAGTTTGCAGCTCCTCGCCTGTTGCTGGGTTTGGTGAATGTTGCAGCTAATTGGCTGCTTCCTGGGTTGTCCTGAGTGAGATCCATCTCCTCAGACTGGGCTGCTTGTGTCCCCAATACAAACACCCCCTGGGACATGAGAGCCAATTCACCCATCACTCACAACACCTCAGGAGAAAATCTCCCTCCTTTGGACCCGAACGTGTCAATAAACCCTGATCACTGAGAAAACCATCACCAGGAAACAATCAGTGACATCCCAATGTGAGCCCGGGGTAATGGAGATCTTCCAATGCTGATTCTCTGATGTACTGGGTGATCAATAAATGCAGGAGCAGAGAGAAGGTATGGAGGAGATTTAATCAAGGTGTTCAAATTCATGAGGTATTTTGATGGACTAATTAAGGAGAAACTGTTTCCACTGACAAGAGGGTCGGATTCAAACAGGAATATTCAAAAGAGAATTTGATAAATACTTGGGAAAAATTGCAGGCCTATGGGGAAAGAGCAGGGGTCTGGGACTAATTGGATCATTGTAATAAACTGGGCGTACTGGACAGGTTTCTTACTTGAAACAGATAACTTTATTTACAGAGCCCTTGTAGAAGCTCCATGCTTGAACTAGGTCCACGACTAGAAAGTTCCGCCCCTAAGATTACCCATCCTTCGGGCTGATTCGTCAGTACAATCACGTGACCCCAAAAGGCAGTAGGAAAAGTTTTACCTGCATTCACTGCAATCACTCTTTCAAAGCTCCAACGCAAGCATAATGGACTGAATGGTCACCTTCTGTGCTGTGATTCTCTGTATGTAAATACTCTCCACATCAGCGAGCCGGTGACAGACAATGTCAATGATCCAGAGTGTGTCTGTCACAGTTCGGGTTTTTTTTACTCTGGATATTGCCTGTTTCAGTGACAGTGCTAAATCCCATGAGTGGGCTCAATGTCCCCTATGATCCGGAGAGCACAGTTTCCTGCCCCATATCTAGTTAAATGATGACAGGACTTGGAGCTGATAAGAGAGATCCTTCTTCTGCTCACCACAGGCAGGGCTCAGGGCCAACACACAATTGGTTTCATCTTTAACTAAAAGGAACTGAATTTGTCCTTCACCTGGAGAGCAGGCAACTTCAAACTATATTTTACAAAAAATACAGGAATAAACAGGGCACAATGTTTACAATGGGAAACCAGGGAGCACAAAGTGAGAGAGAAAGAGTTAGAATGAGAGCCTGAGACAGAGAGAGATAGAGGCAGAACAAGAGGCAGAGACTCGGAAACAGAAAGACAGAGGGCAAGAGAGAAAGAGAGCGAGAGAGAGTGACAGAAACAGAATCAGAGTGAGATAGAGACAGCGCAAGAGGACAGAGAGAAACACAGAGAGACAAAGAGAGGGAGACCGAAAACACAGAGACAGAGAGCAGAGAGAGAGAGAGAGAAAGAGAAAGTGTCAGAAACAGAGGTCTAGAGACAGGGCAAGAGAAAAACAGATAAACAGCAAAAGACTGACAATGAAAGAAACAAAGAGAGACAACGAGATATAGAAACACAGGGAGACCAAGCGAGAAAGAGATATGCCAACAGAGGGGGAGGAGAGAGAGAAAGAGGGAAAGAGAGTGAGACAGAGAGAGGGAGATGGGAAGAGAGAAAGAGAGAGAGAGATGGAAAAGGGGAGACAGTGAGAGAAAGATAGATAGAGACAGAGAGCCATAGCAGGAGAAAGACAGAGAGAGCGAAAGAAAGACAGATTGAGAGACAGCACACATTGCTTATTTTATTGCTGTTTGTGGGGTCTTGCTATGCACACGCTTCAAAAGTACTTCATTGGCTGCGAGGAGCTTTGAACAGATCCACCCTGAGGGCAATGAAGGGTTAACTTGACTGGGATTAGAAGGGTGAACAATCTCATGGTGTCTAGGGATGGACAATAAATCTCGGCCTGGCAGCTATGTCCCTATCCCCAGAATCAATGTTTTAAAATGCTAATGGCACAAAACATGAGAACTCAAACATATGGCGAATGTTGATGTTAAATAATTGATTCTGATTATCAATGGATGTGGAATATATAAACCTGACACTAATGTCACCGTATAAACTGCCTCTTCATTCCAATGTCTGGTGAATTAATGTGGTGCGTGAGAATCTTTAATCAGTTTGCAAGGTATAAATATTTAACACACAAACCTCAAAGTTCACTCTAACAGATGGTGGAGAACAAATGATGTTGTGCGAGTTGTAAGAATGAATTGGTGTTGAAGTTTCTCACCCTGGAGGCAGTTTAAGCCTTGGTTTAACGTCTCATCCTGAGGTCAGAAATGCATCTGTCGGGGGGAGTGTTACTGTGGTGGGGAAAGAGACACTCTAGGCTGCCCTGTCTGCGGGTCAGGGGGAGCGCAATGAGGGTGATGTTTATTCATCCCCTGATGCCTCAGTGTAAAAGTCATTGATGAACATCGAAAGCTTTGGGCCATTTGAGAGACACCAGAGGGAGTGATAGAAATGTGACTCTATCCGTTACAGAGCGTGTCTCATGGTGAGGCCTGTACTACACTCAGCTCATGATATATTGTCTATGTTTAACATTCAGTCCTAACACACTGACATTTACAGAATCAAACATCCACATCTTTCACCAGCGAACAGCTGTAGGCAAACAGGCTCAGCACTGTTAGTCGGACGGTACCGATAGAGTGCTGCACTGTCAGAGAGTGAGTACTGAGGGAGTGCTGCACTGTCAAAGAGTCAGTGCTGAGGGAGTGCTGCACAGTCAGAGGGTCAATACTGAGGGGGTGCTGCACTGTCAAAGAGTCAGTGCTGAGGGAGTGCTGCACTGTTCCTTACATCCTGTTCAATCTTCTGACATGCCACCTGTCTTTGCACAATTATATGCTTTTTCTGGAATGCTGTTTTTGGCTGCAGTCGAGTCCTTCATTTGGAGTTTGATGACTGAGGGAGTTTAAGGGTTAAATTAAGGGTTAAATTCTATCTAAAGTCTAGTCTTTCTTAATTTAGCAATTAACTAAAAGCTGCTGTTAGGGTTGGAAGAAGGTGAGTTTTAGTCCAGCCTTAAAACAGGGCTCAAACAGGCTCAGCTTGCAGCTGCAACTAGTTAATTAGATAACTGGCTTAATCAGGTTTTCAGAGGCTATGTTCAGAGAGTATGAAAGTAGGCTATCTTATAGTGCTGACTTTGTCTGCACTGGACTGCTGTTTTTGGCTGCAGTTGAGTGCTTCAGTTGGAGTTTGGTGACTGAGGGAGTTCAGTGAGAAGGGAGGAGGTGCTCCTTTCTTTTTCTACCTCTCAGAAGGAAGAGCGGTGACCTTGGTAAGTAGGAACTGGCGAGTAAATTAGAAAAGTGCAATATTTTTAAGCAAGTTGCTATACTTGTATTAAACTGAGAAGTGCCAGGAATAAGGGAAATTTAGGGCCAATATAATAAAGTAATATAAATAATCCAAAGTAGAATAAAGTTAATGTAAGGGAAGTAGAGTTAAGACATGGAGGGCAGCTCAGTCAAGTGGAATGTGTGTTCTGTAATATGTGCTAAGTCATGGATGTTACCAGTGTCCTAGCTGACCACATGTGCAGGAAGTGCCGTCAGCTGCAGAAACTTGAGCTCTGGGTTTCAGAGCTCGAGCAGTGACTGGAGTCACTGTGGTGCATCCATGAGGCTGAGAGCTATGTGGATAGCTCATTCAGGGAGGTGGTCACATCACAGCTTAATAGTCTGGAGACAGAGAGTTAATGGGTGACTACCAGGCAGTCCAAGAGAAGTAGGCAAGTAGTGCAGGAGTCCCCTGGGGTCCTGCTCACAAATTGGTTTTTCATTTTGGAAGCTGGTGAGTGTGCTGGTTCCTCAGAGGAGTGCAGTCAGAGCAAAGTTTATGGCACCACGAGTGGCTCGGCTGTACAGGAGGGGAGGCAGAAGAAAGGAAGAGCTATAGTGATACGGGGTTCATTGGTTAGGGGAACAGACAGGTGTTTCTGTGACTGTAGACGTGACCCCAGGATGGTATGTTACCTCCCTGGTTCCAGGGTCAAGGATGTCATAGAGCGGCTGTCAGACAATCTTCTGGGGGAGGGTGAACAGCCAGAGGTCATGGTCCACATTGATACCAATGACTTAGTTAGGAAGGGGGATATGGTCCTGTAACCTGAATTTAGGGAGCTAGGTAGAAAATTAGCAAGCATGTAGTAATCTCCGGATTACTCCCAGTACCATGTGCCAATGAGTACAGAAATAGGAAGATAAGGCATATGAATACATGGCTGGAAAGATGGTGCAGGAGGAAGGGCTTTAGATTCCTGGGAGACTGGGACTGGCTCTGGGGGAGATGGCACCTGTACAAGCCGGATGGGTTGCACCTGAACAGAGCAGAGACTGATTTCCTTGCAGGGCATTTTGCTAGCGCTGTCAGGAGGGCTTTAAACTAACTCAGCAGGGGTATGGGAACCAGGAGAAGATATTAGAGAGGAATACCAGGGTGCACAAAATATTGGGAGGGATGATAGCACTAGTATAGAGAATAGTAAGTTAATAGGTAAAGTCGGGGTAAGGGAGAAAGTAACAAAATCTAAATTAGGGTTACTGTGCATGTATGTGAATGTACGGAGTACAGTAAATAAGATTGGGGAGTTACAGGCACAGATTGCCATGTGGAAATATGATGTTGTAGCGTAACAGAGACGTGGTTCAAGGAAGGGTAGAACTGGATGTTAAATATTTCTGGCTATAAGGTGCTCAGAAAATATAGGAAAGGAAGGAAAGGAGGAAGGGTGTTGGTGTTGGTTAAGGAGACTATTGCAGTGTTGGGGAAAGAGGATGTCCCAGAGGGTTCAAGGACAGAATCAATTTGGCTAGAGCTAAGGAACAAAAAGTGTGCAATTACATTTCTCGGTGTAGTCTGTAGACTGCCAAATAGTGAGAAGGACGTAGAAGAACAAATCTGCGGGAGAAACTACAGAGAGATGCAGGCATTATGGAGTAGTTATAATGGGGGACTTTAATTACCCAAATATAGACTGGGACAGTGGTAGTGTAAAGGGTGTAGAGGGGCAAAAGCTCCTAGATTGTGTTCAGGAGAATTTTCTACAGTAGCATGTGTCCAATCCAACTAGAAAAGACACACTGTTGGACCTGGTTCTTAGAAATGAGGTGGGCCAAGTAGATCAAGTGTCAATGGCGGAACATTTAGGAGACAGTAATTATTGTACATTTTAGGCTGATGATAGAAAAGGACGATAGGCAATACAGAATAAGAATAATTAACTGGACAAGAGCCGATTTTGATGGGGCAAGACGGAACTGGGCCAGATAGACTGGAATGACAGATTGGTGGGAAAAACTGTAGCTGAACAATGGGCTACCTTCAAAAAAGAATTGGTTCAGGCACAGTCAAGGTATATTCCATTGAAAGGGAAAGATAGGGCAAACAAATCCAGAGCTCTCTGGGTGAAAGAAGAGATAGAAATTAAGATAAAGAAAAAAAGTGCGCTTATGACAGGTGTCAGGTAGAAAATACAATTGAGAACCAAGAGGAATACAGAAGGTTCAGAGGGAAGGTGAAAAAGCATATTAGAGAAGCAAAGTTGGATTAAAAGAAAAGACTGTCAGCCAACATAAAGGGGAATCCCAAAGTCTTCTATCATCACATAAATAGTAAAAAGGTGCTAAAAGGAGTGGGGCCGATTCGGGACCTAAAAGGGAATTTACACATGGACAAAGCGGCCATGGCTGAGGTATTAAATGAATACTTTGCATCCATCATTACCAAGGAGGTAGATGCTACCCAGGCCATGGAGACAGATGAGGATACTAGGAGGGTTCAAAACTGACAAGGAAGAAGTGTTGAATAGACTGTCGGTTTTTAAAGTTGACAAGGCACCGGGACCGGATGAGATGCATCCAAGGATATTGAAGGAAGTGAGAGTAGAAATTAAAGGGGCACTGGCCATGATCTTTCAGTCTTCCCTAGACTCAAGGGTGGTGCCAGAGGACTGGAGAATTGCAAACATTACGCCCTTGTTCAAAAAAGGTTGTAAGGATAAGCCCAACAATTACAGACCTGTCAGTTTAACTTCAGTGGTGGGCAAGATTGTAGAAACAATTATTCGGGATAGAATTGATATTCACATGGAAAAATATGGGTTGATAAGGGAGAGCCAGCATGGATTTCTAAAGGGAAAATCATATTTAACTAGCTTGCTGGAGTTTTTTGAAGATGTAATGGCAAAGATCAATGAGAGTAATGCTGTTGATGTGGTGTACATGGACTTTGAAAAGACATTTGACACACGCCACACAACAGACTTGTGAGAAAAGTTATTGCTCATGGAATTGCTTTGTGTCCCAGACTGCTGAGGGCGGCAAGGGAGGAGATCGCAGGGGCTCTGACCCATTTTTTAAATTCCTCTCTTGCCACGGGGGAAGTGCCAGAGGACTGGAGAACAGCTAATGTGGTTCCGCTATTTAAGAAGGGTTGTAGAGATAAGCCAGGGAACTACAGGCCAGTGAGTCTCACGTCAGTGGTAGAGAAACTATTGGAGAAAGTTCTGAAGGAGAAAATCTATCTTCACTTGGAGAGGCCAGGTTTGATCAGGGATAGTCAGCATGGCTTTGTCAGAGGGAGGTCGTGCCTAACAAATTTGATTGAATTTTTTGAGGAGGTGACCAGGTGTGTAGATGAGGGGAGTGCAGTTGATGTAGTTTATATGGATTTCAGCAAAGCCTTTGACAAGGTCCCACATGGGAGACTTATAAAGAAGGCAAATACACATGGGATACAGGGTAATTTGATAAGGTGGATTCAAAATTGTAGGAGACAGAGGGTGATGACAGAAGGATGCTTTAGTGACTGGAAGCCAGTGTCCAGTGGCGTACCACAGGAATCTGTGCTCGATCCCCTATTATTTGTCATTTATATAAACGACATAGATGACTATGTGGGGGGTAGGATTAATAAGTTTGCAGATGACACAAAGATTGGCTGGGTGGTTAACAGTGAGGTTGAGTGCCATGGGCTACAGGAAGATATAGATGGGATGGTCAAATGGACAGATAAGTGGCAGCTGGAATCCTGAAAAGTGTGAGGTGATACACTTTGGAAGGAGTAATTTGACAAGGAAGTATTCAATGAACGGCATGACACTAGGAAGTTCTGAGGAACAAAGGGGCCTTGGCGTGTGTGTCCATAGATATCTGAAGGCAGAGGGGCATGTTAGTGGGGTGGTGAAAAAGGCATATGGGACACTTGCCTTTATCAATCGAGGCATAGATTACAAAAGTAGGGAGGTCATGTTGGAGTTGTATCGAACCTTAGTGAAGCCACAGCTGGAGTACTGTGTTCAGTTCTGGTCACCACATTAGAGGAAGGATGTGATTGCATTGGAGGGGGTGCAGAGGAGATTCACCAGGATGTTGCCTGGGATGAAACATTTTAGTTATGAAGAGAGGTTGGGCTGTTTTCGTTGGAGCAGAGAAGACTGAGGGGCAACCTGATCGAGGTGTATAAGATTATGAGGGGCATGGACAGGGTGGATAGGGAGCAGCTGTTCCTCTTAGTTGAAGGGTCAGTCACAAGGGGACATAAGTTCAAGGTGAGGGGCAGGAGGTTTAGGGGGGATGGGAGGAAAAACTTTTATACCCAGAGGGTGGTGACGATCTGGAATGCACTGCCTGACAGGGTGGTGGAGGCGGGTTGCCTCACATCCTTTAAAAAGTACCTGGATGAGCACTTGGCACATCATAATATTCAAGGCTATGGGCCAACTGCTGGTAAATGGGATTAGGTAGGTAGGTCAGGTGTTTCTCACGTGTCGGTGCAGACTCGATGGGCCGAAGGGCCTCTTCTGCACTCTGACTCTGTGATTCTGTGAATAAAAGGGACAGTAGCAACGGGGGTAAAAAATTGGCTGAAAAATAGGAAGCAGTGAGTAATGGTCAATGGATATTTTAAGGGCTAGAGGAAGGTTTGCAGTGGAGTTCCCCAGGGATTGGAATTGGGACCCTTGCCTTTCCTGGTACATATTAATGATGTAGATCTTGGTGTGCAGGGGACAATTTCAAAGTTTGTGGATATTATAAAGCTTGGGAGTGTTGTAAACTGCGAGGAGGACGGTGTGGAACTTCAAGAGGACATAGACAAGTTAGTGGAGGGACAGATAGGTGGCAGATGAAGTTCAATGTGGAGAGGTGTGAGGTGATGCATTTTGGTTGGAGGAATATGGACAGACAATATAAAATAAGGGGTGAAATTTTGAAGGGTGTGCAGGAGCAGAAAGACTTCGATGCATATGTGCATAGATCATTGAAGGTGGCAGGACAGGTGGAGAGAGCAGTTAATACAGCATGTAGTATCTGGGCTTTATTAATAAGGGCATAGAGTACAAGAGCAGGGAGGTTATGCTGAATTTATATAAGGCCTCAGCTGGAATATTGTGTACAGTTCTGGGCGCCACATTATAGGAAGGATGTGAACATATTGGAGAGAGTGCAGAAGAGGTTTACAAGAATGGCTCCAGGGATGAAAAACTTCAGCTTTGAGGATAGATTTGAGAGGTTGGGACTGTTCTCCTTGGAGAGAAGGCTAAGAGGAGATTTGATAGAGATGTTCAAAATCATAAGGAGGCTGGACAGAGTAGAGAAGGAGAAGCTGTTTCCGCTCGTAAAAGGATCAAGAATGAGAGGGCACAGATTTAACGAGATTTGCAAAAGAAGCAAATGTGACGTGAGAAAATACTTTTTCACACAATGAGTGGTTTGGGTCTGGAAAGCACTGCCTGGAAGTGTGGTGGAGGCAGGTTCAATCGAGGCATTCAAGAGGCATTAAATGATTATTTAAATAGAAACAATGTGCAGGGGCACAGGGAAAAGGCAGGAGAATGGCACTAGGTCATAATGCTCATTTGCAGGGCTGGTACAGACACAATGGGCCAAATGGCTTCCTTCTGTGCCATTAAAATTCATGATTCTGTGAATGACTAACAGACTCATAAGGAGGGAAAAATTAGAGTATGAGAGAAAGCTAGCCAGAAATATAAAAACAAATATGAAGAGTTTTTTTATAAATATTTAAAAAAGAAAAGAGTTAAGAAAGTGAGGCATTGATCCTACAGAAAAGTGAGACTGCAGAATTGATAATGGAAACCAAGAAGGTGGCAGATGAATTGAACAGGTATTTTGTCCCTATAGAGGATACAAGTAACATCCCAGAAGCAACTATAAACCAGGAAATGGAAGTGGGGGAGGAAGTCAGGAAAATTACAGTCACTAGAGAAGTGGTACTGAGTAAATTGTTGGAGCTGTGGGCTAACAAGAGCCCATGTCCTGATGGACTTCATCCTAGGGTCTTAAAAGAAGAGTCTGAGGAGATGCATTGGTTTGAATTTTCCAAAACTCCCTAGATTTGGGGAAGGTCCCATTAGATTGGAAGATAGCGAATGTAACTCCATTATTGAAAAAGGGAGACCGAAAGCAGGAAACTACAGGCCAGTTAGGTTAACATCTGTCTTAGGGAAAATGTTAGAAACTATTATGAAAGAAGCTATAGCAGGGCACTTGGATAAGCTCAAGGTCATCAGGCAGAGTCAACATGGTTTTGTGAAAGGGAAATCGTATTTAACCAACTTTCTGGAGTTCTTTGAGATAGTAACATGTGCTGTGGATAAAGGGGACCGGTGGATGTACTGTACTTAGATTTCCAAAAGGCATTTGATAAAGTGCCATGTCAAAGTTTATTGCAAAAAATAAAAGCTCACAGTATTGGGGGTAACATACTAGAATGGATAGGAGATTGGTTAGCTTACAGGAAGCAGAGAGTAGGCATAAATGGGTCTTTTTCAGGTTAGCAAGATGTAATGATTGTTGTGCCAGAGGGATCAGTGCTAGGACCTCAGCTGTTTACAACTTATGTAAGTGACTTGGATGAAGGGATGGATGGGATGGTTGCTGAATTTGCTAATGACACAAAGGTAGGTTGGAAAGTAAGCTGTAAAGAGAATATAAGGAGGCTACAAAAAGGTGTAGATAGGTTAAGTGAGTAGGCAAAGATCTGGCAGATGGAGTATAATGTGGGAAAATGTGATATTGCCCATTTTGGTAGGAAGAATAAAAGAGAAGCATATTATCTAAACAGCGAAAGATTGCAGAGCTCTGAGGTGCAGAGAGATCTTGGTGTCCCAGTGTATGAATCATAAATGTCTCATATGCAGGTACAGCAGGTAATTAGGAAAGCTAATAGAATGTTATCATTTATTGCGAGGGGAATTCATTACACAAGTAGGGAGGTTATGCCTCAGTTGTACAGGGCACTAGTGAGACCACATTTGGAGCACTGTGTACAGTATTGGTCGCCTTATTTAAGGGAGGATGTAAATGCATTGGAAGCAGTTCAGAGAAGGTTTACCAGATGAACACCTGGAATGGGCGGGTCGTCTTATGAGAAAAGGTTGGACAGACTAGACTTGTGTACACTGGAATTTAGAAGAGTAAGATGCGGCTTGATTAAAATGCATAAGATCCTGAGGGGTCTTGACATGGTGGATGTGGAAAGAATGTTTCCCCTTGTAGGAAATTCTAGAACTAGGGAGGTCACTCTTTAAAAATAAGGGGTCGCCCATTTAAAACAGAAATGGGGTGAATTTTTTTCGCTCAGAGGGTTGAGGCTTTGGAACTCTCTTCCTGAAAAGGTGGTGGAAGTAAAGTCTTAACATTTTTAAGGCAGAGGTGATAGATTCTTGGTCATCAAGGGGGTGATAGGTTATTGGGGGTAGGTGGGATGCAGGTTCCAGGTTACAATCAGATCAACCATGTTCTTATTAAAAGGCGGAGCAGGCTCGAGGTGCTGAATGGCCTACTCCTGCTCCTTGTTTAGATGGTTGTATGACAGTTGCACTGTTGGAGAGTCAGTTAGAATTAAGGACGTGCTGCACTGCTGGAAGGGCAGTGCTGAGGGAGTGCTGCATTCTCCGAGGGTCAGTACTGAGGAGTGTTGCACTGTCGGAGGTGCAGTACTAAGGGAGTGCTGCACTGTTGGAGGGTTAGTACCTGAGGGAGAGGTGTGAGACACCACCTTTCAAATGAAACATTAAACTGAGGCCCTGTCTCTCCTCTCAAGTGGGTGCTAAAGAATCCATGGCCAGAATTTAGAAGAAAAAGCTATCCACCCCATCTCCCGGGACCAGCTGGCCTGACTACACAGATTATCTGATCATCATCATTCAGAAAAATATTCAGACTGTCATTTAAATATTTACCAACCAATCTGGTGAAAATGGCTCCCTGAGCAATCAGTTAAAGGTTAGAATGTTACCTTTCAGATAAATTCCGTAGACTGGATAATGATGTGAGTTGATAAATTCTGGAACATAAATTCACCAATAAAGAGCCTGAGTCCAGTGAGAGCCTGGGGTCCAGGATCAGAGACAGAGAGAATGGTAAAGATTAGACAGTCAGGAAAACTACATTGGAACCTGTCAGGTAACTGAGGGCAGGAATCCACAGGGTATAAAGGGTTAATATCTCAGGGCTGGCTGTGGACATTACAGCAGTGACTACACTTCAAATATACTTCACTGGCTGGAAAGCGCTTTGGGACGTCCTGAGGTGGTGAAAGGCGCTACAGAAATGCAGGCTCTTTCTCTCTTTAGTGACTGATTCCGAGCTGGGCTGCTTTCACATCTGCTTCTCGCTCAGACCGAAACGACTTTGTTTGTTCCCTGGGGGGCGGTCAATAAACGAGAGCAGATTTCAGATTCCCCCGCATCCCACCCCGCCCCGCCGAGTCTCAGCCTCAGCTGATGTTTCCCATCGCCTTTCTCAATTCTCCTGATTTTTAAATTGGATAGAGTGGGATTGCTGGGGGTCTAATGCCATCGACCTCTGTTCATTTCACTTTGTCCTGTTTCCAGATTGTTACTCCAGGGAAATGAGCAGAGCTGGGAGTTCAGGGATTGGGATGAATATCACACGGTGTGATTCCAGCCCCCAGTGTTTCCAGATCCCGGGACTTCCTCTCACTCCAGTTCTCAGCATTCACTGCATCCAGCCCAGTTTCTTGGTCCTGCTTCTGTTGGTTTTAATCCCCTTCCCTCTTCCCTCCCAGTGACTCCTCGCTGTCCTGGGATTCCCCAGCCCTGCTTCCCGCTCCCTCTGCCATAGGATCGCATGCCCAACTGAACATTATTCATCGGCCAGGCTCTTATCTGGATATTCGACTTTGGGGGGAATCACAGCTGGAACCGATTCTGTCTCCAACTAAGTGGATGAAGCTGTTCAGAAACTCACAGGATGCTGGGCTTAATAAAGAGAGGCAGAGGGTTGATCTACCTGCCTGTCCTCTCACACACACGGGGGTATGTGGCTGGAAATCCGTTGCTCCCGCACACAGGACCCTGCCCCTCACTCATTCCCCTGAGGGAGCCCAGCCTGAGCTGGGGGGTTTCCAATGAGAGTGAGGCCAGTGGCGGTGAGTGAGGGGCTGCTCGTTTATTCCAGGCTCCAGGCTTATCCCAGCCTCCTGCCCCCACAGCCAGTTTGTGTGTGTGTGTGGTGGTGGGGGGTAGGTGCAAGGCTTTCCCGAGTCAGCATTAACACTGAATGAAGGGGCTGCCCTTCCACCCCCCACCACCCCCCCACCCCACCCCCGAATCTGCCGAGTGCTCAGTTTCCCAGTGTTGGTCCAGTCAGTGTCGATGCTGCAGGGACTGTGGATGTGTCGAGCTCTCGGGAGAAGGGAACCTTCCTCCCGTCTCTAGTGAACACAGGACTCTTGAGAAACCAAGCCGACTCCAAATGGGAGCTTGAGAGTGGAGCTGGGTCGGTGTAATAATCCGTGCAGGAATTCGCCTTCTGAAATAGCCGGTGAGTGAGAGAAATGGGGGCGGGGGCTCTGGGCAGGTGGATATACAGACTAGATCTAGTCTGGATATATAGACTATTGCAGCCCGAGGTCATCGATTTGGTACAGTGTGTGAACAGTGGGCAGCCCACATCAACAACAATAAATTGCATTCATATAGCGCCTTTAACTAGTAAAGGCTCCAAGGGCGCTTCACAAACCGGAGAAATCCTTGTTTAATTTTGGAATGGTGAATTTCGAAACACTGTTTCTCGATTGATTTCTTTGTCCTCAGATATCTGTTAAATCGAATCTAAGGACCAGTTTACTGAACTCTTCCTAAATCCCAATAAATCCCGAGTTATTCCTGGCGTTGTTCTGGGATTTATAAAACTGACAGGTTAATTGTTGTCTGTGGGGAGTGTGGAGTAGTTTGGGAGAGAATTCCTTTCACCGTTTACAGCATTTTTTCCCCACGCGATTCCAAGTTTATTCCGGTTTCCAGCCGGGATTGAAACTTTTGGGAAATTAATTAATGATGAATGATAATTAGGGAGCTGGGAGTAAAGGATGACGGTTCGTTAGGGGACAGGAGCTGGTGTGGACCAGTTTAACACAGAGGGTCGGTGTTAGTGACAGTGAGTCAGACACACACACACACAGAGCAGTAAATAAAACCCTTCCCCAGCCTGTCCTGTTCCACTGGTCAGGGTTCAGTCCACTCACACACTGCTGATTATTAAACAAGGGGCTTGAATTTCAATAAGACTCACCAGCTCCGGACGGCCCAAAGCACTTTCCAGCCAATGGGGCAGTTTTCCGAAGTGTAGTCACCGTGGCAATGTAGAAGCGCAGCAGCCTGTTTAGGCACAGTAAGATCCCACAAACAGCAATGTGACCATGACCAGGTCATCCGTTCATTCAGTGAGTCCCGGGGCCACTAGGCGTGTTGGCGACTGAGGAATTCTCACCCGGAAATTTGGGGATGATCCCAGATTAGGAGGCGTGGTCAATTCCTCAGAAAGTCAAAGGTGGAGGAATATTATGGGATGGGGAAATTGGCTGGAGAAGGAGGCCATTCGGCCCATCCTTCCCATGCTGGCTCTTTAAGGGTTATTCAGTCAGTCCCACTTGCCCTTTCCCCATATTCCTGTATGGATGGGATATCAGCTAGCTCTCCCGGGAAGATCAGAAACAGCAACAGGACAGATCCCTGAAGTAGTTCAGACACCTAACCCCAGCCCTGGACTTTCATCCCCCCTCCCCCATTGTATTCAACACTTCATATTTTGTATATTTTAATAGAAATCACGGTCGGACACTTTTCACAACCCTAAACCATGCTGAATATCGGACAATTTAATTCGGGATCTTTAAAAGAAATTGGATTGTAACTCGGCGGCCTTTAGGACCATGCGGAATCATCAGGTGGGGCTGTTCAGTCTGTCTCCTGGATTCACTTTTTATTTTTCAATCTGTGAATCTCCGGCCCCGGGACCGCCTCTTCATTTCTCTATCTCCATTTCCATCTATCTGCCCCATCCCGCTAACCTCCATCTCTCTATCTCCATCCCTCTATTTCCATCTCTCTCCCATCCCTCTAGCCCCCCACTCTACCTCTAACTCCTTACCTCCATCTCTCTGTCCCCATTTCTCTATCTCCATCTATCCCCATCTCTCTGTCCCCATCTCTCTATCCCCATCTCTCTGTCCCCATCTCTCTATCTCCATCTGTCCCCATCTCTCTATCTCCATCTGTTCCCATCTCTCTATCTCCATCCCTCTATTTCCATCTCTCTCCCATCCCTCTAGCCCCCCACTCTACCTCTAACTCCTTACCTCCATCTCTCTGTCCCCATTTCTCTATCTCCATCTATCCCCATCTCTCTGTCCCCATCTCTCTATCCCCATCTCTCTGTCCCCATCTCTCTATCTCCATCTGTCCCCATCTCTCTATCTCCATCTGTTCCCATCTCTCTATCTCCATCTGTTTCCAACTCTCTGTCCCCATCTCTCTATCTCCATCTACCCCCATCTCTCTGTCCCCATCGCTCTATCTCCATCTATTCCCATCTCTCTATCTCCATCTATCCCCATCTCTCTGTCCTCATCGCTCTATCCCCATCTCTCTGTCCCCATCTCTCTATATCCATCTTTTCCCATCTCTCTGTCCCCATCTCCCTATCTCCATCTGTCCCCATCTCTCTATCTCCATCTGTCCCCATCTCCCTATCTCCATCTGTTCCCAACTCTCTATCCCCATCTCTCTGTCCCCATTTCTCTATCTCCATCTATCCCCATCTCTCTGTCCCCCATCTCGCTATCTCCAACTGTCCCCATCTCTCTATCCCCATCTCTCTATCTCCATCTGTCCCCATCTCTCTATCTCCATCTGTTCCCATCTCTCTATCTCCATCTGTTCCCAACTCTCTGTCCCCATCTCTCTATCTCCATCTACCCCCATCTCTCTGTCCCAATCGCTCTATCTCCATCTATTCCCATCTCTCTGTCCCCATCTCTCTATCTCCATCTATCCCCATCTCTCTGTCCTCATCGCTCTATCCCCATCTCTCTGTCCCCATCTCTCTATATCCATCTTTTCCCATCTCTCTGTCCCCATCTCTCTATCTCCATCTGTCCCCATCTCCCTATCTCCATCTGTCCCCATCTCTCTATCTCCATCTGTCCCCATCTCCCTATCTCCATCTGTTCCCAACTCTCTATCCCCATCTCTCTGTCCCCATCGCTCTATCCCCATCTCTCTGTATCCATCTTTTCCCATCTCTCCACATCTGTCCCCATCTCTCTGTCCCCAACCCTCTATCCCCATCTCTCTATCTCCATCTATCCCCATCTCACTGTCCTCATCTCTCTCTCTATCTCCATCTATCCTCATCTCTCTGTCATCATCTCTCTATCTCCATCTCTCTATCTCCACCTATTCCCATCTCTCTATCCCCATCTGTCTATCCCCATCTCTCTATTCAACTATCACCCTCACCTCTATCTCTCTCTTTTGAAGTCTCCCTATTCCTCCCTTTGTTCTATTTCTCTTTTCTTCTCCCTATCCAAATTTCTGTTTATCTCCAATCACTTTTTCCTCTTTTTTTCTTCCACCTCTTCTTTACCCTCTCTTTCTTCGACCATTATCCACTCTCCCTTCTTCCTCCCTCTTTCCCTCCCTCTGCCTCTGCCCCCACCCCCCCCCCCCCCCCCTCTCTCTCTCTCTCACTCCCTCTTTCACTCTCTCTCCCCCTTTCTATTCCTCCTTCCGTCTCTCCCTTCCCATCTCTCTCTCTCTCTCTGGTCTAACTGTTGAACTATCTCAGTCTCACATTTTTCCAGCGCTCCTCACATTCCCCGGGTTCGGGATTCTCCTCCCTTGATCCGCTCTCTGCAGACAGTGCGATCCCAAGATCGGGTCTCCAATGTGGTTCGGTATCTAATTCCTGGGTGTAAATGGAGCCCTCTCCAAATTCATTGGCAGCCGCTTTCTCTGCCAAGCTCCTCAGATTCCATTGAAGAGGTTCCGGAACTTGCGGTTGAGGAATTCTGAGCTGGCTCTGGGATATCGGCCCATCCGGAGCTCACTCATCCCCCGCCTCCCCCCCCCCCCCAGTGGAAGTCAGCCTCTGTCCTGGGATCTCCGCTCTCCCGGGATCACCTTCCTGTTTGCAGCAGTGATTGGCGACTTGTCCCGAGGGATCAGGCAGGTTCCTGTTTGCAAAACAAGAACAGAAATACCTGGAAAAACTCAGCAGGTCTGGCAGCATCGGCGGAGAAAAACAAAGTTGACGTTTCGAGTCCTCATGACCCTTCAACAGAACTGAGTTCCTGTTTGCGTTGGATTGGAGACTGACAGAATTGGAGAGGAAGATTCCGGCTGCCTTCCACAGGAGCAATGTTCACTTTGGAGAAGAGGCTTCGAGACACTGGAGCTGAGGATTGCAGGTATTGTGTAGGAGATGTGAGAATTGTACAGGGAATGTGGGTATTGTGTAGAAGATGTGGGGATTATATATTGAATGAGGGGATTGTGTAGAAGATGTGGGAATTCTGTAAAAGGTGTGGAAATTGTACAGGCAATGTGGGGATTTATAGGAGATGTGGAGGTTTATAGGAGATGTGGGGATTGTATTGGAGATGTGGGGATTGTACAGGCAATGTGGAGATTTATAGGAGATTTATAGGAGATGTGGAGATTTATAGGAGATGTGGGGATTGTATAGATGTGGGGATTGTATAGGAGGGTTAGATATATTCTATCGGATGAATATTCTTATTGTATCACAACAATTTGCATTTCTGTCCTGGTTCTGACAAGGGGTCATTAACCTGAATCATTAACTCTGTTTCAATCCCCATAATCATTAACTCTGTTTCAATCTCCACAGATATTGCCAGAACTGCCGAGTTTTTCCAGCATTTTCTGTTTTTATTTCAGATCTCCAGTATCTGCGGTATTTTGCTATTGCATTTCTATAGCACCTTTAACACAATAAAATGCCCCAAGATGTTTCACGGGAGCGAGTATCAAACAAAATGTGACACCCAAATTCATCATAAGGGCCGGTGACCAAAGGCTTGGTCAATTAGTTAGATTTAAAGGAGCATCTTAAAGGAGGAGAGGGGGTTAGAGAGGTTTTGGGAGGGAATTCCAGAGCTTAGGGTCCAGGCAGCTGAAGGTATGGCCACTAATAGTGCAGTGCTGAAAATTGGGGTCTCAGAGGGTTGTGGAGCTGGAGGAGATCACAAAGATAAGGGGGGTGAGACCATGAGCGGGTGGGCAGGGGTGGGAGGGGGGGGGGGGAGGAGTGGTGGGTGGGGGATTTGAAAGCAAGGCTAATAAATTAAAATTGAGGTATTGCCAGCCTGAGAACCAGTGTAGGTCAGTGAACATGGGGTGGGGAGAAATGGGTGAATGGGACTTGCTGTGAGTTAGGACACAGGTAGCAAAACTTTCAGTTAAGCTTCAAGTTACAGAGAATGGAAAATGGGAGATTGACCAGGAGAGCAGTGGAATAGTCAAGTCTGGAGGTAACAAAGGAATAGATGAGGGTTTTAGCAGCAGATGAGCTGAGACAGGAGTGGGGATGGACAGTGTTGAGGAGCTGGAAGTAGTTGAATTTGATGACTCTAGTAATTATGGCTTTATTTAGTATGTAATGTACCTTTAAGAATAATATTTGTTAGATAAGGTCACATGATCTGTAGTAACCAATATGAGAGTAGCACAGGCTACCTCAGAAGTCAGTGTACAGGTAGAGTTGGAGTTGAAAGCACATGTGTAGTTGCTGTTGAATATGTTGTAAATAAACTTAATGTTTTCACCAAAGAGGTGTGTGCAAATCAACTCTATCATTAATAGCACAACTCAGCCACCCTACAGCAAACTGGCAATGAGGATAAAATAGGATTGAACAGAAGAAATCAAGTTAGAAAGTGATTGTAAGTAGCAAGCTCCTTTGGGATTGAAGAAGTTATCCCCTCTCAAATTGCCGCAATTTGGGAGAATTAATCCTTTTGAACCTGCCACAGACGATCGGTCTCAATACATAGAATGCCTCACATTCTTTTTGCAAGTGAACGAGATAATGGGGACAAGAAGAGGCGAGCAATCTTCTTGGGTACTTGTGGGAGCAAAACCTACACTCTGATTCCTCTTGAATACTTGTGGGAGCAAAGCCTACAGTCTGATTCTTCTTGAGTACTTGTGGGAGCAAAACCTACAGTCTAATTCGAAGTTTGACAGCACCTAGTGCCCCAGATTCGAAGATGTTTGATACTTGATGTTTGTGAAAGATGGTTGTATGCATTCTACATGGGAATGTGTGTAATATCTATGAGGGTGTGTGTGCAGTGCAGGGTGAGTTACACTGCTTCCAGGAATCTGACAATTTCCAAAACTGACAAACTTATATTCCCATTCCCCTCCGGGACAGAGAGGCTGGAATACTGAACAGAACCTCCTGCTGGTCTGTCCCATTCCCCCCAGGACAGAGAGGCTGGAACACTGAACAGCACCTCCTGATGGTCCTGCCCAATCTCACACTGTGCGACGGAGGCTGGAACACTGAACAGCGCCTCCTGCTGGTCCGGTTCAGTCTCACACTGTGGGACAGAGAGGCTGAAACACTGAACAGCGCCTCCTGCTGCTCTGTCCCAGCCTCACACTGTGGGACGGAGAGGCTGGAACACTGAACAGTGCCTCCTGTTGCTCCGTCCCAGCCTCACACGATGGGACGGAGAGGCTGGAACAATGAACAGCGCCTCCTGCTGATCTGGCCCAGTCTCACACTGTGGGGCAGAGAGGATGGAACACTGAACAGCGCCTCCTGCTGGTCTGTCCCATTCCCCCTGGGACAGAGAGGCTGGAATTCTGAACAGCACCTCCTGCAGGTCCTGCCCAATCTCATCCGTGGGGCAGAGAGTCTGGAACACTGAACAGCGCCTCCTGCTGGTCCCACCCAGCCTCACATTGTGGGACAGAGGCTGGAACACTGAACAGCGCCTCCTGCAGGTCTGTCCCAGTCTCTCACTGTGGGACGGAGGCTGGAACACTGAACAGCGCCTCCTGCTGCTCCGTCCCAGCCTCACACTGTGGGATGGAGAGGCTGGAACACTGAACAGTGCCTCCTGCTGCTCCATCCCAGCCTCACACTGTGGGACGGAGAGGCTGGAACACTGAACAGCGCCTCCTGCTTGTCCCAACCAGTCTCACACTGTGGGACGGAGAGGCTGGAACACAGAACAGTGCCTCCTGCTGATCTGGCCCAGTCTCACACTGTGGGGCAGAGAGGATGGAACGCTGAACAGCGCCTCCTGCTGGTCTGTCCCATTCCCCCTGGGACAGAGAGGCTGGAATACTGAACAGCAACTCCTGCAGGTCCTGCCCAATCTCATCCATGGGGCAGAGAGTCTGGAACACTGAACAGCGCCTCCTGCTGGTCCCACCCAGCCGCACATTGTGGGACAGAGGCTGGAACACTGAACAGCGCCTCCTGCTGGTCTGTCCCCGTCTCACACTGTGGGACAGAGGCTGGAACACTGAACAGCGCCTACTGCTGCTCCATCCCAGCCTCACACTGTGGGACGGAGAGGCTGGAACACTGAACAGCGCCTCCTGCTTGTCCCACCCAGTCTCACACTGTGGAACGGAGAGGCTGGAACACAGAACAGCGCCTCCTGCTGGCCGGCCCAATGTCGCATTGTGGGACGGAGGGGCTGGAACACTGAATAGTGCTTCCTGCTGGTCCGGCCCAGTGTCACACTGTGGGACGGAGAGGCTGGAACACTCAACAGCGCCTCCTGCTGGTCCCACCCAGTCTCACACCCTGGACAACTTGCAGAGTTGGCGATAACTGATTTTCACTGAGAATTTCCCCATTCACTCAGTCCCACACTGTCTGATTTTATAACTGATTGGAGATGCAAAAGGAGCTTCCTACATTAAATGGTTAATAATGAAATAATCCTGAGCACACAAACAATAGAATTGGGTAAACCTTAAATCAATGTTGCTGGAAATGAGTTTTTGATGAGCAGCCGGATTCTGAATTTGTTTTTGTTTTGCCATTGGGTGTTTGATGCTTCTGACTGGCATCAGATGAACTGTCCCCAACATTTCATTTCATGTCGAAATCATCTGGTTTCCACAGCGAGGACATCGAACCAACCGACACCCTCAAACCTCAAGCTGCGCAAGACTCAAACTGCCCTCAGCTTGGAGCTGTCTAGAAATTCAAACTCAACTCGCCTGTTCTCAAGGTGGAATTGTTTATATTGATCTGCAGCTCATGAAGTTAAGGTGAAATGGAAACTAATCCCCAATAAACTCGGTAGAAAATACCACAACCGCATCAAACTCCAGTGACGTCCGACAGTTTGAACATCCAGCCTGTCAACACTCCCTATCTCTGTAACCTCCTCCAGCCTTACACCCCTCCCTATCTCTGTAACCTCCTCCATCCCTAAACCCCTCCCTATCTCTGTAACCTCCTCCAGCCCTACACCCCTCCCTATCTCTGTAACCTCCTCCAGCCCCTACAAACCCTCCCAATCTCTGTAACCTCCTCCAGCCCTACACCCCTCCATATCTCTGTAACCTCCTCCAGCCCATATACCCCCTCCCTATCTCTGTAACCTCCTCCAGCCCATATACCCCTCCCTATCTCTGTAACCTCCTCCAGTCCCTGCACCCCTCCATATCCTTGTAACCTCCTCCAGCCCCTACACTCCTCCCTATCTCTCTAACCTCCTCCAGTCTCTACATCCCTGTCTATCTCTGTAGCCTCTTCCAGCCCCTTCACCCTCCCTATCTCTGTAACCTCCTCCAGCCCCTACACTCCTCCCTATCTCTGTATCCTCCAGCCCCAATACCCCTCCCTATCTCTGTAACCCCCCCCAGCCCCTACACCCCTCCCTATCTCTGTGCCCTCCTCCAGCCCCTATACCCTGTCTATCTCTGTAACCTCCTCCAGCCCCTACACCCCTCCCTATCTCTATAACCACCTCTAGCCCCTACACCCCTCCCTATCTCTGTAAGCTCCGCCAACCCCTACACCCCTCCATTTCTCTGTAACCTCCTCCAGCCCCTATACCCCTCCCTATCTCTGTAAAACTCCTCCAGCCCCTACACCCCTCTCTATCCCTGAAACCTCCTCCAGCCCCTACACACTGCCTATCTCTGTAACCTTCCACAGCACCTACACCCTTTCCTATCTCTGTAAATCCATCTAACTGCTACACCCCTCCCTATCTGTATAACCACCTCTAGCCCCTACACCCCACCCTATGTCTGGAACGTCCTCCACTCTCTGCACCCCCCAATCTCTGTAACGTCCATCAGCCCCTATATCCTTCCCTATCTCTGTAACCTCCTCCAGCCCCTACACCCCTCTCTATATCTAAGCCTCCTCCAGCCCCTACACATCCTCCCTATCTTTATAAACTCCTCCAGTCCAAAAATCCCCCCCTACCTCTGTAACCTGGAGAAGGTGAGTGTGTGTTGGGGGTTTGATTGGTGATGGTGTGTTTTGGGGGGGTGTTGATTGGAGATTTTGGGTGTGTGTTGGGGGCGTTAACTAGAGCTGCTGAGCATGTGTTGTGTGGTTTGAACAATGACGTTGGGCTCAGAAAGTGACTGTGGATTTTGACGTTCAAGTTGAGGGGAAGCAGCTTTAGGTGGGAGGTAGTGAGATATTCAGAGACTATTTCTGCTCTCAGTGTAGCTGCTTATAAAAGCCCGTAGTATTTATTCTCAATGATGGGATGTTAATATCCCAGGTACTAGTCTGTATATGAGTCACAGCTCAGAGTAACACCTTGTATTGTAAAAGAGGCTGTGGGAGGGGTCACAAAAGCTGGAGATTGTCAGCTTTTAAAGTGAAATCAGACTGAGAAAAATTTTGCTTTTCCCGTGGGAGCTGCTGCTGTGATTGAGGGGAGAGGAGCAAGAGGAATAGTTTTTTGATTTTACAATTTCTCCTGACCTCTCCTAAAGGAGCTGATTCAATCCCAGTCCAGGGACTCGACCCCAGAACTTGGGCTGACATTCCCAGTGCAGTACTGAGGGTCAGTACTGAGGGAGTGACGCACTGTCAAAGTGTCAGTCTTGAGGGAGTGCCGGACTGTCAGAGAGTCAGTACTGAGGGAGTGCCACATTGTGACAGGGTCAGCACTGAGGGAGTGCCGCATTGTCAGAGGGTCAGTACTGAGGAAGTGCCACACTGACAGAGGGTCAGTGCTGAGTGAGTACCGCACTATCAAAGGGTCAGTACTAAGGGAGTGCTGCACTGTCAGGGGGTCAATACTGAGGTACTGAGGGAGTGCTGCAATGTCAGATGGACAGTACTGAGGGAGTGCTGTACTGACAGAGTGTCAGCACTGAGGGAGTGCTGCACTGTCAGAGGAACAGGACTGAGGGAGTGCTGCACTGTCAGAGGGTCAGTACTGAGGGAGTGCTGCACTGTCGAATTTGCCATCTTTTATTTTAGACCAAGGATCCTTCTGCCCTCTCAATTTGATTTAAAAGTTCAAACAGCCATTATTTCTAAGAGTAACAGGGGAATTCTTACAAATGTCCTGGCCAATATTTATCCCTCAATCAACATCACCAGATAAACAGGTTCGTTGGCCATTTGACTTATGTGGGATCTTACCTTGTGCCATTTACATGCCACCTATTGGCTGCTGTGATTCACAATTGGTCACTATTTCTGTACTATTGCAGATAATGGAAAGCGGAGACTGAAGGTGGGGGTCGACAGCAGCACTTGTTCTGAAATCCATTGTTTTGATTTCTCTCTGAACACGGAGCTGATTCCAGAAGGAAGAGATGATCGATGGGAAACAGACTCTGGTCAGGAGACAGTCTTCACATTGGCTCCAAGCACTGACTGATCAGCCAATCAGAACACTTGTCTAACACAGTGAACAGCTGGGAAAAACAGCTGGATCCAAACACCCAGAATATCAGCACCAACACTGGGAAAACAGCTGGAATCCAAACACCCGGAATATCAGCACCAACACTTGGAAAACAGGTGAAATTCTAACACCCGGAATATCAGCACCAACACTGAGAAAACAGGTGGAATCCAAACACCCAGAACATTTGCGCAATTTGGGATCCCCCCTCTCTGAGTGAGTGTCTAGTCAGAGTGGAGACCCCCCCCCACCGAATCATCCCCTAGACAGACTGAGAGCCTCCCTCTCCCAGTGGGGTCCAGTAGAAGCAATGTGTCTGTCCAGTTTGTTGCCCATCCAGGCCCTTTGTGCGACCCTGTCTCTCGCCGCACAGCACTTCCCATCCTGGGGTCACTACGACCTGTGTAAGACTCGGCTTTACTGGGACCAGGGGATGAGTTGGGACTACATGGCCTGCCAGCCTGAGGCCTCCCTGCTCACCAGGTTCCTGAAGATCAGGTTGGATCCCCCCGACAGTACGTGTGGAGAGAGACCTGAGATGTACTGCACGCTGGTGAGTAAAAACCTTTCAGAGCCAGTGGGTCACACTGTGAATGGACGCTCACTGAATGGCCTTTAGCAAAGTGAATTCTGTCCAAACTCCCACAATGGGTTTATTGACAGGGGCATTGAGTACAAAAACAAGGATGATATGGGAAACCTTTATAAACCACTGGTTAAACCCCAGCTGGAGGATTGTGTTCAATTCTGGACATTACATCTTAGGAAGGATGCCAGGGCCTTGGAGAGGGTGCAGGGGAGATTTACTTGAATGGTAGCAGGAGTGAGGAGCTTCACGTGGAGGGACTGGAGGCGCTGGGGCATCTCCTGTGGGGGATGTGTCCAAGTGTGTTTCTGACCCTGTCCAATATCTCCAGTGGGGAATATGTCCAATTGTGTTTCTGACCCTGTCCAATATCTCCAGTGGGAAATATGTCCAGTTGAGTTTCTGATGTGCCAGGTTATGGGGTGAGGGTAGGGGAATGACACTTGGTGTTGCTCATTTGGAGAGCTGGTGTGGACACGATGGGCCAAATGGCCTCCTTCTGTGCTGTAACAATCCTGTGATTCTGATCCTGTCCAATGCGTCCTATGGGGAATCTGTCCAGTTATGTTTCCAGCCACTGACGTTTATAATCTTCAGTTTCTCCGGGCGTCCTGGGAGACCTTTCAGTTTCCGGAGTTCTGATTTTCACCCAGCGGTCTCCAGACAGGATTCCGATGAACGATGTTGTAACCTCACCATGTCTGACAATCTGATCTGATCGGGTCTCAGTCCGATATAAACTCTCCG
The DNA here is from genome assembly GCF_964194155.1 of Cetorhinus maximus. Classification (NCBI taxonomy): domain Eukaryota; kingdom Metazoa; phylum Chordata; class Chondrichthyes; order Lamniformes; family Cetorhinidae; genus Cetorhinus; species Cetorhinus maximus. The sequence goes on along the minus strand of NC_135899.1, from coordinate 26,660,221 downwards.
GCAATTAAGTCACTGGGATGTAAATTCGGGCCTGTTTCTAAATATTAATTATCCCCTTGTTAAGTTAATCACCTCCTCAGGAAAACTGGTCCCTACATTATTGTTCAAGGGAAAACTCCTGATTTAATAATCAGCCGTATGTTTCAGCAATAATTGGAAATGTATAATTTATTACAGAAGATGTGGGTTATCAGAGGGATTTATTCTCCAGGTCATTATTAATCGGTTATAAAAATGATTGGAGTCTTCGAGGTAAATCCTACAGCTGTACCATACCGCACAGTGGGAGTTTTGTCTGGAACACTGACCGGGCCCAGTGAGACCAGGCTCAGTGTCACTGCCGCCATTTCACCGCCTAAGGACGTCCCAAAGCGCTTCACAGCCAACAAGCATCTCTTTGAAGGGTAGTCACTGTTGTCATGTAGGAAACACAGCAGTCAATCTATGAACAGCAAGATCCCAGGGAAAGCAATATATCAATGACCAGATCACCTGTTTCTAGTTGAGGGATAAATATTGGCTTCCTGTCCACCATGTTGGGGCTTACTAGGTCGGTTAGTGCCCGACAAACATGCCCGAATTTGGAGGCCCTTTTCTCTAATTTATATTTTTGATTCTGTAGCTGTATTTTTTTTTACACATGTCTTCGTTCCTTCTTTCCCAATCTGTTCCATCTCCTGGATTTCTGTTCTTTGATTCTGTATTCGGTGTGAGTGGGTGAGTGAGACGGAATGACTCGAGGGTGAGAATGTATTCAGCCTGTGGATGTGACGTTGGTGCAAAGATATTAATTCCTGCACAGATGCTGTAGTGAAATAACACCCCGGGGTATGGTGGTGTCGGGGTTATATTACTGAAGCAGTAACCCAGAGAGTGGGAGCTCAATCCCACCAAGGGGTTTGAGGCTGGACTGAGGGAGATACTGGGAGGTCTGCTGTTGGACCGGTCGCACTGTCCATTTTCCTCTTACAACCTGACCTGAACAGACAGCACTTTTCAGCAGAAACCCTGACTCTTCCCTCAACAGCACTGGCAGGAGTTCAAGATCAAAGTTATCTGCCCATCGCCATGTCTGTACTTCTCCTCCCATTTCAACACATGCCAGCACACGCACACACACAGAGTAGGGAAATGAGACAAACAGCCAGCCACTCACACTGTTTAACAAAGGAGATCAGAGGAAAGAGTGATTCAGTCTCCCAGCTCTTCACAAAAACAGCAAAACCTCAATCAGATTAATTCATCAATTGAATGTTCGAGTCAAAATGAAATGGGATGAATTTAATCTACTTTACATTTCAATGGATTTTGTTTAAACTGTAAATGAGATGAAATGTAAATGTACATTAGATATCAGTGATGGTAGCATGGTGGTTATGTTATGGGACCTAGTGATCCAGAGACCTATTGATTTGAAGAACAAAAGTTCGAATCCAACCATGGCAGCTGGGAAATTTAAATTCAGTTTATGTAAATCATGAAAAAGAGCTCCTCTCTGTAACTGAACCATGAAACTACTGGATTGTCACTAAAATAAAAACATCTGGTTCACTAGCCTTCCTTTAGGGAAGGAAATCTGCTGTCCTTACCTGCTCTGACCTACATGTGACTCCTGGAGGTTGGACCGAGGGGGATTGGGGCGTCGCTGGAGAGGCGGGCATGGGGAAGGGTCATTAAGGAGGTGGGGGAGTGCGGGGGGGGGGGTGGTTAGAAGGGTGAAAACCCGATGTTAAAAGGGGCCTGCTCCCGCCCGAGCCCTGAACCCGGTTTATTTTTGGGCTTCCCACATACCCGGGAACTCCTGCCAGCCTGAAAATTGAGGCTGGGTGGGAAACGGCCCTTAAAGTGGGCAATAGTTGGCCAGTCAAGGGCCTCAATTGGGGCAAGGGCTGGCCTCCACCTCACCCATCCCAGTGTGAAATTGAGGCGGGAGCCCAGCGGGGAGCCCATCTGAGGAATCTGATGCTCATCCCCCTCCCCTCCCCTGCCCCCCTCCCCCACCCCCTCTCCCCCACCCCCCCCCTCCCTTCTCCCACGCACTCTCCCCTCCCCCACACCCCCTCCCCTCCCCTCCACCTACAAACCCACCGGTGGGGGGAGTGTAAAATCCTGCCCAGTGTTTCATTCATTGTCTCTTTCCTGAAGTCAGGAATCACATTTACTATTTTCCAATCCTCTGGGATGTGGCCCGAGTCTGGGGAACCATTGAACCCACTGGGAATTGTTTGAGCCTTGTCTCAGTGAATTCACTCCGTGTTGCGAGGCTCGCTCAGGCTGTCGAGTTGAAGGGAGGATTGTTATTATTTCCTCAGAAACACAGTCCATGACTTGCTCGGTTAAAAGCTTGACAGCCAATTATTTCTGAATCCCAGCAGCAATTATAAAAATCCAAGTGCGTTGTGACAGCTGGCGAATGTTAATGTCATGTTCCTGGGTCTCGTCTTTAAAATGAAGGCTTCCATTTCTACAGAACCTTTCACATCCTCACAAGGCTCCTTTGACAGCACCTTCCAAACCCACGACCACTACCATCTAGAAGGGCAAGGGCAGCAGACACATGGGAATGCCACCACCTGGAAGCTCCCCTCCAAGTCATTTGCCATCCTGACTTGGAAATATATCGCCGTTCCTTCACTGTCGCTGTGTCAAAATCCTGGAACTCTCTCCCTAACAGCACTGTGGGTGTATCTACACCACATGGACTGCAGTGGCTCAAGGAGGCAGCTCACCACCAACCTTCTCAAGGGCAATTAGGGATTGAAACATAGAAACTAGGAACAGGAGTAGGCCATTCGGCCCTTCGAGCCTGCTCCGCCATTCATTGTGATCATGGCTGATCATCCAACTTAATAGCCTACTCCCGCTTTCTCCCCATATCCTTTGATCCCTTTCGTCCCAAGAGCTATATCTAACTCCTTCTTGAAAACATACAATGTTTTGGCCTCAACTACTTTCTGTGGTAGCAAATTCCACAGGCTCACCACTCTCTGGGTGAAGAAATTTCTCCTCATCTCAGTCCTAAATGGTCTACCCCATATCCTCAGACTGTGACCCGTGGTTCGGGATTCCCCCACCATCGGGAACATCCTTGCTGCATCTACCCTGTCTAGTGCTAGGCAATAAATGCTGGCGTAGCCCATATCCCGTAAATGAATAAAAAAAATGTCCCCGACGACTTCAGAGCTGATGAAATACTTTTCAAATTCAGTCACTGTTTGGAATGGGGGAAACACAGCAGCCAATTTAGACACAGCAAACGGATAAGATAATAACCAGATACTCTCAAGGTTGTTAATATCAGTACCCGTTCCTTTGCCAGCTGTTCATATAGTCTCACAGCACAGAAGGAAGCCACTCTTCTTGTGCCTCTGCAGGCTCTTTGAAAGAGTTTTGCAATTAGTCCCACTTCCCTACCCATTCTCCTTAGCCCAGCAATTTATTTTCCTTTTCAACTTTATCATTTGCCGGTATTAAGCATGTTTATTTTCAGCAGGTTTGGATACCTCTTCAAAGAGCAAGCACAGCTAGGATGGCCTCCTTCTATGCTGTATAATTCTATATATTTCCCTGGTTTAAGGGAGTTTATTTTAAGCAGGTTTGAACTACAGACAGGATTTCAGGCTCAACAAGCCCAACATTCGTTCTGTAACACCGCAGTCTGTTCTCTTGTTTCTGAGACTCAAGCTTTCATACTCAGATGGAAAATGGAGGGTCTGAGCAAGAGTGGATTGAACCTGATATTGTGGACTTTATCCCCATTAATCCTCACCCTGACCAGTATCTCACTGCCCACTGTCCCCAGTAAACCCGGCTGTGCATTAAGCTTTACTAATCTCTATATACCTGGAGCAGAGCTCCCCCACTGCACTGCTCTCTCTGGGGATGTTCTGCTCACTTCAGCGGTTGAGACAGATGAATATTTGAAGAATTATTTATTGTTGTTGTGGCAATGACTGACTGACCTCTGACCCTGTCATCAGGGAATGAATGTTTCTATCGACCGGTTTGAATGATGAGGACTCTTGGTTCTGTCTCCTGTTATTCGCTATTTCGTGTCCTCTGTAATAATCAGATGCAAAATTTAATTATAGACACAGATAGAGACAGACAAGTGTCAGGCAACAATCACCTCCAACAAGGGAGAATCTAACCATTGCCCTTTGACATTCAATGGCATTACCATCACTGAATCTCCCACTATCAACATCCTGGGGGTTACCATTAACCAGAAACTGAACTGGACTAGCCATATAAATACTGTGGCTGCAAGAGCAGGTCAGAGGCTAGGACTCCCCAAACCCCATCCACCATCTACAAGGCACAAGTCAGGAGTGTGATGAAATATTCTCCACTTGCCTGGATGAGTGTAGCTCCAGCAACACTCAAGAAGCTGGACATCATCCAGGACAAAGCAGCCTGCTTGATTGGCACCACATCCACAAACATTCACTTCCTCCACTATCGATGCACAGTAGCAGCAGTGTGTACCAGCTACAAGATGCACTGCAGGAACTCACCAAGGCTCCTTAGACAGCAACTTCCAAACCCACGACCACTACCACCTAGAAGGACAAGGGCAGCAGATAGATGGGAACACCACCACCTGGAAGTTCCCCTCCGAGTCACTCACCATCCTGACTTGGAAATATATCGCCGTTCCTTCACTGTCGCTGGGTTAAAATCCTGGAACTCCCTCCCTAACAGCACTGTGACTGTATCTGCACCACATGGACTGCAGCGGTTCAAGAAGGCAGCTCACCACCACCTTCTCAAGGGCAACTAGGGATGGGCAATAAATGCTAGCCCAGCCAATGAAGCCCACATCCCGTGAATGAATTAAAAAAAAGTCCCTCTCCAGAGACTCAGCCCAGGCAGACAGTCCCAGTTGTTACGACCACTCCCCCGGGCGAGGTCCCCCAATTTGTTATGATCCCAGGTGAGATACCCCAATTTGTTAACTTTCCGAATGGGACCCCAATTTTATTTTGCTCCTGGTTGAACAGGGATGAACTGGCTCCCCTTCTTTGTTCAACCCCGTCGGTTGGTCACAACAGGATTAATTAAAAATGGATCCCTTCCCTCGTGGATATCTTTTCCCAGTCCAAAGGTACTTATGTTTTAGAAGGAGCCAATTTAACCCGGCTTTCTTGAGTCAAAGGAAGAGTAAGTTTATTAGTTACTAAAACCCAAGAAAAAGTAATTAAAACTCAACACACATACACACACAGATTAGAAATGAGAAGTTGAGTCGAAAAGTAAAAGTTAAAAATAAATATGAATCAGTCTTTGGCTTGCCGGTGAGAAATAGATGACAAAATGTTGCGTCTGTTTAAGTTAGGTGATTCCGGTAGAGCTGACTTTGGCAGTTGAGCAGTTGGTTTGGAGACACTTCGTTCTGCAGTTTAGCTGAAGGAGCTGCCCTGTTGCCTTTTTGACTGTGGCTTTGCCTGACTGGCCTCCAGCCAGAGAGAAAGGAGAAAGAAACTTTTACCTCCAAGTTGCAGGGATGCCTAGTTGCTGCTCTGCTGCTGTGACTTTCACAGCACACACTTCACACCAGAATTAGAGCACTAGAGCACACAGATGAGGTTTGGAGCTGGCTTTGTAACCCCTTTTCTTGTGTATTCCTGGAAGGGAAAAACAAACAACATGTCTTTTGCCCAGAATCTGCTTTCTTTCACCTCAGATCATGTCCTCATTCTGAGACATAACTCAACAGGAGATGGTTTCTGTTGAGATGGTAATCAGCCTCCATTGTCTCCGCAATTACAGGAGATTAAAGCTCAGTCTTCTGCATTTCATCTCTGCCCTTTCAAGTGTCTCTGTCTGAAGGAGGCCTTGATACCTTTCGGGGTGGGGGCATTCTGGGGTCTCTCTGGACTAGTCAGTCAAGTATAATCTACATAGGAATTTTCCAGAAAGTGGTTACTTTACAGTCTCAGCCAGATTTTGCTTGCATATCCTTTTTTAAAAAGCACATGTCTTCCTCAAAAAAGCCCGTAATTAATTCAGGCTGTGATCCGCTGTCACGACACAGTGCAGTATTGAGTTCTCCCCAGTGTGCTGGACCAATATTGATCCTTAAATAAACATTACTAAAAACAGTTTATCTGGTCATAATCACATTGCTCTTTGTGGGATCTTGCTGTGCACAAACTGCCTGCTGCATTTCTTACATGACCGCTGTAAATGAACTTCAAAAATACTTCATTGTCAGGGAAATGCTTTGGGTCGTGCTGAGATTGTAAACTGTACTGTATCTCTCCATCTCGGCCCCTGTCTCTCCCTCTCTCTCTTAACTTCCACCTCTCTACCTCACCAGAAACACTCTTTGTCTTTTATTGATGAAAAATAGGTCTTGCTGTGAGCACCTGTTTTACTTCCCCACCCCCTCTCCCCCGGTGATCTGCTCAATGATGGAGCAGAAAAGAGACTGGGATTAAACTGGTTGTTCCAATTTGGCTTCACGGACAGTCTGTGGGTTACCTGAGCACCTGCTCACAGCCCTGTGTCTCAGTGAGGGGCCGGGCCACTGGGGCAGATTCGTTTGGGGAGAAGATTCTTTATTGGAGGCCTTTCATTAGAAGGAGGTCACCCTCTGGGGGAGGAGAATTTCAAAACGGGTGCTCAGTGTTTAATGAAAGGATGAACGTGATCTTTAAGGATCGATCTACACAGGGTCCTGTTAATAATGTGGGATATACACTACTGGTGGTTGGAGATTTACAGAAGTTCCTCATTCTTTCTGCAGTCTGCTTTCTGTTCTCTGAAACCTCCCTCTGGTCTTCTCATTTCTGAAATGTTTAGACCCAAGCACCAGGTGCAGAGTTCTGGGTTTCATGAACTTGAACAGACATTCATTTCTGTCAATTCCCATTGTTCCTAATTAAATCCCAACACTTATAATCCCATCGAGCTCCCTCTCAAGGTGTTGACATAAAACAGCAGTTCCTTCATTTAATTCATTCTCAGGGTGTGGGGCTCATTAACATTTATTCCCCATCCCTGGTTACCCTGAGAAGGTGTGCTGGGACGCCTCCTTCTTCTGCCACTGGCAGCTTTGATATGACTGAGTGTCTCCCTCGGTCACTTCAGGGAGTAATTGAGAGTCAACCATGTTGGCGTGGGACTGGAGTCACGTAGACTCCCACACCAGGGAAGGACAGTAAATCTGGAAGCTCAGGGTCTAATGAAAGGTGATTGTGATCTGTTAGAACTGATCTGCATTGGGTCCTGTCAATAATGCATGATTATACCACATGCCCAGTACTGCAAGTCAGGCCAGAGAGAAGGTCAGACTGAAGGATCTGCCTGGGAAACCAAAGACTGTCAAAAACGGGTTTCCTTTCCTAAAGGATATTAGCGAACCAGTTGGGACTCCACAGCAATCTGACTTTTACTGACCCCTGGATCTTTAAAACTGAAATCAAACTCTAAAACTGGCCAAGGTGGGATTTGAACTCACATTCTCCGGATTATTAATCGAGTAACAATCCCTACACTGCACTCCCGACTCTGCTGCAGCCGACTGGCTGATGCTGACTTGAACCTAGCACAATGGAGCTGTGACAGGGTGAGGCTCTTTTCTCTAGAAAAGAGGAGGCTGAGGCAGAGTGGGGGTTGGGGGCCAGGGGTCGGGGGTCAGGGCGCCCTGATCGAGTGACTTAAACTCATGAAGGGGTTTGATAAGGGAGATGTAGAGGAGATGTTTCCATTTGCGGGGGAGATCTGAACTAGGATCATATGAGGTAGCCACGAATAAATCCAATAGGGAATTAGGGAAAAATGTTTCCCTTGAGAATGGTGAGAATGTGGAACTCACTACCACAGGAAGTGGTAGAGGTGAACAATATAGGTAGGTTTAAGAGGAAGCTAGATAAACACACAAGGGAGGAGGGATCAGTCCGATTGGCTGATAGGGTGAGATGAAGGGGGTGAGAGGAGGCTCATGTGAAGCATAAACCCTAGCATGGACCAGTTGGGCCGAATGGCCTGTTTTGTTCTGTGAACTCATTGTAATTTCTCTGTAGATTGCAGAACTACCAAGTGTCTTGTGACAAAGTTGTTCCTTTCACAACAACTGATGAGTGTGAGTGAAAACCTAAACTTCATGCAGGGTTAAAAAGAAAAAAGTTACATTTTTATAGCCACCTCAGGACGTGACTAACAATTAAGCTTGTCCCACATTTCCCACGCCCTGGCCTTCCCCTCAACCCACTTCAAATTCTCCTCATTAAAACTTCCCTCCTTGACCAAGCTTCTGATCACCTGCTTTAATATCTCCTTTGGTGTCTCAGTGTCAATCATTGTCTGATTCACGCTCCTGTGAAGCACCTTGGGGCATTTTCCTATGTTAAAGGCGCTACATAAATTCACACGAACAAAGGGCCTGATCACTTGCTGCTGGGAAGTGACAGGAATCTGTGGGATTGAACTTAATGGAGCCACTAACCTCTCTCTTTATTAATCCACAATGAACATCATTAAACAGGGACTGAACCGTGCTGATAGCGAGTGGTTTGATTAGTGAGACCGACAGGATATTAGGCACATGACACATTGTAAATCCAAGATAACAGCAACTAAGGCTCTGAAATAAAAGTCAAGTGGTGAGCGGGTTTGTCAAAGTAACACTGATAGATAAGATGCTGCGATTACGCTCCAGTGTGGCAGGAAGAGTTTCTGGAATATATGATCCTGGTATTGAAATCTCTTCCCTTCCCGTGTTGATACAGCCACACACAGCAGGACCGTGTTGTGTCTCTCTTTGCCTGGGCTGGATGGTGAGGTTCAATGACTGTTTCAACAACTGTATTTATACAGCACCTTTAACATAGTGAAACATCCCAAAGTGCTGCACTGGAGAGTAAATCAAACCAAAAATTGATACCAAGCCAAGGAGATATTCGCACATTTTCATCAAAATCCCTGTCAAATATGCAGGTTTTTTTTGAGTTTCTGAAAGAAAAAGAGGGAGGTCTTGAGTGATAAAGGTTTATAGAGGGAATTCGGAACTTAGGGTGGGATTTTCCTGCTTCACCCACCTCCAGTATCGTCTGGTCCCACCGAAAGCCAATGGACTTTTGGCTGTCCTGCCACATCCCCCATGGCAGCCCAGCCACGGCAGAACCAGAAAATCCTGGCCTTAGGCTCCAGGCAGCTGAAGGCACAGCCACCACTGGTGGATAAAAATTGGGGATGATCAAGAGGCCAGGGTTGGATGAGCGCAGAGATCTGACCGTGTTGTGGGGCTGGAGGAGACAGAGAGATAGGGAGAGCTGAGGCCGTGGAGATATTTGAAACCAAGGCTGAGAATTTTTAAATTGAGGCGATGCTGGACTTGGAGTGAGTGTAGGTCAGTGAGCACACGGGGGGTAATGGGACAATGGAACTTGGTGTGAGTTAGGGTTAGGGGCAGCGGAGTTTAGGATGAGCTGAAGTTTACGGAGGGTGAAAGATGGGAGACCGGCCAGGAGAGCGTTGGAATAGCCGCGTCTGGAGGTGACACCGGTACAGATCAGCTCAGGGGAACAGGGAACAGGAAATCTTGTCGGGAAACGTGCCCTGGTTAGGGATTGAGAATAAGAAAGAGCTCGAGGGAATGGTGGAGTGAGACGTTCTCTCCGTCTCTTGCATTAACTCTCGCTGTGGTTTCGCGCTGAACTCCCCCCAGGGATGCGGCTCTCGAGATTCCTGTTTAAACAGCATCATTTCATCAAAGTTTCAGTTGTAGCGCTGGGTCACGGGGCTGCTGTTGATGTACCGAGAACGCAGCGATTCAGGAGCACTTAACCTCTGTCCTGTTCAATTAGTCATTCATAATTTACACAGCTTTAGGATTCTGTTACTAATATTCACTGGATTCGCTTAACATAGAGAATTAAAAATAATCACTGCCAACATGCAGCTTCAGTTAATGACTTCAGTCGATGCTGTGACAATTGTAGATTCATTAATCTCAATTCTCTCATTACCACTCTCCATCTTTAACACACACATTAGTTTGATAGATTGTTGCAAACAGCCACTTTATACAGATTCTGCTCTATCATGGTGACTGAGCTGTGTAATCATTTGGAAATGGAGGTCGGGCTGATTCAGTGTTGCTGATGTCAGGTAGAGCAGCAGTGTGGCAGATCATCAGGATTCACCGCAGCAACTCGCCAAGGCTCCTTTAACAGCACCTCCCACACCAATTCCCTCCATAACCTAGAAAGACAAGGGCAGCAGGTACATAGGAACACCATCTCCTCCAAGTTCCCCTCTGAATCACACACCACCCTGACTTAGAATCATCAAAAAAAGAGGCAGCAAAGGAGGAGGCCATTCAGCCCATCATGCCTGTGCTGGCTCATTAAAAAATCAATCCAATTAATCCCCTGCTATTTCCGTAGATTTGCAAACTTCCCGGGGAACAGCAGTTGTTTCCAAATCTTGTGCAGTTCTATAACTCATGTCTGTAAATATTTCAGCGATGTGAAGCTATTTTTAGTTAGACAGTGAAGATCATTCTCCAACATGACAGTGATATAATTCCTCAGCTGTCTAACTGCCCAGTACAGAGTGCAGTGTGATGAGGCACCGACATATTTATGAAGACATCTCCCTGAGATAATTAGAGTGCGTGAATATTCCGACAGTCCAACATAGTATAGATGCAGCTTTACTTTTTATCTAACCTGTGCTGTACCTGTCCTGGGAGTATTTGATAGGACAGTGTGGGGGGAGCTTTACTCTGTATCTAACCCCATGCTGTACCTGCCCTGGGAGTGTTTGATGGGGACAGTTTAGAGGGAGCTTTACTCTGTATCTAACCCCGTGCTGTACCTGTCCTGGGAGTGTTTGATGGGGACAGTGTAGAGGGAGCTTTACTCTGTATCTAACCCCGTGCTGTACTTGTCCTGGGAGTGTTTGATGGGGACAGTGTAGAGGGAGCTTTACTCTGATTCTAACCTTGTGCTGTACCTGTCCTCGGAGTGTTTGATGGGGACAGTGTAGAGGGAGCTTTACTCTGATTCTAACCCTGTGCTGTACCTGCCCTGAGAGTGTTTGATGGGACAGTGTAGAGGGAGCTTTACTCTGTATCTAACCCTGTGCTGTAACTGCCCTGGGAGTGTTTGATGGGGACAGTGTAGAGGGAGCTTTGCTCTGTATCTAACCCCGTGCTGTACTTGTCCTGGGAGTGTTTGATGGGGACAGTGTAGAGTGAGCTTTACTCTGATTCTAACCCTGTGCTGTACCTGTCCTGGGAGTGTTTGATGGGGACAATGTAGAGGGAGTTTTACTCTGTATCTAACCCCGTGCTGTACCTGTCCTGGGAGTGTTTGATGAGGACAGTGTAGAGGGAGCTTTAGTCTGTATCTAACCCGTCTTAATCCTGTCTCTATTTCTAGGAGAATCCGTACATGTGCAATAATGAGTGTGATGCTCGCACACCCGAGCTCGCACACCCGCCTGAGCTGATGCTGGATGATGAGGGGCGAATTCCCAACACGTTTTGGCAAAGCGTCTCCTGGAAGAGTTTCCCCGAGCCCCTCCTGGTCAACATCACTCTGTCCTGGGGCAAGAGCATCGAGCTGACTGAGGACATCGTCATCACCTTCGAGTCAGGCCGGCCGGAACAGATGGTCCTGGAGAAATCTCTGGACCATGGCCAGACGTGGCAGCCCTACCAGTTCTACGCAGCCGACTGCCTCAACTCCTTTGGGATGGAAGCGAGAAAGGCCGGGGATCTGAGGCCGGCCTCTGTGCTGGACATCATCTGCACGGAGGAGTACTCCAGGGGATACGTGTGGAAGGTGGACAAGATGGTCCGCTTTGAGATCCAGGAGCGTTTATCCCTGTTCGGGGGGCCCCGTCTCGGTGACATGGCCTCGCTCTACGGCCAGCTTGACACCACCAAGGAACTGAGGGACTTCTTCACCCTGACCAACCTGCGGCTCAGGCTGCTCCGGCCGGCCACCGGGCCCACCAGTGTTGACCCACTCAACCTCTCCAAGTACTTCTACGCCATCTCCAACCTGGACATCCGCGGCCGGTGAGAGCTCCCCAACCCTTCTGGGCAGAGTCACTGAGGCCACACCTCACACCCAGGGAGCATCGGGTCAGGCTCAACATCTGGGCAGCACCATCAAGGGGAACATCTGGTGGGGGGGCACCAATATTGTTAACCGGTGGGGACACTGGATCAGGCTCAATATCTGGGGAACACGATTGGGTGAAACATTTGGAGGGCGCCATCAGAAACATCTGGAGAGCATGATCGGAGGAACATCCAGAGTCTGCGCTAACATGTGGAGTCACTCTTTCAGCGTTAACATCTGGAGTCAATCTGTCAGGTCTAACACCTGGAGCTACTCTCTCGGGTCTAACACTTGGAGTCAGTCTCTCGGTTCTAACACCTGGAGCCACTCTCTCGGGTCTAACTCCTGGAGTCATTCTCTCGGGTCTAACACCTGGAATCACACTCTCAGGTTTAACATCTGGAGTCACTCTGTCACGTCTAATACCTGGAGTCACTCTCTCATGTTTAACATCTGGAGTCACTCATTCTAAGGGAGAATCTCAGAGGGTGAGAGCTCCTCACTGTTTCTGCTCAGACTCTAATCTGAGTGCTCGGTAACTGGTGAGGGTTTTACTGAGATAGATCAGGATCCCACACCCTCAGCACCATCGGCTGCCCCTGTGTCGGCTGTGAATCCTTCCCTGAAGGCTGTGTGACAGTGTGCATGGACCAGCTCTCTGACAGCTCCCCCTGCCCCTGGTGATGAGCTTGTGAATGAGCTTTCAGAGCCCTGCTGTCTGGCTGACCCTGAGGGAGCGATTTCCTGCTCCGTATTCAGCCAAACCAGCCACACGGAGCGAGCAGAATCTGTCCCTGTCGACACTGCCCACCTCCAGTCTCATCAGGATTCAGAGAATCAGGCAGAACAGAAAGAGGCCGTTCAGCCCATCGTCCCTGTGCTGCCTCTTTGAAAGAGCTATCCAATTAGTCCCACTCCCTTACTGTTTCCCCATTGCCCTCTATCCTTTCCCAATTATTATTGAATCTGCTTCCACTGCCCTTACAGGCAGTGAGCTCCAGATCACAACACACTGTATATAAAAATAAATCTCTTCATCTCCACCTCTGATTCTTTTACCAATTTCCTTCAATTTGTGTCCTCCTGTTACTGACCCTCCTGTCACTGCGAAACAGTTTTTCCTTATTTAATGTAACAAAACCACCCCATGATTTTCTGAATTATTCTGACTGAACGCTTCCTTCGTGTTCGATCTCTGTTCAGTCTGGATCAGTGAGTTCCCCTTCGCTCGTCGCACAATCTCTGGGACTCGGAACCATTCCCTCATTATTCTACACTCAGGCCTCTGGGAGACTCACTGGTGCTTATAGCCCAGGAGAATCTGCAGACACTAATTAGAGAACAGGAGCAGGAATATGTTTACATTGCTGTTGAACTGTCTCCAAGGAGCTGTCTGGGTTTTGCCAAGTTTAGTAAACAGTTCCCAGAACTGGGAATGTGCAAAATGTGCACCGTACAATCTGCAGATTTTGAAGCTTCTCTTTGACCGTGAGTTAAAGCGGCTCGATGCTGTTAACACAGAGTCACCGAGAGCAGCGCTCTCACACTTCACCGCAAAGAGAGCGGCCCAACAATTTGGGCTTTTCCAATTGCATTTGCTAAACAACAACTTGCATTTATATAGCGCCTTTAATGTAGGAAAAAGTCCAAAGGTGCTTCACAGGAGGGTAAATCAGGCAAAATGTGACACAGAGTCACATATAGAGATAGGAGGACAGGTGACCAAAAGCTTGGATCAAGAGGGAGGTTTAAGTCTGAAAGGAGGAGAGATTGGGAGAGAGTTGGAGAGGTTTAGGGAGGGAATTCCAGAGTTTAGGGCCCAGGCAGCTGAAGGCACCGTCACCAATGGTCACATTTCATTTAATAACGCTCCTGTTAAACACTTTGGGGTGTTTTAACCACATTAAAGGCGCTATAGGAATGCAAAGTGTGGTGAGTTTTGTTGTTGTTAAGAAGGGAACAGCCTGCATCTCCCCAGCACCCTTCACAAACTCAGGACGCCCCCCCCCCCCCCCAAAGAGCTTTACAGCCAATGAAGTGTTATTCTGGGAGGTCCTGGGGATGTGACAGGTGCTATACAAATACAAGTTCTTTCTTTGAGGGGTCTGGGTCTGAGCTGATTGTAAACCCTCCCCTCACTTGTACTTGTTGCTGCTCAGAATCTGACCGTCGATCGGCAAAAACACAACCAGAAACTGTGCTGCCTGCCTGCTTGGAAATGCAATAAGTGGGGGTAAAAGATACTGCTGATTTGCAGAGTGAAGCTGGTAAAGGGGAAGTGGACTCCCAGAGCGGAGAGTCCGGTTTCTAACAGAGCTGGTCAGGTTATTTCATACCAGCTTTGCTGTTTGTCTGTTTCCCAGGTGCAAGTGCAATCTTCACGCCAACAACTGTGTCCTGAAGAAGGGGAAGCTGAGCTGTGAGTGTGAGCACAACACGACAGGGCCGGACTGCGGGGGGTGTAAGAGAGGTTTCCAAGGTCGGCGGTGGAGAGCGGGCTCGTACCTCCCAATCCCCAAAGGGACGGCCAATGTCTGTGAGTAACGAGCATTTCTCCGGGCCCGGCGCAGTGTCGGCGGAAGATTCACTTCGTAATTTCGTTCTCGTCGTAACTCCCGGCAGCGCATCCACTCTGAAATACAACCCGAGTGATATTTGTGACTGTGTTAAGGTGGAGACAGAGATTCAGCGGGGTGTTTGTACAGAGAATCAGCTAGCACAGATACAGGCTGCCGTTCAGCCCATTGTCCCTGTGCTGTCTCTTTGAAAGAGCAAACAAAATAGGCCCACTCCACTGCTCGTTTCTCCATAGCCCTGCAAATCTCTCTTTTTCAAGAATTTCTTCAATTCCCGTTTGAAAATCGGGAGTGAATCTGTTTCCACCGCCCTTTCAGACAGTGCATTCCAGCTCAACACAACTGGCTGTGCAAAAGAGACAG
This sequence comes from Cetorhinus maximus, assembly GCF_964194155.1. NCBI lineage: Eukaryota > Metazoa > Chordata > Chondrichthyes > Lamniformes > Cetorhinidae > Cetorhinus > Cetorhinus maximus. Next base: position 26,645,199 of record NC_135899.1, on the reverse strand, counting down.
AATCTCCTCCTTTCCCTCTCTGGCTCCTTTGCCAATTATCTTCAGTCTGTGCCCTCTGGTCACTGACCCTCCTGCCTCTGGAAACAGCTTCTTATTTACCCAATCAAAGCCCTTCCCGATTTTTGACCCGGTCTGTCAAAGTCAGTGAGCAAGGTGGAGTTGCTGACATTGGGTAGAGGCTGAGGATATAATAGTCGTACGGGTTAAATGTGCTGAAACCTCAGTGTGGACAGACACACACACGGATACAGAGGCAGCAGCGAGGTGGAGACTGATGTGTGAAAGGCATGTTAACAGCTGAATGAACAAACAGCTGCAGGAGGGTGAAAGGAGAACAACAGTCTCTGTAATAAATCTCTGGAACAGATTAAGAAGTGAAGGTTGGGAGGGATATCTGTGGTCAGTGCTGTACGTGGAATGTCCCGAGATCGGAAAACAGGTAGTGACACGAATGGGCACTGGGGAGCGCTCTATGTGATTACTGACACCCTTACATATTAAAAACAAAAACAGAATTACCTGGAAAAACTCAGCAGGTCTGGCAGCATCGGCGGAGAAGAAATCAGTTAACGTTTCGAGCCTTCATGGCCCTTCGGCAGAACTGAAGCCGGCTTCAGTTCTGCCGAAGGGCCATGAAGGCTCGAAACGTTAACTGATTTCTTCTCCGCCGATGCTGCCAGACCTGCTGAGTTTTTCCAGGTAATTCTGTTTTTGTTTTGGATTTCCAGCATCCGCAGTAGCTTTTAGCCCTTACATATTAATCCTGTCTGCTTACACATTATTCACATGTAGTGTGAATGCAGTTACTCACTAAACCCGCGCTCACCTTACGTGAGCACTTTAGAAACTCAACCTTATCTCAGCGAGGGCTGCTGTGAATGTTCAGCGGATGCAGCATGTGAATCCACAAAGAAATCTTTGATTGTGAGTTTGAGTGAGGTCGACCTCACGATCACTGCATCGGATGAGATGTGTTAGTGTGTTTATCAGTAAAGGTTGTTAATCAGACGTCTCTCTAATTCTGTGCTTCTGTTTCATTCTCTAGGCCTCCCTGACACCGTCACCAGTGGATGTAAGTAGGACCTATGCTCTTTAAACTCTGACCTACTGACACAGAGCCCATATCTGTATTGGAACAAAACACTCCATTTATACCTCCCACAGCCCTCACTGACCAAGGAACACATGTAGGAGTGAACAGTGAGTGAGTGTGGAACAGGTGTAGATGTGGACAGGAAGTGAGTGTGGAACAGATGTGGGTGTGGACAGGATGTGAGTGTGGAAAAGATGTAGAAGTGAACAGGGAGTGAGTGTGGAACATGTGTAGGAGTAAACAGGGAGTGAGTGTACAAAAGGTATAGGAGTGAACAGGGAGTGAGAGTGGAACAGATGTAAGAGTGAACAGGGACTGAGAAGGGAACACATGTAGGAGTTAGCAGGTAGTCTGAGTGGAACAGGTGTTGGAAAGAACAGAGAGTGAGTGTGGAACAGGTGTAGGTGTGAACAGGGAGTGAGTATGGACAGGTATATGTGTGAAAATGGAGTAAGTGTGAAAGAGGTATAGGTGTGAACAGGGAATGAGAATGGAAAAGGTGTAGGAGTGAATGGGGAATGAGTGTAGAATAGGTTCAGGAGTGAACAGGGAGTGAGTGTGGAACAAGTGTAGCAGTGAACAAGAAGTGAGTGTGGAACAGGTGTAGAAGTGAACAGGGAGTGAGCGTGGAATAGGTGTAGAAGTGAACAGGGAGTGAGTGTGCAACTTCTGTCAGAGTGAACAGGGAGTGAGTGTGGAACAGGTGTAGGAGTGAACATGGAGTGAGTGTGGAGCAAGTGTAGGAGTGAACAGAGAGTGAGTGTGAAACAGGTATAGGTGTTGGCAAGGAATGAGAATGGAAAAGGTGCAGGGGTAAATGGAGAATGGATGTAGAACAGGTGCAGAAGTGAACAGGGAGTGAGTGTGGACAGGGATGAACAGGGAGTGAGTGTGGACAGGTATAGGTGTGAAAAGGGGGTGAGCGTGGAACAGGTGTAGCAATGAACATGGAGAGAGTGTGGAACAGGTGTAGGAGTGAACAGGGAGTGAGTTTGGAACGGCTGTAGAAGTGAACATGGAGTGAGTATGGAACAGTAACAGGTGTAGCAGTGAACAGGGAGTGTGTGTGGAACAGGTGTAAGTGTGGAAAGGGAATGACTGTGGAACGGTGCAGGAGTGAACAGGGAATGACTGTGGAACAGTTATGGGAGTGAACATCAAGTGAGTGTGGAATACATGTAGGAGTGAGCAGGGAGTGTGTGTGGAGCAGGCATTGGAGTGAATAGGGAGTGAATTTGGAATTGGTGTAGGTGTGGAGAGGGAGTGAGAGTGGAGCACATGTAGGAGTGAACGGGAAGTGAGTGTGGAAGAAGTGTGCAGGGAGTGAATGTGCAACTTCTGTAGGAGTCACAGGGAGTGAGTGTGCTGCAGGTGTACAAGTGAACAGGGACCGAGTGTGTGACCTGTTTAGCAGTGAACAGGGAGCGAGTGTGGAACGGGTGTAGAAGTGAACAAGGAGTGAGTGTGAAACAAGTATAGGTGTGAACAGGGAATAAGAATGGAGCAGGTGTGGGAGTGAATGTGATTGAGCGTGGAACAGGTGTAGGTGTGGGAAGGGAATGAGTGTTGAACAGGTGAGGAGTGAACAGGAAGTGAGGTTGGAACAGGTGTAGGAGTGAACAGGGAGTGAATGTAGAACAGCTGTAGGAGTGAACAGGGAGTGAGTGTGGAACGTATAAGAGTGAAAAGGGAGTGAGTGTGAAACAGGTTTAGGTGTAAACAGGGAATGAGAATGGAACAGATGTAAAAGTGGACGGGGAATGAGGGTGGAACATGTGTAGGAGTGAATGGAATTGAGCATGGAACAGGTGTAGGTGTGGCCAGGGAGGGAGGTTGGACCAGATGTAGGAGTGAACAGCATGTGATTGTGGACAGGTGTAGGTGTGGAATGGGAATGATTTTGGAACAGGAGTAGGAGTGGTCATGGAGTGAGTGTGGAACAAGTGTAGGGGTGAAGTGGGAGCCAATGTGGAACAGGTGTAGGTGTGAGCAGAGTGTGGAATAGGTGTGGGGGTGAACAGGAGTGAGTGTGCAACAGGCGTAGGAGTGAACAGGGAGTGAATGTGGAGCAGGTGTAGGTGTGAACAGGGAGTGTGTGTGGAGCAGGTGTAGGAGTGAAGAGGGAGTGAGTGTGAAACAAGTGTAGCAATGAACAGGGAGTGAGTGTGGAACAGGTATAGATGTGAACAGGGAATGAGAATGGGAGAATGGAACAGGTATAGGAGTGAATGCAGAGTGATTGTGGAACAGATGTAGGAATGAATGGGATTGAGCGTGGAACAGGTGTAGGTGTGGGAAGGGTATGGGTGCAGAACAGGTGTAGGAGCGAACAGGGAGTGAGTGTGGAACAGGTGTAGGAGTGAACTGGAAGTGAGTGTGAAACAGGTATAGGTGTGAACAGGGAATGAAAATGCAACAGGTGTAACAGTGAACAGGTGGTGAGTGTGGAACAAGTGTAGGGGTGAAGAGGGAGTCAGTGTGGATATATGTATAGGTGTGAGCAGAGAGGGAGTGTTAAACAGGTGTAGGAGTGAACAGGAGTGAATGTGAAACAGATGTAGCAGTGAACAGGGAGTGAGTGTGGAGCAGCTGTGGGAGTGAATGAGAATGAGCATGGAACAGGTGTAGATGTAGAAAGGGAGTGAGCGTAGAACAGGTGTAAGAGTGTTCACTCCTACACCTGCTCCACACTCACTACCTCTCCACACCAACACCTGTTCCTCATTCACACCCTGTTCACTCCTACAATTGTCCAACACCCATTCTCTTATCACTCATACACCTGTTCTACTCTCACTCCCTTTCTACACCTACAGTTGTTCCACACTCATTCCTATTTACTCCTACACCTGTTCCACATTCACTCCCTTTTCACTCCTAAACCTGTTCCCCTCATGCTCCCTCTCCACACCTACACCTGCTCCACACTCATTCCCTGTTCACTCCTACACCTGTTTCACACTCACTTCCTGTCCAGAGAGTGAGTGTGGATAAGTGTTGGAGTGAACAGGGAGTGAATGTGGAACAGGTGTATGCGTGGAGGGGGAGTGAGGTAGGATTGGACACAGAGTGAGTGTTGAACAGATATAGGAGTGAGCAGGGACTGAGTGTGGAACAAGTGTAGGAGTGAATAGGGAGTGAGTGTTTTGCAGGTGGTGGAGTGAGCAAGGAGTGAGTGTGCCAGAGGTCTAGGAGTGAACAAGGAGTGAGTGTGGAACAAGTGTAAGTGTGGACAGGGAGTGAGTGTAGAACAGGTGTAGGAGTGAACAGGGAGTGAGTGTGCAACAGGTATAGGATTGAACAGGGAGTGAGTGGGCAACAGGTGTAAGAGTGAACAGGGACTGAGTGTGGAACAGGTGTAGGAGTGAATAGGGAGTGAGGGTGTAGCAGGTGCAGAGTGAACAGGGAGTGAGTGGGCAACAAAGATAAGAGTGAACATGCAGCGAGTGTGTCAGAGGTCTAGGAGTGAAGCGGGAATGAGTGTGGAACAAGTGTAAGTGTGGAAAGGGAGTGAGCGTGGAATATGTGTAGGAGTGAACAGGGAATGTGTATTGAACAGGTGTTGGAGTGCACAGGGAGGGATTGTGGAACAGGTGTAGGAATGAATGGGAGTGAGTGTGGGACAGGTGTAGGTGTCAAGAGGGAGTGAGTGTAGGAGTGAACAGAGAGTGAGTGTTTGACAAGTGTAGGAGTGAACAGGGTGTGAATGTGGAACAGGTGTTGGTGTGGAGAGGTCGTGAGTGTGGTGCAGGTGTAGGAGTGAACGGGGAATGAGTGTGGAACAGGTGCAGCAGTGAATAGAGAGTGAGTGTAGAACAGGTGTAGGTGTGGCTGGGAGTGAGTGTGGAACAGGCATGGGGTGAACAGTGAGTGAGTGTGGAGCTGGAGAGGGAGTGAATAGGGAGCGAGTGTGGAACAGGTGTAGGAGTGAACAGGGAGTGAGTGTGAATAGATGTAGGTGTGGCAGTGATTGTGTGTAGAAGAGGTGTAGGTGTGGTCAGGGAGTAGGCAAGGAACAAGTGTAGGAGTGAACAGGTAGTGAATGTACAACAGGTCTAGGCGTGGTCAGGCAGTGAGTGTAGAAGAGGTGTACGTGTGGACAGGGAATGAGTGTGGAACACGTGTGTGGGGGGAGAGGGAGTCAGCATGGAGCATGTGCAGGAGTGAACAGGGAGTGTGGAACATGTGTAGGAGTGAACAGGGAATGAGTGTGGAACAGGTGTAGGAGTGAATGGGAGTGAGTGTGGAACAGGTGTCGGTGTAGCAAGGGAGTGAGAGTAGAACAGATTTAGGAGTGAACAGAGGTGAGTGGAACAAGTGTAAATGTGGACAAGGAATGCGTGTGGAACAGGTATGGGTATGGAGAGGGAGTATGTGAGGAACAGGTTTAGGAGTGAAAAAGGAGTCAGTGTGCAACAGGTGTAAGAGTGAATAGAAATGAGCATGGAACAACTGTAGTTGTAGAAAGGGAGTGAGTGTAGAACAGGTGTAGGTCTGAACAGGGAATGTGTATTGAACAGGTGTTGGAGTGCACAGGGAGTGAGTGTGCAACAGCTGTAGGAATGAATGGGAGTGAGTGTGGAACACGTGTAGGTGTCAAGAGGGAGTGAGTGTAGTTGTGTAGGAGTGAACAGAGAGTGAGTATTAGACAAGTGCAGGAGTGAACAGGGTGTGAATGTGGAACAGGTGTTGGTGTGGAGAGGTCGTGAGTGTCATGCAGGTATGGGAGTGAACGGGAAGTGAGTGTGGAACAGGTGCAGCAGTGAATAGAGAGTGAGTGTAGAACAGGTGTAGGTGTGGCTGGGAGTAAGTGTGGAACAGGCATGGGGTGAACAGTAAGTGAGTGTGGACCTGGTGAGGGAGTGAGTGTGAATAGATGTACGTATGGCAGTGATTGTGTGTAGAAGAGGTGTAGGTGTGGTCAGGGTGTAGGCAAAGTACAAGTGTAGGTGTGAACTGGGAGTGAATGTACAACAGGTGTAGGCGTGGTCAGGAAGTGAGTGTAGAAGAGGTGTAGGTGTGGACAGGGAGTGAGTGTGGAACATGTGTGTGGGGGAGAGGGAGTCAGTATGGAGCATGTGCAGGAGTGAACAGGGAGTGTGGAACAGGTGTAGGAGTGAACAGGGAATGAGCATGGAACAGGTGTAGGTGTGGAGACAGAGTATGTGGGGAACAGTTTTAGGAGTGCACAGGGAGTGTGTGTGGAACAGGTGTAGGAATGAATGGGAGTGAGTGTGGAACAGGTGTAGGTGTAGAGACGGAGTGCACGTAGGAGTGTAGGAGTGAACAGAGAGTGAGTGTTTGACAAGTGTAGGAGTGAACAGGGTGTGAATGTGGAACAGGTGTTGGTGTGGAGAGGTCACGAATGTGGAACAGGTGCAGGAGTGAACAAGGAGTGAATGTGGAACTTGTGTAGCAGTGAACAGGGAGTGAGTGTGCACAGGTGTAGGAATAAACAGGGAGTGAGTGTGCAACAGGTGTAGGAATGAACAGGGATTGCGTGTGCAGCAGGTGTAGGAAAGAACAGGGAATAAGTATTGAACAGGTGTTGGAGTGCACAGTGAGTGTGTGTGGAACAGGTGTAGGAGTGAATGGGAGTGTGTGTGGAACAGGTGTAGGTGTAGAAAGGGAGTGAGAGTAGAACAGATTTAGGAGTGAACAGGGGTGAGTGGAACAAGAGTAAATGTGGACAGGAAGTGAGTGTGGAACAGGTGTAGGATTGAACGGGGAGTGAGTGTAGGAGTGAACAGGGAGTGAGTGTGGAACAGAATTGTGTGTGAATGGGAGTGAGTGTGGAACAGGTGTAGGTGTAGAAAGGAAGTGAGAGTAGAACAGATTTAGGAGTGAACAGGGTTGAGTGGAACAAGTGTAAATATGGACAAGGTGTGGGTGTGGAACAAGTATAGGTGTGGAGAGGGAGTATGTGGGGAACAGGTTTAGGAGTGAAAAGGGAATGAATGTGCAGCAGGTGTAAGAGTGAATTGGAGTGAGTGTGGAACAGGTATAGGTGTAGAAAGGGAGTGAGAGTTGAACAGATTTAGCAGTGAACAGGGGTGAGTGGAACAAGTGTAAATGCGGACAAGGTGTGGGTGTGGAACAGGTATAGGTGTGGAGATTGAGTATGACAGGAACAGGTTTAGGAGTGAAAAGGGAGTGAATGTGCAGCAGGTGTAAGAGTGATTTGGAGTGAGTGTGGAACAGGTATAGATGTAGAAAGGGAGTGAGAGTAGAACAGATTTAGGAGTGAACAGGGGTGAGTGGAACAAGTGTAAATGTGGACGAGGAATGCGTGTGGAACAGGTATGGGTATGGAGAGGGAGTATGTGGGGAACAGGTTTAGGAGTGAAAAGGGAGTCAGTGTGGAACAGGTGTAAGAGTGAAGAATAGAAATGAGCATGGAATAACTGTAGTTGTAGAAAGGGAGTGAGTGTAGAACAGGTGTAGGTGTGAACAGGGAATGTGTATTGAACAGGTGTTGGACTGCACAGGGAGTGAGTGTGGAACAGCTGTAGGAATGAATGGGAGTGAGTGTGGAACACGTGTAGATGTGAAGAGGGAGTGAGTGTAGGAGTGAACAGAGAGTGAGTGTTAGACAAGTGCAGGAGTGAACGCGGTGTGAATGTGGAACAGGTGTTGGTGTAGAGAGGTCGTGAGTGTGGTGCAGGTATGGGAGTGAACGGGAAGTGAGTGTGGAACAGGTACAGCAGTGAATAGAGAGTGAGTGTAGAACAGGTGTAGGTGTGGCTGGGAGTAAGTGTGGAACAGGCATGGGGTGAACAGTGAGTGAGTGTGGACCTGGTGAGGGAGTGAATAGGGAGTTATTGTGGAACAGGTGTAGGAGTGAACAGGGAGTGAGTGTGAATAGATGTAGGTGTGGCAGTGATTGTGTGTAGAAGAGGTGTGGTCAGGGAGTAGGCAAGGAACAAGTGTAGGAGTGAACAGGTAGTGAATGTACAACAGGTGTAGGCGTGGTCAGGGAGTGAGTGTAGAAGAGGTGTAGGTGTGGACAGGGAGTGACTGTGGAACACGTGTGTGGGGGGAGAGGGAGTCAGCATGGAGCATGTGCAGGAGTGAACAGGGAGTGTGGAACAGGTGTAGGAGTGAACAGGGAATGAGTGTGGAACAGGTGTAGGAGTGAATGGGAGTGAGTGTGGAACAGGTGTCGGTGTAGAAAGGAAGTGAGAGTAGAACAGATTTAGGAGTGAACAGGGTTGAGTGGAACAAGTGTAAATGTGGACAAGGTGTGGGTGTGGAGACGGAGTATGTGGGGAACATGTTTAGGAGTGAAAAGGGAGTGAATGTGCAGCAGGTGTTAGAGTGAATTGGAGTGAGTGTGGAACAGGTATAGGTGTAGAAAGGGAGTGAGAGTAGAACAGATTTAGGAGTGAACAGGGTTGAGTGGAACAAGTGTAAATGTGGACAGGGAGTGAGTGTGGAACAGAAGTGTGTGTGAATGGGAGTGAGTGTGGAACAGGTGTAGGTGTAGAAAGGAAGTGAGAGTAGAACAGATTTAAGAGTGAACAGGGTTGAGTGGAACAAGTGTAAATGTGGACAAGGTGTGGGTGTGGAACAGGTATTGGTATGGAGAGGGAGTATGTGGGGAACAGGTTTAGGAATGAAAAGGGAGTCAGTGTGGAACAGGTGTAAGAGTGAATAGAAATTAGCATGGAACAACTGTAGTTGTAGAAAGGGAGTGAGTGTAGAACAGGTGTAGGTGTAAACAGGGAATGTGTATTGAACAGGTGTTGGAGTGCACAGGGAGTGAGTGTGGAACAGCTGTAGGAATGAATGGGAGTGAGTGTGGAACACGTGTAGGTGTGAAGAGGGAGTGTAGGCGTGGTCAGGGAGTGAGTGTAGAAGAGGTGTAGGTGTGGACAGGGAGTGAGTGTGGAACACATGTGTGGGGGGAGAGGGAGTCAGCATGGAGCATGTGCAGGAGTGAACAGGGAGTGTGGAACAGGTGTAGGAGTGAACAGGGAATGAGCATGGAACAGGTGTAGGTATGGAGACAGAGTATGTGGGGAACAGTTTTAGGAGTGCACAGGGAGTGTGTGTGGAACAGGTGTAGGAATGAATGGGAGTGAGTGTGGAACAGGTGTAGGTGTAGAGACGGAGTGCATGTAGGAGTGTAGGAGTGAACAGAGAGTGAGTGTTTGACAAGTGTAGGAGTGAACAGGGTGTGAATGTGGAACAGGTGTTGGTGTGGAGAGGTCGTGAATGTGGAACAGGTGCAGGAGTGAACAAGGAGTGAGTGTGGAACTTGTGTAGTAGTGAACAGGGAGTGAGTGAGCACAGGTGTAGGAATAAACAGGGAGTGAGTGTGCAACAGGTGTAGGAATGAACAGGGATTGCGTTTGCAGGAGGTGTAGGAAAGAACAGGGAATGAGTATTGAACAGGTGTTGGAGTGCACAGTGAGTGAGTGTGGAACGGGTGTAGGAGTGAATGGGAGTGAGTGTGGATCAGGTGTAGGTGTAGAAAGGGAGTGAGAGTAGAACCGATTTAGGAGTGAACAGGGTTGAGTGGAACAAGTGTAGATGTGGACAAGGTGTGGGTGTGGAACAGGTATAGGCGTGGAGAGGGAGTATGTGGGGAACAGGTTTAGGAGTGAAAAGGGAGTGAATGTGCAGCAGGTGTAAGAGTGATTTGGAGTGAGTGTGGAACAGGTAGAGGTGTAGAAAGGGAGTGAGAGTTGTACAGAATTAGCAGTGAACAGGGGTGAGTGGAACAAGTGTAAATGTGGACAAGGTGTGGGTGTGGAACAGGTGTAGGTGTGAACATGTAATATGTGTGGAACAGGTACAGTGTGGAGAGGAAGTATGTGTGGACCTGGTGTAGGAGTGAATAGGGAGTGAGTGTAGAACAAGTGTAGGAGTGAACAGGGTGTGAATGTGGAACAGGTGTTGGTGTGGAGAGGTCGTGAGTGTGGAGCATGTGCAGGAGTGAACAAGGAGTGAGTGTGGAACTGGTGTAGTAGTGAACAGGGAGTGAGTGTGCACAGGTGTAGGAATGAACAGGGATTTAGTGTGCAGCATGTGTAGGAAAGAACAGGGAATGAGTAATGATCAGGTGTCGGAGTGCACAGGGAGTTAGTGTGGAACAGGTGTAGGAGTGAATGGGAGTGAGTGTGGAACAGGTGTCGGTGTAGAAAGGGAGTGAGAGTAGAACAGATTTAGGAGTGAACAGGGGTGAGTGGAACAAGAGTAAATGTGGACAGGGAGTGAGTGTGGAACAGGTGTAGGAGTGAACGGAGAGTGAGTGTAGGAGTGAACCGGGAGTGTGTGTGGAACAGAATTGTGTGTGAATGGGAGCGAGTGTGGTACAGGTGTAGGTGTAGAAAGGAAGTAAGAGTAGAACAGATTTAGGAGTGAACAGGGTTGAGTGGAACAAGTGTAAATGTGGACAAGGTGTGGGTGTGGAACAGGTATAGGTGTGGAGAGGGAGTATGTGGGGAACAGGTTTAGGAGTGAAAAGGGAGTGAATGTGCAGCAGGTGTAAGAGTGAATTGGAGTGAGTGTGGAACAGGTATAGGTGGAGAAAGGGAGTGAGAGTTGAACAGAATTAGCAGTGAACAGGGGTGAGTGGGACAAGTGTAAATGTGGACAAGGTGTGGGTGTGGAACAGGTGTAGGTGTGAACATGTAATGTGTGTGGAACAGGTACAGGTGTGGAGAGGAAGTATGTGTGGACCTGGTGTAGGAATGAATAGGGAGTGAGTGTGGAACAAGTGTAGGAGTGAACAGGGTGTGAATGTGGAACAGGTGTTTGTGTGGAGAGGTCGTGAGTGTGGAGCATGTGCAAGAGTGAACAAGGAGTGAGTGTGGAACTGGTGTAGTAGTGAACAGGGAGTGAGTGTGCACAGGTGTAGGAATGAACAGGGATTGAGTGTGCAGCATGTGTAGGAAAGAACAGGGAATGAGTATTGAACAGGTGTCGGAGTGCATAGTGAGTGAGTGTGGAACAGGTGTAGGAGTGAATGGGAGAGAGTGTGGAACAGGTGTCGGTGTAGAAAGGGAGTGAGAGTAGAACAGATTTAGGAGTGAACAGGGGTGAGTGGAACAAGTGTAAATGTGGACAGGAATGGGTGTGGAACAGGTATAGGTATGGAGAGGGAGTATGTCGGGAACAGGTTTAGGAGTGAAAAGGGAGTGAGTGTGGAACACGTGTAGGAGTGAATGGAAATGAGCATGGAACAACTGTAGGTGTAGAAAGGGAGTGAGTGTAAAACAGGTGTAGGTGTGAACAGGGAATGTATATTGAACACGTGTTGGAGTGCACAGGGAGTGAGTGTGGAACAGGTGTAGGAATCAATGGGAGTGAGTGTGGAACAGGTGTAGGTATCAAGAGGGACTGAGTGTAGGAGTGTAGGAGTGAACAGAGAGTGAGTGTTTGACAAGTGTAGGAGTGAACAGGGTGTGAATGTGGAACAGGTGTTGGTGTGGAGAGGTCGTGAGTGTGGTGCAGATGTAGGAGTGAATGGGGAGTGAGTGTGGAACAGGTGCAGGAGTGAATAGAGAGTGACTGTAGAACAGGTGTAGGTGTGGCTGGGAGTAAGTGTGGAACAGGCATGGGGTGAACAGTGAGTGAGTGTGGACCTGGTGAGGGAGTGAATAGGGAGTGAATGTGGAACAGGTGTAGGAGTGAACAGGGAGTGAGTGTGAATAGATGTAGGTGTGGCAGTGATTGTGTGTAGAAGAGGTGTAGGTGTGGTCGGGGAGTAGGCAAGGAACAAGTGTAGGAGTGAAAAGGGAATGAATGTACAACAGGTGTAGGAGTGGTCAGGGAGTGAGTGTGGAATATGTGTGTGGGGGGAGAGGCAGTCAGCATGGAGCATGTGCAGGAGTGAACAGGGTGTGTTGAACAGGTGTAGGAGTGAACAGGGAATGAGCATGGAACAGCTGTAGGTGTGGAGACAGAGTATGTGGGGAACAGTTTTAGGAGTGCACAGGGAGTGTGTGTGGAACAGGTGTAGGAGTGAATGGGAGTGAGAGTGGAACAGGTGTAGCTGTAGAAAGGGAGTGAGAGTAGAATAGATTTAGGAGTGAACAGGGTTGAGTGGAACAAGTGTAAATGTGGACAAGGTGTGGGTGTGGAACAGGTATAGGTGTGGAGAGGGAGTATGTGGGGAACAGGTTTAGGAGTGAAAAGGGAGTGAATGTGCAGCAGGGGTAAGAGTGAATTGGAGTGAGTGTGGAACAGGTATAGGTGTAGAAAGGGAGTGAGAGTTGAATAGATTTAGCTGTGAACAGGGGTGAGTGGAACAAGTGTAAATGTGGATAAGGTGTGGAACAGGTATAGGTGTGGAGAGGGAGTATGTGGGGAACAGGTTTAGGAGTGAAAAGGGAGTGAATGTGCAGCAGGTGTAAGATTGAATTGGAGTGAGTGTGGAACAGGTATAGGTGTAGATAGGGAGTGAGAGTTGAACAGATTTAGCAGTGAACAGGGGTGAGAGGAACAAGTGTAGATGTGGACAGGGAGTGAATGTGGATCAGGTGTAGGTGTGAACATGTAATGTGTGTGGAACAGGTACAGGTGTGGAGAGGGACTATGTGTGAACCTGGTGTAGGAGTGAATAGGGAGTGAGTGTGGAACAAATGTAAGTTTGGACAGGGAGTGAGTGTGAAATATGTGTAGGGGGAGAGCGAGTCAGTATGGAGCAGGTGCAGGAGTGAACAGGGAGTGTGGAACAGGTGTAGGAGTGAACAGGTAATGAGTTTGAAGCAGGTATAGGAGAGAACAGTGAGTGAGTGTTGATTTGGGGTAGGAGTGAACAGGGATTGAGTGTGCAGCAGGTATAGGAAAGAACAGGGAATGAGTATTGAACAGGTGTCGGAGTGCATAGGGAGTGAGTGTGGAACAGGTGTAGGTGTAGAAAGGGAGTGAGAGTAGAACAGATTCACGAGTGAACAGGGGTGAGTGGAACAAGTGTAAATGTGGACAAGGAATGGGTGTGGAACAGGTGTAGGTATGGAGAGGGAGTATGTGGGGAACAGGTTTGGGAGTGAAAAGGGAGTGAGTGTGGAACAGGTGTAGGAGTGAATAGAAATGAGCATGGAACAACTGTAGGTGTAGAAAGAGAGTGAGTGTAGAACAGGTGTAGGCGTGGACAGGGAGTGAGTGTGGAACATGTGTAGGGCAGAGAGGGAGTCAGAGTGGAGCAGGTGTAGGAGTGAACAGAGAGTGTGGAACAGGTGTAGCAGAGAACAGGGAGTGAGTGTGCAACAGGTGTAGGAGCGAACAGGGAATGAGTATTGAACAGATGTTGGAGTGCACAGGGAGAGTGTGTGGAACAGATGTAGGTGCAGAAAGGGAGTGAGATTAGAACAGATTTAGGAGTGAACAGGGGTGAGTGGAACACAAGTGTAGATGTGGACAGGGAGTGAGTGTGTAGAAGTGAACAGGTGATGTCTGTGGAACAGGTGCAGGTGTGGAGAGGGAGTATGTGTGGAATAGGTGTAAGAGTGAACAGGGAATGAGTGTGGAACAGGTGTAGGAGTGGAGAGGGAGTGAGTGTCGAACAGCTGTAGGAGTGAACAGAGAATGAGTATGGAACAGGTGTAGGATTGTACAGGGAGTGTGGAAAGGATGTAGGAGTGAACAGGGACTGGGATCTGATGTCTGCTTACTCGTGTATTTCTGGAGGAAAGTATAATCGTGTATTTCTGGAGGAAAGTATAATCTCCTCGAGTGCTGCAACAGATGAGAAGCTAAGAGGAAAGTGCTTTTTAACTCTATTGGTTAGAACGTTCACTGGGAAATGCAGGGAATACTTGTAGAATGTCTGAGACCAGGATCATTGGGAACCTGTTGTAATCCCGTTATGTCAGATTCAGGAATTGGAACTGGATCAGTGTTGCCGGCCTCAATTTGTTCATCTTTATTCCCCCATTTCACATGAACTCGTTCCCGTTTATTTAAACGTCTCATGTTGTCTAAGTCATTCTGAACCATCTGTCAACTTGAACCCTCAAACCAACACTCACACTGACCGAGAATGACCATAACTTCACACACTGACCGAGAATGACCATAACTTCACACGCTGAATGGGAGTGACCATATCTTCACATATTGCCTGAAAGTGACCATAAGCCCCCACATTGATTGGGACTGACCATAACTCCCCACGCTGTCCAGGACTGACCATAACTCTCCACACTGACCGGGAGTGACATAACTCCTCATACTGACCGAGAGTGACTATATCTTCACACACTCACCAGGAGTGACTATAATTCCCCAAAATAACAGAGAATGACTATAACTCCTTACAGTGACCGAGTTTGAGTATAACTCCCATGCTGACTGTGAGTGTCCATAACTCCTGTCACTGATCTAGAATGACCATAGCTAAATCTACTGACCAGGAGTGACCATAACTCTCCACATTGACCAAGTTTGAGTTTAACTTCCCGTACTGAGTGTGAGTGGCCATAACACCCGGCACTGCTAGAGAATCACCATAACTCAATCTACTGACCAGGAGTAACCATAACTCCCCACACTGACCAGGAGCAAAACCGCTATCAAACTGCTACATAGTCTCAAAAAAGGAATTGAACCGGATGGACCACCCGACAATGACCTAGGCACCGGAATCGACAATGGCAATCTCAGCCCTGTCGACCCTACAAAGTCCTCCTTACTAACATCTGGGGGCTAGTGCCAAAATTGGGAGAGCTGTCTCACAGACTAGTCAAGCAACAGCCTGACATAATCATCCTCACGGAATCATACCTTACAGATAATGTCCCAGAGACCAGCATCACCATCCCTGGATATGTCCTGTCTCACTGGCAGGATGGGCCCAGCAGAGGTGGTGGCATAGTGGTATACAGTCGGAAGGGAGTTGCCCTGGGAGTCCTCAACATTGACTCTGGAACCCATGAAGTCTCATGGCATCAGATCAAACATGGGCAAGGAAACCTTCTGCTGATTACCACATACTGTCCTCCCTCAGCTGATGAATCAGTGCTCCTCCATGTTGAACCTCACTTGGAAGAAGCACTGAGGGTGGCAAGGGCACAGAACGTACTCTAGGTGGAGGACTTCAATGTCCAGTGCCAAGAATGGCTCAGTAGCACCACTACTGATCCAGCTGGCTGAGTCCTAAAGGACAGAGCTGCTAGACGGGGTCTGCGGCAGGTGGTGAGGGAACCCACAAGAGGGAAAAATATACTTGACCTCATCCTCGCCAACCTACCTGCCGCAGATGTATCTGTCCATGACAGTATCATTAGGAGTGACCACCACACAGTCCTTGTGGAGACGAAGTCCCAGCTTCATATTGAGGATACCCTACATCGTGTTGTGTGGCACTACCACCGTGCTAAATGGGATAGATTTCAAACAGATCTAGCAACTCAAGAGTGGGCATCCACGAGGCACTGTGAGCCATCAGCAGCAGCAGAATTGTACTAGAACACAACCTGTAATCTCAACAGGTCTGATAGCATCTGTGGAGAGAAAAACAGAGTTGATGCTTCGAATCCATATGACCCTTCTTCAGAGCTACTGAAGAAGGGTCATACAGACTCGAAATGTCAACTCTGTTTTTCTCTCCACAGATGCTGTCAGACCTGCTGAGTTTTTCCAGCATTTTCTGTTTTTCTGCATCTGCAGTATTTTGCTTTTAACAACCTGTAAGCTCATGGCCCGGCATATCCCCCACTCTACCATTACCATCAAGCCAGGGGATCAACCCTGGTTCAATAAAGAGTGCAGGAGGGCATGCCAGGAGCAGCACAGGCATACCTAAAAATGAAGTGTCAACCTGGTGAAGCTATAACACAGGACTGCTTGCATACCAAACAGTATAAGCAGCAGGTGATAGACAGGGCTAAGCAACCCCACAACCAACGGATTAGCTCTGCAGTCCTGCTACATCCAGTCGTGAATGGTGGTGCACAATTAAACAATCACTGAAGGAGGAGGCTCCACAAATATCCCCATCCTCAATGATGGGGGAGCCCAGCATATCAGTGCAAAAGATAAGGCTGAAGCATTTGCTACAATCTTCAGCCAGAAGTGCTGAGTGGATGATTCATCTCGGCCTCCTCCTGAGGTCCCCAGCATCTCAGATGCCAGTCTTCAGCCAATTCGATTCACTCCACGT
The DNA here is from genome assembly GCF_964194155.1 of Cetorhinus maximus. NCBI lineage: Eukaryota > Metazoa > Chordata > Chondrichthyes > Lamniformes > Cetorhinidae > Cetorhinus > Cetorhinus maximus. The sequence goes on along the minus strand of NC_135899.1, from coordinate 26,628,994 downwards.
GACATCAAGAAATGGCTGAAAGCACTGGATACTGCAAAGGCTATGGGCCCTGACAATATTCCGGCAATAGTAGTGAAGACTTGTGCTCCAGAACTTGCCACACCCCTAGCCAAGCAGTTCCAGTACAGCTACAACACTGGCATCTACCCGGCTATGCGGAAAATTGCCCAGGTATGTCCTGTACACAAAAAGCAGGACAAATCCAACCCGGCCAATTACCGCCACATCAGTCTACTCTCCATCATCAGTAAAGATATGGAAGGGGTCATCAACAGTGCTATAAGCGGCACTTGCTTAGCAGTAACCTGCTCACTGATTCCCAGTTTGGGTTCCACCAGGGCCACTCAGCTCCTGACCTCATTACAGCCTTAGTTTAGACATGGGCAAAAGAGCTGAACTCCCAAGGTGAGGTGAGAGTGACTGCCCTTGACATCAAGACTGCATTTGACTGAGTGTGGCATCAAGGAGCCCTAGCAAAACTGGGAGTCAATGGGAATCGGGGGGAAAACTCCACTGGTTGGAGTCATACCTAGCACAAAGGAAGATGGTTGTGGTTGTTGGAGGTCAGTCATCTCAGCTCCCAGACATCACTGCAGGAGTTCCTCAGGGTAGTGTCCTCGGCCCAACCATCTTCAGCTGCTTCATCAATGACCTTCCTTCCATCATAAGTTCAGAAATGGGGATGTTCGCTGGTGATTGTACAATGTTCAGCACCATTTGCGACTCCTCAGATACTAAAGCAGTCCATGTCCAAATGCAGCAAGACTTGGACAATATCCAGGGTTGGGCTGACAAGTGGCAAGTAACATTCACACCACCCAAGTGCCGGGCAATGACCATCTCCAACAAGAGAGAACCTAACCATCATCCTTTGACATTCAATGGCATTACCTTCACTGAATCCCCCACTATCAACATCCTGGGAGTTACCATTGACCAGAAACTGAACTGGACTAGCCATATAAATACTATGGCTACAAGAGCAGGTTAGATGCTGGAAAGCCTGCAACGAGTAACTCACCTCCTGACTCCTCAAAGCCTGTCCACCATCTACAAGGCACAAGTCAGGAGTGTGATGGAATACTCTCCACTTGCCTGGATGAGTGCAGCTCCCACAACACTAAAGAAGATCGACACCATCCAGGACAAAGCAGCCACTTGATTGGCACCAAATCCACAAACATTCACTCCCTCCACCACTGATGCACAGTAGCAGTGTGTGTACCATTTACAAGACGCACTGTAGGAATTCACCAAGGCTCCTGAGACAGTACCTTCCAAATCCACGACTACTACCATCTAGAAGTTCAAGGGCAGCAGATAGATGGGAACATCACCACCGGGAACTTCCCCTCCAAGTCACTTACTATCCTCACTTGGAAATGTATCTCCGTTCCTTCACTGTCACTGGGTCAAAATCCTGGAACTCCCATGTATCTACACCACATGGACTTCTGCGTTTCAAGAAGGCAGCTCACCACCACCTTCTCAAGGGCAATTAGGGATGGGTAAAAATGCTGGTCCAGCCAGCGAAGCCCACATCCCATGAATGAAAAATAAGAAAAAAGGAATGCGAAAATGGAGCAGAAACCTGTGTGGGAACTGGGTTTTCAGCTGGGTCTGAAGGCCCTTCCTAAATCTTTCCATCTCTTCGCCTCTCCCGCCTATTTTAAGATGCTTCTTGAAACTTCTCTCTTTGATTGGGTTTATGGTCATCTGTCCAAACATTTCGTCCTGAAGCTCGGTGTCAGTTTTGGTCTGAGTGATGGTGAGGCGGAGATGGCAACTCCCTTGTTTGTCTATTAGACCCTCTTGTAGTGTTGGACAGTCTCCACTCGTGCGTACGTGCGCACGTGTGCATGTGCATGGGCATGCGGCGCTTGGACATGCATGTTCATGTGGTACAGATGTTGTGTACAGACAGTGCATTATTCTCCAGCCGGGATTCATAGTTGCTGACTTCTCCGGACACATGCAGCTGACCCAAGGAGATTCACAGATGGCCAAGTATCTCATCACTTGAGGTCACAAACCCAAAGCAGGTCAATATAGGAACATAGGAACAGGAGGAGGCCATTCAGCCCATCGAGTCTGCTCCATCATTCAATATGATCATGGCTGATCATCCACTTCAATGCCTGTTTCCTACACTATCCCCATATCCCTTTATGTCACTGGTATTTAGAAATCTGTCAATCGTTGCTTTAAACACATTCAATGACTGAGCTTCCAGACCCCTGTGGGGTAGAGAATTCCAAAGATCCCCAACCATCTGAGTAAATAAAATTCTCCTAATCTTGGTCCTAAGTGGCTTCCCCTTTATTTTGAATTGTGTCCCCTGGTTCTAGACTCCCCAACCAGGTGAAACATCTTACCTGCATCTACCCTGTTCATTCATTTAAGTATTTTGTTGGTTTCAATGAGATCACCTCTCTTTCTTTGAAACCCTGGAGAATACAGGCCCAGTTTCCCCAATCCCTCTTCACAGGACAGTCCCACCAACCCGGGAACAAGTCTGGTGAACCTTCGTTGCACTCCTTCTATGGCAATAATATTCTTCCTAAGGTAAAGGGACCAAAACTGCACACAGTACTCCAGGTGCAGTCTAACCAATCTTCTGTATAATTGAAGCAAGACTTCACTACCCCATACTCAAATCCTCTTGCAATAAAGGCTAACATTCCATCTGCCTTCCTAATTGCCTGCTGCATCTGTATGGAGTTTTCAAACAATGTGACTGGCTTCAATCAGAAAGAGAGAACATTTAATCATCAATTTAGACCCATTCTTTCTTTGGTTCCTTCTTTGGTTTCTTAAGACCCGAGTTTTTGGCCAGTTTTCCCAAAGTCCCCTAACAGCAGCTTGCTGTTCATACTACTGTCCCCCGAATCTTGATTCTCTGTCCTTAGCCATGACTCTACTATGTGGGACTTTATCAAAGGCCTTTTGAAAATCCATAATCATTATTTCTACCAACTATTTCCATATATAATGTGCACTTTTCTCCCTAAAAATTTGTCTCCAAGTTGGAGTGTATATTATACAGGGAACAACTCAAAACTAATCTTTTTTGCAGCTGGTCAAGAATCTTTTCCTGATGCATTGTGAATAATAACACACATTTAACGAGAAATGTTGTGTTTCGATGGTATTTTAAATTCTCCCTGTTTCTAAGACATAAATGAGAATTGTCCCTTGTTTTCGTTAACCTTCAGTCATTATAAACTTAATTCCAGGTTTATTTGGCCAGGTGGTCTATGAATACTTCGTATGTGTATCTTACTGCCCCAAGTTAACCTGAGAAACGTGTCTAATGTTACGTGCTGCGTTTGATCGATTGACAAAACACGAGCAGCTCATTTGGCCAACTTGAGCATCACATGTTTTGGCTGTGGAACTGCTTGCTCAGCAAACAAGCGAGGGAACAGACCCATTAGCTTAGTCGGGTTTACTAATTACTTTTGCCAACAATGGGTGAATTTGACCAAATTATTGCAAAAGTGTAGGGCAGAATCTTCTGTTCAGCTAGCGGGGGGCGGTCCCACACTCTGACGCGTAAATTGACGCATGGTGATGTCGGGCGTGCGTCCCAACGTCACCACGTGTCGTTCCGATCTTCCGTTCAGCGGGCGCGCAGCCAACTCCAGTGCGCGCCTGCTGAACTGTCAAAGGCCTGTTAAGGCCATTAATAAACTAATTAAAGTAATTGTCAGGGCTGCCTCTCCAACCTTAAGGTTGGCGGGCAGGCAAAGAGTCCAGGCGGCCTTCGCATTTTTCATGAAACCTCACCCACGGGCGGGATGAGGTTTCATGAAGGGTTTATTAATTAAAAATAAAATTTTTAATGAAAATTCATAAACATGTCCCAGCTCATGTGACACTGTCACATGAGGGGACATGTCTGAATAATTTTAGTTTTTTTATTTCTTCCATCTTTTTAACTGAGCTTAATCTCCCTGAGGCAGCTCCATGCCTCAGGGAGATTTCTATGTTCTTTTGCGCGCAGGCCCCAACTCTCCCTCCTCCCCCCGCCGGCACGGGTGGTGTTGAGCACTACCAGGCACGTGTTAAGGCCCGCCTGTGCCTGCTCCCGACTGGCTCGCCCGATGGGGAGAAAATTCTCCCCAAGGTGTGGATTATATATGGTGATAAGGCAAGTTTGACGTTTGATCATGATAAACAGACTGTGTATTATATTCAGATAATTATGGTACTGCAGCACCCTGATGTACAATTTCTGTAACTCCTTTAAAGATTGCAGTAAGGTTGGTTGAGCATGACCTTCCCTTTTTGAATTTGTGTCAATATTTTTTGTTATATGTTCAGTTACTAGATGTTTTTACTATTACATTTTTGAATAAGGATTCCATTATGTTTCCTATTAGGAATGTTAATCTAATTGGCATATCGTACCCTGGACTTGTTCCATCTTCCTTTTTAAAAAGAGGAATCACATTAACTGTCCATCTGTCCTCTCGCAATATTCCCTTTTCTGATAAATATTTATATCTATGTACTAACGCCTCTGCTATCTCTTCCCTAACTCCTTTTAATATCCACGGGTACAATCCATCTGGTCCAGGGGTATTATCCTCCCTAAATTTGATTAGTTTATCGATTATCTCCATCCTTTGCATCTTTACATCTTTTTTGATTTCTTTTTCTAATGTCATGTTCCCCCAGGTTAGTCTTCTGGTAAATACCGAGACAAAGTCATTTAATATTTCTGCCATTTCTCTGTCATCTCCTGTGAGTTTATTGTATATGGATCCCTTAGTGACCCTATTTCTATCCTGGTTTTCCATTGGTCGAATACTTCATGACTTAATTTTATTTTCAATGACTATTTATTTCCGTAGTTTCTCTGTGTTTTCCTAATTGTTTATTCATTTCTTTACAAAAATTTTGTGTTTCCTTTGGAATCTGCAATGATTAATCTTTGTTATATTCTCGCTGTCTGGATATTTTTCTAATAAAATCTGGTCATAAAAGTGTGGTAATGGGGAGTGGTGACAGTGGAAACAATCTGTAACGTGGGGAGATTTTTAATGGTCTGACCTTTCTTTTCTCTCTCCTCTTGCAGTGGGCATGTGTGATAATTTGCTGACCCGCTGTGAGAATGGAGGAGTGTGTGAGGATAATGGGAGGTGCCTCTGTCCCGCTCCCTACACCGGGCTCCTGTGTGAGAAAGTCCAGTGCGCGAAGGAAGTGGGAGGATGTGTCTCCCAATCCCCCCGGGACCCCACCTTACACCGGGTGTTGTTATCACTGACCGTGCTGCTCACCGCTGCTAACGCCCGCCCACCACTCTGAGCCGCTTCCAGCGCCCCGGCCGCTCACCCAAAGGTGCGGAGAGCGGAAGGAAAATCCAGCGTTAACTGAGTCACCGTTAAAACATGCTCCCCTCCTCCCCCACCCCACCCCCCGCCGCACTCCTGGGAATGGTAAACTGGAACCGGGGTCTGAGCCCACTCAGGCTGACTGCGTCTGAGAGGCTGCAAGGAATGGACAGTGAGTGGGGACTAGACTCTCTGACTCCCCGTGGGACCCAGGCAGCTGCTCATATTCATTCTCCAAGCGCCAGTCACTCTTCCCATCTCCAGCTTCGGGGCAAAGAAACAAGGAAAGGACTTGGATTTCCACACAGCCTTTCTTCACCTCAGAACGTCCCAAAGCACTTCACAGGCAATGAATGACCTTTTCGCCAAGCAGCCATGTGATACTGACCAGATAATCTGTTTTAGTGACGTGGATTGAGGGATAAATATTGGTCAGGATAGCGGGGAGAACTACCCTGCTCTTCAAATAGTAACTGCAGGATCTTTTACACCCATGCAAGAGGTTTAACTTCTCATCTGGAAAATGGGGCCTCATATCATTCAGCACTCATCCCCTCACTTGTCCCAACCTCCACCCACCCTCTCTCCCTCCCTCAGTACCTCTCTCTCTCTCTAGCCCTACCCCCTAACCCTCTCCCCTTCATCTCCCCTCTCTCTCTCTCTCTTTACCTCACTGTGAACGATGGCTGACTGGGGACCAGGGAACGGGGATGGGGTTCGGGAAGAGGGTGCTCATTGGTTCTCCAAGAAATGGCAGCTTCCCCAGGGGAGTTTTCCAGCTGTTTATTACATTCCCGGAGCCAGCAAAATGGACACAGCCTCTCCACATGGAGCGTGGCGGAGAAAAGGCTCCATTGACGACTGGGGCTCCCTGACCCTGTGACCTCCAGACAGGAAGTGGAAGGGGCAGTGCTGGAGCAGACATGTCGACCAATCATTACTGTTTGTGGGATCTTGCTGTGCACAAATTGGCTCCTGTGTCTCCTGCATAACAACAGTGACTACATTTGTGAAGTATTCAATTGCTTGTGAGGCAGTTTTCCACCCACCTCCATCACTTTGTCCTGAGTTTATTTTACACAGAGGATTCGAAGCTTTTCCTGCAATAAAATAGAAGAGATATTGTGTCCTGAAAATATTTCAGTCGGTTGTGTACGAGACAGGGACATTAATCATCATTGATTTCTTATTCAGGAGAATTGCTTCCTAACTTGTATCGGGAACTCCTGTCAAATATTTCCTGGGCTCAAGGAATTATCATCATAGCCCCTTAATCTGACATTTCAGATCATTAAATTTTGTAAAATCACTCAACAGGTTCTGAATGTCTCCACTGGATAATTTTATCGCCATTGAACACTCCAGGCTTGGTTAATAGATCATTTAAAGATTTATAGACAGATTTAACATTTGCTTGCTCCAGATGATAAAAAAAATGATTCTAACTTTCGATTGGAACCATCCACATTGAGTGGGACAGGAACCCAATGTTTGGGGGACATTATTTCCCTGTTGTTTATGGCTCTTGTCCTTCCAGCTGGTGGAAGTGGTGGGTTTGGGAGGTGTTGGTGAAGGAGTCGCTTGCTGAGATTCTGGGCGGGATTCTGGACTCTGATGTCAGGGTGAAATGGGGTCCTGAGCCAAAACTTGTTGGCAACTGGACCAGCTCAGCAATGTCACTGAAGACAGCCTCTAATTGACCGTGTCCGAGATCACCGTCCAATTGAGGATGGTAGGCGGGTACCCGATGCTGTGGCCCAATCAGAGGGTCAGCCACTCTAGAGCCCAGGCAGCGCCACCTGGAGAGGTGGGTGCTGCTGAGGCAGGTCAGCGATTGAGAGCTGAAATCTACATTAAAATCCTGGAGGGGTAAAGCATGCCGGTCCCTCTGGATGGCTCATAGTGGGGGTGGGGGTGGCCTTCCCTGACCACAGCCCCCTCTTTGGACCATGGAGCCTCCAGCTCCAATGGGCCCCTGGACGAACACAAAGAGGCGGCCCCCATGAAGCTGGCAGCCTCCCGACAGGGCAACAGGGCCACTCCACTGCTGGCAAAATGTCAGAGCAGTCCCAAGGCATCAACCCAAAATGGTTCTTTGATTTAAAATGTCTGTCGCCAACATTCAAATGCAGAAGATGCAGATCTGTTCCCACTCCCAGGAAACCTTGTCAGCAGCCAGACTGTGGCAGAGAGATTCCCAACATAGATCCCCACTATTTTCCTGAGACTCCTGTTCCCAGCTAGCTGACCCGGGATTGGGTAAATCCTGCCCTATGGAGCCAGTGCTGAATGTGAGAGGGGCACAAACCCCCAACACAGGTCACATTTTCCCCAACACTTCACACAACTTTACACTTTAACCTCAGCTGATTGATGGCAGTGAGATTAGGGGCAGTAACCATTAATAGCCTGGAGCCTTTGTACAAAAGGGAATGGTTGATTGAATATTCTGGAGATTAACTATGGAATTCAGAGTTTGTTTTTGGTAATAATCCCTCATTGTGACATTAAACATCAGCGTTCTCCTTTTGAATTTTTACAGTTTTGACGTTAATAACTTTAACTCAAAGGTGGACCTCCATTCACTGGTGTAAAGGTCTCTTGTGAAGCCAGCTTTTCATGTTTAAAACGGAAACCTTTCCCTGTCACTGAGCTCGGAGCTCATTGTCAATATCTTCCTGTCATTTTTATTGAAATGACAGGTGACTGGGGACAGTTTCCACAGTCAGGGTAAAGATGACACGGCCTTTCTCTTCACTCAAACGAAAGCAAAATACTGCAGATTGTGGAAACCTGAAATCAAACCAGGAAATGCTGGGAACACTCAGCAGGTGAGGCAGCATCTGGGTACAGAGAAACAGGGAGTTCTGATGAAAGGTTATCGAGCTGAAACGTTAGCTCTGTTTCTCTCTCGTTGTGTGTCGCTCTTTGTTCTGCCAGGTCATCAGGGAGAACTCTTTGAAAAGTGACACTGCATTTTTTATACACACCTGAGGGGGCAGACTTGGTTGATCAATTCATCCAACATGCAGGCATTCAGTCAGTGCAGCACTCCATCAGTACTGCCCTTCACCTTCAGTACCATCCTTCCAACGTTACAGCACTCCCTCAGTGCTGCCACTCCGGAAGAATAACTCTCCCTCAATACTACCCCTCCAATGATGCAGCATTCCCACAGTACAGCCCTTCCAACAGTGCTGCACTCCCTCAGTACTTCTGCAAAGGGGAAATTGCTGAGTTCCTATGAACATTGCCAGATCCAGGGAGTTAATTGTTAGTTTAGACTGTGATGTGTCCCTCTTGCAGTCTCAGGGAGCAGGAGAGGAATTGTGCACAGGTTTTCTTGAATTGGCCACATTCTGTTCCAAGAGACATTGTCAGGTAGGAGGACAGTGTGTGAGGTTATATTGTCTGCTGGATGTGGGGAACTAGAAGGCCCTGTAAAGAGATTACAATTTTTCCCAATATTACTGCAGGATACTGTGAGCAGGCTTGTGGGGGCTATGTGTATGCTGTGTGCGTATAAATCATCAAAGAATTAGGTATAAAGCAGGCATTTTGTAGTGGAAATGAGTGAGCTAAGATGGGATACCAATAAATACAACATGAATGTGAATTTGCATTAGGAGATAAATGAGGAGTGAATTTTTAGCTATTGATTTTCAAAAAGACAGAAGAAAGGGAGTTTTACAACTGGCAAAGATCATAAAAGAACAAAACAAAGTTATTAAGTTTATTTTTCCCAAAAGTAATGGATATATAGACAACATGAAGATGTTTGGATTCTGGGAAAGGTAACTTTCAAAAGACAGTTAAAAACAATAGGTTTAAAGATGAAAGGCAAAAATGTATTTAAGGAAAGATTGAAAACTGTATGAGGTGTTTGTGGCCATGTCATCTTCAAGAATGTTTTGTGTGAGCACAGTCTTGTGAAGGAAGCAGCTTCTAGCCACCCCAGAGAAGTGTCTGTGTGGTCCAGAAAGCAAAATTTAGTTACAATCTTTGGATTTCCATTGTTGAGTGAGAGAGAGAGAGAGAGAGAAGCTTCTGAAATACCTTCTCTAGACCAACAGTGGGTGCCTTATTGTAATATTACTGGATGTTTTATAGATTAAGAATCTATAGGGACTATTGCCTAGGAAAGGCTGTTTATTTGTGAGTCTAGCTAAGTAGACATCTTTTGGGAAATGTTATAAGACTAAATGTAACTGTGTAACTGTAATCTTGTGTGTTTAAGATTTCTTTTCTTTTGCTAATAAATGTTTTAATTTAATATTTAAAATCTCCACTAGTGGTAGTGGAATCTTTACTTCTGACTTCAGTACACATACCTTCTCATAGTAAACACAACTTGCCAAATCGTTGTGATAGCCTGACCAAGTTTCCTTTTGGGAATTGGTCAGCCGAGTAAATACCACCTGCCATGTCATTAAAAAATGGGGACTCTTTGCGGAATTCCTTGATTGGCTTGGAGTTGGTGAACCTGAAGGTTGTGAGTGTGAGGAGAACACTGAACTCAGGTGTTGGTGTTGAGGGATTTTAAAGTGGTTAGACTGCAAACATGGCTTTGGCAATTGCTAAGACTTTTCTGGGAGTGGGAGACGTAACCCTGACCAGTTTACAGAAAGCAACCAAGGCTCAGTTAACAGAATTGGCAGATGAGTTGCAGTTCGGATTAACTACAGGGGCAAGAAAAACAGACATAATTGAAGTAATATTGCAGCAATTGAAATTGGAAGGGATACCTGAAACTAGTGAGTCATAGCTGGAGGTAGAGAGACTTCAGTTACAAATGAAGAAGCTTGAACTTGAACAAGAAATGGAACTGAAAAGAATTGAATTAGAGACAAAAGAAAAAAGAAAAGGAAAAAGAGAGGTTGTTTCAAAGAGAAATGGAAATGCAAAAACTCAACCTCCAGAGGGGGAAGTTAGCAATGGAGGAAAGAGAGAAGGAAAAAGAATGGGAATACCAGCTTAAAAGGCTGAACCTTAAAAAAGGGATCTTGAATACTGAGAAGGTACTGATGGGGAAACAACCACCTTCAACCCAAAACCCATTGGGAGATGTTTAAATTTGTGCAGGCTCTTCCACAGTTTGAGGAAGGAACGCTGAGGCATTCTTTATATCATTTGAGAAGATAGCTGAGCAAATGTAATGGCCACAGGAAATTTGGACATTGCTTTTACAAAGTAGGTTGTAGGTACAGCTTATGAGGTATATGCATCACTGTCAGAAGAAGTACCTGTGGATTATGATGCAGTAAGAAAGGCTATTCTGAGTGCATATGAGTTGGTTCCTGAGGTGTATAGGCAGAAATTTCAGAATGCAAGAAAACAGCCTGGATAGGCATATTGAGTTTGAGACGGTAAAACAAAGTAACTTTGACCATTGGTTACATGCATTAAAGGTAGAGACAAAATATGCAGCTCTTAGAGAAGTAATTCTTTTGGGAGAATTTAAAGATTCACTTCCCTCAGTAGTTAGAACCCATGTGGAAGAACAGATGGTTAAAACGGCTCTGCAAGCAACAGAGATAGCTGATAATTATGAGCTAGCCCATAGATCAAAACTTTTTTTTCTGTCACCTCCTTAAATCTGAGAAGGATGGACAATGGGATAATGAAAGGAAGGCAGGTGGGAAGGGAAGGGACAGCTGGGACTACTCAGGAAATTTCTCCTCAGACCAGAAAGGAAGGTCCTGAGGGTGGAAATGACACTCAAAGGCTTAAATGTTTCCATTATAATAAGGTTGGCTCCACAACTTCAATGTGTTGGAAGTTATAAGAAAGATCTATTGCAGTAACTGGAACTCAGAAAAGTTCTGGAAATAAGAGTACTGTGAGTTCTGAGATCCAGAGGCAGGAAGAACAAGTGGTTCATGTACAAGTGGAACAGGACGAATCAGTGGTAGCTAAAGAAGTCGGATCAGGGTTTTAATTTCATGTCACAGCTGTTTAAGGAAATAATGAGCAGACTAGGAATAATGCAGTCGAAGTCCTCAGTTTATCACCCTGAAACACAAGGTGCTTTAGAGAGATGGCATCAAACCTTAAAGACTATGATGAGGGTATATAGTCAAGATTACCCACAGGACAGGGATCAAGGGATTACATTCTTATTATTTGCTATTAGGGATGCCCCTAACGAATCAACAGGGGTATGCCCTTTTGAATTACTCCACGGTCATGAAGTAAGGGGACCACGTAAGTTGATTCAGGAGAAATTAGTGGGTCAAAGTTCGGAAACTACTCTCCTGGATTATGTGTCAAACTTTAGGGAAAGATTGAACACAGCATGTGAGGTAGCTAAGGAACATTTAAAGATGTCACAGCAAGTAAAGTGCAGCTAGGAGGGCAAAGGCTCCTAGTTTTATTGCTGGAGAAAAAGTGTTAGTCTTGCTGTCAATGTCAGGAGAACCATCAAAGGCGAGGCTCAGTGGGTCTTACCTGATTGAAAAGAGATTGAGTGAAATAAATTATTTAATAAATACCCCAATAGAAGAAATAACCAGAGAGTGTGTCATGTAAATATGCTTAAAAAGCACTTTGACAGGGAAGATAACCAAAAGGAGGTATTCGTAGTGGTAGGTAAGGAAAAGGGGGTAGAAATGAAGGATTATGAGATTGAATTTCCTCTAATTAAATTGGAAAATGAGGAAGTGCTTTAAAATTTAAATGTAATGCTGAGTTACCTTCTGGATAAATGCCAAAATGATTTGGAAAAGCTATTGCAGTCACACAAAGCTATTTGTGGGAACAACCTGGGGAAAACAAATTTGGCTATAGAGATGTAGATGTTGGGGATTCAGTTTCAATAAGGCAAAAACATCCTTATTGACTGAATCAGGTAAAATTAGATCAAATGCAAAAAGAAATTGAATTCATGCTTCAGAATGACATCAGAGTCTAGTTAGAGTTCACCCATCATGATGGTCCCCAAATCGGATGGAGCACAAAGACTGCATGTGAACTATTGAAAGGTGAATGCAGTGACAAAAGCGGATTCATATCCTATTGCACAGTTGGAAGATTGTATTGAGAAATTGGGAAAATCAGAGTTCGCAAAGATTGACTTGCTGCGAGGATATTGGCAAGTACTGTTATCAGGCAGAGCGAAAGAGAGATCAGCTTTTGTAATGCCTGATAGTCTATATCAGTTCAAAGGCATGCCATTTGGTATGAAGAATGCACCAGCGATATTTCAAAGACTGAAAAAGTAATTGCAGGACTGAGCAATTGTGCTGTTTATATTTACGATTTGGTTGTGGCGGTAACAGAGACCTGGTTCAAGGAAGGGCAGAACTGAATGTTAAATATTCCTGGGTACAAGGTGCAGTGTAAAGGGCAGAGAGGAGCAAAAGTTTCTAGACTGTGTTCAGGACAATGTTCTACAGCAGTATGTGTCCAATCCAACAAGAAAAGACGTACTGTTGGACCTGGTTCTCAGAAATGAGGTGGGCCAGGTAGATCAAGTGTCAGTGGGGGAACTTTTAGGAGGCAGTGATCATTGTAACGTACATTTTAGGATGATGATAGAAAAGGACGATAGGCAATACAGAGTAAGAAAAAGAGCCAACTTCAATGGGGCAAGAATGGAGCTGGGCCAATTAGACTGTATTTGAACAATGGGTTACCTTCAAAAAAACCACTGGTTTGGGCACAGTCAAGGTATATTCCACTGAAAGGGAAAGGTAGGGCCAGCAAATCCAAGCTCGCTGGGTGAAAAGTAGACAGAAATTAAGATAAAGGAGCAAAAGTGCACTAATGACAGGTAGAAAATACAATTGAGAACCAAGAGGAATACAGAAGGTTCAGGGGGGAGGTGAAAAAGTATATTAGAGAAGCAAAGAGGGATTATGAGAAAAGACTGACAACCAACATAAAGGGGAATCCCACCAAGTCTTCTATCATCATGTAAATAGTAAAAGGGTGGTAAAAGGGGGAGTAGGGCCGATTAATGACCAAAAAAGGGAATTTACACATGGACTAAGGGGCCATGGCTGAGGTATTAAATGAATACTTTGCATCCATCTTTACCAAGGAGGTAGATGCTACCCAGGCCATGGTGACAGACAAGGAAACTCTGTCAATGGAAGGGTGCAAAATTGATAAGGAAGAAGTGTTGAATAGACTGTCGGTCCCTAAAGTTGACAAGGAAGTGAGATTAGAAATTCAGGGGCACTGGCCGTAAGTTTTCAGTGTTCCCTAGACACAGGGGAGGTGCCAGAGGACTGGATAATTGCAAAGATTACTCCCTTGTTTAAAAAAGGTTGTAAGGATAAGCCCAGCAATTACAGAGCAGTCAGTTTAACTTCAGTGGTGGTCAAGATTCTAGGAATTCAGGATAGAATTAGTAGTCACATGGAAAAACATGGGTTGACAAGAAAGAGCCAGCATGGATTTCTGAAGGGGAAATCATGTTTAACTAACTTGCTGGAGTTTTTTGAAGAGGTAACAGAAAAGGTCGATGAGGGTAATGCTACTGATGTGGTGTACATGGACTTTGAAAAGGCATTTGACACAGTGCCACACAACAGACTTGTGAGAAAAGATATTGCTTGTGGAATAAAAGAGACAGTAGCAATGTGGATACAAAATTGGCTGAAAAATAGGAAGCAGAGAATGGATATTTTTCGCGCTGGAGGAAGGTTTGTAGTGGAGTTCCCCAGGGATCGGTATTGGGACACTTGCTTTTCCTGATATATATTAATGACCTAGATCTTGGTGTGCAGGGAACAATTTCAAAGTTTGCAGATGATACGAATCTTGGGAGTGTTGCAAACTGTGAGGAGGACAGTGTAGAACTTCAAAAGGACATAGGCAATTTGGTGGATTGAGCAGGTAGGTGGCAGATGAAGTTCAGTGTGGAGAAGAGTGAGCATTTTGGCAGGAAGAACATGGACAGACAATATAAAATAAGGGGTGAAATTTTGAAGGGGGTGCAGGAGCAGAAAAACCTGGGTGAATGTATGCATAGACCATTAAAGGTGGGAGGACAGGTGGAGAGAGCAGTTAATAAAGCATGCAGTATCCTGGGTTTTATTAATAGCAGCATAGAGTACAAGAGCAGGGAGGTTATGCTGAATTTATATTAGACACTCGTTAGATCTCAGCTGGAGTATTGTGTACATTATAGGAATGATGTGAACACATTGGAGAGAGTGCAGAAGAGGTTTACAAGAATGGTTTCAGGAATGAGAAACTTCAGCTATGAGGTTGGGACTGTTCTGACGGAGGTGTTCAAAATCATGAGAGGGCTGGACAGAGTAGATAGGGAGATGTTCCTGCTTGTAAAAGGATCAAGAACAAGAGGGCACAGATTTAAAGTGATTTGCAAAAGAAGCAAATGTGACTTGAGGAAAAAAAGCTTTTAGATCTGGAATGCAATGCCTGGAGGTGTGGTGGATGCAGGTTCAATCGAGGCATTCAAGAGGGTGTTAGGTGATTATTTGACTAGAAACAATGTGCAGGGCTACAGAGAAAAGGCAGGGCAATGTCACTAGATCATAATGCTCATTTGGCGAGCTGGTGCAGACATGATGGGCCGAATGGCCTCCTTCCACGCCGGTAAAATCCTGTGATTCTGTGGTAGTTTTCAGTCATGCGTGGGGCGAGCATTTACAACATATAAAGGAACAATTTGATTGACTGCAAGGAGCTTATTTGGTGGTGAACTTGGCTAAGAGTGAATTTGCGAAAGCACAAGTTAGATGTCTAGGTCACACCATTGCACATGATCAGGTGGCCCCCATGAGATGTGAAAGTAAAAACCATCATGAATTTCCCAGTGCCTACAACAAAATGGAAAGTTTTAAGATTTCTAGGCATCAGTGGATTTTATCAGAGTTTGTTCCACATTTTAGCAGTGTGGTTACTCCATTGACTGAACTACTGAAAAAGAACAAAAAGTTTCAATGGACACAGGATTCTCAGGATACATTTGACAGTTTAAAAGCTGTGTTAACTATGACACCAGTCTTGGCAGCACCTAATTATGCCAAGCAGTTTAAGTTGGTGATTGATGCAAAAGATCTGGGTGTTGGTGCTGTGTTGTTACAAGAAGATGAAACAGGAATTGAAAAGCTGATAGGATATTTTTCACAGAAGCTGAATTTAGATCACCAACTTCCAACATAACCATCGAAAAAGAGACTCTAGGTCTGGTGTTAGTGTTGCAGCATTTCAAGGCTTATGTTGCAAGCAATTCTTCAGAAACAATTGTTTATACAGACCACAACCCTTTAAAATTCTGGAAAAATGTAAAAACTGGAATGCCAGACCATTCAGGTGGCGTTTATATCTGCAACTATTTAATTTACAGATTATTAATGTGGCTGGATGAGAACATTTAATTGCAGATGCTTAGTCAAGTGTTTAAGGTTCAGAACATAGGCTCCAGCCAGCAAAACGCACGGCCACCAATGGTGGATTAAAATTGATGATACTTAAGAGGCTGGAGTTGGATGAGTGCAGAGATCTGACTGGGTTGTGGGGCTAGAGGAGACAGAGAGATAGGGAGAGATGATGCCATGGAAACACTGAGGATAAGAATTTTAAAATTTAGGTGTTGCTGGCTCAAATATTCTCCTGCACAGCCGGCACACCTCCCACATCCAACACAAAATGTCCGCCCCTCAGGAGAACACAAAATGTCCCTCCCCTCACTCCAACACAAAATGCCCCTCCCCGACACCAAAAAGCGCACCCACCCCCGCATTCGACACAAAGCAAGTATATATTGTGTTCTGAAAATGAAAATATTCCTTAAGGAATCAGCATCACGCATCATTAGGAATGAGAATTCCTCAAATAATCTCTTCAAGGAGACTGGGAGTTAAGAAATGTTGGACTTAATGAGAAGAATTTTCCCTTTTACTGCCATGCTGGGTATAAAATGCACGGCTGGTCCGCTAACGCCTGTCTTGTGTCCTGTGATCGAAGTGAAAAATCACCCCACAGTTCGGAATTTCCTGAGGCCGCTGGTGGTGGGTGTGATAGGTGGCGTGTGTGGAAAATATGGTGGGACCCACTTCACGATGGTGTGAATGCAGGTCGCGATCTTCCGCTTAGCCTGCTTGGGCCACGTTTCCGGCCATCGGTCAGTGGGGAGCTCATTGTAATATATTAGCATTTAATTAAAAGGCCATCCCGCCAGGCTATTGGAACCCCTCCGTATTGTCCATCCGCATTGGCGGGAAAGCACCCCGACGTGTTTCACAACAGCAGCAGGCGACTTGTACTTGGTGTCCTTCACTTAGGGGGAGCTGAGGTGACTGAGCAGCAGTATTCTCCATGGCTTGCCTATTGTTTACAGGCCTCAGTGGTGCTGGGGGTCAGGGGAAACTGATACCTGGCACTGCAGGTGACTGCTGAGGGGTGGGGGTGTCCAGGGTCAAGTATTGGCCAGCATTGGAGGTGACTGCTGAGGGGTTGAGGGTGTCCGGGGGCAAGTACTGGCCAGCCTCGAAGAGACTGCTGAGGGGTGGGGATGTCGGGGGGCAAGTGATGGACAGCCTCCGAAGCGACGGTTGAGGTGGGGCAAGTGCTGCCTTTGCACTGCATTCCGAGCACAGGTGGGGAGCACGGTAAGCAAGGGAATTGGCCACGCATTAGGTACACCTGTATAAACTGACCATGCCTCAGCAACTGAGACAGATCAGGCGCAGCCACAGTGATATGATTGGGGTCAGGCTCCTAGCCTGTCCGCCCATGCAAGCAACGCAGAGGCACCAAAGGTCCACCAAGCGCTACATACATTACCTTCATCCTACACCCCCGAACTCCACCCTTCCCCGGCACAAACGTCAAATCCATGTCTGAAGAGCAGTTGGACTGCACACGTTGTACAATCTCATCACCTTTGTACAATTTCCTCTGCCTAGTGACCTGCTCTCGGTCATTACAAGAGGAGGCCAAGTGAAAAGCCTCTGAAAGAAATAAACACTGTCCAAGAAAATTTCAACCGACTGCTAGACACTGCCCCGATGACGACTGTTACAACTGAGCCAAAACATGCAGATGCCCTTCGACACTCGGAATGTATGACTGGGTCAAAAAGCCAACAGCTCCATTAGTAAAGTAAATGGCTCCATTGACAACCAAGGTAGAGGAGGCCATCACTGAATGCAATTAAAAGTTGGAGAGGTGAGTGGAAAACTAACCTGAGTTGTTCTCTTGAGAGAGCAAGGTCACCAAGGAAACTCTCAGCATCATAAAGAACTGCCTGTCATGTAAGAGCTGATAATCAACCCCACAATGGAGGAGCTTAACAAAGTATTTTCCTCACTTACCATTGTCAAAGTTCCTGGTGATGATGGACACTGCCTGAACTCATCAAACCCAGGAAAGGGCATTTCTGCAAGGTCTGCAGAAACACCCCTCTCTGATGGAGGGAAGATGGGGGGTGGCGGTGGGTGTGGGGTGGGAGGGGTGGGGGGGTGGGGGTGCAGTGCCTGACGATATGTGTGATGCAAAGATTGTGACTATAAACAAGAACAGGCCTGACCACAATGATTGTATCAACTCCAGAGGGGATCTCCCTGCTGAGCATCATGGGAAAGGTATTGGCCTTTGTCAGATTGAAAATCTTGTCTGAACCCATCTATCCTGATTCCTAGTGCACTTTCAGAATGACGACACGATCTTAATTTGACAGCTACAAGAGAAATGGCACCTACAGGGGAGACAGCCATATATTGCCTTTGTGCATCTGACCAAGGTGTTCATCCATTTGAGTATAGGTGGTCTATTGAAGGTGATGAAGAAAATTGGCTGCTCTCCGAAGCTGCTCAGTGTGATCTCCGCTTTCGATGACATCATGGGGGGTACGATCAGCTGTGATGGGGCAACATTGTCACCCACCAAGATTCGCAGAGTGGTCAAATAGGGCTACATTCTGGCACAACAATCTTCAGCATATTCTTCTCCTTACTGCAGTCATATGCCTTCAGTGGGTGTCTGCTTACAAAACAGAACTGACAGGAAGCTGGTCAGCCTTGCCAGCCTGAGGTCCAAGATAAAGGTTCAGAAAGTCCTCATCAGAGCTGCTCTACGCCGATAAAGATGCACTGACATTCTGCACCAAGCAACACCTTCAGCAGCAAATGGACAGAGCCTCTCAAGCCTGTGAAGGTGGTGGATTGACCATCAGCATCAGAAAGACAAATGTCATGGTCCAGGAGATTGTCAATGCTGATTGCTGGTGGTGTGGCAATGTGACAGTGGGGGTTGTTGATAGCTTCACATATCTAGGCTCCACACGCACCAACAATCTGTCAATTGATGCTGGAACCAAGTCACGCATTGTAACAGCTGCTACTGTTATGTCCAAGCTGAGGAAAAGAGAGTGTGGAGCAACAGCAACCTGACCAAAGGCACCACGCTGCAAATCTACCAAGCCTGCATCATCAGTGCACTCAGATATAGTGGTGAGAGCTGGACAGTGTTGCTAGGCAGGAGAAAAGGCTGAACAGTTTCCCACCTTTGCAGTTTCAAACAGGTCCTCGGTTTCTCTTGGCAGGACAAGGTCGGCAACCCACAGTCCCTGGAGCGTGCAAATTACAATCAGCCTAAACACATTTTTAAGCCAATGACACCTGGGGCAAGATTTTGATCCCGGCGGGCAGGATCAGCAGTGGTGGTCACCTGCAATCAATGTCGGAAGCCGATTTCATACTGTGGGCCAATAAAGGCCGATCCAGCCTGAAACACAAGCAGCAGTGCTCATCGATGCTTGTGCGGGGAAGGGGGAGGAGGGCTAGCGGGGCGAGCGTGAACTTCATGCACGTCTCTGTCGCATGAGTAGGGATATGTTATATGTGAATTTTTTAAGAAATTGTTTTATTTTTATTTAATGTTGGAAACCTCTTCCCGCCAGTGGATGAGGTTCCAAAAAAGTGCAAAGGCCGCTTGGCCTTTTCACCTGCCCGCCAACTGTAAGGTTGGATGGGCAGCGAAACATTTAAGTTAATTGATAGTTTAATGGCCTTAATAGGCCTTTGCAATGTTGGCGGTCGCGCTGCCGGTTCCCACATGCGCCCACTGAGCAAAATATCGCGCGACTGGGCGTTAACATCAAGATGCTCACCGGACATCAACATGTGTCATTTCATGCTCAAGCGGGTCGACCACGCTCCCGCCCACCCAAGTGAGAATTTTGCCCCTCTGCTGGCTCAGCCACTTTCATTGGATGGATGATGGCTGTTTACCCAAATACTTTCCGAACGATGAACTGACTATTTGGATCACAACTGGCTGCATATCAGTACCTCCACTACAAGGACATCTGCAAGTGAGATGGCACACATTGGTAAAGATCACTGGGAGGCAGTCGCCAACAGCCATGATATCTGGGGCTGAATGCTTGGAGAGGCACTGAGGGAGGTGAGCAGAGATGGAAAGCTCAGCTAGCTGAGAAGGCAGCCCAGAGAAACCAGAGGCCAGCAAATCATCATCTTCCCAAATTACTGTTTTTCCCTGCAGCAAATAGTGGCAGAATGGTGTTCCTGAGTCACACCAAGTGAGGTTTAACACAGGGCCAAGGCTCAAAGCATCCTCTGATGAGACCCAAGGCTGAAAAAGAGGTATGCAGTTTGTTTAACCTGGGGATGTGGCAGATATTAAGGGATAGGGTATGGTTTTCAATTCACACATGGTCAAATCTATGCTGTGATAATAAAAGCGTCGCATTGAAAGTGGTTAACTGAACCTGTTTGTTCAGTGACTGTAATTAATACCAGTCTACATGGATACAAATTGTGCTCCTGGAGCTTTCTCCCTTCTATTCATAAAGGCCTCTTTTCGATGTGTTTTATGTCAGTGTCAGCGGGAGCTTCACCTCCGACACTCACAACGATCAGTGGCTCCAGAGGAATGGGCCAGTGGAAGATAATTTTTTTCATCATTGATTTAGAAAATATTTATTATCCTCTCCTTGCTACTATTGGCGTTCCTGGTAAGTCTCTAATCCAGCTTTTATTTCTATATTCCATGTTCCAATGCATTGATTTTCTTGCCATTTTAATTCAGGAGATCCAGCAGTTATGTTGATTCAGTGAACCACTCGCGTTCTGCATTTAATGTTGTTTTAATTTAACTTGTTTTGATTATTGCACAGTGGTCCCGATATTCTGAACTCAAAGTACCTCACACCGTCACATCTCTTGCCTGATGTTTTCTTCTGAATATTAAAAGGTTGTTTAAATCAGCATAGATTAGAAATCAGAAATCATGGTTCTGCTAGAACAAAAGTAGGTGTTGAAATATTTTGCGCCAATGACTCAGAATCCACCTCCAGCCGTCCAGCTCACTTTCTGCCATCTCTGACTTCAGACCAATGTTTCATTTCCTAGATGGCTTGATATTTGAACAAGGATGAATTATCTTCCAAAAATAAGTTGATGTATTCCATTGATTTCCAGTGGAATCCTTTCCAATTATTGTTTAGAAATCATTGATAATACCCGTGACCGGTGAGCGAGTCTCTCAGTCAGCCTTATGGACAACTTTCTATCAGGCCGCGCTCTCCTTTACTATATATCTTTCTTATCATCTTTAATCTTTACTGCAACAATCAACTCTTTTCACTGGAACATGGAATAAGCTGTCATAAGTGCAGCAACTTTTATATGATCTTTGACAAACTGCTGTTCCTCGTGTTATTTCATCCCAAATGTTAACGATTGCTTTCATTGACCAGTAGTCACCAACCCCAGCAGATAACACGGTCACAGTTACAATTCAAAATTGGTTTCAGGTTGGCATCCTTCCATCAGTGAGGGATGATGGGAATGCAACCTCAGAACTTTGGTGAGGTCAGATGAGATCCTCTGCCACACTTCTTTTGAAGCTAAACATGTTCATTCTGGAAAGGGGCAGTCTTTCTCAAGTGCACTCCTGAGGTTGCCTCTTGCCATTGATGTGGGATTGCCTCTGCTGTTGCTTTATTTTCAGGGCTAGTGTCAGCTTCAAATCTTCTGAAATCATATGCCCATTGTGGTGGCAAGCCCCAGCCCACAGCTAGTGTTGCCACTCGCATCAATCGTCATCTAGAGATTCTCACTTGTGGTGATTCATGCTGAGGGCTTTCATACCTTTTAGAGAGTACCCTTGACTCGGAGCTTTGGGCGCCCTCTGTTATCTTGGCATGGGCTACCTCCTGTATAGGATATCTTTGGGGATGTGGCAATCTTCATTTCTGTGCACATGCCTAATCCAGTGAAGCCTTTTTTGCTAGATTAGTACTAGCATTCTTTGGATGCTTTCCCTAGAAATGACTACATCATTGAATACTTTGTCACTCAATGTGACACTAAGGATGTGTCGTGGGCATCATGGTTGGAAGTTTTTGAGCCTTGTTTTTTGGTAGCTGCAAGTTGCAAAGACTGCACTGCTATATAGCAATGTGCTGAGGATATGGCCCTTTTTAATAAGCTTCGTTTCCTGCAGGCCATGTTGTTGATTTTTCGCTTCTGTTTTGTTAGTCAGCCAAAGTTGGAAGCTACTTTTTTGACACGTGTTCTGAGCTAATCGTCAAGGGACAGGTTGCCTGTTATTAAAGATCCAAGGTATCAGAATTTGCTGACTACTTCCAATGGTGTGTTGTTCTGCCTGATTCACAGGCAGAGACTCAACACCTTGCCTGATGAATACAGTTTTCTTGGTACTAATTGTGAGGGACAATGTGACACAATTATGGGATAGAATGTCCTTGTGCATTTGCAACTGATCTTCTGTATGTGCAACTAGTGCATCATCAGCATACAGAAGTTCTCTGATCGGTAAATGCCACGTTCTTGTCTTGGCTTTCTGACTTGATAGATTCAGGTGTTCCCCATGCGATTGATTGTGGATGTGCACTCCTTTCCATGTGGACAGGGAAAATGTAAGTCAGTAGGACCGTGAAAAAAATACCAGAGTAGAAACAAGTCAAATGTCACTAGATATAGTAAAAATATTTTCATACATCAGAAAATACTCAGTGAAACTGGTAACTGTGCTCCCAGCCTAGTAGATAATATCCCTGTTCATATCTCTTCCTCACAGTTAACATAGTGTCAATTGTTGTCCTATCTTTGGGAAAGTGCAGGCTCTCCAGTTGTGTTACCTGCTACTTGGTGGCAATGGCAGTGGCAGACCTACTGGTTATTATTATCGATATGATAATGAGACACATTAAAGTTGTTTATCAGAAAGAGTTTATTTTTGTATACTCCATCCCCACGTGCAATATCCATGGCATCCTGCTTTATTCAGCCACAGACTGTTCTATGTGGTACACTGTTGCTTTTACCACTGATCAATTTGTGGCCATTTGTTGTCAAAAGCTGAAATGGAGATATTGCACAGAGAAAACTGCGGCTGTGGTTCTGCGAACAGTGACTATCCTGAGTGGTTTAAAGGATATCATGTGGTATTTTATATTATCAGATCAGTATCAGCCGTTGAACGCCCATTGGCTTTGTTCTCTACCAAGGAATATTATGGAAACACGAGTCTGGTTGCCAGTCATGCTCCTTCACTCCATTCTCATCCCGGAGCTCCCATTTGTCCTGATCCTGCTGCTCAATGCTTTCACTGTTAGACATATTTTGATGGCCAGCAGAGCCCACAGGAGACTCCAGGGTCACAGCAGTGTGGAGAGTCCCTGAGATCCAGAGGTGGAGAGTCAAAGGAAATCCACAATTTTACTATTTTTAATCTCTGGGAATTTCATCGTGTTATGGTCAATATTTGTAGTTTATTCTGTATGGGCTGGAATGTGGCTCATCGGTTATGTGTCTGCCCTGATGCCTGAATTTGTAGGAGAAATAGGATTCATGCTGCAGCTCCTGGGCTGTACAAAAACTTTTATTTATGCTGTGACTCAAAGTGAATTCAGAGAGCAGGTGAAGAATGTAGTCAACTATCCCCTTTGTTCAAATTGTGAATTTCATTAAATGATAAACTGAAGAATTTCCTTCGGTAGTGGGAAAGCTTCTAGAAATGATTAATTGAGATATAATTAATAGTCACTTGGGTGAATGCAGGTTTCTGGAAGAAAGCCAGCATGAACTTGTTGAGGACAAATTATGTTTAACTAAATTGCTAGAGTTTTTCAATGAGGTACAGAGAGGGTTGATGAGAGGAATGCTGTTAATGTGATGTACATTGACTTGCAAAAGGCTTTTGATTAAGCCAACAGAGCAATATTTGCAAAATGGATACGAAATTGGTGGAGTTACAGGAAGCAGAGAGTAGAAGTTAATGAATGCTTTTTGGACTGGAGGAAGGTTTGTAGTTGAGTTCCCTCTTCCTTAATGACCTAGACCTTGGTGCATAGGACACAATTTCAAAATTTGCAGATGGTATAAAACTGGAAAGCATTATGAATTGTGAGGCTGATATTGTACAATTTCAGAAGGACATAGACAACTTGGTGGAATGGGCCGAGAAGCAGCAGATGAAATTTAATGTGGAGAAGTGTGAAGTAATTCATTTTGGTAGGGGAACATGGAGAAGCAATATAAAATATAGACTCCAATTCTAAAGGGTGTACAGGAGCAGGAGCAACTGAGAGCATATGTGCATAAGTCATTGAAGGGGGCAGGACAGGTTGGAAGGGCGGCTAGTAAAACATACAGCATCTTAGGCTTTTTTTCTAGGGGCATAGAGTACTGAGGCAAGGAGGTTAATTTGAACTTGTATGGAACAGTGGTTCAGCCTCAATTGGAGTATTTTGTCCACTTCTGTTCACCACACTTTACGAAAGATGTGAAGACATTAGATGGGTGCAATAAAGATTGACAAAACTGGTTCCAGGGCTGAGGAGTTTCAGTTATATAGATAGATTGGAGAATTTGGGATTGTTTTCCCTGGAGGAGAGAAGGTTGAGATGAGATTTGATAGAGGTATTCAAAATCACGAGGGGTCTGAACAGAGTAGTTCTGGGAAAAACTGTTGCCATTGGTCGAAGGATCGAGATAAAAGGGCACAGGTTTAAGGTAATTGGCAAAAGAAACAATGGAGACACAAGGAGAAACTTATTCATACAGCGATTGGTTCGAATGTGGAATGCACTGCCGGAGTGGTGAAGGCAGCTTCAATCGAGGCACTTAAAGGCGATCTGGATTATTAACTAAAAATTGCTCAGGTGAAGAGCCAGAGATAGTTGCCAATGCAATCTGACATGGTTCCACTTCCTGGGGTCAGGGGGAAAAAAAATCACCCATCTTCAGTGTCAGCCAGGTTTAACAATAGTTGCTATGCCCCACAGGTCTTGGCCTGAGCTGTCAGTTATGATCAGACATGTTAGCCAGGTTGCCTTGGAATGACGCCAAACAGTGAGAGAATATTTTGTCTGATATTTGACATACGGAGGCACGATTTTCCTCTTCTGTTATCAAAAGCTCTAAAGGTTAGGAATTGCTGTTTTTTTTAAAGCCATATACATTCTGTCTTCACCGAAGTGCACTGAGTCTAATCTGTGGCACACTGTCCACTAATTCTGTTGAGGTGAACCAGCTCAGCACAAACCAGGGGAGGCTCTGTTGTAGTGGTAATCTCACAGGACTACACATCGAGAGTCCCAGGTTAATTCTCAGGGGTAAAGGGTTCAAATCTCACCAAAGCAGCTGGTGGAATGTAACTTTAATGAATCTGGCATTAAAAGCTGGCTAAAATAATGGTGACCATGAAACCATTGCCATAAAAGCCTACCTGCTTCACTAATAACATTTAGGGAAGGAAATCTGCTATCCTTACCTGGCGTGGCCTACGTGCGACTCCAGGTCCACAGCAATGTGGTTGAATCTTAAGTGCGCTCTGAAATGGCTTATCCAGCCACTCGGGTGTATCAAAGTGAAAAAGGAGTGAAACCTCAGGACTGGTAATGAAAATGGCACCCCCAGCCCTGTCAACCTTGCAATTCCTCTCTTACTAACATCTAAGGACTTGTGCCAAAAATTTTGCGAGCTAGCCCACAGGCTAGTCGAGTAGCAGCCTGCCATAGTCATACTCGACAAATCATAGCAACCAATGAACGTTCCAGACATCACCATCCCTGGGTATGTCCTGTCCCACCGGCCAGACAGACTCATAAGAGGTGGCGGCACAGTGATATACAGTCTGGATGGAGTTACCCCAGAAATCCAAGAGCAGCTCAGGAGCTTCAATGCTGACTGGGTTGGCTCCGGCCTAAACAACACAGCTGCTAGACTAGGTCTACGAAAGGTGATGAGGGAACCAACAAGAGGGTAAAACCTATTTGACCTCGTTTTCATCAATCTATCAGTCATCTAGCATATTGATAGGAATATTCACCACACAGTCCTTGTGGAGACAAAGTCCCACCTTCACACTGAGGACACCATGTTGTGTGGCACTACCAATTTGCTAAATGGGACAGATTTTGAATCAATCATGCATGAGGATCTTTTTGCTCTCAGCAGTAGCACCGTCTGTAACCTAATGGCCGGGCATATCTCCTACTCTTCCATTACTAACAAGCTGGGATATCAACTCCGGGGTCCAATGAAGAGTGCATGAGGGCATGCCAGGAGCAGCACCAGGCATCCTAGAAATGAGGTGTCAACCCGGTCAAGCTACCACACAGGATGAATTGCATGCCAAACGGTGAAAGTAGCATGCAATAGGCCGAGCTAAGTCACCCCATAAACAATGGATCTAAGACCTAAGACCAAGACCTAAGCTCTGCAGTCCTGCCACATGCAGCCATGACACTAACTGGAGCAGAAAGCTCCACAAATATCCCCACCCTCAATAATGGCAGGAGGAGGGGCGGGAGGTGGGGTGATGAGAAGATCAGTTCAAAAGACAAGGCTGAAGCATTTTGAGCAATCTTCCGCCTGAAGTGCCGAACAGATCATCCCATCGTGGATGTCAGTCTTCAGCCAATTCAATTCACTACATGTGATACCAAGAAAGGGTTGCATTATGCATAATGCATCCTGACATTATTCCAGCAAAGGTACTGAAGATTTGTGCCCCAGTACAGCTACAACACTAGCATTTACCTGGCGTTATGACATGGCAGATGATGTGTGCCTTGCAGACCAAATCTACATGCAAAACTTGGTTGCACTATCACAACGGTTTTGCAATTTGTATCTATTACGAAAAGATGCATTGATCTCAGAAGTAATGACTCCACCAAGACCTTTAGAGGTTTTGAAAATTAAATTAGAATATTTATTAACAAAATAAAAGATTGCAAACACTTCCATCAGACTACAATTACTTACCGCTCTCACAACTCCTAAAATCCCTAATTAACCTGAGTCCCAGCTACAAACATCCTTTAAGGCAACAGTCCAAAATAGATTTTAGGTTTGAAACAAAACCAGCATGTTAATACAGCACCAACTTGACTGTGGAATTTGAAATGGTTTTCCCCAACCTCAGTTACTTTATATAGCAGAATAATGCACAAATGGCTGGAGGGTTCTTGAAGGCTGTTTCCCATTAGACCTTACATGGCCCTCTCCTCACATAGCCTTTAATTCTCATTTATATATGTTCCTGCCTTTTTAATATGTAATTTCTATTGTCCCATATGTATTTCAATCTGTATCTTCCTCACATTGTAAAAAGTTTCATGTTGCCAATATTGTCAGTAACCTTTGGGAAAAATAAACACACTCCTTAGCCTTGCTTATCTGGCTAGTTGTAAACAGACTAAAATACTTTTGAAACCCAAGCAATCCCTTCATTTGTATAAAAAAAATGCAAATCCCCTTCAACATCTTACATGTTAAGCCAGCATCCATGTTTACCCATGAGCATTTCAAGAACATTTCTATGCTGAACTTGTTTTGATAAGTTTAAGCTTGCAATTTACTGGACTCCAAATGTAAGTAAATCATACAGACAGGACCAACTACACTTACACCCATAAACCTACTTCAGTATAAACCAGAAAAATATTTGAGAAGCATTATACATTCATAACACCTTCATGCTTTTGGAAAAATGAACTGTCATAATTTTAAAAGACACCTTCACTTTCTCAACCCATTTTACACCGCCTAATATACTTACCTATATACGCAAACCATGACATTACCAAATGAATGCATTAACATGACAAGGTACAAACAAATCCTTTGTATCAACAGAGGTCATTTCAGTCCAGTATCCAGGTAGATGCTCTGAAGAAGAGTAATACAGGATCAAACTGTTAACTCTGTTTCTCTCTCCACAGATGCTTTCAGACCTGCTGAGTTTTTCCAGTATTTTCTGTTTTTATTGCAGATATCCAGCATGAGCAGCATTTTCCTTTTATCCAGGTTTTAAATGTCCAATTTCCCTTTGAGCTTTAAACTCTCGACAGTGAATCTGCAATTCGATTTTCTCATCCAGCCACATATATAACCTTTAAATTAAATAGTTGCAGTAATGAACTCCAACTGAACATTCTTGCACTTAAGCCTCAAAATTTGTCCAGAAGTTTTAAATAATTGTGGTCTGTGTAAACAACTGTTTCTGATTAATTGTTTGCAACATAAACCTCGAAATGCTGCAATGCTATCATCAGATGCAGAGTCTCCTTTTTGATCATTGAATATATTCTCTATTGCACATTTAGCTTTCATGAAATATACCCGATCGGTTTCTCAATTCCAGTTTCATTAACACCCAAATCACTTGCGTCAATGGCCAACTTAAATTGTTTGGCATAATTCAGGACTGCCAAAACTGGTGGCACAGTCAAAACTCCTCGTTTTGCTGTAGGCAGGGGGAAATCCAAGATGGCTTTGAATTTCACATCTCTCGGAGCCACTTTACCATGTCCAATGGTATGGTCACGATATGTAACTTGCGCTTTTGCAAATTCACTTTTACCCAAGTTCATCAACAAATAAGTTTCTTGCAATCGATTAAATAGTTCTTACAGATGTTGTAAATGCTCCTCTCACATTTGACTGAAAACTACCAAGTCGTCAATATAAACAGTGCAATTGCTCAGTCCTGCAATTACTTTGTTTGTCAGACTTTGAAATGTTACTGGTGCATTTTTTATACCAAATGTCATAATTTTAAATATAGTCCATCTGGCATCAAAAAAGCCGATATCTCTTTCGCTCGCTCCAATGACAGTACTTGCCACTATCCTCTCTGCGAGTCAATCTTTGTGATAAACTTTTTTTACCCCACGTTCTCAATGCAATTTTCCAACCATGGTATAGGATACAAATCCACTTCTTTCACACCTTCAGCTATTGATAATCCACACACAATATTTGTGTTCCACCCAATTTTGGTACCATAACGATGGGTGAACTCCAGTTACTGCAACCAGACTCAATGATGTCATTTTTTTGCATGAATTCAATTTATTTCTGTACTTGTGATAGTTTTGCTGGGCTGAAACTATAAAGATGTTTCCTTCTCAAAACTGGATCCCCTACACTTACATCATGTGTAGCTAAATTATTCCTCCCCAGCTTATTTCCACAAATAGCTTTGTGTGACTGCATAGCTTCACCAAATCACTTAGAAACTTGTCTGCAAGGTAGCTCAATATTACATTTAATTTTTTTAAGTAGCCCCTCATTATCGAATTTGATTGGAGGAAATTAATCCTTCATTTCGACCTCTTTCTCCTTATCCCCCCACTACTAATACCTCCTTTTTCTCCTCTTCCTGGTCAAAGTACTTTTTAAGCATAGTTACGCGACAATTCTTCTGTTTCTTCCTTCTATCTGAAGTATTTACTAAATAGTTTACTTCACTCAGTTTCTTTTCAATCCTGTAAATCCAGGCTAATTGTTGCCCTTAATGAGTCACCCAGTACTGGTAACAAAACTGGCATCTTTTCCCCAGCAACAAAACTATGAGCTATGGCTGTCCTTTCTGCCTTCACTTTCATCACCTGCTGTGATATCTTTAAATGTTCCCTCACTAACTCACATGCTCTGTTCAATCTTTCCCTGAGCTTTGTCACATAATCCAGGGGAGTAGTTTCTGAATTTTGTGCCAATTATCCATGAATCAACTTTAGTGGTCCCCTTTCCCCATGACCACCCACTAATTCAAGAGGACTAAATCCAATTAATGCATTAGTAGCTTCCCTAATAGCAAATAACAAGAATAGAATTCCGCAACCAAATCACGTGGATAGTCCTGAATATAAACCCTCATCAAGGTTTTTCAAGTTTGATGCCATCTTTCCAAAGCACATTGTGACTCAGGATCGTAAGCTATTGATTTAAACTGTTTTATCCCCAAACTGTTCATTACTTCCTTAAACAGCTGTGATATGAAATTTGAACCCTGATCTGATTGTATTTCTTTTGGTAAACCATATCTTGTAAAAGAATTTAGCCAACTCTCCCACAATTCTGTTTGTTGTAATATTTTGCAAAGATATCACTTCCGGAAACTACTTAAACAGTATACATTTCATCACATTTTTACCTACAGAACTTTTCTACATTCCAATTGCTGCAACAGATTTCCCTGTAACTCCAACACATTGACTTCTTGTGCTCAACCTTATTACAATGAAAACACCTCAATTTTCGAGTGTCACTTCTACCTTCAGCTCCTTTTTTAGTCTGAGAAAAACTCCCTGAGAATTTCCAACTAGTCCTTCTCTTCCCTCACCACCTACTTTCCTTTCACATTCTCACTTTCTATCCTTCTTTGATTTAAAAGGGTGACGAAAAAAGGTTTATAACTATTAACTGACTCATAATCATCAGCTATCTCTGCTGCTTGCGTTAACATTTTAACCATGTGTTCCCCCACAGGAGTTCTCACTGCCAAAGGAATTGAATCTTTAAATTCTTCCAAAATAATTACTTGTCGAAGAACAGCAGATTTTGTCTCTACCTTTAATGCCCATATTCACCGGTCAAAATTACTTTGCTTTACTTACTCAAACTCCACACAGGTTTGCCCAGGCTGTTTCCTTATATTCCTAAATTTCTGCCTATATTCCGTAGGAACCAACTCATATTAACTCAGGATAAAAACAAAATACTATGGATGCTGGAAATCGGAAATAAAAACAGAAAATGCTCAAATAACTCAACAGGCCTGACAGCATCTGAGGAGCAAGAAACGGAATTAACATTTCTAGTCCATATGACTCTCCTTCAGAGCTAAAGATAAGTAGAAATGTGATGAAATGTATACTGTTTAAGTGGGGTGGACTAGGTGAATCTGGATAGAAGGCCAGTGATACTTTGGGGTCGAAGGAGAGATTGACAAAAATGTCAGGGACAAAAAGACAAAGGGAGTGTTAAAGGTAGTGGTAAGGGCTAAAGAAAGTGCTGAAAGTGGCATAAAGGTAAGAAAGCAGAATATGTTAATAGCAGAACCAGAGTCAACGCTCTGTGAAAGAACAACATGGAACAAGTAACAAAAACAAAAAAAGCTGGAAAAATTCAGCAGGTCTGACAGCATCTGTGGAGAGGAAGACAGAGTTAACATTTTGAGTCCGTATGACTCTTCATCAGAACTCTTCCTCTCCACAGATGCTGTCAGACTTGCTGAGTTTGTCCAGTTATTTTTGTTTTTGTTACAGCTTTCCAGCATCCGCAGTATTTTGCTTTTATGGCACAAGTAACAGATGGCACTTTTGGGGGTGATTTGGGAAAAGGGGCAGTAGTTGGGGGAAAAAGATAGAAAAAGAGATAAAAAGGGGATAAAAGGGAAGAAAACAATGAATAAATTAATAAAAATAAAAATGAAAATAAGTGGATAAAAATAAAAGATAAATTTAAATAAGGGATTAAAAAAGTGGTGACAATAAAGGAGCTCATGGTCTGAAGTTGTTGAACTCAATGTTAAGTCGGGAAGGCTGTAAAGTGCTAATCGGAAGCTGAGATGCTGTTCCTCCAGTATGCGTTGGTCTTCATTGGAACATTGCAGCACTCCAGGGATGGACATGTGGGCATGAGATCTGGATGGTCTGTTGAAATGGCAAGTGACATTTTGAACTGACAATAGTCTTTTTTACTACATCATAATCCACCAAAACTTCTCCTGACAGTGAAGCATAAACCTCATGAGCTCTACCTACTAACCTAGACTGTAAAAACAATGTCAAGATATCTTGTAGCCATTTCACCTGCTTAGCAATCTTCTCAAATTAGATTTTTAAAAATGCCTCTACATCTCTTTCATGAAACTTTGGAAGAGCTTGCACAAACTTAAACTTCTCACCACTAGGTTTTCGTTTGAGGGTTCTTTCATCATCCGAACTGTCCTCAGCAGCTGAGATCATTTTTAAGGTCCAACTTTTTAAGCCAGTATTCCCTTTCTCATTCCTTCCCACTTTCCTCTATTGTTATATTCTCCCTCTGAAGGTCAAAATTCAATTTCTCCTTGAAATACTCTCTCTCTTTTCTTTTCTTCCTTCTTTTGCCTCTAGCTTTTTAATTCCAATTCTCTGTCTGTTTCCTTTTCTGCCCTTACGGCTCCTTCTAATTCAAGCTTTTTCAGTTCCTTTGCTTGTTCAAGTTCAAGATTCCTCATTTGTAACTGAAGTCTCACTCCCTCCAGCTATGACTTATTAATTTCAGATATCCCTTCAAACTTCAAATGCTATCACTTTAACTATGTTTTCTTTCTTTTCTCCTACATGTAAACTCAACTTCAACTTATCCACCAATGATATTAAATTTCCCTTAGATACTTTTTGTATCCCAATCAGTGTTATACCTCCTACTTCAAAAAGAAGTTTCAGCCATGGATACAGACATTTCTTGCAGTCTCAACAATTTAAAATCCTCACACCAACTCCTGAATTCAATGTGCTTCTCGAACTCATAACCTTAAGATTCACCAACTCCAAACCAATGAAGGAATTTCAAATATCCCACATTAAGGGCCCCCAAATTGTTATGAAGTGGCAGATGATGAGTGCCAGGTGGACCAAATCCACAAGTTATACTTGGTCACTCTATCACAGCAGTTATTCCATTTGTATTTATTACGAGAAGATGTGTGCACTGAATTCAGAAGTAATGAGTCCACCAAAACCTTTAGAGCATTTAAAAATTAAATTAGATTATTTATGAATAAAATAAAAGACTTCAAACACATACATAAGACTGCAACTACTTATTGCTCTCACAATTCCTAAAATTCCTAATTAGCCAGACTCCAAGTTACACACACTGTTTAAGACAACAGTCCAAAATAGAGTTTAAATTTAAAACAAAACCAGCAATTTAACACAGTATTTATTTGACTGTGGAATTCAAAATGGCTTTCCCCAACTTCAGTTACTTTACATAGCAGACTTATTCCCAAATATCTTGAGGTTCTTGAAGGCTGTTACACATGCTCCCATTAGATTTTACATGGCCTTCTCCTCACATAGCCTTTAATTCTCCTTTATGCATGTTTCTGCCTCTTTAATATGTAAATTGTATTGTTCCATATGTCTTTGAAACTGTATTCTCCTCACAATAGAAAGACTTTCAAGTTGCCAATATTGTCAGTTACCTTTCAGAAAAATTAACACATTCCTTAGCCTTGCTTATCTGGCTGGCTGTAAACAGACTAAAATTCCTTTGAAATCCAAATGATTCCTTAAGTTATATAAAAAAATGCAAATTCCTTTCACACCTTACATGCCAAACCAGCATCCATGTTTACTCATGAGCAGTTCAAGCACATTTCTATGCCTAACATATTTTACAATTTCAATCTTGCAGTCTGCTTGACTGCAACTGTAATTACTCACGCAAACAGGAAAAACTACGCCTACACCCATAAACCTACTTCACAACAAATAGAAAAACATTATAAAAATGATTATACTCCCGTAGCCAGCAAAGTGGAAAATTGCCCAAACATGCCCTGTACACAAAAGGCAGGACAAATCGAACCCAGATAATTACCACCACATCAGTCTACTCTTGTTTATCAGAAAAGTGATGGAAAGAGCCATCAACAGTGCTGCCAAGCAGCACATGCTTAGCAATAAAGTGCTCACAGACGCTCAGACTGGGTTCCACCAGGTTCACTCAGCTTCTGACCTAATTACAGCCTTGGTTGAAACATGGACAAAAGGGCTGGACACCAGAGGTGGAGCGAGGGTCACTGCCCTTGGCATCAAGGCTGCATTTGACCGCGTGTGGCATCAAGGAGCCCAAGAAAAACTGGAGCCAATGGGAATCAAGGGAAAGCTCTCTGTTGCTTGGAGTCATATCTTGCACAACGAAAGATGGTTGTGGTTGTTGGAAGTCAGCTAGCTCAGCTTCACTACCTACTGCAGGGTCGTGTCCTCAGGCCAACCATCCTCAGTTGTTACATCAATGACCTTCCTTCCATCATAAGGTCAGAAGTGGACATGTTCACTGATGATTGCACAATATTCAGCACCATTCGCGACTCCTCAGATACTGAAGCAGCCCATGTCCAAATGCATTGAGGCCTGGACAATGTCCATGCTTGGGCTGACAAGTAGCGGGTAACACTCGGGCCACACAAGAGCCAGAAATGACCATCACCTGCAACGGAGAATCTCACCATCCCCCCTTGACATTCAATGGCATCATCATCGCGGAATCCCCCACTATCAACCTCCTGGATTTTACCATTGACAAGAAGCTGAACTGGACCAAGCCGTATGCATACTGTGGCTACAAGAGCAGGTTGGATGCTAGGAATCCTGCAGTGAGTAGCTCACTTGCCTGAGAACCATCTTCAATACACAAGAAAGGAGTGTGATGTAATATTCTCCACTTGCCAGGAAAATGCAGCTCCAACACATTCCAGAATCTTGACACTATCCAGGTCAAAGCAGCTGCTTGATTGACACTCCATCTATAAACATTCAGTGCCTCCACCACCGATGAAAAGTGGCAGCAGTGTGTACCATCTACAAGATAAACTGCAGGAACTCTCCAAGGCTTCTTAGACAGCACTTTTCGAGCCCCATGACTGCTAGCATCTAGCAGGACAAGAGCCGCAGATATATGGGAACACCAGCACCTCGAAGTTCCCCTCCAAGCCACTCACTATTCTGACTTGGAAATATATCAGCATTCCTTCACTGTCCCTGGGACAATATCCTGGAACTCCCTCCCTAACAACTATGTGGGTGTAACTGCTCCATGTGGAAGGCAGCGGTTCAAAAATCAGCTCAGCACCACCTTGTCAAGGACAATTGAAAATGAGCAATCAATGCTGGCCTAGCCAGCGAAGCCCACATCCCATAAATGAACAAAAACAAATTACTGAAGACAATGTCCTCACCCCAACCATCTTCATCTGACTGATCAATGACCTTCCCTCCATAAGATCAGAAGTGGGAATGTTCACTGATGCTTTCATGATATTCAGTATGATTTGTGAAACCACAGATACTGAAGCAGCCCGTGTCCATATGCAGCAAAACCTGGACATCATCAGGCTTGCATGGATAAGTGGTAAGTAACATTCACGCTACACAAGTGCCAGGGCTTGTCCATCTCCAAGAAGAAAGAGTCGAAACACCTCCCCTTGATACTCAACGGCATTGACATTGCTGAATCCCCTACTCTCAAAATCCCTGGGGTTACTATTGACCAGAAACTGAACTGGACCTGCCATAATAATAATATGGCCACAAGTGCAGGTTGGATGCTGGGAATCCTGCAGTGAGTAACTCACTTGCCAACTCCCCAAAGCCTGGCCACCATCTACAAGGCAAAAGAGAGGAGTGTGATGGAACATTGTCCACTTCTCAGGATGAGTGGGTCCAATGACATTCAGGAAGCCCGACACCATCCAGGAAAATGGAGGCAGATTGAACGGCACGCCATCCATCATCACCTTAAACAACCACTGCCTCCACCCACCAATGCACAGCGGCAGCAGTGAAGAAGGCCTTTAGATTCTAGGGCTGGAATGGGTCAAATGACTTCACTGTTCCCTTCCACACCCCACTACCCCAAACCCATCAGCTGTCAGAGTTCAGATGGATTTACTCTACAGAGTTAAAAGCTAACAAATCCCTGCACTTTGAATTTAAATGTTACAGTTGGAAATTAAATCGTTGACAGTTATCATGGGGCAAATGCTAAAAAGTCATAAATTAAAAAATGATACTTTTTTTTATTATGATGGGATAATGTGTCATTCTACAAGTATAAAATCAATCTCTCAGGGCCAGAAAGGCTATTTAGTAGCAATTCTGAACTAGCTACGCAGGTAGAAACCCTGTTATACCTCATTCACAAGGTGCTGATATTCCCAGGGTTTTTCCTATTAGACAATTAGGGGTGGACAATTAATAGCCAGCCCATTCCATGAATGAACAATAAAAAGTGAATGTTGAAGAATTTTGTGTAACACATCATATCACCGTCTACGCTCTGGAAACCTCTCACCAAAGGGCCATGGACGGTGGATGGATTGAAATTTTCCTGGTTGAGATTGATGTATTTGTGTGAGGTAAGGGTGTCAAAGACTATGGATCAAAAGAAGGAAAATGCAGTGGAGGCACAGATCAGCCATGATCTAACTGAATGGTGAAGTAAACCTGAGAGGCTGAATGGCTGACTTCTGATCCTGTGCTTGCCAGGCCCGTGAAGGAATGATGTCTATAACAGGGAGCGTGAGAGGAGCAGAGACAAGGGAGGAAACATGACAGCTGCAGGAAATAAAGTAGTGAACCTTTAAAATTATCCAATAAATAATGATTTAAGGACAATTGTATTGGTTAGATTAAGCGTAACAAAAGCAAAACTAAAACTGATAGTGTACAATGTTGAGACTGAGGTGACTGCCTTGACCTTGGAAGACTCGGCCTTAAGAGAATGGGAAGAATGAGGATTTGGGGAAGGAGTGGGCAGGCTTTAGGGAGTGGCCAAAACGTCAACTCTTTCTCTCCACACAGATGCTGTCAGACCTGCTGAAACGTCAACTCTGTTTCTCTTTCCACAGATTCTGTCAGATCTCCTCAGCTTTTCCAGCATTTTCTGCTTTGGTTTCAGATTTCCAGCATCTGCAGTATTTTGCTTTTATCATCTTCATGCAGTTTGACACAAGGGTAATTAACTATTAACTCAAAATTTCTTGTACAGTAAGTGGCCTATGAAATTATTCCTCATGAAAACCGTAACATACTGGCAAAAATTTGCAAGTTTATAAGAGCAGATAGCTTCGTATGTCCTTGCTGGTAGAACTTTACTATGGCGACTAGTTGTCTTCTAACCGCAAAACATCTGAAATCTCTTTCCTCATCATTTCCCTTTTCTCTTCTACACTTAGGCCTCGCCTGTGCTAACGACATCTCAGAGGGAAATGATGGCAAATGAATGAATCATCTGAGACGAATGAATCTCTCAGCAACTTAACAAGCTTGTTTGACACTAAAAGAGGAAGTTCCTACAAAACAGTCAGAGTGGTCTTCCTTGTAATTGTGACAGGATCTTTAAGTTTGGTGGCCATTATTGGAAACATTCTGGTTCTTGTTTCTATCACAGTAAACAGACATTTACAAACTATCAACAACTACTTTATTTTCAGCTTGGCCTGTTCTGATTTGATTATTGGCATATTCTCTATGAAGCTGTGCACCATTTACATTGTAGTTGGATACTGGCCGATGGGCCCAGTGGTTTGTGATTTATGGCTTACTCTCGCTTATATTGTCAGTCTCGCCTCTGCCATGAACCTCCTGATCATCAGCGTTGACCGCTGCTTCTGTGTGACAAAACCCTTTAGCTACTCCGTGAAGAGAACATCGAAGGCAGCAGGGATGATTATCGCAACTGTTTGGGTGTTTTCGTTTATCCTGAATGCTCCTGTCATTTTGTTCTGGCAGTTCATCGTAGGGGAGCAGACAGCTGGTGAGGGTCAGTGTTACGGACAGCTCTTCTCAAAGCCAGTGGTCCCCTTTGTCTTAGCTGTAGTTACCATCTATGCCTATGATATCATCATGGTGATTTTGGCTGTGCAAATATCTCATGTGAGCAAGAGTCGAATAAAGGGAGTTAAAATAGAGTATGAATCAAGCAAGGGAATAATTTCACCCTCGCTGGTGATGGACAACAGAATGGACCCGAATAACAACAACATTCCAAATACTCCTGACAGTTTACCACATGTCAAAATGCAGAATGTCAAACTAGCTGGTGAAATAATGACTCACAATTGTGACTAAGGAGAGAAGGAGCTCTCCAATTAGTCAACTTCCCCCAGTGTGGTCCCATCAAAACGTTTCAGGATGAACAACTCCAAAGGTTCATGTATAAAGATAGTTAGCAAATCTCATAAAAGTGACGACTGTGGCACCAAGACAGGAATAATGCCAGGTGTCAGCAGCAAAGATGAGAATAACAGAGAGATCAGAGCGGGCAATAAGATTGTTACAATGACCAATACCCCTGCTAAGAAGAGGAAGGGAGCTGTATCCCGACAGAAGAAGGTGACTAGGGCCGTCCTGGCTAGTGTCCTGGCATTTATCATCACGTTTGCCCCATACAATGGCGTGGTGCTCATTGACACCGTTTGCTCAGCCTGCATCCCCAGCACAGTCTGGACTATTGGATACTGGTTCACTTACATCAACAGCGCTATGAACCCAGCCTGCTATGCACTGTGTAATAACACCTTCAAGAAAACCTTCAAGCGTCTTTTCCTGTGTCAGTACAAGAACATTCGTGCAGCAAGATAAAAGCAGCTACACCATATGTATACAATGATGGTTACTTTCATGATGTACAGATAAAAAATATGTATAACTAATCTGTTTATTGTGTCAGGTTATGGATCAAGTAGAAGTGGCTGGGGTGTTGGGGGAAAAGGGGCTAGTATCGCTGGACTGCACAGAATCACACAGTGCAGAAGAGGCCCTTCAGCCCATCGAGTCTGCACCAAGACGTGAGAAACACCTGACCTACTTATTCCACAGGACTTATTCCAGAGGCCCAATCAAAACTCTGGGGATCTGTGTTCATAGACCACCCCGGCACATGTGGAATTCAAATTAAGGTAATAAAACTTTGGAATATAAAGCTAGTCTCAGTGTCACAAAACATTATTATTGTAGGATGTGAGTGCGGGTGGTTCTGCCTGTGTGAATGCCTTAATTAGGCTAGAGACACTTAGGCTACAAGATTGATATTATCAAAGGAGTTTATCAAACAGACTTTTGAAATGGATTCCACAGATAGGGTTTGAATGAAATGTGCATTTTTAGATAAGTGAAGGGTTTGTTTGATTTTCAAAGGGATGGTGTAATGTTTACAACTAACAAGATAAGTGAAGCAAAGCAATCAGTTTATTTTTCCAGAAAGTACTGATCATAATGATGACATGATAGATTTTTATATCATGGGAAAAGTAAATTTCAAAGGCCTGTATAACAATGGTACTTTATACATTAATGAGAGAGAAAATCACATAAAGAAGGATAAAGGCTATGTGGGGATGGCCATGGAAAATCTGGAAAGGTACACTGTGTGAACCAGAATTTGGAAAAGCCTCTAGCTACTCTGAAGAAGAAGTGCTGCTCCAGCAACTAAAATTGTGTTAAAAGCCGTTGGAATTCCACTGTCAAGT
The DNA here is from genome assembly GCF_964194155.1 of Cetorhinus maximus. NCBI lineage: Eukaryota > Metazoa > Chordata > Chondrichthyes > Lamniformes > Cetorhinidae > Cetorhinus > Cetorhinus maximus. The sequence goes on along the minus strand of NC_135899.1, from coordinate 26,590,148 downwards.
GGGTGCTGTGGTAACCCTGCTGGATTGCTTATTTAAATGTAAAATCTGTTTTGGACTGTTGCCTTAAAGGGTTGTGCAGTTGGGAGTCAGATGAATGAGGAATTTTGGGATTTATTATAACATCAAGTAACCTTATATATGTGTTTAAATTCTTTTGTCAATCAATGTTTTATTGTAATTTTTTATATCTCTAAATTAGTTAGGTGACTCGCTCCTTCTGAATTCAGTGCACAGATATTTTTTGTAATAAATACAAATTGCAAAACCGTTGTGATTGGGTGGCTAAATTTCCTTTGTGATCCTCGCCTGCCTGGCACATATCACCTGCCACATCATAACACTCAATAATTTGGACCATGAAACAATTATCAATTGCTGTAAAAACTCAGCTGCTTCACTAATCCCCTTTAGAGAAGTAAATCTGCCATCCTAAACTGGTCTGGCCTACGTGTGACGCTAGAAGCACAAAAATGTGGTTGACTCTTAACTACCATCTGAAATGCCGGAGCAAATCACTCAGGTCAAGGGAAATTAGTGATGAGCAACAAAAGCTGACCTTGCCATCCCATGAAACAATAAAAAAAGACAGCTGCTACATCTAATATTTGAAATACATTTGAATTCTATCCAATAAATATGTAATGTATGTTAGAAATGAAGGACGTGCTGATGATTAGAATGTGTCTATGAATGAACTGGAAGATGAATTGGGTCAATATTTAAGCATCATAAACACAGCGTCAGCATCTTTAGTGAGGAATGTACACTTTTACATCATTACTCATTGAGTGAACTAATTGAGCTGCGACAGTGTCATATAAAGAGCGGGATGGGGCATTTAGCTTAGACAACCAGCATGTGGATCGGATTAATGCAAAGAGCACACAATTTGATCCCCCTTCCGGCTGAGGCACACTCTGAGCCTATCTCCACATCCATTGCGGAGTAAAAAATCACAGCAATTTCCCGTGGTTCAGATAGAGAACTGAAGAAGAAATGTAATATAACTGATCCAACTTCTTCAAATTATGCAATGCACATGGTGCTTCTCGTGTGTGTACTCCAGGCACTGTTTTAAACTATTCTGTTTCAGTTGTTTAAATGCTAATTCATCAATTATTTTGAACAACACATTTGAAGACACAGAACAATATCCATTTTAAACTGAAGACGGTTCTCCTGATATTATAATAATTCATAGTCATGTGGCCCATGCCAATATGTCAAGTGGGTTCCTCTAATGAATTTCTGATCTTTATCAGCATTAAACTCTGCCCTTAAGTTAATTAGATCATAACATCGTTAAGTTCAATGATAACTGAACAACATCAACTCACTGACTTTAAATGAACTGAGATTGGTTAGGATCCGTAGAATCTTGGCAGAGCTCCGATGTTGACACCGAGCCTCATAATGGCGAGTAGATACTTAGGTAAACTCTCTCGCAAAATCCTGAATACATTGTTTAGAAATTCATTCACGGGATGTGGGCATCGCTGGCTGGGCCAGCTTTTATTGCCCATCACTAATTGCCCTTGAGAAGGTGGCACTAAGCTGCATTGTTGAACTTCTGCAGTCCATGTGCTGTAGGCACACCTACGGTTCTGTTAGGGAGGGAGTTACAGGGTTTTGACCCAGTGACAGTGAAGGAATGGTGATATATTTCCAAGTCAGGATGGCTTGGAGGAGAACTTCCAGGTGGTGGTGTTCCCATCTATCTGCTGCCCATTGTCCTTCTAGATGGTATTGGTTGTGGGTTTGGAAGGTGCTTTCGAAGGTTCCTTGGTGAATTCTTGCAGTGCACCTTGCAGATGGTACACACTGCTGCTGCTGCTGTCCGTCAGTGGTGGAGGGAGTGAATGTCTGTGGATATGACACCAATCAAATCAAATCAAGCGGGCTGCTTTGTCCTGGATGGTGTCAAGCTTCTTGAGTGTTGTGGGAGTTGCACTCATCCAGGTGATTGGGGAGTATTCCATCACACTCCTGACTTGTGCCTTGACGATGGTGGACAGGCTTTGGGGAGTCAGGAGGTGAGTTACTCGTCGAATGATTCCTAGCCTCTGGCTTACTCTTGTAGCCACACTATTTGCATGGCTGGTCCAGTTCAGTTTCTGGTCGTGAAACGCTTTTGCACCTTTCCAGCTATCGAGCCTGTTCTTAGTCTCAATGTGTTCAGCTAAGTGAGTCATTACGGAACAGAGACCCTGATCCTCTGACATTTGGATGACTCATTGATCCCAGCGCAGGAGATGTGCTTGTTATAAAGGAAGATGTAAAATAACAAAGCACAGTTATATAGCAGCTGAAATGTAGCAGAATGTCACAGAGAGGTTTGGCCATTTTCAAGATGCTGGATTTTATTTTCGATCATGCCTATTGATATTCCGATGATATGTAGTTTGCCTCATGTTTGTTGCAAGACTAATAACTCTCCGGAGCAATCAATATGTTTTAATGCCTTTATAGCCAGAAACAGAAAAGTGTAATGAACTGCTTTACAGGGGTCTGTGGCTCCCCTCCCTCAATCTCTCCATTTCAGCATGAATCTCAACAAAAGCAAAATACTGCAGATGCTGGAAATCTGAAATAAAAACAAGAAATGCTGGATTTCCTCAGCAGGTTAGGCAGCATCTGTGGAGAAAGAAGCAGAGTGAATGGGAAGAATGTTCCCACCCCGTTGCAGCCAAAGCCTAGGGTGAGTGGGTCGGATTTGGGTCAGGATCCCAATGAAGTCTCTTTGTTTTCTGCCTTTCCTACAGTGGGATTGAAAGCGAAGGATGGAATCCCCATGCATCAGTCGGGAAGTCTGAGCTGGTTCAGAAAGAAATAAGTCCCCTTTCAACAATTAATCCTGGATTCCCCAGGCATGGAGCCTGTTTCCTGAGTGCAGTGGAGGTAAGTACAACATTTGTGGAGGGTGACAGTGAGGCATGGGCGTGAGAGGGGAATAGGCTGAGGGTGAATGTGAGTGTTGGCTGTTCAGATAGGGAAGCTGTATTGGGAGGAATGAATGGAGCTGCAAAGTGTGTTGACCTGAGACTTGCTGTGCAGGAGAAGGCTAGGCAAGGCAGGGTGGGGGGGCTTTGCACCTGGAAGTGTGATGCCACTTTCCTTTCCCAATTTCCTGCCATTCTGGATCTCTGTCTCCAGGTTGGAGGGAACACACTTCCGCTGCAGATCCTCAGTCACTTCCACCCACACCTGCTTGGTTGGAGACCTTGTCCTCTTCCCTCCGATTCCTCGTCGAGCTCACCTTACTGCAGTCCCTCGGAACCTGCAGCAGAACCTCCGGGTAAAGGATTAGCCTCCAGGCCTTCCCAGGTCTCCTCTGCATTCCTGTGGCTGCTGCTGCCAGAAAGTTGCAGTGTTGATGAGCCCTTGTAACCCATGTGATGATTCCATTCATGAGAAACCCTTCCTCAGACAGAATGGCTGCTTCACTCCGCCCATCCTCCCTCCCCAGATGTTTGGCAAGCTCCGAGGGGAGATGAGGTTAAACTTGCTCTGCGAAAGAGCCAAAAGCCGGCGGCACAAAACCGTGAATCTGGTTCCCGAGCCAAAAAATGGTCCCCCCATTCCAGCGGGGTCTATGGTGGGAAGATTCTTCCCAAAGTTTCAGACCAATGATCAGACATCGGGATGAGAGATCATTGAGCTAAAAGGTGGACTCTGTTTCTCTCCCAGAAATGCTGCCTGAGCTCCGAGGCACGAATCTCATTGCTTCAAAATGCCTTTTGCTGTCACCTTTTAATGATGACACCAGCCCGGCATTCACTGAGGCTCTCAAGGGATGAGAACCACCCAAAGGACCATTCTCCTCCCTCTGGAGTTTCATCCCAAGTGGATGGAATTTTCATCAGCTAACAACTGCTAATTGTCAAGAAAATAATTTACCTTCACAACTGACTTGTGTTTTCCAGGGTTTGTGCATATTTCAAGGTAGCTTGATATGTTACCTCATGCCCTGTACTTCACCAGGGTAAATATTTGTCGGTATGAAGAAATGTCATTGTACTAAGTTCTTTTGTAGCCTCAGTGTAATGTTTGCCATCTACCCACTGTGGCACAGCAATACAACAGCAACAACTTTCATCTGTCTCGCATGTTTAAAGGAGTATAATGTCCCAGGGCATTTCATAGGAGAGATTATCAAATAAATAATCAGCAAAAATGTCGGGTGTCCAGGGGGAGAGATACTTTGTGTCGGGTGTGGGTGAGGGTGTAGGTGTGGGTGTGGATGTGGATCGTGTGGGGTGGGGTGTGTGGGTGCGGGTTAGTTGGGGTGAGGGAGATAGTTTGTGCTGGGTGTGGGTGGGACGGAAGAGATAGTTTGTGCCAGGTGTAGGTGAGGGGTCACCATTGCTGGATTAGTCCAAGGGGAAGCTTTGTCACGGGTGTGCAGGAGGAGAAATTATGCTGGGCTCAGGGGCATGGGGGAGAGACATTTTGTGCCGAGTGTGTGGTGGGGTAGGCAGGGGGGATGGGAGGAGGGGGAAGGTGAGGAGACCATTGATGTCGGTTGTGGGTGGGGGGAGACATTTTGTGCTGGGGAAACAGTTTGTGTTGGGGTGTGGGAGGGAGACAATGTGTGTTGGGTCTGAGGGTGAATCATGTTGTGTTGGGGTTGGCGGGGGTTTGGAGACAGTTTGTTTCGAGTGTGAGGAGAATGAGACACTCTGTGTCGGATGCGATGAGGGAAAAACATACTCGACCTCACCCTTAGCAACCTGCCTGTCGCAGATGCATCTATCCGTTACAGTATGAGTAGGAGTGACCACCGCACAGCACTTGTGGGGACAAAGTCCTGTCTATATAAATTCACATGAACAAATGGCCTGATCACACGCTTCTGGGAAGTGACAGGAATCTGTGGGATTGAACTTGATGCAGCCACCAGCCTCTGTCCTTAATAATCCACTAATCTACATCATTAACCAGGGGACTGAACCGTGCTGATAGGGAGTGGTTTAGATAGTGAGACCGACAGGATCTTAGGCAGGTGACACATTGTAAATCCAAGATAACAGCAATTAAAGCTCTGAAATAAAGGTCAAGTGGTGAGTGGGTTTGGCAAAGGAGCACTGATAGATAAGATGCTGCGATTACGCTCCAGTGTGGCAGGAAGAGTTTCTGGAATATATGATCCTGATTTTGAAATCTCTTCCCTTCCCGTGTTGATACAGCCACACACAGCAGGACCGTGTTGTGTCTCTCTCTGCCTGGGCTGGATGGTGAGGTTCAATGACTGTTTCAACAACTGTATTTATACAGCACCTTTAACATAGTGAAACTTTCCAAAGTGCTTCACCAGAGAGTAAATCAAACCAAAAACTGATGTCAAGCCAAGGAGATAGTCACACATTCTCATCAAAATCCTTGTCAAAGACACAGGTTTCTTTGGAGTATCTGAAAGAAAGAGATGGAGGTAGTGAGTCAGAAAGGTTTATGGAGGGAATTCAGAACTTAGGCCCCAGCCAGCAGAAGGCACAGCCACCAATGGTGGATAAAAATTGGGGATACTTAAGAGGCCAGAGTTGGATGAGTGCAGAGATCTGACCGTGTTGTGGGGCTGGAGGAGACAGAGAGATAGGGAGAGGTGAGGCCATGGAGACACAGGATGAGAATTTTAAAATTGAGGTGTTGCTGGCTCAAATATTCTCCTCCACACCCGGCACACCTCCCACAGCCAACACAAAATGTCTGCCCCTCATTCCAACACAAAATGTCCCTCCCAAAATCAAAAAGTATACCCACCCCGGCACTTGACACAAACCAGGTATATGTTGTATTCTGAACATGAAAACATTCCTTAAGGAATCAGCTTCACGCATTATTAGCAACGAGAATTCCTCAAATCGTCTCTTCAAGGAGACTGGGAGTTAAGAAATTTTGGACTTAAAGGGCATAATTTTCCCTTTTACTGCCATGCTGGGTATAAACAGCGTGGCTGGTCTTCTAACGCCTGTCTTGTGTCCCGTGATCAAAGTGAAAATTTCAACCCAGAGTGTTTAACTCTCCCTGCCACTGTGGTGCCAATTTGAGCCAGGAGGTGGTGATGTCGAACTGTGCTGAGGTCAGTGATGTTTTACAGAGCGGTGTCACCACCTGCTGCTGGATACCTGGTACTGGCAGGAACACCAAAGGCAGAAAATGCTGAAACACTCAACTGGTCAGATCATTCCAGCAGGACCTTTCTTCAGGACTGGAAGAGAATTGGATCAGAAAGGGGAGGAGGGAAAATAAGCATGAGCCTGGGCTTCTCACTTCCATGCCCCTGTCACGCACCGAGTCCCTATTAGAAAATTCCTCGCTGCAATGTTCAAAAAAAGCCCAGGTTGAGAGTGCGAAATTTCCCAGTTTGGACTCTTGAGGGGTATCAGGTGTCTCAAAAATCTGGATTTGAACTCGGAGTGTGGAGAGGAGATTAATGCGTTAAATCAGCTTAAAAATCACCGAAGTGGGTTCTGAAGACATGACATTTATTTTTGCGGTTCGCCAGGAAGACACTTTGGCCAAAAGTCAGTTGAAATACAATGACTGGATCTTCAGCAGTGCCTTAGGTATGTGTCAGAACATCAATTCAGCTCTTGGCCCTGGGCATGAATCAAACACCAACAGCTAATATTTCCCAACACTTTTAGCCAAGTAGAATGTCCCAAGTTGCTTTGGAAGAATAGTATCAAACACAATTTGGCACAAAGCCGCAAGGGCTCTCTTCCTCAAAAGAAGGAAATCTCTTCCTCAAAAGATGGTGGAAGCAGAGCCTGTGAATATTCTTAAGGCAGACGTTACAGGCAGGATGGGATGGGGGGAGGGGGAGGGGTAATTTAAACATCCCTGGTTTCTGCTCTCACTATCCACCCATAAACAGAAAGGTGTGTCATTGATTTGCTTCCCACCTTTATAAGTGGTGGTGTGTTTCCCAACCCCTCAGTTTTGGTGTAATCCAATTTTCTCTTAATAACCCCACAGCAAACTTGAGATAGGATAAGCTCAGAGGGTTAGCTTATTTGCGCACACTCAAAACATGGGAAGGGGGGGAGGTCACTAAGTAACCCCCTGTGCACTCATACAGTAAAAGAGGTGTTATGATATGGAAGGTGGTATTTGCCAGGCTGAGAAAATCCCAGAGGGAAACTTGGCCAGGCTATCACAACAATTTTGCAATTTGTATTTATTACTAGAAGTGCAATGAAGTCAGAAGTAACAAGTCCACTACCACCATTAGAGATTTTAAAGGTTAAATTAAAACATTTAGTAACAAAAGAAAAGAAAACAAACACACAAGACTACAGTTACAGTTTTATAACTGTTCCCACAGGATTTCTACATAACTAGACTCCCAACTCCACACCCCTTTCAGGCAAGAGTCCAAATAGATTTCTAATCTATAAAACATCCAGCAATAAACTTAATAACTTTGCCTTACTTATCTTGCCCATTGTAAACATCTTATCATGTCCCTTTGAAAATCAAACAACCTCTCAACTTATCTAAAACTGCAAATTCCATTCACACTGTATCTTACTTAACGCATCCATTTCCATTTCAAATGCCTGTTTTTTTACACCTAACCCCTTTTAATGATTCAAACCTTACAATCTGAGCATCTGCAGTTTAATTAAACTAGACACACAAACACAGACAAACATACACAAAACAGCCCCCACAAGCCTGCTTTAAAATGTCCCACAGTAATATTAGGAAAAATTATATTTCCTTTTCAGAGGGATAGAGAAAAGAAAGATTTACAGGACAAAGACCACAGGGAAAAGAATTATTGTTTCATACCAGTCCAGAGTCCAGAATCAAAATCCAATGAGGTATTCTTTCAGAGGGGTGGGCAGGCTGAAAAGTGCTGCTATATAATTCACTGTTCCAGTAGAGATGACTTCCATGATAGGATAGGCACGTGGTGATTAATTAGTCTTGTAGGCACTGGTACAGAAGTTCAGAAGTTCCAGTAGAAACAATGCAGATAGGGGTGGGGGGGTGGGGGGTGCAGGTATTCAAACCTGGACAGAACCCTTTTTCTGAGCTGCTGCTTGCTAGATGGAGAACCACAGATTGATTGGCAATATGGCAAGAGAGGGTAACTGGTTCTACCAGCTGGGGATGGAGGGGTGGGGGCAGCACAGGCTTGCAACATGACTCCCACTTCTCCACTTTGGCTTTGACAAAGGATGCATATTTCTTTGCCTGGACCTTTAAGATTGTTAATGTTCAACTTTCAAGAATTTGAAAGAAAAGGTGCAGAGTCCCTTAGCCCAGCAGACTGGTAGTCTCCGATGGTCAGGCCTGGCTTATGAAATGTGGATGGCCTTTGTATAATTTCCTCTGAATTTGACCTCTGCAGCCACAGGGGCCATTAGCGCCTCTTCAGAGATAATGAGGTATAAGTTTCTCTGATACTGCCAGAAAATTCCCTTTGTTCAGGGTTACAGGCAGACATTCCTTCAGCCTTTTTAAAGTCTTTGCTCAGTTTTTTTTTAATTTTAGGAAGTAGCCATGTTGATATAAAAATATAGTGTGAGGCCTTAGCTCCTGGACATCCCTCGCTACATCGGAGAGAAAAAAAAAAATTATGTTTCTTTTTTTTCTTTTATTTGGTCTTATGAAGGAGGAAGAGAAAGTAAAGAAATTTACATGCATTTTCTCACTCATACTGGCATGTCAGACGCACAGCTAGCAGGGGCAATGGCAGCTCCCGACTGTATTTTCATGTTTTGAAGTTTAAACCTGCAACAGTGTATCAGCAAGGTCATTGCCTGGTCTTGGGATGGGGGAGATGTAGGTGGGTTGGGAAGATACAAATTTCATTTGTTGAGGAAGTCTATTCAGGGCTAGGGTTCTGAATTCCCCCCGTTGGGAATCAAGCATAAGCAAGGTCCTTGGTTTCAGAACACCACTTGTCCAACTCCTGATTAAGTAAGGGGTGGTTAGCATTCAGGAGGGGAGTGGTGGTCAAACTGCTCTGGGCGATCCGCAGGGGAATGTTGGGCGATGCGTGCCAGGCCCTTGGATCATCGAGCTGAGCTGCCCTTGTCCAGCATAGCTCCTGCCTGCCCACTTTGGTAACCTGTGGGTTCGGCTTTTTCAGACCCACAGGTACTGTGGTTGGGCTGATTGTCAGGAGATGGGGGAGTTTTAAAGGGATTTTGTCCTCTTTAGGTGATCAGGGTCCAGCTCGGGCGCTTGCACAACTGGAAAGTTCCACCTTCTGTTGCTAGGTACTTTGGGTTGGCATGGCAACAGGTGGGCAGCTGGCCCCTGGACTTGCACCAGTCTTCCTGGGCCCAGATGGTATGAAGATGACCTACTGGCAGTGACCTGTCCAACATCCATATCAGGTAGGGCTATAGTGCTATAGTCTGGTGGGTCGTTATGGATTATTTTAAAGGTGGTGGGTGACCCTGTTATGTTGCCTTGCGATACTTTAACAAGGTGGAAGGGTATGAGGTCCAATCGGGTTGGGATTCCTCTGCTGATCAGTTGGTTAGTAGGCCCTGGGCCTTTTGGGATCCTACTGCCCTCTGGTAGATGGTCAGCTTGCTTTACTCCCATAGTGGCTTTTGAACTATGTGAGGCATCACCATCACGCTTTCTGGACCAAGTTGGGAACTTTTCTGGTCCCCATTTAAATTCACCATAAAGCTGCCAGCTAAATCATTCATTGGCTTCCTTGCTTGGCTTTGGAGCGGTCGTTCTCCTAACTTGTTCCATGTCCCCTGGAGCATTTCTGCCCTCAAGTGTAGGTGCAGTTGCAGCCACACACCCTTGTGCTTCCTTATTATCTTCCTTACTGTTTCCCTGCTCTGGGACTTCTGTGGTCCCTATTTAATCCTGGGATACTGTATGAATCTATTTTAGATTCTAATGGCCTTTCCTGAAGCTCTTTTAGCTTTACTGGCCTGGCTTTGGCCTTGCTACATTCGAGCAGCCCTTGCTCAATGTTTATGGGTGTTATTTCACCTTTGTGGACCTCTGGACCTCTCTCAGCTTTCTGACCTCCTTCAGATTTCTGCTGGTTGGTGTTGGCCTCTTTTCTTTCGCTGGCCAGCACCTTACTGCCTGCCAAATCGTTCCCAAGGAGGAAATCGATCCCTGCTACTTGTATTTCGGGGACAAGCCCTACTGTAACACGACCTGAAACAAGGTCACACTCTCGATGGACCCTCCCCCCACTCCACTGATCAGGGCTTTGGCCTTCAGGGAGGACCCGGGATGGGGTAGGTTTATGTTTCCTCTAACATTGAGGACTGAGTGGCCCCTGTGACCCGGAGCAGTACAATGGGCTCGCTCACACCCTGGAACCGGTAGAGGGGCACTGTTCCTGAAGGAACAAAACACCAGAAGCTCTCTGACAGTTTGTCCGGCTAAGGCGCACGTAGTGCCCTGCCCCTCCAAAGGGTAAGTTTCTGCAGCGAGAGACTCTGCCAGCTCTGCCGCACTACCCATTTTGGCATCCTTCAGGGGACAAGTCATATGGAGCCCTATTGGACCAACAGGCTTCCCTCACAATTTCCAGAGCCCAGGCCTGGGACAGCCTATTCCATTGCAATGAGAGCACAGCGGTTTCTGGGGGTTCTCCTTTTGGGCTGTGATGGTGGTGGTGGGGGTGGGGGCTTCTCACACTCTCCTTTCTGTTTTCTTTTGGAGGTTTGATGGGGAAGGGGGTGGATTTGTTCCTACCTAGATCGCTCTGCTTCTCTTTCCAACACTCATAGGAATGGTTTGGAAAGCATCTGCCTGAATTTCCAGGCCTATGGGTGAGATTATAGCTGTCACTGCAGTGATGGCCACATCCCTATCTGTGAGGATTCTCTGCTCCTCCGAGTGCAACTCCAGGTTGAAGGGTAAGCAATTTTTAAATCCCTCTAACAATAGCAGCTCTTCCAACCCCTCACGGGAGCGTGGGATTCATCAGGGCCTTACCCATCGGTTGAACGTGATTTGCTTCAGCCGTTCGAACTCGATTTAGGTTTGGGTGGACTTCTTACAAGTGTCCTGGAATTGCTGGTGATATGCCTCTGGGACTAACCTGTCGGCGCTTAGGATGGCAGCCCTGGTCTGCTCATAATTCATGGACACGTCAGGAGTCAGCATGGAGTAGACCTCTTGGACTCTCCCTGGCAGCTGCCATGTAATTAAGAATGTCCAGGTCTCCAGTGGCTATTTAGCTGCCCTGCGACTCCCTCAAAAGTGGCAAAAATGATTCCATATCACTCTTTTCGAACTTGGAAATAAATCTAGCATGCTTGAGGGCCTCAGAGAGTGGCTCTGGGTCAGGGAGATTGCGGGTGCTATTGGGAAGAAAGAAATTTTCCCTCCCAGCTTCCAGCTGTCTGGTCTTTCCCTCCCTTTGAGCTGCTGGCTCCATTTCCAATTTTCAGTGCTGGAATTCTCTTTCCCTTTCTTGCTCCCTTTCTTCTCTTTCTCTCTTTCGTTCCGTGTCCTGAAATTCTATCTGCAGCCTGAGATTTTCCAGCTCGAACTCAGCTAAGGGGAGGGGATTTGGAGTCATGGTTGAGCTGTAGATCTAACTGCTTTATCGGTAACATGAGATCCAAATGTTCTACCAGCAACTGGATCACTTCTCTTCACTTTGCTGGGCAATTTTAACTCTACCTCCCTAGCTACAGCTTTCAGTTATTCTGTGCTAAGGGCTGCTAATGTTTCATCTTTCAAATTCCCTTGTTTACCCCATATTCTGGCAACAAAAGTTGCCATTTTCTTAATGTTAGGGAAAAGGAATTTGCTGTGGTAAAATTCACCCCAGCCACTAAAGATTTCCCCTTTTGACTTCCAATTGACTATTTTATATCAAATTTGGCGCCTGTCTACTTGCACTCTGGTGAAATTCAAACCAGTGATCCCAGACGAGCCCCCAGTTTCTGTTACAGATAGGAGAGAAGTTAGTTTAAACAGCCCTGATTTCTCCTCTAAACAGAAAGGTGTTCTGATTTGCTTCCCCCTTTATAAGTCATGGTATATTTCCCAGCCCCTCTGTTTTGGTGCAGTCAAATTTCTATTACTCAACCCCCACATCAAACTCGAGATAGGATGAACTCAAAGGGCTAGTTTATTTGAACACTCTCAAACTGTGGGAGATGGGTCGCCACATTGCCTCCTGTGCACTCATACAATAAAAGAGGGATAGAGAAAAGAAAGATTTACAGGGCAAAGACCACAGAGAAAAGAATTATTGTTACACGTGGGTCCAGAGTTGAAAGCCAACACTGTATAATTCACTTTTTCAGTAGAGTTAACTTCACACGATGAGTTAGGCATGCAAAGAGGAATTAGTCTTGTAGGCGATGGTACAGAAGTTCCATTAGAAGCAGTGTAGATGGGGCCAAGTATTCAACCTGGGCAGAGCCCCTTTTCTGTAATGCTGTTTGTAAATGGTACAATGGCAGATTGAGCTTTGCAGTTCCACAAGGCAATACTATTGATTCCATAAGCTAGGTATATGTCACATGAATCCCAAGTCTCCACTCTTGCTTCGACAAAGAATCTGTATCCCTTTGCCTGAGTCCCTGAGGTTGTTAAATGTTCCAACTACCAAGACTAGAAAGGAAGGTTGCAGGGTCCTTTGTCCCAGCAGATGAATAGGCTCCAGTTGGCCAGCCTGTCTTATGAAATGCCTTTGTATAGTTCTGCTTGAATTTGGTCTTTGAAGCCCACAGAGGGTCATCAGTGTCTCTTCAGAAAGAACACGGTGCAAGTATCTATGATTTTGCCTTGGTATCAGACATAGCTTCAGCCATTTAAAAAGGTCTTTGTCCAGTTTTTAAAAAATTTTAGAAATTAGCTCAGAGGATAGCTATATATATAAAAATTATACAGTGTGAGGTCTTAGTCCCCTGAGATAATGCTCTGGGGACATGGGTTCAATATTAGCTGAATGAATTTAAGTTTAATCAATAGATATAAATCTGGAGTTGAAAATTAATGTCAATAACAATGATCATGAAACTATTGGATTGTTGTAAAAAAAAACTCACCTGCTTCATTATTTCCTCTGGGGAGTGAAATCTGCCACCCTTACCTGGCTTGGCCTACAATGTGACTCCAGGACCAGACAATGGGCAGAATCATCCCAGATTTGCACTAAATGAGGTAGCAGATGGGTAAAGAGATGTTTTATCCTTTGGCTGCAATGGGGGGTTTTCAAGCTGTAATGTACCAAACCCGCTGCATTAGTTATGGATTCCTGGGAAACATTCCGTTTCCATGGCAGCCGGGCTCTCATTCGCTCGCTGCCCCATCACCTCGCTGCTTCATCACGTTGGGCGCTATTTTTAAAGTCCAACTGCACGCACACATCTCAGTGCCTCCAGCCTGCAGCTACTGCAGGGGAGATGTCCACAAAAGGCAAAAAGTCTGCAGCCCCCAGGTTTAGTGACACGCCACTGGAAAGCCATTTGGACACCGTGGAGGACCGCTGTGATGTCCTGTAACCCCCACTCTGGCAGCGGCGTGACCAACCAGGCTTGGGAGGCAGTGGCAGTGGTGATCAGTGCCAATGCTGCACAGAAGAGGTTGACCATCCAATGCAGATAGAGGATGAATGATCTCATCATTATTGCCAGGGTATGGCAACCATCTCATCACACTCAACTCATGTTCACAAGCCCATCACAAATTCACTGGCATCTCACTCACTGCAAGCTGAAGGGACATCAACACTCACTCTCTCTCACACACACACCCTCACATCTCCATCTGGCCTCATCTCCTCTGGAGGCTGCCTCCTCAGTCCTCACCATCTTGAGGCCACTTGCACAGATCAACATGTTCCTCCCACATACACCCTGGGATACCCTCCCTTCCCCAGTGCAGCCCTCGCCCTGCAGTCTCTTCCCTTGCCTGAGGCCACTCCTCCCATTTTCCCAAACAAGACCTTGCCCTGCAACTGTTGGCTGGTACACATATGGCTGATCTGGTAGGTAGAGATCTGCCTGGGAGCCCCCCATAAGTGATATGGCGCGGTATGTGAAGCCTGGCACTGATGGATGCGAGTGCCGACCGAAGCAAGATGGACAAGCAAACCTTTAAGTCTCGAGTGAAGTGCAGCTCACCAGATGTACATCGCTTAAGTGCTGTTGTGAAACACGTCAGCGTGTTTCGCCGCCGGTGTTGGTGGGCGATCCAGCATGGGGTGGGTATGGTGAGGGGGAGCAATTCCAGCCGGCTGGCCTCATAATGATGTGCTGATGTATTACAATAAGGTTCTGAGGTCTGATGGCAGGAAACGCGGCCCGCCATCGGTGGGCTGAGCAAACTGGTTTTATGCCATCGCGAAACCGATCACGCCATATTGTCCGCTCACGCCACCGAACTCGCCTAATGCCGGCGGGCAAGGAAAACCCCAGCCAATGTGATTGACGCCTGACTGCCCTCTGAACCGCCTAGCAAGCCAGTCATATCAGACCACTATAGAAAAGTCAAAGAATGTATAAAAAACTGGATGGACCAGCTGGCATCAATCTAGGCACCAGAAACAACAATAGCACACCCTGCAGTCAACCCGGGAAAGTTACTACCATCTGGGAGCTTGTGCAATAAATGGGAAAGCTGTCCCGCAGGTTATGAGGGGGTGGGGGGTAAGGCAGCTCAGTGGGCTGGGATCACAACTTGATCAGCCCTGATCTTAGCGAATGGTGGAGCAGGCTCAAAGGGCCAAATGGCCTATTCCTGCTACTAAGTCCTATGTTCCTACTAGTCAAGCAATAGTCTGACATAGACATACTTATTGATTTATACTTTACAGCCAAGCTGGCCGAGTCCTGAAGGCAATATCAGACTGGTAGGGTAGCAGGTGGTGCAGGGACAATCGGAGGAAAAAGTCTACGTGACCTCATTCTCGAAGATTTACCTGTTACAGATGCATCGGTCCATGGCAGTATCGGTAGGATTGAGTACCACATAATCCTTGTGGATGCAAAGCCAGATATTCACACGGAGGACACAGTCCATCGTGTTGTCTTTTTTATTCATTCCAGGAACTTGGTATCGCTGGCGAGGCCAGCATTTGTTGCCCATCCCTAATTGAGGAGCAACACTTACTCAGCGATAATCTGCTCAGTTTGGGTTCTTCCAGTGCCACTCGGGTACCTGCCTCATTTAAGCCTTGGGTCAAAAGAGCTAAACTCAAGAAGAGAGATGGCAGTTGCTGCCCTTCTAATCAAGGCAGCATTTGTCTGGCATCAAGGAACCCTAGTTAAGTTCAACTAAGTGGGAATAAAAGGGAAGACTGTCCATGTGTTGGAGTCCTATGTACCACAAAAAAAAATGCTTGTGTTTGTTGAAAGAAACATCTCAGCCGGAGGGTGGCTGCACGAGTTCCTCAGGATAGCGTCTGAGGCCCAGCCACGTTCAGCTGCTTCATCAATGGCCTTCCCCCATCATAAGGTCAGGAATGGAGATGTTGACTAACGTTTGCACAGCGTTCAGTATGTTTTCTGACTCCTCAGGTACTGAAGCAGTCATTACCTACATGCAGCAAGACTTGGACAACATTCAGGGCTTGGTTGAATAAGTGGCAAGTAACATCTTCATCACACAAGTGCCTGGTAATGACCATCCCCAACAAGAGAGAATCGAACTATCTCCCCCGACATTCAACAGAATTACTATCATTCTGTCCCCCCACCATTCACATCCTGGGGGTTACTATTGACCAATAACTTAGCTGGACCAGCCACATTAATACAGTGGCTACAATAGCAGGTCAGCGGCCGGGAATTCTGTTTCCACTTTCAGGTGGTTTCCTGGTATGTGTGGAACGTTGCATCTCCATGACTTCAGATTCTTTGTCAGACCTGGTCAAGATCTGAGGTGGAACCAAATCTTCCTTAAATGGACCACATGTTTACGGATGATTTGGCCTTCCATCTCCACGTGGTAAGATAGAAGTCCAGTCACCACACTGATTTCACCCGGTAACCACTTTGGTCCTTCCCAGAAACTTTTCACGTATACCAGCTCTCTGACGGTAAATTTCTTATCGCGACTATGCCAGTTGTGTCTAGTTTTCTGACTTCCCTGACTCCTTTGCATCTTCCCCTCTAAATTCAGCACTATTAAGCTCAAACTCGCCCTGAGACGGTGTTTTAACAATAACTCTGCAGGTGTGGCACCTGTTGTTGTGAGAGGGGTAGTCCTATCATGAAAACAAAAGCATGCTAGCTTGGTTGCCAAGGAATCGCCAGTTAGCTTTTTCATGCCTGTCTTGAATATTTGAACCACCTTTTCGGCCAGTCCATTTGAGGAAGGGTGGTATGGTTCAGTTTTCACATGAGTGATACTGTTGAGGCTGATAAACTGTTGAAACTCAACACTCGCAAATGCTGTGCCGCTATCGGAAACAACTACTTCCGGTAGTCAGTGAATGGCAAAACTCTGACGTAGTTTCTCAATTGTAGCAGCCAACATTGGTGACTTCACCTCATATACCTCCAACCATTTTGAATGGGTTTCAACAATGAGCAGAAGCACTGTTCCCAGGAAAGGTCCAACGTAGTCAATGTGCAACCACACCCAGGGCCTACCTGGCCACTCCCATGGGCGCAACGGAGCTGTCACTGGCAAGTTTTGCAGATGCTGACATTGCCCACAATGCTTTACCATAATCTCTATTTCACCATCGATAGCTGTGAGCTATCTTCATTCATGAATCTTCATTCGAGAAATTCCTGGATGGGCACTGCGTAGTTCAACTGAAAGAGGCTCCCTTCCATTTGGAGGAACAATCACTTGCGCATCCCACAATAAGATGCCATCCTGGCTGCTTTTTTCATGTCTTCTGTTGAAGTGCGGTTTCATTTCATCAGATACGGGCTCCTGTGACCAAACATGTAGCATTGGTTCTCATACTTGAGATAGGATGGGTCCCAACTTGTCCAGTCTCTGATCTGTCAAGCATATACCGGTGAAGAATCTAAGAAATCTAACAGTAAGACAAGTTCCTGTGGAACTGGGACGTGCTCATCATCTTCTTGTAAAGGCAAACGACTAAGGGCGTAGGCGTTTGTGATTTGAGTTCCAGGACTATGTACGAAAGTGTATTTGTATGCAGCCAAAGTTAAGGCCCATCGTTGTATTCTTGCTGAGGCTATGGGTGATATAACCTTTTCCTCACTAAAACCTAGCAGTGGTTTGTGGTCTGAAACTATTGTGAAATGGCCGCCGTGTACGTAGTGGTGAAATTTCTTGACACCAAAGATGGTGGACAGGCCTTCTTTTTCTATCTGCGAGAATCCCTTTTCCGCTGTGGTGGGTGTTCTTGATACGTAACCTATAGGCCGTTCCATGCCATCGTCCATCCGATGGGAAAGCACTGCTCCTGCTCCGTGGGGAGATGCGTCACATGTCAGCGCTAATCATTTCATCTGGTCATAATGCACTAATAGATTGGACGAGTGCAACAATTATTTCACCTTCATGAAAGCTTCTTTCTGGGGTGGTTCCCAAGACCTACACTGGTTCTTTTTGAGTAGAGAATGCAGGGGGGCCAGCGCTGGGGACAAATTGGGTAAGAAACACCCATAATAGTTGATCGTTCCTAGGAATGATTTGAGCTCTGAGGCGTTCTTTGTCACAGGTGCCTCTCTTATGGCTCTCACTTTCTCCTAACAGGCTGGAGGCCCTGTGAATCTACTCAGTGACCCAAATAGATTACCTCCCTCGCTTGGAACATGCACTTTTCTTTTTTTAGCTGCACTCCAGCTTGCAAGAAAAGTTTTAAGACTTCTTCCACGTTTTCCAAATGCTCTTTTTCAGTGAATCCTGTCACTGATACATCATCTAAGTAGATTACAACCTGGGGCAGTCCCTGCTGTAGGCTTCCATTGTTCTCTGAAAGATGGCACAAGCTGAGGAGACACCGAAAGGCAATCGTGTAGATTGGTACAACCCTTTGTGGGTATTAATTGTGACAAATTCCCGGGAGGCATTATCCAGTCCTAGTTGTTGATAAGCATGATTCATGTCAGGCTATGTGTACATTACCCGCCCCTCCCGCACCCTCTGCCAGCTTGGCACACAGGTCTTCAATTTTTGGAATGGGGTTCCTGTCCAGCTTGGCTACTTTGTTAACCATCAGTTTGTAGTCTCCTCAAATTTGGACACTTTGGTCAGGTTTAAGGGCGGGGACTATGGGTGTTGCCCATTCTGAGAACTGAACAGCTTGTGTAACGCCCAGTTTCTCGAGTCTGTTCAGTTCAATGGTCACTTTTTCTCACGAGGCTTGTGGCACCGGACTCTCTTTCATGAAGCGAGGGGTTGCTTCTGGATCCACATGAATCTTGGTCTGTAGGCCCTGGATTTCTCCCAGTTCGTACTTAAAGATGGTGTTGTACTTTCTAAGTAGCTCTGGTAGCCCACTTACTCTTAAATGGAAAATTTCAGCTCATTCTAACTTAATCTTCTTTAACCAATATTGTTCCAGGAGGCTTGGCCCTTCACCTGTTACCACCATCAAGGGTAGCTTTGCTGGTTGGCTTTCATAATGGACAGTTACTCTGCTTATGCCTTTTACTTGAATGTCTTCACCTGTACATGTTTTTAGTTTGGCAGCTGTTTCTTCTAAACTTAATTGATGTTCACCATTATTCAAATATCCGAAAGCGTGTTCCCCAATTACTGTAGTGAAAACTCCCTCGTTCACTTCCATTCTAATGGGTTTTCCATTTACTTCCACTATGATTAATATTGGTTCTGTCTTTCCAACTTTCAGGTTAAACAATGAGTAAATGTCGGAATTTGTTGTTTCAGGCTCTTCTACGTTGTAGATTTCATTGTGCTTCTTTTGTTTACAAACTTGTTTGAATCTTTCCTTGCATTGATTCAACATATTTCCATCTCTATGACAATAGTAGCTGTGGAAGAATAAAATACATCTACAGGACAACTAAGGGTTAAACGGTTAAAACCATAGTGGAATACTACAGCACAGTTCCCTCTTTTGTTCTAGCAGGTACACCTGCAGCTGCCAGCTAATTGAGCAGGAAAGGAGAAAAGGAGTATCTTAAACAAGCTTCCTAGAATCCTTGAGACAAGGCTAGGATGTCTGCCCCCAACACAAAGAGACAGGATCAAGCAATGTCATCTGTTCTCTAGAGTGTACACCCCCTAGCACTAAAGATAAGGTCAAGCATGGTTATCTATTCTATGCTTCACTTTTATTTACTAGATGGGCTTCCCCCAATATCCTGTATAGTCATAAATTAGAATAGACTAATTGTGTGTTGCATGCCAAAGACAATGATTCTCAATGTAATTAATTATTGAAGGTTAGACAGTCTTATCACCTTCAAGCTCTTTGATATGTATGACTTTTACTATAAATATGTGTGTACTCTGATGCTTCCTCAGAGTGTCAGTTAGCTCCATTGTATGCTGCTGGGCTCTCCGGGATATCACGATTTAATACTGGCTTCCGAGACAAACCTCCTGGGTCTGAGTGTTCACTCCGATTTCCGCGACAAATTGGCGACGAGGATGGGATCCGACTGAAGTCCAGTAGCCTCTTAAATTGGAGAGGTGATTGAAATCCTGGGCCATCGGATCTCTAAAAAAGAACCCTTGCGGAGAAAGGGAGGAATAACTCTCCTAAGTTAGGGAGAGTATGAACTGCATCCTAGCTGAAAGGGGATTGCAGTGAATCAGCGTCCCAGCTGAGAGGGGGACTGCGAGTAAAAGGGTAGCTACCGACCAAAGAGACTTAAGTGACCCAAAGAATCGGAGGACTTGTTAAGGAACTCTTAAACACCGGTGAGCGCATAGGGTAGGAAACGCGCCGCGCTGTTAATTGTGTTTTCTTTTCAGAAAAATGGGAGGTCGCCACAGCAGAGCGGGCTCTGCCATTCCCCCCCGCTTCGCAAAGTACTAAGAACAAACCGAAACCAGCGAAATCGGAGCTTAAATCAGGAACTTTGAAGATGGGCAAGAAAACAGAATGAAAAATGGATGGAGGTAAAAAAAATAGTAGTATGCCCAGGGGTTCAAGTCCCATGGAGATGAAAAGTAAGTAATTTCTCTGTTTTCTTTTGTGTATATTATTAAGTAAAATGGGAAATATGACATCAAAGAAACCCCAGGTTCCCCCTTTGAAGGGAACCCCAAATGCTTATATGTATGTCCATTACGGTCCTGAAATTGTCCAATATGTTTCTGATTGGGTTAAATGGACTCAAAGTAAAGGAGAGAGCTTCCCACCAGCTGGAACTTTTAATCGGGACAGATCTGAGCGCTTATAATATGTTTTAAGGGAGGTAGATAGTCCGCGACTGAATTTTCTGTAACTTAAAAAAAAAATTGAATTGATCTAAGTTACAAGAGCTGTTTGTGCTGAAGAGAGAGAGAGAGAGAGAGAGAGAGAGAGAGAGAGAGAGAAAGGGTACCCCTAGGGGGTTAATGAGCAACTCACAAGCAGCAGCAGAGAAAATGTGAGCTTTCGTCAGTTTGAAGGTCCCTATAGGTGGAGCCTTCAAGATCCCTTTATTCCCCCCACTGCTACTCGAAGCTTCGTTTAGAGTTAAATTCAATATTATAGGAGTATTGATACATACCTTTATCTATGTGTTTGTTTGTGTGCAATGAAGCATTTGTATGTGAGCTTTAATGTGTTTTCTTCCCTGAATTGTCTTGTGTGTGTGTAGTTGGGCACTTTAGAGTCGAAAGCCCCATATTAGATTAAAGGAAAAGTTTATTCAAATATTCCAAAGTTTTGAGTATAAGGTTTGAGTTGAGATTTCTGGCAAAAATCGTAATTTGAAGGTAGTGTAAAGATAAAACAGGGCTTGCCTTTGTTTGAGATGAACCAACCCTTGTACCACCCCCTTGCAGGCTAGTAGGGAATAACCCTCATCATCAGCTTCCAAGCTGATTGGGATTAATACATAGGAGTTAGTATTCTAAAATTCTAAGAAAAAGAAATTACTTGAAATTCAGAAGGATTCTAGGAAAACGAAAAGACATAAACACAAGGTCTAGATGGTTCCAATGGATAAAAAGGGGTTTCTTAAGAAGAGATGAATTAAATATTAAAGGAAATCTGCTTTCCAAAAGCACTGGAATTTGAATTTGGGACAATCTTGAGATGTAAAATGCAGTGTAATTTAACAGGTTACTTTTGAATCACTAGGATGCTATCTAAGATAAATAATGTGTCGATAAACATACTGAAATTATAACTTGGATACAAATCGTTACACATGAAAAAGAGGTTGTTTTAATTTTGATAGTGTAAATTACAGTTCTTACAAAGTTTAAAAATTTGAGGTTTGGTTCTTGATAAAGTTTTCAAAAGGGAATTTTCATTTTAAAAGGTCTGACAACAATTGGCACTAATTCAAATGCTGCAAGCTTTTGTGTTTGTAAGTCTGTTCCCAAAATATGAAGCTAAGCTCAAGACCTTGACAAAGTTTGGCAGAAATTCAATTTTTGGCCGAGTTAATGAATCTGGGATAATTCTAAAAGAAAAGGGTCAGACACAATTTAGTGGGTTTCTTTTAAGACAATAAAATCTTTAAGAAGAAGAAAAGAAAGCAAAACTTGTCAATACCTGATTTCTGTTTTTAAAACTGTTATGAGAATATTTTAAAGTCTCTCCAGACAACCTGAACAAGATAAGATGGTAGCTGTTGCAAGTGTAATATGGTATGAAGCAAGTAGGAGAATGAGTTAGGGAAAGAGGATATAATGTACAAACTGTTTTAAGGGAAATGAATTTGATAATCTGGCCATCAACTGAGGCATTGGAACTGCACAGGGGGAGATAAGCAAAGATCTAGAGACAGAGATCCCTGTTGAAATGGAATAGTTAATATGGCCCAAATAGTAAGGAAATATTTTAAACAATCAAGACAATAGAGAAACTGAACTCAAGAGAACCTTAGGATGATCATGGTCAGGAAAGAAAACTTAGAGGTAAAACTATGAGGAAGCTGTAGTTCAGGAATTGAAATGTAAGGAGAAATAATACTTAACAACAATTTACCACAAGATGAATACAGGTAAAGGGAAAGCTGGAAAAAAGGCTAAATAGATGTATTACTGATTATATTAATGTGCCTGTGAGCTACAAAAAGTAAAACCATAGGATTAACACCTTCATGACAGGCAGAGTTAAGCGGTTCCCAGAGAGAACCATCACTGGAAGTGAAAATACTGAGCCATTGAAAGATAGGATAAGAAGGTGCATTGTAGGGTTGTTTAAGGAATTGAGGCCTGACTTAAGACTGCAGCAGGAAAGAGTAAACTGGAAGGAGTTTACCCAAATGGATTCAGATCAGGGAACTCATTTCACAGGGAGAGACATTAAAGAAGTGTGTAATCTTATGGAAATTAAACAGAAATTCCATATTCCTTACCACCCCCAGAGTCCAGGGATGGTGGAAAGGATGAACTGAACTTAAAAAAAAAACATCAATCAAGAGACAGGGAACAGCCCAATATTCTAATGCGCCGTGGGCTACCCCAAGCAGTACCGACAGGTTCACCCCATTTGAAATGATAACAGGTAAGGGCCATGCAATTACCTGAAGGTATTATAGTAGGAGGTGTAGGGCAGATCCAAAGAGAAAGATACATGACAATTGACCAAGTGGTAACCCGGAGAACAGGAGTCGATGTTAATGTCTCCACAGATCTACGATCCTGGTCGTGGGCCTATCAGTACTGGCAACAAGGTCAGGGATCATCACTGCTCATCCCGCACCGCAGGAGGAACTTTGGTACAGCATGGACAGTGCCGAATGCGACGCAACGGGGAATGATAAATGTAACAGTAGGAGAACAAGTGCTTTCAAATTGTAGTAAGGGTTTGCTTCAGATCCAGCGTGGGAGGTCCGCCCAAAAGAGCCACTACCCAGCCACCTCCCACCTCTACTTTCACAGTCTGAGTAGAGATAATTAAAGCCCCTCAAACCACACCAACTGATTCATCTTGTCCGACTATGCATCCAGGACCGACGAATGATTTGGTACTGGTTAATCAGAAGTTTTGTATGATAATGTACACCATGAGCTGGTACCTGTAGTCTTGAATGTATCCGGTGTCGTTCTGCCCCAATGGTGCTCAACCCATACCCAAGCACTCTATAAGGCTCTGACGTGCCAATTGATGACTGAAGCAGTTCAGTTCAGTGGCGAGATACGATCAGGCTTGGGAGGGAACCGCGTTAAGCGCAGCCTGATAAATGATGCCGCTACGATATTCAACATTGTTGGATATCATTGGTTAATCCAAAGTCTGGCTACCGTGCTCGAAAGTCATGCGGGGACTATCAGTAAATTAATTGAAATAGGAAAAAATATTTCAGACAAAGCGAGCAGAAATGATGTTTGCAACACCTATGGATCTTGGGCACTGGACCAAGCAGGAGAAAATTTAAGACAGACTAAAGAAGGGGTAGTCCCTTCATGGGTAACTAATGAGCATCTATTGAATCTCTCACGACACAAGAATCATGACTTGACAGGTTGCCAGCTCAGGGGTTTAACACGTGTATGTAGAATGAATGTTGAATGTATAATGAATAGTAATATGCTAATAGGCATTGTATTAGTAATACCTGTCATACCTATGTCAATGACATAACCCAGGCAAGACGCCCACAGTGACTGCTGGTACGGGACCCCAGCCATGGGGCCCGTTTGTACACCTACAAATGGACTTTATACAAATGCCTAAATGTATGGAATATAATTATGTTTTAGTTCAAGTATGTTTGTTCTCGCAATGGGTGAAGGCGTATCCCACCCGAGGAAATGATGCTGTTGTTGTTGTAAAATTATTGTTCATTTTACTGCTAAAGTGATAAAGGAACTGCTGAAGGCCTTACAATGCAACCATCACCTTTCCTGCCCATGCCACTCCCAGTCTACTGGGGCGGTGAAAAGACAAAATGGTATTCTGAAAAACAAACTAGCTAAATTATGTGAAGAAACCAGTTTGAAAGGGCCTGAAGCTCTACCCTTGGTGCTCATGACTATGCGCTCTCACCCTAAGTGTACCACCTCCCTCTCTCCTTATGAAGTTGTAATGGGATGTCCTATGTGCCTCCCAGTGACCCCACCCTTGTCTGCTAGGGAAATGGACATCCACACTATGGATGAGGGAATGATTACATACTGTATAGCACCCACTAATTCTCTCAAGAGCTTGCATATACAGGTAGTAGAAGCTCAGAAAAAGCCCACCATTGAAGACTGCCATCAATTCCAGTCCGGGGACCTAGTCCTAGTAAAGACCTTCAGGAGAAAGAACTGTTTGGAACCTCAATGGGAAGGGCCTTTCCAAGTCCTGCTCACCACCCATATGGCCGTAAAGGTTGAAGGACGCCCTTGTGGATCCACGCATCGCACGTCAAGCGGACGCTGACCTCGGACGGAAGTGCTTGTGCAAGAACTTTAACTGAGCCATCAGAATGCTGTCTCTGATTTGGATCCTGTCCTGCGTGGTCCTTGCGGGATCATGGACTACCAATTCTGCAGTTCAACAAATGCAGGCCGTAGCCTCGCAAGTTCATCGGATTAAATGTTGGATTTGTACTCATTTTCCTCTATGCAAAACAGCGGCTGAATTGCATGAGAGGGTGGAAAGGACCCTACCTTGTGCTGCTAACAACTCGAACGGCCCTGAAGATTAAAGAGAAGGAAGATTGGGTCCACGCCACTCGCTGTAAAAGACATTGTCCGGCAACAATATAGCAGCTGTTACCAAGTGATCTAACTTGTATCATGTATTGAAATGGAAAGTTTGAGTAATTTTTATAAAACAGATTCATGGTGGTCTGTAATACTAGGTTGGTTCTCCGGTTGGGGAAGTTGGTTGCTATACGTTTTAATTGGGTTGGTCGTAGCATGTGTTATAGGGTGTTGTGCATGTATTGCTTTGCGGATTTGCTGTTCCCAGGTTATTAACAGTGTCTCTACTGGATTAGGAGGAGCTCCAGTTGTCCCTCAATTGACACGCACTGGCCCCAGTGAAACCCACTGGTGGGGAGAAAAAGTTTACCCTGCCAGGGATCGGCCTTTCCCTTATGGTTATGAGCCCCCTTATGATGATGAAGATACTCTTCCTCATTGGTATTAATCTGAAAGATTAACAAGGAGGGATTGTGGAAGAATAAAATACATCTACAGGACAACTAAGGGTTAAATGGTTAAAACCATAGTGGAATACTACAGCACAGTTCCCTCTTTTGTTCTAGCAGGTACACCTGCAGCTGCCAGCTAATTGAGCAGGAAAGGAGAAAAGGAGTATCTTAAACAAGCTTCCTAGAATCTTTGAGACAAGGCTAGGATGTCTGCCCCCAACACAAAGAGACAGGATCAAGCAATGGTCATCTGTTCTCTAGAGTGTACACCCCCTAGCACTAAAGATAAGGTCAAGCATGGTTATCTATTCTCTGCCTCACTTTTATTTACTAGATGGGCTTCCCCCAATATCCTGTATAGTCATAAATTAGAATAGACTAATTGTGTGTCGCATGCCAAAGACAATGATTCTCAATGTAATTAATTATTGAAGGTTAGACAGTCTTATCACCTTCAAGCTCTTTGATATGTATGACTTTTACTATAAATATGTGTGTACTCTGATGCTTCCTCAGAGTGTCAGCTAGCTCCATTGTATGCTGCTGGGCTCTCCGTGACATCACGATTTAATACTGGCTTCCGAGACAAACCTCCTGGGTCTGACTGTTCACTCCGATTTCCGCGACAGTAGCATTCAAATTTTTTAAACTGCCAATCGCTAAAAGATGGATTGTTTCCTCCTCTATTAAAATTATTCTTTGATTGCACTGCTAAGTTTTTTTTAATTCTTCGGCTAGTGGGGGCTGTTCCCCATTTCTCAGCAGAGTCTCGCTTATTTGTGCCTCTTTCAGTTGAGGTTTCCCACCTGATGCGGAGGACGGCGCCATTTTGCGCATCGTGTATTGCTTTTGAATCTCTTACTGTGCTTTCCATGGCCAGCGCTATCTCTAGCGTCTTCTTGAAATCCAGATTCACTTTGGACAATAATCTTTTCTGAATAGCATCCTCTTTCTCAGCACACACTAAACGATCTCTGAGCATGTCGTTCAGAGTCGTACCAAACTCACCATATTCTATTAGCTGCTTCAGATTTGCCACCTAGCATGCATTTCTCTCACCTGGGGCTCTATTTTGCAAATTAAACCTGAACCTCTGCGTCATGACTGAGGGCTTGGGTTGAAAGTGACTCTTCATGAGGTCCACCAATTCATCGAAATTCTTCAAATCTAGGGCATTGGGTGCTGTCAAAATTTGAATCAAACAGTATTCAAGTGTTCAAGAGGATCGCTCACCTCTTCTCATTCCCCATAATCTCGTTTTCTTGAAAAAAGAACATGGGGCACTCTACGTATTGAGACCAATCATTTGTGGCTGGTTCAAAAGGATCAATTCTCCCAAACTGTGACATTTTGGGAGAGGATAACTTCTTCAATTCTAACGGAGCTTGCTACTTACAATCACTAGGTGAGGTACAGTGCTGATTTAATTTTAACTTGATTTCTTCTGTTCAATCCTGCTTTATCATTGTCGCCAGTTTGTTATAGGGTGGCCGACTGGTACTATTAGTAATAGAGTTGAACTGCAGACACTTCTTGGGTGGAAACACTAAGTTCATTTACAATATATTCAGCAGCAATTACACATGTGCGTTTAACTGCAACTCTATCTCTACACTGTCTGCTGAGGTAGCCAACGCTATACTCTCCTATTGGTTACTAAAGATCATGTGATCTTCCCTAACAAATATTATTCTTAAAAGTACATTACACACTAAATAAAACTATAATTACTACAGTTAATCTCCAGAATATTCACTCCTTTGCTCTCATTTGTTCAAAGGTTCCAGGTTATTAATGGTTACTGCCCCTAATCTCACTGCCATCAATCAGCTGAGGTTAAAGTGTAAAGTTGTGTGAATTGTTGGGGAAAATTTGACCTGTGTTGGGGATTTGTGCCCCTCTCACATTCAGCACCAGCTCCATAGGGCAAGATTTTCCCAAACCCGGAGCAGCAGGCTGGGAACAGGAGTCTCAGGAAAATAGTGGGGATCCATGTTGGGAATCTCCCTGCCGCAGTCTGGCTGTTGGGAAAGCTTCCTGGGAGTGGGAACCGATCTGCATCTTCTGCATTTGAATGTTGGTGACAGACATTTTAAATCAAGGAACCATTTCGGGTTGATACCTGCGACAGTTTGCCAGCAGCGGAGTGGCTCTGATGCCCCTGTTCGTCCAGGGGCCCATTGGAGCTGGAGGCTCCATGGTCCAAAGAGGGGGCTGTGGGCAGGGAAGGCCACCCCCACACCCACTATAAGCCATCCAGAGGGACCGGCATGCTTTACCCCTCAGGATTTTAATGTAAATTTTAGCTCTCAATCACTGACTGGCATCAGCAGCACCCACCCCTCCAGGTGGTGCTGCCTGGGCTCTAGAGTGGCTGACCCTCTGATTGGGCCACAGCATCGGGTGCCCACCTACCATCCTTAATTGGACGATGATCTCGGACACGGTCAATTAGGGGCCATCTTCAGTGACATTGCTGAGCTGGTCCAGATGCTGACAAGTTCTGGCTCAGGGCCCCCATTTCACCCTGACATTGGGGCCTAGAATTCTGCCCAGAACCTCAACAAGTGACTCCTTCACCAACACCTCCCAAACCCACCACCTCCACCAGCTGGAAGGACAAGAGCCATAAACAACAGGGAAATAATGTCCCCCAAGCACTGGGTTCCTGCCCCACTCAATGTGGATGGTCCCAATCAAAAGTTAAAATCATTTTTTTTATCATCAGGAGCAAGCAAATGTTAAATCTGTCTATAAATCTTTAAACGATCCATTAACCAAGTGGAATGTTCAATTGTGATAAAAGTGTCCAATGGAGACATTCAGAACCTGTTGAGTGATTTTACAAAATTTAATCATCTGAAATATCAGATCAAGGGGCAATGATGATAAATCCTTAAACCCAGGAAATATTTGACAGGAGTTTCCAATACAAGTTAGGCAGATATTCTCCTAAACAAGAAATCAATGATGATTAATGTCCCTGTCTAGCACACAACTGGCTGAAATATTTTCAGGACATTCCTCCGACTGCCACACCAGCCCACCCCTCATCATGCATCTTACTGTCGGATACAATACAGGAGTGGCAGAAATTACAGTCACAGTCCATAAGGACAGGGTCAACAAATAACCAGGGACAAAGAGAGCAGGTCAGGGATTCTCCACAACTCCCATTCCCCGGACTGCAAGCCATGAAGCAATTAATTACAAGACTGGACAGTTAGTAATAATAACCCAATGGCTCTCTGCTTCCTTTGAACAAACTGTGCACTCAAAGAGGAGAAATGAATCAGGTGAATTCATTCCATGTCAATGTGTTTTGCTGGATCCTTTTACATCTAATTGAGTTTAATAAATTCCCCCAAGCTGGAAAGCTGATTATCATGGTAAAGCCAATCTAGGAACACTGCTCCAATAATGATTGACAGATGTAGCAACATCCCCATTAACTTTGGAGTGGGAGGGGAGGGATCCAGTTGTCATCATACACATTGGTACCAACGACGTTGATAGGACTAGAAAGGAGGTTCTGCTGAAAGAATTTGAACTGTTAGGAGCTAAATTGAAAATCAGGACCTCCAAGTAATAATCTTGGGATTGCTACCTGAGCCATGGGCAAACAGGCATAGGGTAAATAAAGTCAAGGAGTTAAATGCATGGCTCAGAGATTGGTGTGGGGGAATGGGTTTCAGTTCATGGGCCATTGGCATCAGTACTGGGGGAGAAGGGATCTGTTCCTGTGGGACGGGTTTCACTTGAACCGTGCTGATACCAGTGTCCTGGTGAACTGAATAACTAGGGCTGTAGAGAGGGCTTTAAACTAAATAGAGGGGGTGAGGAGGGTTCTGGAGAAGGGATACGTAGGCTTACAAAGCAAAAGGACATGGCGGTCTTGCAGGGCAGCTATTTTGATAATGATACCCTGAGTGTGACAGGAAGGGACAGAGTGTGTAAACATAAAAGAAAAAGCAGCAAATAGGGTCAAATGGGGAAAAAGTGGTACAAAGGCAAAATTAATGGCCTTTTACTTAAATGCACGTAGTATTCGGAGTAAAATAAAAGGATTAACAGCACAAATAGAGGTTAATGGATATGATCTTATAGCCATTATGGAGACATGGTTGCAAGGAGATCAAAGCTGGGAGCTAAATATTCAGGGACATGTGACTTTTCGAAAGGATAAGCAGGAAGGAAAGGGTGGCGGGGTAGCTTTGTTAGTACAAGATGGAATAAGTACCATAGCAAGAAAGGATCTTGGATCGGAAGATGTAAAGTCCATATGGATGGAGGTAAGGACTAAAGGGGAAGAAGGCACTGGTGGGAGTACTCAATAGGCCCCATAACAGTAGCTATACCTTAGGGCAGAGAATAAATCAGGGGATCATGAGGATGTTAAAAAAGGCAGTACATTAATCATGGGTGACTTTCATCTTCATGTAGATGGGAAAATCAAATTTGCAGAGATACACATAGAGTGTATTTGGAACAGCTTCTTAGAACAATATGTTGTGGATCCACCAATGTGTAATGAGGCAGGTTTAATAAATGATCTCAGAGTAAAAGATCTGTTAGGAAACAGTGACCATAACATGGTAGAATTTAGCATTCAGCTTGAAAGTGAGAAACTTGGGTTGGAAACAACTGTGCTAAACTTAAGGGTAATTACAATGGAATGAGGGCAGAGTTGGCTGGAGTGGGCTTGGAATGCAGTTTAGCAGAAAAGGCAGTTAATGAACAATGGCAGATGATTAAGAAAATAGTTCATGACTCTCAATAAAGATATGTCCCAGTGAGGAAGAAGGATTCAAGGAAGGGGATAAAACAACCATGGTTAGCCAGGGAAGTTAAGGATAACATCAAATTGAAAGAAAAACATACAATGTAGCAAAGATTAATGTTAAGCCAGAGGATTGGGAAAGTTTTTTTTAAAAACATCAAAAGATGACCAAAAAGTATAAAGAGTGAGAAAATAAACTTTGAGGGTAAACTAGCAAGGAATACAAAAATGGACAATAAGAGCTTCTTTAATTATATAAAAAAGGAAGAGAGGGGCCCCTTAGAGAATGAGGCTGGGGAAATAATAATGGGGAACCAGGAAATGGTGGAAGAGTTAAATAAATACTTTGCTTCAGTCTTCATGGTAGAATGTACTAATAGCATTCCAAAAACATTAAATAATCAAGGGGCATAAAGTGGGGACGAAATAAATACAATAAATATCATTAGAGATAAAGCACTGGGGAAACTGATGGGGCTAAAGGCCGATAATTCACCTGCACCTGATGGGTTGCACCCTAGGATATTAAAGGGAGTAGCTACAGAGATAGTGGATGCACTGGTAGCAATCTTCCAAGAATCCTTAGATTCCGGAAAAGTCCCAGGGGATTGGAGAACAGCCAATGTAACACCCTTATTCAAAAAGGGAGGGAGACAAAAAACAGGTAACTATAGGCCAGTTAGCTTAACATCTTTCGATGGGAAAATGTTGAGACTATTATAAAGGATGTAATAGCAGAGCATTTAGAAATACGTCATCTCATCAAGTGGAGTCAGTATGGCTTCATGAAGGGGAAATCGTGCCTGACAAATTTATTAGAATTTTTGAGGAGGTACAAGCAGGATGGATAAAGGGGAGCCAGGAGATGTAATATATTTGGATTTCCAGAAGGCGTTCGATAAGATACCGCACATAAGGCTACTTAATAAGATAAGAGCCCATGGTACTGGGGGTAGTATATAGCTTGGATAGAAGATTGGCTAACTAATAAAAGACAGAGTTGGGATAAGGGGAATATTTTCGGGATGGCAAACTGTAACTAGTGGAATGCCATAGGGGTCAGTGCTGGGGGCTCAATGATGTACAATATATATTAATGACTTAGATGAGGGAAGTGAATGTACGATCACCAAGTTTGCAGATGACACAAAAATAGATGGGAAGGCAAGTAATGAGGATGACACAAAGTATCTACAGAGGGGTATAGACAGGTTAAGTGAATGGGCATAAACATGACAGATGGAATATGGAAAATGTGGTTATTGCAGGTAGAATCAAGGAACTGAGTATTATTCAAATAGAGAAAGACTGCAGAAGGCTGCAGCATAAAGGGATTTGGGAATCCTCATGCATGAATCTCAAAAAGCTAACATACAAGTTCAACAGGTAAAAGGGAAGGCAAATGGAATATTGTCCTTTATTTCAAAGGGATTGGAGTATAAAAATAGGGAAGTCTTGCTAAAACCATACAAGGCACTAGTTAGACCACACCTACTTGGGATGTTGGTGTTGCTGGCAAGGCATTTTTGCCCATTGTTGGATCCTGTACCCTGGTTTGTTGGGAATAAAGGGTCTGGGTTGCATGCATGTTTAGGAGTGGCCGAGTTGGTACCATAGCCAGAGAAGATCAGTAGATTGTTCTTAGGAGCAACACATTCTGCTTATTTACAAAAGGAACTCAGCAGCTACACTTCTGTGCTTACAACTCAAAACTTTGCCTTTATACTTCAGACTCTAATTTAAGACACTGACTACAGAGGTAGCCCATGCTACTCTGCTATTTGATACCAAGATCATGTGATCTTCCATTACAACATTTGTCTTAAAGGTATATCACACATCAGATTACTACACCCATCCTTACTTGTCCTTGAGAAGTGACACTCACTCAGCAGTAACCTACTCAGTTTGGGTTCTTCCAAGGCCAGTCGACTCCTGACCTCATTGCCGCCTTTGTCCAGATATGGGACAAAGTACTGAAATGAAGAGTTGAGGTTACACTGATTGCCTTTTACTTCAAGGCAGCATTTAACTGAGTATGGTATCAAGGAGCCCTAGTAAAATTCAAGTCCATAGGAATCAGGGGAAAAGCCTCTGCTGGTTGGAGTCACACCTAGCATAAAGGAAGATGGTTGCGATTGTTGAAAGCCAAGCATCTCAGCCCCAGGATATCACTGCGTGAGTTCTGAAGGGTACTAGGTCAAACCATCTGCAGCTGTTTCATCAATGACGTTCCATCCATTGTGTGATCAAAAATAGCGATGTTCACTAATTCTTGCAGTGTTCAGTGCAATTTGAGACTCCTCAGATACTGAAGCAGTTGGCGTCTGGACAACATTCAGGCTTGGGCTAATAAGTGGCACTTAACTTTTGTCCCACACAAGAGCCAGGCAATCACCATCTCCAACAACAGAGAATCTAACCATCTTGCCTTGACAGCATTCAACAGCATTACCATTGTAGTGTTCCCTCAGCATCAACATCCTTGGAGTCACCACTGACCAGGAGCTTAGCTGAACCGGACATATTAATACTACGGCCACAACAGCAAGTCAGAGGCTCTGTGGTCTCTAACCTGTCTAACAGCATTGTGGGTGTATTGACACCACACAGAATGCAGCAGCTCAAGAAAGGGAAGGGGAAAAATGGATGTGCACATCCAATGAAAGATTTTTTTTAAATTACTCTGAGGCCCTGTATTAGTTTGACAGGCTGTACTGGTTTCAGGGGCTGTATTAGTTTGAGAGGGTCCATTTGTTTGAGGTGCTGTATTAGCATGACGGACAGTGTTACATTGCGGGGCTGTATTTTTTTGAGAATTCATTAACTGAAAGTCCCCACTAAACGACGACAGTTAAAGAGGTCAGCCGCTTCCCAGAGTGCAGGAGAGAAGTGTAGTAAATGTAACTTTAAGGAATGTCACAACTGTAGTTTTAAGATTTATTGTACTGTGTAATATCATATGACAGTGTGAGTGAATCAGCTCTAAGCGCGGGGAACCTTAGAGGTGGAGTTTGTATCTAGTTGTGGTTCTTGATGGAAGCATGTAACTGCTGCTGAAGCCTGTAAATAAATTTCACTCTTTCTTATGAGAAACCTGTCTGAAGATCAAGTCTATAGCAAAAAGCCTGAGAGATCATTTCAAATTTAGAATGCAATTGCTGAATGGACACAGAAGTGATCACTGAAACAGTGTGAGATCTAGAGATGGACCTGATGGTGTTTGAATAATCAACACCATTGCTGGGAGAATACAGCTTTCCAATTTTCATTGGTTAACTCATGTGACCAAAATTGTTCAGTCACTTGGGTTTTCCAATTAAATCTCAGCACTAAATATATTCCATCACAACAGGGAGTTAACTCGGCTGTTGTAACTTTTTCTCATTTTAAGAAAATATACAAACTAAGTTGAACGATGTTGCAACCTCAATGTCTCCATGGAGTTCCCACAGGGTATAAATTAAAGGCTCTGTGAATGTATCACCTCAGAGTTTAATTCAGGGAGATTGGCTGCAGCACAAAGGGACAGACCACGTCACAGACAAGTATGGAAACATTTCACAGTATCAGGAAAACATACTGCACGACTCTTGCCGTCATTGGTGTTCCTGGTGAGTGAAATTGTGTAAATCCCTGTGTGTTGAGGCTGGTTTCTGTTTCTCCCTTGTGACTAATAATGTTCAATGTTAATCTAACAATGATAATCATGCAGACATGTGATCAGTGACAGCATTTCGTTATATGTCCTGAATCACTTCTGTCCTTTGACTCCATCAGCCAACAGAAATAAACCTCTTTGTAACTCACAGACTCGCTGAATAGTCAAGTTATGGCCCTTTGTGGAACACTATGTACATAAATCAGACATCATCTCTCAGAGAGAAAGTATTACTGGGGGTTTCTGTCACTGTAGATTTGTACCAAATGCAGATCGCTAATCAGAGTGGAACACCTGACCCCAGTGACCCTGTATTACTGGGGGTATCTGTCACTGTGGAATTGTACTGAGTATGGGTCACTAACCTGACTGAAACAAGGTGGCTCTATTTTTATATTGTTTCTCGTGACTGATCTCTCTACCTAATGGATATGTCTTAGTGTTTATGAATACATTCAGTGGCCAAGGGGAATAACTTTGCTATTAGTTGAATACATAAGTGCATTAAGTGAAATGTATTGACCTTGTTCTCTTTTCACTTGAACTGCTCCAACAAAAACAGATGTTAACTTTATACTGACAGGTAAACAGAAAGATAGCCCTGTTACTGTGCTGGAAACCTCTGAATTATTCTTACGCCGAGTATACTTCCTGTAAGCAGCTTAGTTGATTTAGAGCTGATTAAACCCTGTTCCCCAATATGGTCCTAAGATTCTGTGGATCATGAGCATTGTTTTTTTATGATCTGTGTATTACAGGGACTGAATGTTGGACTGTGGTAAGTGAATTGTTCACTTCTGTAACTGATTAATGTTTGGCAGACCAGTGATTATCTATGATTCCAAATCTTGACACATGCAACCTACACAGATCTCTTCCCTTAGCTCAGTGAAGTGTGTTCTTTCCAGGAAAGGTAAATATAACTGAAGGACATAGATGCAGATTTTTATAAAGTAGAAATAAGTCCCAGCGCAGTTAAAAACTAACATTATTTAACTGTTCATAATGATAGAAATTCAATATCTGCAATGTTATTCAAGAACTGATGACTATGATTAATAATTACTCAAGTTAAATAAAACTACATTGAGCTTCCAGACAGAAACAGCCCATTTGGCCCAACTGGTTACTATGTGTGTGGATGCTACAAACAAGCCATCCCCTTTTCTGTTTCATCTAACCTGCTCACCATAACACAGAAACATAGAAACTAGGAGCAAGAGTAGGCCATTTGGCCCTTTTGAGCCTGCTCCGCCATTCATTATGATCATGGCTGACCATCCAACTCAATAGCCTGCTCCCGCTTTCTCCCCATGCCCTTTGATCCCTTTCGCCTTAAGAGCTATATCTAACTCCTTCTTGAAAACATACAATGTTTTGGTCTCAACTACTTTCTGTGGTAACAAATTCCACAGGCTCACCACTCTCTGGGTGAAGAAATTTCTCCTCATCTCAGTCCTAAATGGTCGACCCCATATCCTCAGACTGTGACCCCTGGTTCTGGACTCCCCCACCATCGCGAACATCCTTCCTGCATCTACCCTGTCTAGTCCTGTTAGAATTTTATAGGTTTCTATGAGATCCTCCCTCATTCTTCTGAGCTCCAGCAAATATAATCCAAATCGACTCAATCTCTCCTCATATGTCAGTCCCGCCATCCCAGGAATCAGTCTGGTAAACCTTCGCTGCACTACCTCTATAACAAGTAAATACTTCCTCAGATAAGGAGACCAAAACTGCACACAATATTCCAGGTGTGGTCTCACCAAGGCCCTGTACAATTGCAGCAAGATATCCCTGTTCCTGTACTCAAATCCTCTGGCTATGAAGGCCAACATACCATTTGCCTTCTTTACCACCTGCTGCACCGCATGCTTACCTTCAGCAACTGGTGTACAAGGACACCCAGGTCTCGTTGCATATTCCCCTCGCTCAATTTATATAGCCATTCAGATAATAATTTGCCTTCCTGTTTTTGTTACCAAAGTGGATAACCTCACATTTATCCACATTATACTGCATCTGCCATGCATCACTCAGCTTGTCCAAATCACACTGAAGCATCTCTGCATCCTCCTCACAACTCACCTCCCACCCAGCTTTGTGTCATCTGCATATTTGGAGATATCACCTCATCTAAATCATTAATATATATTGTGAATAACTGGGGTCCCAGCACCGATCCCTGCAGTACCCCACTAGTCACTGCCTGCCATTCGGAAAAATACTCGTTTATTCTTACTCTTTGTTTCCTGTCTGCCAACCAGTTTTCTATCCATCTCAATACACTACCCCCAATCCCACACGCTTTAATTTTACACGCCAATCTCTTATGTGGGACTTTGTCGAAAGCCTTCTGAAAGTCCAAATAAACCACATCTACTGGCTCCCCCTCATCAGCTCTTCTAGTTACAACCTCAAAAAATTCCAGTAGATTTGTCAAGCATGATTTCCCCCTCATAAATCCATGCTGACTCTATCTGATTCTGCCACTGTTTTCCACGTGCTCAGTTATTAAATCTTTTATAATGGACTCTAGAATTTTCCTTACCACCATCAGGCTGACTGGTCTACAATTCCCTCTTTTCTCTCTGCCTCCCTTTTTAAATAGTGGGTTTACATTGGCTCCCCTCCAATCTGTAGGACTGTTCCAGAGTCTATAGAATCTCAGAAGACGACCACCAATGCATCCACTATTTCTAGGGCTACTTCCTTAAATACCCTGGGATGTAGATTATCAGGCCCCCAGGATTTATCAGCCTTTAATCCCATCAATTTCCCCAACACCATTTCCCTAATACTGATTTCTTTCAGTTCCTCCCTCTCACTAAGCCCTGTGCTCCCCAACATTTCTGATATGTTATTTGTGTCCTCCTTTGTGAAGGCAGAACCAAAGTATGTATTTAGTTGATCAGCCATTTCTTTGTTCCCCATTATAAATTCCCCTGTTTCTGACTGTAAGGGACCTACATTTGTCTTCACCAATCTTTTTCTCTTCACATACCTATAGAAACTTTTACAGTCAGTTTTTACGTTCCCTGCAAGCTTACTCTCGTACTCTATTTTCCCCTTCTTTATCAAGAAGATAAATTATAAACTGCTCCCAATCCTCAGGTCTGTTGTTTTTTCTGTCCAATTTGTATGCCTCTTCCTTGCATCTAATATTATGTCTAATTTTCCTTGTAAGCCATGGTTGGCCAACTTTCCTGTTTTACTTTTGCGCCAGACAGGAATAAACAATTGTTGCAGTTCATCCATGCACTCTTTGAATGTTTGCCTTGCCTATCCACCGTCATCCCTTTAAGTAACATTTCCCAATCCATCACAGCCAACTCATGCCTCATGCCATCGTAGTTTCCTTTATTAAGATTCAGGAGCCTAGTCTCAGAAGCAATTACATCACTCTCCATCTTGATGAAGAATTCTATCATATTTTGGTCGATCATCCCCAAGGGGCTTCGCACAATGAGATTGCCAATTATTCCTTTCTCATTACACAATACCCAGTCGAGGATGGCCTGTTCTCTTGTTAGTTCCTCAATGTATTGGTCCAGAAAAACATCCCATATACACTCCAGGAATTCCTCCTCTACGGTATTGTTAGAGACATGCGTCTCTAATTTCCTGTTTAATGCCATTCCCAACATCACCACTACAGTTTGGGGGTCTATATACAACCCCCACTAATGTTTTTTACCCCTTAGTGTTTCTCAGCTCTACACATACAGATTCCACATCGTCAGAGCTAATATCTTTCCTCACTATTGTGTAAATTTCCTTTTTAACCAGCAATGCAACTCCACCACCTTTTCCTTTTTGTCTGTCCTTCCTAAATACTGAATACCCCTGGATGTTCAGTTCCCATCCCTGGTCACCCGGCAGCCATGTCTCCATAATTCTGACTATATCATAACTGTTTACATCTATTTGCACGGTTAATTCATCCACTTTATTGCGGATACTCCTTGCGTTAAGGCACAAAGCCTTAAGGCTTGTCTTTTTAACATTACTTGTCCCGTTCCCACTATTTCTCACTGAGGCCCTGTTTGATTCTTGCCCTTGATTTTTCTGACTATCACTTTTCTTATTCCACTTGCTGTCTTTTGTTCTTGTCTTTGATTCCCCATCCTCTGACTCCTTGCATAGATTCCCATCACCCTGCCATTTTAGATTAAACCCTCCCCAACCACTCTAGCAAATGTTCCCCCTAGGACATCAGTCCCGGTCCTGACCAGGTGTAACCCGTCCAGTTTGTACTGGTCCCACCTCCTCCTGAACCAGTCCCAATGCCCCAGGAATCTGAAACCCTCCCCTTCACACCATCTCTTCAGCCACGTATTCATCCGATACATCCTGCTATTTCTATTCTGACTAGCACGTGGCACTGGTAGTAATCCTGAGATCACTACCTTTGAGGTCCTACTTTTTAAGCTTACTTCCTAACTCCCTATATTCTGCTTTTAGGACCTCATCCCTTTTTTTTACCTATGTCGTTTGTACCAATGTGTACCACGACCACTGGCTGTTCACTGACATCCACGCCCCGTCCCCACCCCACCCCACCCCGCCTTCAGAATGTTCTCTAGCAGCTCTGAGACATCCTTGACCCTAGCACCAGGGAGGCAACATACCATCCTGGAGTCTTGTTTATGACCACAGAAACGCCTATCTATTCCCCTTACAATTGAATCCCCTATAACTATTGCATTCCCACGTTTTTTACTTCTCCCCTGTGCAGCAGAGCCAACTGTGGTGCAATGAATTTGGCTGTTGCTGCTTTCTCCTGAGAGGCCATTACCCCCAACAGTATCCAAAGCGGTATATCTGTTTTGCAGGGGAATACCACAGGAGATTTCTGCACTGCCTGCCATGTCCTCTTGCTTTACCTGGTGGTCACCCATTCCCTTCCTGCCTGTGGACTCTTAGCCTGCAGTGTGACCACCTCTCTGTACGTGCTATCCATGATACCCTCCACCTCGTGGATGCTCTACAGTGTCCCCAACCGCCGCTCCAGCTCCAAAACCCAGGCTTCGAGGAGCTGCAGCTGGGGGCACTTCCCACACACATGCTGGCCCCGGGCGCTGGGAATGTGCCCGGCTTCCCACATAGAGCAGGAGGAGCGCACCACGGCTTTGAGCTCTACTGCCATGACTTACATCTTTAAGTTAAATTAAACCTTTTGGAAGATACTTAATATCAAATAATATCAATTACTCTCAGGCCCTTCTTCCCTGCTCATTGTTGTTACAGAATATAGCCCTAACAAATGATGAACCAGAAAATAAGACCTTAAAAACTTTAAGCAATAAAAGTAGTGAATGGTTAACCGGCAGTACTCACGGTACTCGAAGGATCTCCTCCTTCCCTCCTCAGCGAACTCCCTTAGTCACCTCTGCACTCCCAGCTCCTCTTCAACTCACGGCTCGTCTCACTCTTCTCTTTAACTCCTGCCCCTTCAACCGCCCGCTCCTCTCGCGCTTCCCCTCAACCGCCCGCTCCTCTCGCGCTTCCCCTCAACCGCCCGCTCCTCTCGCGCTTCCCTTCAACCGCCCGCTCCTCTCGCGCTTCCCTTCAACCGCCCGCTCCTCTCGCGCTCCTTTTTGAATTCCCGACTCCTCTCGCGCTTCCCTTCAACTCCCGACTCCTCTCGCGCTCCTAACATTCCACTGCTTTCTACCTCGTGAACTTCCCTAGATTCCCTTCAATAAATTTATGAAATTCCCCACCACAACTACTTCAAGTTGTAGTGAGTTCCGCATTCTAACCATGCTCTGATAAAAAGATGTTTCTCCTGCATGCCATTTTGGATTTATTAGTGGTGATGGTATATGCCTCCACCGACTAACAATGCCTTCTTTATGTCAACACTATAAAATCTATTCATAATTTTGCAGCCTTTATTCGGCCTGTCCTCGGCCTTGCCTTTTCTAAAGAAAATGTCCCCAACCTGCTCCTTCCTTCCAGATTGTGGTAATCTCTCAGTTCTGATATCGTCATTGTAAAATACATTGCACCATCTTCTGTTCCTCAAAATCCTTTCCATAATGTGGAGACCAGGGCTGGTGTAGTCATGGTATAACCAATGTTCTCCATAAATTTAACAAGACCTCTGATTTTAAATTCCATTCTAACCCTCTAGAATTGAACCTCATTGCTTCATTTGCAATTTTCAAGACCTTGTTATTCTCCCATGATTGGCCTGATGTCAATTATTTTCATGGAGTCTTGATTCAATGTTGAGAACTCCCAGAGCAACTCCCTCCCGACTGTATACCACTGTGCCGCCACCTCGGCTGGGCCTGTCCTGCCGGTGGGACAGGACATACCCAGGGATGGTGATGGTGGTGTCTGGGACGTTATCTGTAAGGTATGATTCAGTGAGGATGACTATGTCAAGCTGATGTTTAACCAGTCTGCAGGACAGCTCTACCAATTTTGGCAATGCCTCCAAATGCTGTTAAGGAGGACTTTGCAAGGTCGACAGGGCTGGGTGTGCTGTTGATTCTTACGGTGCCGTCTACTTTGGTTCCTTGTGAACTTTATAGTGGTTTTCAATAGAACTAGCTAGACAATTTTAGATGGTGTTTAGGAGTTACCTGGGGTCTGGAGTCACACGTTGGCCAGACCAGGTAAGTGAACCAAATGTGTTTTTACAACAGACAACAAGAGTTTCATGAAAGAGTCGACGTTTCGAGTCCTCACGACCCTTCAACAGAACTGAGTATAGTTAGGAGAGGGGTGAAATATAAGCTGGTTTAAGGTGGGCGGGGGGAGAGAGAAGTTGAGGGGGGGGGTGGTTGTAGGGACAAGCAAGCAGTGATAGGAGCAGATAATCAAAGGATGTCACAGACAAAAGGATCAAAGAGGTATTGAAGGTGGTGATATTATCTAAGAAAATGTGCTAATTAAGAATGGATGGCAGGACACTCAAGGTACAGCTCTAGTGGGGATGGGGTGGAAAGATGGACAAGGTATTAGTTGTAGATTTTAAAATAATGGATATAGGTGGGAAAAGAAAAATCTATATAAATTATTGAAAAAAACAAAAGGGAGGGGGAAGAAATGGGGTGGGGATGGGGGGAGGGAGTTTAAGATCTAAAGTTGTTGAATTCAATATTCAGCCCGGAAGGCTGTAAAGTATGGAATGCCACCAGAGGGGGTGAAGGGAAGATGTGTTTGGTGGTGGCATCATGCTGGAGTTGGCGGAAATGGCGGAGGATGATCCTTTGAATGCGGAGGCTGGTGGGGTGATAAGTGAGGACAAGGGGGACCCTATCATGTTTCTGGGAGGGAGGAGAAGGCGTGAGTGCGGATGCGCGGGAGATGGGCCGGACACGGTTGAGGGCCCTGTCAACGACCATGGGTGGAAAACCTCGGTTAAAGAAGAAGGAGGACATGTCAGAGGAACTGTTTTTGAAGGTAGCGTCATCAGAACAGATGCGACGGAGGCGAAGGAACTGAGAGAATGGGATGGAGATCTAATATCGAATAGATGGAGATCATCTGGGCACATCAGTGTGATTGCACACCGACATGTTTCACAACTCTACATAAGTGACGTGCCCCTGGCAAGCTGCACTTCGCTCGGGACTTCGAAGTTTGTTTGCCTACCTTGCTTCGAGCACTACTCACGGTCATCAGCACCAGGCTTCTCAAGCAGCTCCACATCAGTTTTTAGGGGCCTCTCAGGCAGGTGTCTGCCTACAAGCCCAGCCATTAAACAGGGGTGGCTTTTCAACAGCTGCAGGGCGAGGGCTTGCTTGGGGAAGGGGGAGAAATGGCTTCAGGCAAGGGAATAGGCTGCAGGGCGAGAGCTGTACTGTGGAAGGAGGGTAACACAGGGTGTGTGTGTGTGGGGTGGGGGCACATGTTGATCTGTGCAAGTGGCCTCAAGATAGTGAGGGCTGAGGAGGCAGTCTCCAGAGGAGATGAGGCCAAATGGAGATGTGAGGGTGCGTGTGAGAGAGTGAGTGGTGATGTCCCTTGAGCTGGCAGTGATTGAGATGCCAGCGAATGTGTGATGGGTTTGTGAGTTTAGAGTGATGAGATACCTTACCTTGGCAGCACGGATGAGACAATTCATCCTCTATCTGCATTGATTGGCCAAGCTTTTCTGTGCAGCATTGGCACTGATCACCACTACCATCACCTACCAAGCCAGAATGGTAATGTTGCTGTCGCTCCTGTGGCCAGAGTGGGGATAGGTGAGCCTCCACGGCATCCAAAAATCACTTGACGGATGTGTCACTAAACCAGAGGGCTGCAGTCTTCTTGCCTTTTGGGGTTGCAGCAGTCCTGGGCTGGAAGCACTGAGTGCGGTACACACGGCTGTACTTTAAATGTGATGTCCAGCATGATGAAGTGCCAAGGCGATGGCATGGCGGGTGAATCGGCACCCGAATGCCATCAAACAGCATGTTTCCTGGGAATGCATGATTAATACGGCAGGATTGGGACGATATAGCACAAAAAAACGTCTTTGTGGCCGACGGGTAAAACATCCTTTTACCCACCCGCTACCACACTCAGTACAAATCTGGGATGATTCCGCTCATAGTTTTCGATTCCCCCACAAGTGGAAACATTCCCTCCAAGTCTAACTTGTCCAACACATTCAGACTGTTAAAGACCACAGTTAGGTCTTCCCAGCACATCTCTTTTCCAAAAAAAAACTCTCCATTTGTTCAATATTTCCTGATAATCTCTTACATTATTTCTGAGTTCCAGTAGTATCCAACTAAATATTGGGGAGGCCGAAACGATAAACTCAGCTCTCCAGCCACCAACTCCATTCATCTCTTTGCCAACTGTCCGAGGCTGAATCAGATGGTTTACACCTTTGATGCCATATTTGACCCCGCCATGAGCTTCCAAATATATATCCACACAATTACTAAGACCACCATTTAGACCTCTTTAACACCACCCGGCTCCACCCCCTGCATCAGCTCATCCAATGTCGGAACTTTTATCCATGCCATTGCTACCACTGAACTCAACTACTCAAACACACCACTTTAGTTCTGTTGAAGGGTCGTGAGGACTCGAAACGTCAACTCTTTTCTTCTCCGCCGATGCTGCCAGACCTGCTGAGTTTTTCCAGGTAATTTTGTTTTTACTCAAACACACTCCTGCCTGGCCACCCCTACCCCATCTTACATAAAATCCTGTTCATCCTAAACACAACTGTTCGTAAACTAACTGGCACCAACCCCTAAGATAAAAGTAAAATACTGCCGATGCTGAAAATCTGAAACAAAATCAAGAATTGCTGGAAAAATTCAGCAGGTCTCACAGCATCTGTGGAGAGGAAGGCAGAGTTTCAAGTCCGTATGACTCTTTATCAGCTGAAGATAAATTGAAATGTGGTGAAATATAAGCTGTTTAAGTGGGGTGGGACAGGTGGAGCTGGATAGAGGGCCACTTATTTCTATTATTATTTTTAGAATTTATTTCCATCCATTGTTCTATCTCCACCTTTCAGCCTATTTCGATCCCTTACCCCCACCCCACCCCCACTAGCGCCATCTGTCACTTGCTCATCCTGCTTTCTAATGTCACCATTAGCACATCCTTTAGCTAATATCACCACCATCAACACCCCTTTGTCCTTTTGTTTATGACATCTTTGGCACCCTCTCCTTTGTCTCCACCTATCACTGGCCCTCTATCCAGCTCCACCCGTCCCACCCCGCCCTTAAACAGCTTATATTTCACCACATTTCTAATTCTTTTTAGTTTTGATGAAGAGTCATATGGACTCAAAACATTAACTCTGTCTTCCTCTCCGCAGATTTTATCAGACCTGCAGAGTTTTTCCAGCAATTTTTGTCTTTGGCACCAACCCGTGTTCGCCCATCACCCCAGTGCTCACTAACCTGATATCATTCCATGCATATACTCTTGCATAAAGAAGGGCAAATAAAGACAGTCAGGTATGTTATGACATGACTAGTGGTATTTGCCGGGCTGACCAAATCCCAAAGGGAAACTTAGTCAAGCTGTCGCAATGATTTTGCAATTTGTATTTACTATGAGAAAGTATGCGCAATGAAGTCAGAAATAAATATTCCACTACCACTTCTGGAGATTTTAACTATTAAATTAAAATAAGTATTCACAAAACAAAAGAAAGCTTAAACACATAAAAATACAGTTACATAATTACACTTAGTCTTAAAACATTTCCCAAAATATTTCAACTTAGTTAGACTTACTAATACTTTCCAGGCAACAGCTCCAACAGATTCTTAATCTATAAAACATCCACCAGTAATATTACCAAAAGGCACCCACTGTTGCTCTATGAAAGGTATTTCACAAGCTTCTCTCTCCCTCTCACTCAACAATGGAAATCCAAGGCTTGTAACTAAACTTTGTTTTCTGGACCAACCAGACACTTCTCTGTGGTGGCTAGAAGCTGCTTCCTTCACAAGACTGCTCGCACAACAAACTCTTCAAGATCACATGGCCACACACACACCTCATACGTTTTTCAATCTTTCTTTAAATAATTTTTTTCCCTTTCATCTTTAAACCCATTGTTCTTAACTGTCTTTAGAAAATTACCTTTCTCAGAATCCAAAAATCTTTCATGTTGTCTTTATGGCCACTGCTTTCAGGAAAATTAAACTTAATAGCTTTACTTTACTTATTTATGATCTTTGCCAATTGTAAAACTCCCTTTTCTCTGCCTTGTTGAAATTCAACAGCTAAAAATTTACTCCCCATTTATCTCCTACTGCAAATTCCTGTTCATGCTATATCTACTGGTATCCCAGTTTAGCTCACTCATTTGCACTTCAAAATGCCCGCTTTGCATCTAACCCTTTGATGAGTTAAACCTTGCAGTCTGACTGCCTTCAGCCTAATTAAATTAGTCACACACACACGCACACACAGACACACAAGCCTGCTTCACAGCATCCCACAGTAATATTGGGGAAGATGATATTCCCTTTGGACCTCCATCCTAATGGAAAATGAACCATCATAATTCTAAAAGAAGTTTCATTTT
This sequence comes from Cetorhinus maximus, assembly GCF_964194155.1. Lineage (NCBI taxonomy): Eukaryota > Metazoa > Chordata > Chondrichthyes > Lamniformes > Cetorhinidae > Cetorhinus > Cetorhinus maximus. The sequence goes on along the minus strand of NC_135899.1, from coordinate 26,545,578 downwards.
CTCAACCTATTCTGTATTACTTACTAAACTTATCTAAATACACAAAACTATCACACTACCAGGTACATGCATTAACATGACAATGTACACAAGGCCTTTGTATCGACAGACGTCATTTTCAGTTCATTGTTCATGTTTCAAATGTCCATTTTTCTTTGAACCCTGCATAAACATTTCTGACTCACTACCTCCCTCTCTATTTTTCAGATACTCCAAAGGAACCTATGTCTTTGACAGGGATTTTGATGAAAATGTGTGAATATCTCCTTGGCTTGACATCAGTTTTTGGTTTGATTTACTCTCCGGTGAAGCACTTTGGGATGTTTCACTATGTTAAAGGTGCTGTATAAATACAGTTGTTGAAACAGTCATTGCACCTCACCATCCAGCCCAGGCAGAGAGAGACACAACACGGTCCTGCTGTGTGTGGCTATATCTATACGGGAAGGGAAGAGATTTCAATATCAGGATCATATATTCCAGAAACACTTCCTGCCATACTGGAGTGTAATCGCAGCATTTTATCTATCAGTGTTTCTTTGACAAATCCACTCACCACTTGACTTTTATTTCAGAGCTTTAATTGTTGTTATCTTGGATGTATCGTCTGCCTAAGATCCTGTCGGTCTCACTAACTAAACCACTCCCTAGCAGCACGGTTCAGTCCCCTGGTTAATGACGCTGATTAGTGGATTACTAAACAGAGAGGTTAGTGGCTGCATCAAGTTCAATCCCACAGGTTCCTGTCACTTCCCAGCAGCAAGTAAATCGGCCCTTTGTCCGAGTGAATTTATACACACTGGATTTTGTCTCCACAAGGGCTGTGCAGTGGTCACTCCTACTCATACTGTCATGGACAGATACATCTGCGGCAGGCAGGTTGGTAAGGACGAGGTTGAGTATGTTTTTCCCTCATCACAACCGGCACAAATGATCTCTCCCCCTCTACACCTGACATTGCTGATTGTTTATTTGATAATCTCTCCTGTGAAATGCCCTGGGACATTATACTCCTTTAAACATGTGAGACAGATGAAAGCTGTTGCTGTTGTATTGCTGTGCCACTGTGGGTAGATGGGGAATATTACACTGAGGCCACAAAAGGATTTAGTACATTGGCATTTTTTAAATTCCGACAGGTATTTACCCTGGTGAAGTACAGGCTGAGAGGGGATGAGGCAACATATCAGGTTACCTTGAAATATGTAGAAACCCTGGAAAATCCAAGTCAGCTAAGAAGGTAAAATACTTTCCTGACAATTAGCGGTAGTTAGCTGAAGAAAATTCCATCCATTTGGGATGAAACTCCAGAGGGAGGAGAATGGCCCATTGGGTGGTTCCCATCCCTTCAGAGCCTCAGTTAATGCCGGGCTGGTGTCATCATTAAAAGGTGACAGCAAAAGGCATTTTGAAGCAATGAGATTCGTGCCTCGGAGCTCAGGCAGCGTTTCTGGGAGAGAAACAGAGTCCACCTTTTAGCTCAATGATCTCTCATCCCGATGTCTGATCATTGGTCTGAAACCTTAGGAAGAATCTTCCCACTTTAGTCCCGGCTGGAATGGGGGGACCATTTTTTGGCTCGGGAACCAGATTCACGGTTTTGTACCGCCGGCCTTTAGCTCTTTCGCAGAGCAAGTTTAACCTCATCTCCGCTCAGAGCTCGCCAAACATCTGGGGAGGGAGGATGGGCGGAGTGAAGCCCCCATTCTGTCTGAGGAAGGGTTTCTCATGAATGGAATCGTCACACGGGTTACAAGGGCTCATCAACACTGCAACTTTCCGGCAGCAGCAGCTACAGGAATGCAGAGGAGACCTAGGAAGGCCTGGAGGCTAATCCCTTACCTGGAGGTCCTGCTGCAGGATCCGTGGGACTGCAGTGAGGTGATCCCGACCAGGGATCAGAGGGAAGAGGACAAGGTCTCCAACCAAGCAGGTGTGGGTGGAAGTGACTGAGGATCTGCAGCGGGAGTGTGTTCCCTCCAACCTGGAGACAGAGATCCAGAACGGCAGAGAATTGGGAAAGGAAAGTGGCATCACACTTCCAGGTGCCAAGCCCCCCACCCTGTCTTGCCCAGCCTTCTCCTGCACAGCAAGTCTCAGGCCAATACACCTTACAGCTCCATTCATTCCTCTCAATACATCTTCCCCATCTGAACGGCCAACACTCACATTCACCCTCAGCCTATTCCCCTCTCACTCCCATGCCTCACTGTCACCCTCCACAAATGTTGTACTTACCTCCACTGCACTCAGGAAACAGGCTCCATGCCTGGGGAGTCCAGGATTGAGCGTTGAAAGAGGGCATATTTCTTTCTGAACTAGCGCAGGCTCCCTTGAATTACCTCCGACTGATGCATGGGGATTCCCTCCTCGCTTTCAATCCCACTCTGAGAAAGGCAGAAAAGGAAGGAACCTCATCGGGATCCTGACCCAAATCCGACCCACTCACTTAAAAGCAAAACACTTACCCTTGCCCTTGCCTCCAACGGGGTGGGAGCATTCTCCCCATTCACTCTGCTTCTTTCTCCACAGATTCTGCGTTACCAGCTGAGAATATCCAGCATTTCCTGTTTTTATTTCAGATTTCCAGCATCTGCAGTATTTTGCTTTTGTTGAGATTCATGTTGAGACGGAGAGATTGAGGGAGGGGAGCCACAGACCCCTGTAAAGCAGTTCATTACACTTTTCTGTTTCTGGCTATAAAGGCATTAAAACATATTGATTGCTCCGGAGAGTTATTAGTCATGTAACAAAAATATCATCGGAATATCAATAGGCATGACCGAAACTAAAATCCAGCATTTTAAAGATGGCCAAATATTACCCACACATACCTGGAACTCCGGGTTGTGAAAGTCCGTTTTGATTGATAATGTTTATTCAGGATCGGGACGTGGGATTTTTTTTGTTGTTTTGCTTCTGGTTTCTCTCGGTGAAGTTTTCCTACATTTCAGCTGCTATATAACTGTGCTTTGTTATTTTACATCTTACTTTATAACAAGTACATCTCCTGCACTGAGATCAATGAGTCATCCAAATGTCAGAGGATCAGGGTTTCTGTTCCGTAATGACTCACTTAGCTAAAGACATTGAGACTAAGAACAGGCTCGATGGCTGGAAAGATGCAATATTATTTCTCGAGCAGAAATTGAACTGGGCCAGCCACAAGAGTAGGTCAGAGGCTAGGAATCATGCGACGTGTAACTCAGCTCCTGACTTCTCACAGCCTGTGCACCATCTACAAAGTACAAGTCAGCAGTGTGATGGAATACTCTCCACTTACCTGGATGAGTGCAGCTCCCATAACACTCAAGAAGCTTGACACCATCCAGGACAAAGCAGCCCGCTTGATTTGATTTGATTGGTATCATATCCACAAACATTAATTCCCTCCACCACTGACGTGCAGTACCAGCAGTGTGTATCATCTACAATGTGCACTGCAGGAATTCACCAAGGCTCCTTCAACAACATCTTCCAAACCCACGATCACTGCCGTCTAGAAGGACAAGCGCAGCAGATAGATGGGAACACTACCACCTGGAAGTTCCCCTCCAAGCCACATCCCATCCTGACTTGGAAATATATCACCATTCCTTTATTGTCACCGAGTCAAAATCCTGGAACTCCCTCCCTAACAGCACTGTAGGTGTGCCTACAGAACATGGACTGATGCAGTTCAGAATGCAGCTCACCATCATCTTGTCAAGGGTAATAAGTGATGGGCAATAAATCTGGCCTAGCCAGCGATGCCCACATCCCGTGAATGAATTTAGGATTTTGTGACAGAGTTTACCTCAGTATCTATTCGGCATTATGAGGCCCTGTTTCAACATTGGAGGTCTGCCAAGATTCTGCAGATCTTAATTAAGCTCAGTTTATTTAAAGTCAGTGAGTTGATGTTGCTCAGTTATCATTGAACTTAACGATGTTGTTAACTTAATTAACTTAAGGGCAGAGTTTAATGCTGATAAAGATCAGAAATACATTAGAGGAACCCACTTGATGCATTAGCATGGGCCACATGACTATGAATTATTATAATATCAGGGGAACCGTCTGCAGTTTAAAATGGATATTGTTCTCCATCTTCAAATGTGTTGTTCAAAATAATTAATGAGTTAGCATTTAAACAACTCAAACAGAAGGAGTACCTTGCGTTGACACACTCGAAGCAGCACGTACATTGCATGACTTGAAGAAGTTGGATCAGTTAAATTGCATTTCTTCGTCAGTTCTCTGTCTGAACCACGGGAAATTGCTGTGATTATTTACATTGCATTGGGTGCAGAGACAGGGTCGGAGTGTGCCTCAGCCGGAAGGGGGATCAAATCATACGCTGTTTGCACTAATACAATCCACATGCTAGTCGTCCAGGCTAGCCGCCTCCTCCAACTCCCCACTCCCCTACTTATATGACACTGTAGCAGCTCAATTAGCTCATTCAGTGAGTAATTTTGTAAAAATGAACATGCCTCACTAAACATGTTGATGCTGTGTTTTATGATGCTTAAATATTGATCCAATTCATCTTCCAGTTCATTCACAGATACATTCTAATAATCAGCATACCCTTCATTTCTAACATACATTACACATTTATTGAACAGAATTCAAATGTATTTCAAATATTAGATTTAGTAGCTATCTTTTTTATTGTTTCATGGGATGGCAAGGTCAGCTTTTGTTGCTCATCACTAATTTCCCTTGAACTGAGTGATTTGCTCCGGCACTTCAGATGGTAGTTAAGAGTCAACCACATTTTTGTGCTTCTGGCGTCATAAGTAGGCCAGACCAGTTAAAGATGGCAGATTTACTTCTCTAAAGGAGATTAGTGAAGCAGCTGAGTTTTTACAACAATTGATAATAGTTTCATGGTCACAATTGCTGAGTGTTATGATATGGCAGGTGATATGTGCCAGATAGACCGAGACCACAAAGGAAATTTGGCCACACTGTCGCAACGGTTTTGCAACTTGTATTCATTACAAGAAGATTTGTGCACTGAATTCAGAAGTAATGAGTCACCTAACAAGTTTAGAGATTTGAAATAGTAAACTAAGACATTTATTGACAAATAATTTAAACACATATGTAAGGTTACTGTACTCGATGTTATTACAAATCCCAAAATTCCTCATTAACCTGACTCCCAACTACACACCCCTTTCAGGTAACAGTCTAAAATAGATTTTAAATTTAAATAAGCAATCCAGCAGGGTTACCACAGCACCCACTCGACAGTGGAATTCCAAAGGCTTTTGATACAATTTTAGTTGCTGGAGCAGCACTTCTTCTTCAGAGTAGCTAGAGGCTTTTCCAAATTCTGGTTCACACAGTGTACCTTTCCAGATTTTCCATGGCCATCCCCACATAGCCTTAATCCTTCTTTATATAAATTTCTCTAATGTGTAAAATACCATTGTTCTACAGGTCTTTGAAATTTACTTTTCCCATAATATAAAAGTCTATCATGTCATCATTATGATTAGTACTTCCAGGAAAAATAAACTTATTGCTTTGCTTCACTTATCTTGTTAGTTGTAAACATTATACCATCCCTTTGAAAATCAAGCAAGCCCTTCACTTATCTAAAAATGCAAATTTCATTCAAACCCTATCTGTGGAACTCTCATTCCAGCTTATCCATTTCCATTTAAAAAGCCTGTTTCACACCTAAATCTTTTGATAATTTCAATCTTGTAGTCTAAGTATCTCTAGCCTAATTACATCAGTCACACAGGCAGAACCATCTGCACTCACATCCATAAACCTACAATAATAATGTTTTGTGACACTGAGACTAGCTTTATATTCCAAAGTTTTATTACCTGAATTTGAATTCCACATATGCCAGGGTGGCATCTGAACACACGTCCCCAGAGTTTTAATTGTGTCTCTGCGATAAGTCCAGCGATACTACCCCTTTTCCCCCAACAGCCCGGCTGCGTCTACTTGATCCATGATCTGACACAATGAACATATTAGTTACACATATTTGTTATCTGTACATTATGAAAGTAACTATCGTAAGTATACATATAGAGTTCATAATTGTGTGCTTGTAGTTGTTTTTATCTTGTTGCACGAATGTTCTTGTGCTGACACAGGAGAAGACGCTTGAAGGTTTTCTTGAAGGTATTATTACACAGTGCGTAGCAGGCTGGGTTGACAGTACTGTTCATGTAACAGAGCCAGTATCCAATAGTCCAGACTGTGCTGGGGACGCAGGCTGAGCAAACGGTGTCAATGAGCACCATGATATTGTATGGGGTAAACGTGATGATAAATGCCAGGACAATAGCCAGGATGGTCCTAGTCACCTTCTTCTCTCGGGATATAGCTCCCTTCCTCTTCTTAGCAGGGGTATTGATCATTGTAATGATCTTATTGTCTGCCCTGATCTCTCTGGCATTCTCGTTCTTGTTGCTTACACCTGGCACTATTCCTGTCATGGTGCCACAGTCGTCACTTTTATGAGATTTGCTAATTATCTTTAAACACGAGAGCTTGGAGTTGGCCACCCTGAAACAGTTTTGTGTGGTAGAGACGTTTGTGCTCTCTTCTATCATTCCTTCCTCATTCTGGTTTGATGGAACCACACTGGGGGAAGTTGACTCATTGGAGAGTTCCTTCTCCTCTCCTTGGCCACATCCATCAATGATTATTTCACCAGTTATTTTGACATTTTCCATTTTGACATGTGGTAAACCATCAGGGGCATTTGGAATGTTGTTGTTATTCGGGTCCATTCTGTTGTCCTTCACTAACGAGGGTGAAATGGCCCCCTTGCTTGATTGAGGCTCTATTTTTACCCCCTTTACTCGACTCTTGCTGGCACGAGATATTTGCACAGACAAAATCACCATGACAATAACTAAGAGATAGAAGGTAACTATAGCAGTGCCAAAAGTGACAGCTGGATTTGAGAAGAATTGCACGTAACACTCACCCTCACTAACTGTCCGCTCCCCTACGATGAACTGCCAGGACAGAATGGCAGGAGCCCACAGGATAAACGACATCACCCAAACAGCTGCGATCATCATCCCTGCCACCTTCGCTGTTCTCTTCACGGGGTAGCTGAGGGGTTTTGTTACACAGAAGTAGCGGTCAACGCTAATGATCAGGAGGTTCATGGCAGAGGCATTACTGACAACATAACCTAGAGCAAGCCATAAATCACAAACAACTGGGCCCATTGGCCAGTATCCAATTACAATATAAATGGTGCATAGATTCATAGAGAATGCGCCAATAATCAAATCAGCACAGGCCAAGCTGAAAATAAAGTAGTTGTTGATAGTTTGTAAATGTCTGTTTACTTTGATGGAAACAATAACCAGGAGGTTTCCAATTATGGTCACCAAACTTAAAGATCCTGTCACAATTACAATGAACACGACTTTGATTGTTTTGTAAGAGCTCCCTCTTTTAGCGTCAAACAGGCTTGTTAGGTTGCTGAGAGATTCATTAGGCTCTGTTGAGTTTGCCATCAATCCCCCCTGATGTGCAGTTAGCACAGGTGAGGCCTAAGTGGAGAAAAGAAAAGGGAAATGATTGGGAAAGAGATTTCAGATGTGTTGTGGTTAGAAGGCAACTAGTCGCTATAGTAAAGTTCTACAAGGACATACAAAGTTATCTGCTCTGATGGACTTGAAAATCTTTGCCAGTAAGTCATGGTTTTCATGAGGAATGATTTCAAAGGCCACTTACTGTACAAATAATTCTGAGTTAATAGTTAATTACCCTTGTGTCAAACTGCATGAAGATGATAAAAGCAAAATACTGCGGATGCTGGAAATCTGAAACAAAAACAGAAAATGCTGGAAAAGCTCAGGAGATCTGACAACATCTGTGGAAAGAAAAACAGAGTTGACGTTTCGAGACTCAGCAGGTCTGACAGCATCTGTGTAGAGAGAAAGAGTTGACATATCGGCCACTCCCCTTTCGCTTGCCCACTCCTACCCCAAATCTTCATTATTCCCATTAATTGATCTCAAGGCCGAGGCTTCCAAGGTCAAGGCAGTCACCTCAGTCTCAACATTATACACTATCAGTTTTCGTTTTGATTTTGTTGCGCTTAATCTAACCAATACAATTGTCCTTAAATCATTATTTATTGGATAATTTTAAAGGTTCAATACATTAGTTCCAGTAGCTGTCATGTTTCCTCCCTTCTCTCTGCTCCTCTCACATTCCCTGTTATAGGCACCATTTTCTGACTGATCTGACAAGCACAGGATCAGAAGTCAGCCATTCAGCCTCTCAGGTTTACTTCACCATTCAATTAGATCATGGCTGATCTGTACCTCCACTGCATTTTCCTCCTTTTGATCCATAGTCTTTGATACCCTTACCTCACACAAATACATTGATCTCAACCAGGAAAATTTCAATCCATCCACCTTCCATGGCCTTTTGGTGAGAGGTTTCCAGAACATAGACGGTGATACGATGTGTTACACAAAATTCTTCAACATTCGTTTTTTATTGTTCATTCATGGAATGGGACATTGCTGGCTGGGCTGCATTTATTGCCCATCCCTAATTGCCTGATGGGAAAAACCCTTGGAATATCAGCACCTTGTGAATGAGGGATAACAGGGTTTCTACCTGCCTAGCTAGTTTAGGATTAATACTAAATAGCATTACCAGCCCTGAGAGATTCATTTTATACTTGTAGAATGACACATTGCCTCAGTATTAAAAAAAAGTACCATGGTAACTCTCAATGATTTAATTTCCATCTGTAAAATTTAAATTCAAAGTGAAGGGATTTGTTAGCATTTACCTCTGCAGAGTAAACCAAACCGAACGCTGAGAGCTGATAGGTTTGGGATGGGGGGTGTGGAAGGGAGCAGTGAAGACACTTCACACATTCCAGCCCTAGAATCTAAAGACCTTCTTCACTGCTGCCGCTGTGCATTGGTGGGTGGAGGCAGTGGATGTTTAAGGTGATGGATGTTGTGCTGTTCAATCTGCCTGCTTTTTCCTAGATGATGTCAGGCTTCCTGAATGCCATTGGGCATACTCATCCCTACAAGTGGACAATATTCCATTACACTCCTTTCTTGTGCCTTGTAGATGGTGGACAGGCTTTGGGGAGTTAACAAGTGAGTTACTCACCACAGAATTCCCAGCATCCAACCTGTTCTTGTAGCCACAGTATTTACATGGCTAGTCCAATTCAGTTTCTGGTCAATGGTAAACCCCAGGATGTTGATAGTGGATGTCTCAGTGATGGTAACACCATTGAATGTCAAGGGGCGATGGTGAGATTCTCTCTTGTTGGTTATGATCATTGCCTCGCACTTGTGTGGCCCGAATGTTACTCGCTACTTGTCAACCCAAGGCTGGGCATTGTCCAGGTCTTGCTGCATTTGGACATGGACTGCGTCAGTATCTGAGGGGTAGCAAATGGTGCTGAGCATTGTGCAATCATCAGCGAACATTCCAATTCTGACCTTATGATGGACAGAAGGTCATTGATGCATCATTTTAACATGGTTGGGCTGAGGACACTATCCTAAGGAACTCCTGCAGTGAAGTCCTGGAGCTGAGATAGCTGACCTAAAATAACCACAACCATCTTCTTTTGTACAGGTTATGACTCCAACTAGCAGAGAGTTTCCCCCCTGATTCCCATTGATTCCAGTTTTGCTAGGTCTCCTAGATGCCCTACTGGGTCAAATACGGCCTTTATGTCAAGGGCAGTCAACCTCACTCCACCCATTTTCAGCTCTTTTGTCCATATTTCAACCAAACTTTTAATGAGGTCAGAAGCTGAGTGACCCTGGTGGAACCCAAACTGAGTGTCCGTGAGCAATTTATTGCTAAGCGCGTGCTGCTTTGTAGCACTGTTGAGGACCCTTTACTGATGATCAAGAGGAGACTGATGGGGGGTAATTATCTGGGTTGGATTTGTCCTGCTTTTTGTGCACAGGACATAACTGGGCAATTTTCCAAATTGTTGGTTACGGAAGTATAATAATTTTTACAATATTTTTCTGTTTTGTTCCAAAGTAGGTTTATCGGTGTATGTATAGTTGTTCCTGGCTGTGTGATTTAATTACAGTTGGAGTCAAGTGGACTGCAAGCTTGAAATTGTCAAAAGAGGTTAGGTATAGTAATGTGCTTGAAATACTCATGAGTAAATATAGATACTGGCTTAGCATGTAAGGTGTGAAATTAATTTGCATGTTTTAGATAAATGAAGCGATCATTTGTATTCCAAAGGGATTTTAGTCTGTTTATAACTAGCCAGATAAGCAAGGCTAAGGAATGTGTTTGTACCTCTCAAAGGTTATATTGGCAACATGTACGTTTTTCTATTGTGAGGATGATACAGATTCAAAGGCATATGGAACAATAGAATTTACATATTGAAGAGGCAGAAACATATATAAAGAAGAAATAAAGGCCATGTGAGGAGAGGGCCATGTAATATCAAATGAGAGTGTGTGCAAAAGTCTTCAAGAAGCCTCCAGATATTGGTGCATAAGTCTGCTATGTAAAGCAAATGAAGTTGGGGAAAGCCATTTGGAATTCCACAGTCAGTTGATTCCTGTGTTAACTTGCTAGCTTTGTTTTAAACCGAAAATCTATTTTGGACTGTTGCCTTAAAGGGTGTGTGTAACTGGGAGTCAGGTTAATTAGGAATTTTAGGAATTGTGTGAGCAGTAAGTAAATTTAGTTTAATGTGTGTGGTTGAAATCTTTTATTTTGTTCATCAGTATTCTAATTTAACTTTTAAAACCTCTAAAGGTCTTGGTGGACTCATTACTTCTGAATTCAGTGCACACATCTTCTCGTAACAAATACAAATGGAAAAACTGCTGTGATGGTGCGACCAATTTAACTTGAGCATTTGGTCCACCAGGCACTCATCATCTGCCATGTTATAAAAAATTGGGGGTCATTTGCGACATATTTGAAATTCCTTGATTGGTTTGGAGTTGGTGAATCTTAAGGTTACAAGGTCGAGAAGCACATTGAATTCAGGAGTTGGTATGAGGATTTTAAAGTGTTGACACTGCAAAAAATGTCTGTATCCATTACTGAAACCTTTTTGGAAGTATGATATATAATTCTGGTGGGTTACAAAAAGTACCAAAGGGTAAGTTAACAGAATTGGTGGATAAGTTGAAGTTTAGTTTACCTGTAAGGGAAAATAAAGCAAACATAGTTAAAGTGATAGCACAGCATTTGAAGTTTATGCTTCACCATCAGAAGAAGTGTTGGTGGATTATGTTGCAGCAAAAAAGGCTATTTTGAGTTCAAAATGTCGCTTGCCATTTCATCAGACCCTCCAGCTCTCATGCCCACATGTCCGACCTTGGTCTGCTGCAATGTTCCAGTGAAGTCCAATGCACACTGGAGCTCAGTTTCCAATTAGGCACTTTACAGCTTTCCAGACTTAATATTGAGTCCAACTACTTCAGAGCATGAACTCTCTCCATTATCTTCACCACTTTTTTAATCCCTTTTTTAAAATTTATTTTTTTATTTTTATCCACTTATTTTCATTTTTAGTTGTATTAATTTATTGATTTTATGCCCCTTTTATCTCTTTTTCCATCTTTTCCCCAAACCACCGCCCCTTTCACCAACTCACCCCCAAAAGGATCACCTGTTACTTGTTCCATGTTGTTTTTTCACAGAGTGCTGACCCTTGTTCTGGTTTTAACATATTCTGCTCTCTTACTTTTATGCCACTATCAGCATCTTCTTTAGCCCTTACCACTACCATTAACACTCCCATTGTCTTTTTGTCCATGACATCTTTGTCAATCTCTCCTTCGACCCCTCCGCCCACCTATCGCTGGCCTTCTATCCAGCTTCACCTACTCCACCGCAACATCCCCCCCCCCACCCCCCCGCCCAGCTTAAACAGTATACATTTAATCACGTTTCTACTTCTGTTTAGCTCTGAAGAAGTCATACGGACAGCGATGTTAACTCTGTTTCTCGCTCCACAGATGATGTCAGACCTGCAGAGTTTTTTGAGCATTTTCTGTTTTTGTTTCCGATTTCCAGCATCTATCGTATTTTGCTTTTATTTTGAATTCATTTGGATTGGTTCCTGAGGCATATAGGCAAAAAATTATGAATATAAGGAAACAGCCTGGGCAAACCTATATGGAGTTTGAGTGAGTAAAACAAAGTAGTTTTGACCAGTGAATGTGGGAATTAAAAATGGAGACAAAATCTGCTGCTCTTAGAGGAGTAATTCTTTTGCAAGAATTTAAAGATTCAATTGCTTCGGTAGTGAGAACTCCTGTGGGGGAACAGAGGGTTCAAATGTTAAGACAAGTAGCAGAGATAGCTGATGATTATGAGTTAGTTAATAGATCTAAACCTTGCTTTATTCACCCTTTTAAATCAGAGAAGGATAGAAAGTGGGAATGTGAAAGGAAAGTAGGTAGTCAGGGAAGAGAAGGAGTAGTTGGAAATTCTCAGGGAGTTTTTCTCAGACTGAAAAAGGAGCTGAGGGTAGAAGTGACACTTGAAAATTGAGGTGTTTTCATTGTAATAAGGTTGAGCACAAGAAGGCAATGTGCTGGAAGTTACAGGGAAAATCTGTTGCAGTAATTGGAATACAGCAAAGTTCTGGAAGTAAAAGTTCTGAGGCCCAGGAACAGGGAAAAGCAGTGGTTTGTGTAAAGCAGGAAGAATCAGTTGGAGGTAAGAAGTGGGAATGTGTTCACAATTTACCCAAGGGAGTTCTGAAGAGCAGGTTACAGAAACATTTACAGATTTTGTACGTGAAGGGGAAGTTTTTCAATGTGTATGGGATAGAGCAGGCAAGGATATTAAAATTTTAGGAGACACAGGGGCTACTCAACCCTCGATATTATGGACCAGAATTTTTAGCTTATCCGGTGGGCACGAGCACGGCCTAACCCACTGTAAAATGACGCACGATATTTTGGTTAGCAGGCACGCACCCAAGCGGCAGAGCGCCTGCTGACAATTAAAAGGCCAATTAAGGCCAGCAAAAATGTAATTGAAATAAATGTTTCACCGCACATCCAACCTTACGGTTGGAGGGCAGACAAAAACGCCAAGCAGCTTTTGCATTGTTTAGGAAACCTCATCCATGCATGGGATGATGTTTCCAATGGCAAATAAAATTAAAGTTTTAAAATTTCATTTATAACATGTCCCTGCTCATGTGACAGAATCACATGAAGGGGCATGTTTTATTACATTTTTAAAACCTTTATTTTTATTGTTCAAAACTCTTCCTCTCCATGAGATATCTCTGTGCCTCAGGGAGTTTTAGAAGCGTGCACCCACGTGAATTCGCAAAGCTCATGCCCGCCCTCCTCCCCCGACACAAAGGCAGCGATGCTGCGGGTGACTCACGCTGAGTGGATCTTAATTGGCCCACCAGGGTGAGATCGCGGGCAGCACTCGCCTTCCCGACCGCCCCTGCCAACCCCCGTCGAGCCCGCCCGATGAGAGAAAAATCCTTCCCATGGGATAGTGATATTTGTTGTTCAGAGTGAGTATTGCAGAAAAAGGTGATAATAAGTAGGGTCATGGAGATGGTAAACCTATTCCATTATGGAAGGGAAATTTAAAGATTAAGTGGAAAACAGGTTAGGTGATTGTTGGAGTAGTGGAAATATTACCCATTGCAGAGATGGAGTTTATTTTAGGTAATGATGCCTATGGTAGTTGAGCAGCCTGTGTAATTGTATTCAAAAGAGGTTTTGCAGTAAGAGCACCCTTTATTGTTTCCAGGTTGTATAGTAATGAGATCACAGGCTCACAGATTGAAACAGGGAGAGGGAGAATTTAAAAGTCAGGGGAAAGGTGTTGAAGTTCAATTAGCTGATACTATCTATGAAAAGATTGTTCAAGGAGAAAGAATGGAGGAAAATCAAGCTGAAGTGTTTAGCTCAAGGAAGTTGGTAGAGGTACAACAAAAGGATGTACAATAAAGTGATGATATCAGATAGCTTACTCAGAAACAGAGGTCAAATGTATTCCAGAATGTCATTACCGTAGAGGTGATATGCTAATGAGGAAGTGGAGGCCGTATCAAGTTTGTGCAGATGAAAACAAATGGAAGTGCATCAGCTAGTTATACCATCTGGATACAGAAATGAGCTACTGAGAGTAGCTCATGAGGTTTCAATAGGGATGCAGAAGACTGAGGTGAAGATGCAAAAACATTTCAATTGGCCTGGATTGTATAGAGATTGAGTCAAATTCTGGAAAATATGTCACAAATGTCAGGTGACAGGCAAACCATAAGCAGTGATTAAACCGGCACATTTAATTCCAATTCAAGCAGGTGAGGAACCTTACAGGAATTAGTAGTGGTAGATAAGGAGAAAGAATTAGGAGTGAAGGATTAATTTCCTCTAATCAAATTCCATAATGAGGGGGTACTTAAAAAATATTAAATGTAATATTGGGCTACCTTCCAGACAACTTTCAAAGTGATTTGGTGAAGCTATTGCAGTTACACAAAGCTATTTGTGGAAATAAACTGGGGAGGAATAATGTAGCAACACATGGGCCAGAATTTTACGCTCATCGGTCAGGCAGGCGGCCGATTGCCGCTGGCAAAACGGGCCATGCCGCCATTTAATTGGCCCGCACCGCGGCTTTGCAACTCCCATGGAGAACAGGAAAATAGTCGTGAGGGCGGATGGCCCGTTCCAATGGGGAGCCAGCAGCCTGTTTAAAGAGTGGTCAGACAGCCTGCTTGAAGCAGTGCACCATGGCCACTCAGAGAGGTAGAAATGCTCCAAGGAGGGCAGAGGTGGAGGAGGAGGGGGGCAGGCTGCAGGAGAGGCCAGCTCGGGGGGGCGGGGTACTGTGCACCCAGATTCTCGGACACATGACTTGCTGTCCTGCAGGAAGAGGTGGGCCAATGACGTGATGTTCTGTATCCTAAGGATGGGAGGAGGAGGGCCCCCCATGTCACCAGCCAGGCGTGGGAGGAGGTGGGTAAGGCTGTAAGTGCCCATGATGACATCAGACGCACTGGCACACAGTGCCAAAAATGCTTCAATGATTGGCTGCACACCAGACAGGTGAGTACCATGTATGTCTGGGCTATTTGAGGCAGAAGGCAGCCTTAGCCTTTGACCCCATCCCCCACCATGTATGGCTGCCGTTACTGCATAGGGCATCTGTCCCACGCTGGGTGGGCAAATGGGTACTAGCAATGCTTACACCAGCCTTAGTGGTTGAGGAGAAGAAGGGCTTTCCCCGCAGCATATGTTGGTTTCTGTGGCATTTGAGTAGCTTTGGGGCAAGCTGCAGGGGAGACCGGTAGATACATACTCAGAACTCCAACACATGTCATATTGATGGTAATGGGATGGTCCAAGGGCAGCCTCAAGGTCTTTTGGGCAAGTCCCATCTGCTGGCATCAGTGCTGCACCTATTTGATCCTCCTTTCCATGGGTGCTAGGACCCGTGTGCTATTCAAAGTGATGGACGCCGAATGTGTCCAAGGGGACCTTTGGGGGAGGGGTTTGGGACCAGCCGTACTATCCTCTGGGCACTCATCACTAGTAGTGTGGACAGGAGCCGCTGGAGGCCTCAGATGGCCCACTGTGGTTGGGGTGTGGCATGTGAGTGCAGAGTACATGAGCGACCTGCCCCAATAAATCTTCATATGTGTTTATCAGGCAAAAAGTAACCTCAATGCCCGGGAGCGCCTGAGGACTTGTGGTGGGCGCGCCCTCCTTCAGCGCCTCACCCCATTTGAGGAGCAGGCCATGGAGCTGGGCAGGAGGCAGGAGGCCAGGGCGGCTGGGGGCGGCGAGGCTGGGGTCCAGAGGGCAGGTATTTGAGGTCCACAGTCCCATCCACTCTGTGTGCCCACCATCCAAACCACTGATGGCTGCTGCAATCGTTAATGCTGCTACAATGCTCATTCCCTGGCTGAGGCATTCTGACGTCTGGGTCATACAGGAAGGACCCTCGTCCCCTTGAGGAATAGCCTCTCCACCACCTTCCAAAGTCACCTTATCCCATTTGTGACCATTTTCACCATGGTCTAACATGCCATTGGATTGCCGCTGCACACCTAAAGACTTATTCCATTTTCGGGGATTTGGGACCTCCTGCACCCTTTCAGCCAGTGCGCCCCACATTATTTTGCCCAGAAGGTCCTCAGCACCTCAGCTGTGAACCTCATGGCACTCAACTTAGATGAATGCCACCACGTTACTCATCCCTGAGCCAAGGGGAAATGTTGCCTTCTGCCCACCCGGTCTATGCCCCTCCTCACAGAATGAAGGGCAATAATATGACCTCTCAAACTCCTGAGTTCGGTGGAAAATGATGCAACCGTTTGAAATGTTTCCTCAGCCGCGCAACTATCCAGGCAACAATGCATCCACATCAGATACCTCTGCACTCTCCCCACTCCTCTGGTTCCTTACAAGCCATGTGCCATTCATGAGGCCATCTAACCAGCCTGTTTGCATGTGAGCTTAATGCTTGGGGCCCATCTTGACTCATTTGGACCTCACCAATTTTAAGGGTCTTTAAGGGTGAGCTACTTATGAGGGTAGGGGGGAAAGAGATGAAAGGTTGAAGTGAATGAACATTAACTGATGCACTGTCCTTGTTGTTAATTTCAGCATCACGACCAGAGCGACCCGCACTTCAACCCCGCGGCCCCCTCTCCACACCTGAGGGCCAACACGTGCAACTTGCAGCACATCATTTCAGCCAGCCAGGCACCGGCGCAGACACACACACCTCGGTGGGGACTTTACCGTCGGCTAGTGTCCCGGGTCACAGTGGAGAGGGCACATCACAATCGCTGGAGGAGATGGTAGGGGCAGAGAGTGCCGATGGCGCCAGCAGCAGGAGGGGTGCAGGGGATGAGACACATGCTGAGTCCGGCACTGATGACGTGCATCTGGAGTTGTCCCCATTGCAGCAGCTGCAGGACAGGCGACAGGAAGTGCGTTTGCATCTGGCAGGGTTGCATGAGGGAGTGGTTCAGTTGGTCTCTGCGACGGAGGAGTCCAGGCAGAGTGAACGTGAAGATTCCGCCCTCAGGGCAGAGCTTCAGGATTCCTTCAATGAGAGATTGGCGACTCTCATAGAGAGGGGCTTTAACCGAATGGATCAAAATATGATTGGGATACGCTCTGACCTGCAAGCCCTCACAGCAGTACTGGCCACAGGTGGTCTTTCCCATTGTGGGAGATGATGTGGACACCAAGCGCCGGCACTCAGTGCCCATGCATCTGTGGTCAGCAGGGAGGTCGAAATGGACCTCACATCAGCGCAGCAGCTGCATGTCGTCGCTGCGAGCTCCTCTCAGGGCGCTCCGGATGAGGGCAGCAGCTCCTCTGCCAGTCAACGTTTCTTCCGTTGAGGCTGCGACAACTGGGGAGATGCCAGTTCTGGAACTGGCCACTCCCTCCCAGGCAGGGCCATCACAGGCTCCACGGGCCAGAGGACACCCGCCAAGGTGATCGAGGCCAATAGGACAGCAGAGTCAGCAGGCTGTCTCACAAGCCACTCCGAGCGATGGGGTGGCACCAAGACGTAGCACCCGAAAACATAAGCATAAGGCACCTTAGGCACTCCACGGGTATGTCACTGGTGGTTTTGTGTTGGCCTTAGAATGGGGACCCATTTTTCTGTAATTGTGAAATAATCATGTGGGCTTTAATTTTGGACACAATAAAGTCCATCTTTGTTACCATGGCTGAGCATCTTTTCATTGTGGTGCTTTTTCCTTTTTCACATAATTATCATGATTGCTTGAGTGGACATTGATGTTTCTGTACAAAGGCCTTATTTGCAGCTGAACAGGTGGAAGATGTGGCACCTAAGTGCCACGTGTGGAAGTTCCAGGCAATGCTGTTCCTGCTGATCCATGTGTGTGGAGATAGCTGAAGGTTCTTTGGATTAAATTGTCCCGGGTGTCCCTGCTTCCTTGGTGTAAACGCGGGTCGTCATTGTGCCCCTCATCATCGCCCTGTGCTTTCTCAATCTCTGAAGCACTGCTGGATTCATCATGTGCAGCCTCATCCAGGGCATCAAGGTCTTCATCGTCAATTCCATCCCCCCTTTCCAGCACAAGATTGTGCAGGGCGCAGCAGACTACCACTATCAGAGAGACGCGATCTGGGGGGTACTGGAGTGCGCCTCCTGAGTGGTCAAGGCAATGGAAGCGCATCTTGAGAAGACTGATGGCTCTCTCCACCACAGCCCTTGTAGTGCCCTGGCTCCTATTGTACCGCTGCTCAGTTTCTGTTCTTGGATGGTGGAGAGGCGTCATGAGCCACCTTCTGAGGGGATATCCCTTGTCACCCAGCAGCCATCCATCCAGCCAAGCCGGAGCACTGAAGAGCCCTGGCACCTGGGAGTGCCTGAGGATGTAAGCGTCATGGAAGCTGCCTGGGAACCTTGCACAGACTTGTAAAATCTACATCCTGTGATCACACACTATCTGCACGTTCATGGAGTGGGAGACCTTCCTGTTGGTGAAGGCATCGGGCTCACCTGCTGGTGCCTTGATGGCCACATGTGTGCAGTCTATAGCACTCTGGATGCGAGGGAAGCCAGCAATGGCTGCAAAGCCTCTGGCTCGCTGTGTCTGACTTGCCTGGTCACAGCGGAAGTGAATGAAGGTGGATACCAGTCTGAACAGAGCGTTTGTAATGTGCTTGATACAAGTGTGGACAGCTGTTTGGGAGACACCGCAAAGATCACCCACCGAGCCCTGGAAGGAGCCAAAGGCATAGAAGTTGAGGGCAACTGTGAGCTTCAGAGCCGCTGGCATGGAGTGTCCTCCCACACAGTTAGGGAAGATCTCAGGGCCAATCATCTGACAGATATAGATGATTGTCTCCCTTGAGAGTCGGAGCCTCCTTTGGCACTGCACCTGAGTCATACTGAGGTAGCTGCTTTGCCGCCTGTATACCCTGGCAGCAGATACGGCCCTTTGCACCTTGGACAAGCTCTTGGCCCTGCGCCCCTTGGTCCTGCGCCTGGACACTCAAAGGTGCCTCCCTTGGAGGCTGATTGTCCAGTCCTGGCCTCCTCCTGATTCTATCCCTCCCTTCTTCCTCAGGGGAGCTGCCTCCAGTGGAAAGGTCAGAACCCATAGCCCTAGGCTAAATGGAGGCCTCCGAAAAGCTGCAAGGCCGAAAAAGAATGCTGTCTGCAGAATGCTTTCACTTTACACAAAAACCTCTTGGACATCGATGAGAACTACTAACAATCACACAGGTATGTTTTAAACACTTTCATCAATTATAACTTCGTGAAAAATATGAGCAACCCTCTGAGTCCGCATATCCTGACATTGCAAAGGTTTTCTTAAATAATCTCCTACCCGCCTTCCCGTTGGGCCCATGCGCCGACTCGAAGTTCGCACGGGCCCCTCAAATTTGTACACAATTGGCAAGTTGAGGGGCTTAACGACCCCTTCAATTAATGACAGGCGAACTGATCGCACCTGCCCACCGAAATGTTGCGATGGCGTGCGCTGATGTCGGCACGCTCGTGCGATGTCAGCGTGCATCATTTTACACGCTGACCTGTGGGCTACGCCATCCGCACGTCAGCCGAAAAATTCTGGCCATGATGTAAATGTAGGGGATCCAGTTTCGAAAAGGAAACATCCTCATAGATTAAGTCCAGCAAAGCTAACACAAGAACAGAAAGAAATTGAATTCATGGAACGAAATGACACCATTGAGTCTGCTTGCAGTAACTGGAATTCACTCATCGGGATGGTATTGAAACTGGGTGGAACACAAATACTGTGCGTGGATTATCAATAGCTGAATGCGCGAAAAAGTTGGATTCATTCCATACACCATAGTTGGAAAATTGCATTGAAGGTTGGGCAATAAACGTTCATCACAAACACTGGGCAGAATTTAGCCCTCAATGGGCGAGCATGCCCCACCAGCTTGGCAGCGGGCGGGCAGCCGACCCCCACCAACAAAATGGGGCCTGCAACCATTTTAAGTCGGCAGGCCAATTAATGCCCGCCCAGTGGCCTGCCCGACAGAACACATAAAGTTTATTCAATTTTTAAAAAACGGACATGAAACTTCATCCCGCCAGTGGATGAAGTTTCATGAATAATCTGGAGCCCACTGGGGTTCCTAGCCTGCCCGCCAGCCTTAAGCTTGGATGGGCAGGGTCTTTAAGAAGGTTAATTAGCCATTAAGGTTAATTGGTCATTGACAGGTCAGCGGGCGGACAGCTGATTTCGCTGTCCACCCGCCTTCCTGAAGATTTAAATGGACCAGGATGACATCAGGGATTCCTCCCGGCATCATTCTCCCCTCGGCGAGTGGGCCCCGCCCCCAAATCGCCGAGGGGAAAATCCTTTGGATTGACTTGCAGGCAGAAGAGTGGCAAGTACTGTTATTGGAGATAGCAAAATAGATATCGGCTTTTGTGATGCCAGATGGCCTATATCAGTTTAAAATGACCATATTTGGTATGAAAAATGCACCAGTAACATTTCAAAGACTGGCAAACAAAGTAATTGCAGGACCGAGCAATTACACCGTTTATATTGACGAATTGGTAGTTTTCAGTCAAACGTGGGAGGAGCATTTACAACATCTGGAAGAACAATTATTCTGCTGCAAGAAACTAATTTGGTGATGAACTTGGGTAAGGGTGAGTTTGCAAATGCGCAAGTTACATGTAAGGTGGCTCCAAGAAATGTGAAAGTCAAAGCCATCTTGGATTTCCCCCTGCCTACAACAAAATGAGGAGTTTTGAGATTTCTGGGCATGAGAAGGTTTTACTGGGAATTTGTCCCAAATTGTAGCAGTGTGGTTGCTCCATTGACTGAACTATTAAAAAAGAACAAGAGGTTTCAATGGACACAGGAATGACAGATGGCATTTGACAGTTCAAAAACTATATTCACTGTGACACCAGTTTTGGCAGAACTGAATTATGCCGAACAATTTATGTTGGCCATTGACACAAATGGTTTGGGTGTTAATGAAACCGGAATTGAGAAATCGATAGGGTAATTTTCTTGAAAGCTGAACGTACAACAGAGAAGGTATTCAATGATCGAAAAGGAGACTCTGGGTCCGGTGTCAGCTTTGCAGCATTTCAAGGTTTATGTTGCAAACAATTCATCAGAAACAGATGTTTATACAGACCACAATTCTTTAAAATTTTTTGGACAAATTTCGAGGCTTAAGTGCAACACTGTTCAGATAGAGTTTATTACTGCAACTATTTAATTTACAGATTATACATGTGGCTGGATGAGAAGATCTAATTACAGATTCATTGTCAAGAGTTTAAAGCTCAAATGGAAATTGAACATTTAAAACCCGGATAAAAGCAAAATGCTGCTTCTGCTGGAAATCTGCAATAAAAACAGAAAATGCTGGAAAAACTCAGCAGGCCTGATAGCATCTGTGGAGAGTGGAACAGAGTTAACAGTTTGAACCTTATGACTCTTCTTCAGACCATCTAACTGGACACTGGGCTGAAATGACCTCTGTTGATACAAAGGATTTGTATATATATTGTGTTAACGCATGCATCTGATAATGTAAGAATTTGGGGATGTAGATAAGTATAGTCAGTAGTGTAAAATGGGTTGAGAAAATGAAGCCGTCTTTTAAAATTATGACAGTTCATTTTTGCATAAGGATGAAGGTGTTATGAATGTATAATGCTTTTCAAACATTTTTCTGGTTTATTTTGAAGTAGGTTTATGGGTGTAAATGTAGATGGTTCTGTGTGTATGATTTAATTACATGTGGAGTCCAGTAGACTGCAAGTTTAAACTTATCAAAAGAAATTTAGCATAGAAATGTTCTCGAAATGCTCATGAGTAAACATGGATGCTGTCTTAACATGTAAGATGTGAAGAGGATTTGCATTTTTTGTGATAAATTAAGGGTTTGTTTGGATTGCAAAGGAATTTTAGTCTGTTTACAACTAGCCAGATAAGGAAGGCGAAAGAGTGTGTTTATTTTTCCCAAAGGTTACTGACAATATTGGCAACATGAAACTTTTTGAGGAACAATGTGAGGAAGATACAAATTGAAAGACATATGGGACAATAGAATTTACATATTAGAGAGGCAGAAACATATATAAAAGAGAATGAAGGGCTATGTGAGGAGAGGGCCATGTAAGATCTAATGGGAACGTGTGAAACAGCCTTCAAGAATCTTCCAGCCATTTGTGCATAATTCTGTTATGTAAAGTAACTGAAGTTGGGGAAAGCCATTTTGAATTCCACAGTCAAGTGGGTACTGACTTAACTTCCTGGTTTTGTTTTAAATCTAAAATCTATTTTGGACTGTTGCCTTAAAGGGGGTGTACAACTGGGACTCAGGTTAATTAGGAATTTTAGGAGTTGTGAGAGCAGTATGTAATTGTAGTCTTATGGAAGTGTTTGAAATCTTTTATTTTGTTGATAAATTTTCTAATTTAAGTTTCAAAACCTCTTAAGGTCTTGGTGGAGTCATTACTTCTGAGATCAATGCATCTTCTCGTAATGGATACAAATTGCAAAACCATTGTGATAGCACGACCAAGTTTCCCTTGTGGATTTGGTCCACAAGGCACACCTGATCTGCCATGTCATAAGGCCGGGTAAATGCCAGTGTTGTAGCTGTACCGGGGCACAAATCTTCAGTACTTTGCTGGAATATTGTCAGGGTGCATAGCCCTTGCAGAATCCAGTACCTTCAACCAGTTCTTGGTATCACATGGAGTAAATTGAATTGGCTGAAGACTGACATCTGCGATGGGGTGATCTGTTCGGCACTTCTGGCGGAAAATTGTTCCAAATACTTCAGTCTTGGGCAGAATTTTGCCCTCGGATGGCGGGCAGGCCCCACCGGCTCAGCGGCGGGAGCACAGCCGACTCCCACCACCGAAACGGGGCCCGCCGCCAGTTTGAGTGGGCGGGCCAATTAAGGCCCGCCCAGCGGCCTTCCCGACAGGAAGCGCTATGTGCTTCCTGTGGGGGGGGGATTCCCCAACTGTCAATCTGCGCTCTTTCGCAAAGTCCTGTCTCAGGGAGATTAGTGACAGGTAAGAAAAGTCAAAAAATAGAAAAATTAAAAAATGATTAAATGTCCCCCTCATGTGACAATGTCACACAAAATGGGACATGTTAATAAAAAGAACATAAACTTTATTAGACTTTTTAAAAACGGACATGAAACTACGTTCCTCCAGTGGATGAGGTTTCACGCTTTATCAGAAGCCCGCTGGGGCTCCTGGCCTGCCCGCCAGCCTTCCTAAAAATTTAAAGGGACCAGGATGACATCGGGGGTTCCTCCCGACATCATCCCGCATAATTTTCCCATCAGCGAGCGGGCCCCGTCCCCAAATCGCCAACGGGGAAATTCAGGCCCCTATCTTTTGAACTGATCTCCTCGTTCCCCACCCCCTCACCCCCGCCGCCCCGCCATTATTGAGGGTGGGAATATCTGTGGAGCTTTCTCCTCCAGTTAATGTCATGGTTGAATGTGGCAGGACGGCAGAGCTGACATCTGATCTGTTGGTTGCGGGATGACTTAGTTCTGCCTACTGCATGCTATTTTCGCTGTTTGGCATGAAATCAGTCCTGTGCTGTAGCTTCACCGGGTTGACATCTCATTTTTAGGATGCCTGGTGCTGCTCCTGGCATGCCCTCATGCACTCTTCATTAAACCCCAGAGTTGATCCCCCAACTTGTTAGTAATGGAAGAGTGGGAGGTATGCCAGGCCATGAGGTTACAGATGGTGCTACTGCTGAAGGCAAAGAGATCTTCATGCTTGATTGATTCAAATTCTATCCCATTTGGCAAATTGGTAGTGCCACACAACATGGTGTCCTCAATGTGAAGATGGGACTTTATCTCTGCAAGGACTGTGTGGTGAATATTCCTATCAATATGCTAGATGACTGATAGATTGATGAGAACGAGGTCAAATAGGTTTTATCCTCCTGTTGCTTCCCTCATCACCTTTTCTACACCTAGTCTAGCAGCTGTGTTCTTGAGGCCGGAGCCAACACAGTCAGTATTGAAGCTACTGAGCCACTCTTGGACTCCCGGGGCAACTCTCCCCAGAGTGTATATCACTGTGCTGCCACTTCTTGTGAGTCTCTATGGCCGGTGGGACAGGACATACCCAGGGATGGTGATGTCTGGAACATTCATTAGAAGCGATGATTTGTTGAATATGACTATGGCAGACTGCTACTTGGCTAGCCTGTGGACCAGCTCGCGCAATGTTTGGCACAAGCCCTCAGATTTTAGTAAGGGGGGCATTGCAAGGGGAACAGGGCTTGGGGGTGCCGTTCTCATATCCAGTGATAAGGTTTCATTAATTTTTCACTTTGATGTAACCAAGTGGCTGGATAAGCCACTTCATAGCACACACAAGGGTCAAACACATTGCTGTGGATCTGGAGTCGTACGTAGGCCAGGCCAGGTAAGGTTAGTAGAGTTCTTTCCCTCAATGTTATTAGCGAACTAGGGTGGCTTTTACAGCAATGGTTTCATGGTCACCATTATTTTAGCCAGCTTTTAATGCCAGATTCATTAAATTGACATTCCGCCAGCTGCTGTACTGAGATTTGAACACTTTACCCCTACGAATTAACCTGGGACTCTCGAAGTGTAGTCCTGTGAGATTACCATAACAGCGCCTCCTCTGGTTTCTATTAAGCTAGTTCGTCTCAGCAGGATTAGTGGACAATTTGCTACAGATTAGACTCAGTGCACCTAGGTTAAGACAGAATGTGCATGGCTTAAAAAAACAGCAATTCCTAACCTTTAGAATTTTTGATAACAGAAGAGGAAAATAGTGCCTGCCTATGCCAAATAGCAAACAGAATATTCTCTCTTTGTTTGACGTCATTCCAAGGCAACCTGGCCCTCGAATAACTAACGTGTATTATCATAATTGACAGCTCAGGCCAAGACCTGTGTAGCATAACAACTATTGTTGGACCTGACTGACACTGAAGATGGGTGTTTCCCCCTGAACCCAGGAAGTGGAACTGTCCCAGATTGCACTGGCAACTATCTCTCGCTCTCCGCCTGAGCAATTTTCAGTTAATAATCCAGATCGCCTTTAAGTGCCTCGACTGAAGCTGCCCTCACCACTCTCTCCAGCAGTGCATTCCACATTCCAAACAATCGCTGTATGAAAAAGTTTCTCCTTGTGTCTCCATTGTTTCTTTTACCAATTACCTTAAACATGTGCCCTTTTGTCTCGATCTTTCAACCAATGGCAACAGATTTTCCCTATCTCCTCTGCCCAGACCCCTCGTGATTTTGAATACCCCTATCAAATCTCATCTCAACCTTCTCTCCTCCAGGGAAAATAATCCTAACTTCTTCAACATATCTACATAACTGAAGCTCCTCAGCCCTGGAACCAGTTTTGTGAAACTTTATTGCACACACCTAATGTCTTCACATCTTTCCTAAAGTGTGGTGAACAGAAGTGGGCAGAATACTCCAGTTGAGGCCGAACCAGTGTTCCATACAAGTTCAGATCAAACTCCTTGCCTTGGTACTCTATGCCCCTATTAATAAAGCCTAAGACTCTTTATGTTTTATTAAACACTGTCCCAACCTGCCAGCCCTGCCACCTTCAATGACTTGTGCACATGTTCCCTCAGTTGCTCCTGCTCCTGTGCACCCTTTAGAATTGGAGTCTATATTTTATATTGCTTCACCACCTTCCCCTACCAAAATGAATTACTTCACAATTCACCACATCAAATTTCATCTGCCGTGTCTCTGCCCATTCCACCAAGTTGTCTATGTCCTTCTGAAATTGTATGATATCCACCTCACTCTTCACAATGCTTTCCAGTTTCATACCATCTGCAAATTTTGAAATTATGTCCTGTGCACCAAGGTCTAGATCATTAAGAAAAAAGGGAACTCAACTACAAACCTTCCTACAGGCCAAAAAGCATTCATTAACCACTACTCCCTGCTTCCTGTAACTCCACCAATTTCGTATCCATGTTGCCAATATTGCTCTGTTGGGTGGCACTTAATCAAAGCCCTTTTGCAAGTCCTAGTACACCACATCAACAGCATTCCTCTCAACAAACCTTCCTGTACCTCATTCAAAAATTCTAGCTATTTAGGTAAACATAATTTGTCCTTAACAAATCCATGCTGGCTTTCCTTAAAAAACCTGCATTCACCCAAGGGACTGTTCATTTTGTCTCGATTAATCGTTTCTAGAAGCTTTCCCACTACCGATGGAAATCCTACAGTTCAACATTTAATAAGCTTCATTATTTGAACAAAGGGGTATTTGACCACATTCTTCACCTGATCTCTGAATTCACTTTGACTCATGGCATAAATAAAAGTTTTTGTACAGCCCAGGAGCTGCAGCATGAATCCTATTTCTCCTACAAATCCAGGCATCAGGGCAGACACATAACCCAGGAGCCACATTCCAGCCCATATGGAATAAACCACGAATATTGACCATAACAGGATGAAATTCACAGAGATAACAAAAAGTAAATTGATGGATTTCCTTCGACTCTCCACCTCTGGATCTCTGGGACTCTCCACACTGCTGTGACCCTGGAGTCTCCTGTGGGCTCTGCTGGCCATCAAAATATGTCTAACAGTGAAAGCATTGAGCAGCAGGATCAGGACAAATGGGAGCTCCGGGATGAGAATGTAGTGAAGGAGCATGACTGTCAACCAGACTCGTGTTTCCATAATATTCCTTGGTATGGAACAAAGCCAATGGGCGTTCAACGGCTGAAACTGAGCTGTTACTATGAAATACCATGTGATATCCTTTAAAACACTCAGGATAGTCACTGTTCGCAGAACCACAGCCGCAGTGTTCTCTGTGCAATATCTCCATTTCAGCTTCTGACAACAAATGGCCACAAATCGATCCACGGTAAAAGTGACGGTGAACCAGGCAGAACAGTCTGTGGCTGCATAAAGCAGGATGCCATGGACAGTGCACATGGAGATGGAGTACACAAAAAGAAACTCTTTCTGATAAACAATTGGAATGTGCCTTATTATCAGACCGATAATAATAACCAGTAGATCTGCCACTGCCATTGCCACCAAGTAGCAGGTAAGACAACTGGAGAGCCTGCACTTTCTCCGAGAAAGGACAACAATTGTCACTATGTTAACTGTGAGGAAGAGATATAAACAGGGATATTATCTATTAGGCTGGGAGCACAGTTACCAGTTTCACTGAGTATTTACTGACATATGAAAATATATTTACTATATCTCGCGATATTTGACTTGTTTCTACTCTGTTTGGTGTCTTTTTCATGGTCCTACTGACTTACATTTTCCCTGTCCACATGGAAGGAGTGTACTTCCACACTCACTCAAATGGGAGACACCTGAACCTATCAAGTCAGAAAGCCAGGACAAGAATGTGGCATGTTCTGATCAGAGAATTTCTGTATGCTGATGATGCACTAGTTGCACATACAGAAGATCAACTGCAAATGCACAAGGGCATTCTATCTCATGTTTGTGTCACATTGTCCCTCACAATTAGTACCAAGAAAACTGTATTCATTAGGCAAGGTGTTGTGTCTCTGCCTGTGAATCAGACATAGCAAAACACCACTGGAAGTAGTTAGCAAATTCTGATACCTTGGACCTTTGATAACAGACGACTTGTCCCTTCATGCTTAGCTCAGAACATGTATCAAAAAAGTAGATTCCAACTTTGGCAACTTGCACCTACCAAAAAGCAAGGCTTAAAAACTTCCAACTCTGATGTCAACGACACATCCCTGGTATCAATGGAGTGACAATGTATTCAATGAAGCAGTCATTTCTAGGGAAAGCATCCAAAGGATGGCCTTGCTAATCAAGCAGAAAAGGCTTCACTGGATTAGTCATGTGCACAGGAATGAAGATTGCCGCATCCTCAAATGTATACTATACAGAGAGGCAGCCCATGTCAAGATAACAGAGGGCGCCCAAAGCTCCGATTCAAGGATACTGTCAAAAAGGTATGAAAGCCCTCAGCATGAATCACCACAAGTGAGAATCTCTAGCTGATGACTGATGCCAGTGGCAACACTAGCTGTGGGCTGGGGCTTGCCACCACAACGGGCATGTGATTTCAGAAGATCTGAAGCTGACACTAGCCCTGAAAATAAGGCAACAGCAGAGGCAATCCCACATCAATGGCAAGAGGCAACCTCAGGAGTGGCACTTGAGGCAGACTGGCCCTTTCCAGAATCAACGTATTCAGCATCAAAAGAAGTGCGGATGAGGATCTCATCTGACCTCACCAAAGTTCTGAGGTTGCATTCCCATCATCCCTCACTGATGGAAGGATGCCAACCTGAAACCAATTTTGAATTGTAACTGTGACCGTGTTATCTGCTGGGGTTGGTGACTACTGGTCAATGAAAGCAATAGTTAACATTTGGGATGAAATAACACGAGGAACAGCAGTTTGTAAAAGATCATGTAAAAGTTGCTGCGCTTATGACAGCTTATTCCGTGTTCCAGTGAAAAGTATTGAGTGATGCAGTAAAGATTAAAGACGTTAAGAAAGATTTACAGTAAAGGAGAGCACGACCTGGCAGAAAGTTGTCCATAGGGCTGACTGAGAGATTCGCTCACCAGTTACAGGTATTATCAATGATTTCTAAACAATAATCGGAAAGGATTTCATTGAAAGTTAATGGAATACATCAACTTATTTTTGGAAGGTAATTAACCCTTGTTCAAATATCAAGCCCTCTTGGAACTGAAACATTGGTCTGAAGTCAGAGATGGCAGAAAGTGAGCTGGACGGCCGGAGGTGGATTCTGAGTCATTAGTGCAAAATATTTTAACATCTATTTTTATTCTTGCAGAACCATAATTTCTGATTTCTAATCTGTGTTAATTTAAAGAATATTTTAATATTTAGAAGAACATATCAGGTGAGAGATATGAGGGTGTGAGGTTCTTTGAGTTCAGAATATTGGGACCACTGTGCAGTAATCAAAACAAGTTAAATTAAAACAACATTAAATGCAAAAGAGGGATACACTGAATCAACATAATTGGTGGATCTCCTGAATTAAAATGGCAAGAAAATCAATGCATTTGAACATGGAATATAGAAATAAAAGCTGGATATAGAGACTTACCAGGAACGCCAATCGTAGCAAGGAGAGGATAATAAATATTTTCTAAGTCAATGATGAAAAATGTTATCTTCCACTGGCCCATTCCTCTGGAGCCACTGATCCTGTTTAGTGTCGGAGGTGAAGCTCCCGCTGACACTGACATAAAACACATTGAAAAGAGGCCTTTATGAATAGAAGAGGGAAAGCTCCAGGGGCACAATTTGTATCCATGTAGACTGGTATTAATTACAGTCACTGAACAAACAGGTTCAGTTAACCCCTTTCAATCCGACGCTTTTATTATCACAGCATAGATTTGACAATGTGTGAATTGCCGACCACACCCTATCCCTTAATATCTGCCACATCCCCAGGTTAAACAAACCCCATACCCAACTGTAACCCTCTTTTTCAACCTTGGGTCTCGTCAGAGATGCTTGGAGCCTTGGCCGTGTGTTAAACATCGCTTGGTGTGACTCAGGAACCCCATTCTGCCACTGTTTGCTGCAGGGAAAAAGAGTGATTTGGGAAGATGATGATTTGCTGGCCTCTAGTTTCTCTGGGCCGCCTTCTCAGCCAGCTGAGCTTTCCATCTCCGCTCACCTACCCCAGTGCCTCTCCAAGCATTCAGCCCCAGATATCATGGCTGTTGGCGACTGCCTCCCAGTGATCTTTACCAATGTCTGCCATCTCACTTGCAGATGTCCTTGTAGTGGAGGTACTGATCTGCAGCAAGTTGTGATCAGGTGGTCAGTTCATTGTTCGGAAAGTATTTGGGTAAACAGCCATCATCCATCCAATGAAAGTGGCTGAGCCAGCAGAGGGGCCAAATTCTCACCTGGGCGGGCGGGAGCGCGGTCGACCCGCTCGAGCATGAAATGACACACGTTGATGTTGGGCGAGGGTCCTGATGTTAACGGCCAGTCGCACGATATTTGTCTCAGTGAGCACGTGCGGGAACCTGCAGCGCGCCGGCCGACAATTCAAAGTCCTGTTAAGGCCACTAAACTATCAATTAACTTAAATTAAAAACAAAAATAGCTGGAAAATCTCAACAGGTTTGACAGCATCTGCAGAGAGGAACACAGTTGACGTTTCGAGTCCGTATGACTCTTCAACAAAACTAAGGAAATAGACAAATGAGGTGAAATATAAGCTGGTAGAGGGCGGGTGATAGGTGGAGGCAAAGAAGAGATTGCCAAAGATGTCATAGACAAAAGGACAAAGGGGTGTTGACGGTGGTGATATTATCTAAGGAATGTGATAATGGGGACATGAAGGGTATCATGCAGGACAAGCAAGTGGTAGATGGCCCTAGTGGGGGTGGGGTGGGGTGAAGGGATCAAAATGGGCTAAAACGTGGAGATAAAACAATATATCGAAATAAATTTTAAAATAGGTGGGAAAAGAAAAATATATATTTTTTAATTATAAATTATTGGAAAAAGGGGGATTGGAAAGGGGGTGGGGATGGAGGGGGGAGTTCATGATCTGAAGTTGTTGAACTCAATATTAAGTCCGGAAGGCTGTAAAGTGCCTGGTCGGAAGATGAGGTGCTGTTCCTCCAGTTTGCGTTGAGCTTCACTGGAACATTGCAGCAGGCCAAGGACAGGCATGTGGACATGAGAGCAGGGTGGGGTGTTGAAATGGCAAGCGACAGGGAGGTCTGGATCATGCTTACAGACAGACCAAAGTTGTTCCGCAAAGCGATCACCCAGTCTGCGTTTGGCCTCTCCAATGTAGAGGAGACCGCATTGGGAGCAGCGAATGCAGTAGACTAAACTGAGGGAAGTGGAAGTGAAGCGCTGCTTCACTTGGAAGGAGTGTTTGGGCCCTTGGACAGTGAGGAGGGGGGAAGTAAAGGGGCAGGTGTTGCACCTTCTGCGGTTGCATGGGAAGGTGCCGTTGGAGGGGGTTGAGGTGTAGGGGGTGATGGAGGAGTGGACCAGGGTGTACCGGAGGGAACGAGCCCTGCGGAAAGCCACCGAGGGGGTGACGGGAAGATGTGTTTGGTCTGGAGTTGGCGGAAATGGCGGAGGATGATCCTTTGAACATGGAGGCTGGTGGGATGATAAGTGAGGACAAGGGGGACCCTATCATGGTTCTGGGAGGGTGAGGAAGGCGTGAGGGCGGATGTGCAGGCAATGTGCCAGACATGTCAACCACCGTGGGTGGAAAACCTCGGTTAAGGAAGAAGGAAGACAAGTCAGAGGATCTGTTTTGGAAAGTGGCATCATCAGAACAGATGCAATGGAGGCGAAGGAACTGAGAGAATGGGATGGAGTCCTAACAGGAATCGGGGTGTAAGGAGCTGTAGTCGAGGTAGCTGTGGGAGTTGGTAGGCTTGTAATGAATATTGGTGGACAGTCTATCACCAGAAATTGAGACAGAGAGGTCAAGGAAGGGAAGCGGAGTGTCAGCGATGGACCATGTGAAAATGATGGAGGGGTGGAAATTGGAAGCAAAATTAATGAATTTTTCTAGATACAAATGAGAGCATTAGGCAACACCGAAGCAGTCATTGATGTACCAGAGAAAGAGTTGTGAGAGGCGGCCTGAATAGGACTGGAACAAGGAATGTTCCACATAACTCATAAAGAGACAGGCATAACTGGGGCTCATGCGGGTACCCATAGCCACACCTTTTATTTGGAGGAGTTGAGAGCAGTTTAAGGAGGAATTGTTCAGTGAGAGAACTAGTTCAGCCAGACGGAGGAGAGTAGAGGTGGATGGGGATTGTTCGGGCCTCTGTTCGAGGGAGAAGCGGAGAGCCATCAGACCATCCCGGTGGGGGATGGAGGTGTAGAGGGATTGGACGTCCATGGTGAAGAGGAGACAGTTGGGGCCAGGGAACTGGAAATTGTTGATATGATTAGGGCGTGAGAGGAATTGCGGATGTAATTGGGAAGAGACTGGACAAAGGAAGAGAGAATTAACTTAAATGTTTCGCTGCCCATCCAACCTTACGGTTAGCGGGCAGGCGCAAAGGCTGAGTGGCCTTTGCACTTTGTTGGACCCTCATCCATGGGCGGGATGAGGTTTCCAACATCAAATAAAAATAAAACAATTTTTAAAAAATTTCACACATAACATATCCCTACTCATGTGACAGAGACATGCACGGAGTTCACACTCACCCCGCTAACCCTCCTCCCTCCACACAGGCAATGATGAGCGATGAGCACTGCTGCTCGTGTTTCAGGCTGGGTCGGCCTTTATTGTCCCGCCAGCATGAAATCGACTTCCCAACCGCCATTGCTGATCCTGCCTGCCAGGGTCAAAATCCTGCCCCAGGTGTCATTGGCTGAATAATGTGTTTAGGCTGATAGTAATTAGCACACTCCAGGGACTGTGGGTTGCCGACCTTGTCCTGTCATGAGAAACTGAGGATCTGTTTGAAACTGCAAAGGTGGGAAACTGTTCAGCCTTTTCTCCTGCCTAGCAACACTGTCCAGCTCTCACCACTGTATCTGAGTGATCTGATGATGCAGGCTTGGTAGATTTGCAGCATGGTGCCTTTGGTCAGGTTGCTGTTGCTCCATGCTCTCTTTTCCTCAGCTTGGACATAACAGCAGCAGCTGTTAGGATACGTGACTTGGTTTCAGCATCAATTGACAGATTGTTGGTGAGTGTGGAGCCTAGATATGTGAAGCTATCAACAACCCCCAATGTCACATTGTCAATGCTGATTGCTGGTGGTGTGGCAATCTCCTGGACCATGACATTTGTCTTTCTGATGCTGATGGTCAATCCACCATCTTCACAGGCTTGAGTGGCTCTGTCCATTTGCTGCTGAAGATGTTGCTTGGTGCAGAATGTCAGTGCAGCTTTATCGGCGTACAGCAGCTCTGATGAGGACTTTCTGTACCTTTATCTTGGACCTCAGGCTGGCAAGGCTGACCAGCTTCCTGTCAGTTCTGTTTTGTAAGCAGACACCCCCTGAAGGCATATGACTGCTGTTAGGAGAAGAATATGCCCAAGATTGTTGTGCCAGAATTTGACCACTCTGCGAATCTTGGTGGGTGACAATGTTGCCCCATCACAGCTGATCTTACCCCCCATGATGTCATCGAAAGCGGAGATCACACTGAGCAGCTTTGGAGAGCAGCCGATTTTCTTCATCACCTTCAGTAGACCACCTATACTCAAATAGGTGAACACCTTGGTGAGATGCACAAAGGCAATATATGGCTGCCTCCCCTGTAGGTGCCATTTCTCTTGTAGCTGTCAAATTAAGATCGTGTCGTCATTCTAAAAGCGCACTCGGAATCAGGATAGATGGGTTCAGACAAGATTTTCAATCTGACAAAGGCCAATACCTTTCCCATGATGCTCAGCAGGGAGATCCCCTCTGGAGTTGATACAATCATTGTGGTCAGGCCTGTTCTTGTTCATAGTCACAATCTTTGCATATCCTCAGGCATATCCTCAGGCACTGCACCCCCACCCCCCCACCCCACACCCACCCCCCATCTCCCCTCCAACAGAGAAGGGCATTTCTGCAGATCTTGCGGAAATGCCCTTTCCTGGGTTTGATGAGTTCAGGCAGTGTCCGTCATCACCAGGAACTTTGGCAATGGTAAGTGAGGAAAACACTTTGTTAAGCTCCTCCATTGTGGAATTGATTATCAGCTCTTACTTGACAGGCAGTTCTTTATGATGCTGAGAGTTTCCTTGGTGACCTTGCTCTCTCAAGAGAACAACTCAGGCTAGTTTTGCACTATCCTCCCGAACTCTTTATTGCATTCAGTGATGGCCTCCTCTACCTTGGTTGTCAATGGAGCTGTCGTCTTTTTGACTCAGTTACATATTCTGAAGCATTCCCAGTATCGAAGGGCATCTGTATGTTTTGGCTCAGTTGTAATGGTCGTCATCGGGGCAGTGTCTAGCAATCGGTTGAAATTTTCTTGGACAGTGTTTACTTCTTTCAGAGACTTTTCACTTGGCCTCCTCTTGTAATGACCGAGAGCAGGTCACTTGGCTACAAAGGCAGAGGAAATTGTACAACGATGAGGAGATTGTACAACGTGTGCAGTCCAACTGCTCCTCAGACCAGTAAAGTGGTCATGGACTCGATGTTTGTGCCAGGGGGGAGTTGGGGGATGTGGAATGAGGGTAGTGTATGTAGCGCTTAGTGGCCCTTTGGTGCCTCTGCGTTGCTTGCATGGGCGGGCAGGCTAGGAGCCTGATCCCAATTATATCACAGTGGTAGCGTCTGATCTGTCTCAGTTGCTGAGGCGTGGTCAGTTTACACAGGTGTCCTGAATGCTTGGCCATTTCCCTCGCTTACCCTGCCCCCCACCTGTGCTCGGAATGCAGCACAAGGGCAGCACCCAACCCCCACCTCAACCGTTGCCTCGAAGGCTGTCCATCACTTGCCCCCCCCGACAACCCCACCCCTCAGCAGTCTCTCCGAGGCTGGCCAGCACTTGCCCCCAGGCAGCCCCCACCCCTCAGCAACCACCTCCGAGGCTGGCCGACACTTGACCCTGGACACCCCCACCCCTCATCAGTCACCTGCGGCGCCAGGCATCTGGTTCCCCGGCACCCCTGATGCCTGTAAACAACAGGCAACCCATGGGGAAAGCTGCTGCTCAGTCACCTCAGCTCCCCCAAAGTGAAGGGCACCAAGTACACATGGCCTGCTGCTGTTGTGAAACATGTCGCGGTGTTTTCCCACCGATGCAAACGGACAATACAGCGGGGTTCCAATAACCTGGCGGGATGGCCTTTTAATTAAATGCTAAGGTTTTACAATGAGCTCCCCGCTGACCGATGGCGGGAAACATGGTCCACCGTCAACTGGCTGAGTGGAAGATCGCGACCTGCATTCACACCGTCGTGAAATGGGACCCACCATATTTTCCACACACGCCACCTTTCACACCCACCACCAGCAGCCTTGGGAAATTCCGCCCTGTGGGATGATATTTCACTTTGATCAGG
The DNA here is from genome assembly GCF_964194155.1 of Cetorhinus maximus. Classification (NCBI taxonomy): domain Eukaryota; kingdom Metazoa; phylum Chordata; class Chondrichthyes; order Lamniformes; family Cetorhinidae; genus Cetorhinus; species Cetorhinus maximus. The sequence continues at coordinate 26,510,525 of NC_135899.1, read as the reverse complement.
GGACACAAGACAGGCATCAGCGGACCAGCCGCGTGTTTTATACCCAGCATGGTAGTAAAAGAATAAATTCTGCTAAGATTTCTTAACTCCCAATCTCCTTGAAAAGATGATTTGAGGAATTCGCATTCCTAATGATGTGTGGTATTGATTCTTTAAGGAATGTTTTCATTTTCAGCACACAATATACCTGCTTTGTGTCAAGTGCTGGGGTGGAGGAGCTCTTGGGTGTCGGGGAGGGACATTTTATGTTGGAGTGAGGGGCAGACATTTTGTGTTGGAGTTAGGGGCGGATATTTTGTGTTGGAGTTAGGGGCGGATATTTTGTGTTGGCTGTGGGAGGTGTGCCAGGTGTGGAGGAGAATATTTGAGCCAGAAATGCCTCAATATTAAAATTCTCATCTTCAGTGTCTCCATGGCCTCACCTCTCCCTATCTCTCCATCTCCTCCAGCCCCACAACACAGTCAGATCTCTGCGCTCTTCCAACTCTGGCCTCTTAAGTATCCCCAATTTTAATCTACCATTGGTGGTTGTGCCTTCTGCTGCCTGGAGCCTAAGTTCTGAATTCCATCCATAAACCTTTTTGACTCACTACCTCCCTCTCTTTCTTTCAGATACTCCAAAGAAACCTGTCTCTTTGACAGGGATTTTGATGAAAATGTGTGAATATCTCCTTGGCTTGGTGTCAATTTTTGGTTTGATTTACTCTCTAGTGCAGCACTTTGGGATGTTTCACTATGTTAAAGGTGCTGTATAAATACAGTTGTTGAAACAGTCATTGAACCTCACCGTCCAGTCCAGGCAAAGAGAGACACAACACGGTCCTGCTGTGTGTGGCTGTATCAGCACGGGAAGGGAAGAGATTTCAATATCAGGATCATATATTCCAGAAACTCTTCCTCGCCACACTGGAGTGTAATCACAGCATCTTATCTATCAGTGTTACTTTGACAAATCCACTCACCACTTGACTATTATTTCAGAGCTTTAATTGCTGTTATCTTGGATTTACAATGTGTCATCTGCCTAAGACCCTGTTGGCCTCAGGAACTAAACCACTCCCTATCAGCACGGTTCAGTCCCCTGGTTATTGGATTACTGAGGAGAGAGGTTAGTGGCTCCGTGGAGCTCAATCCCACAGATTCCTGTCACTTCCCAGCAGCGAGTAAACAGGCCCTTTGTTCGAGTGACTTTATATAGACAGGATTTTGTCTCCACAAGGGCTGTGCGGTGGTCACTCCTACTAATACTGCCAAGGAAAGATGAATCTGCGCCAAGCAAGTTGCTTAGGATGAGGTCGAGTATGTTGTTCCCTCCTCACACCTGACACAAAGTATGTCTCCCCCTCTACATCTGACATTGCTGGTTATTTATTTGATAATCTCTCCTGTGAAATGCCCTGGGACATTGGACTTCTTTAAACATGTGAGACAGATGAAAGCCGTTGCTGTTGTATTGCTGTCCCACGGTGGGTAGATGGTGAATATTATACTGAGGCTACAAAAGGATTTAGTACGTTGACATTTTTTAAATTCCGACAGGTATTTACCCTGGTGAAGTACAGGCTGAGAGGGGATGAGGTAACATATCAGGTTACCTTGAAATATATATAAACCCTGGAAAATACAAGTCAGTTAGGAAGGTAAATTATTTTCCTGACAATTAGCGGTTGTTAGCTGAAGAAAATGCCATCCATTTGGGATGAAACTCCAGAGGGAGGAGAATGGTCCTTTGGGTGGTTCCCATCCCTTAAGAGCCTCAGTGAATGCCGGGCTGGTGTCATCATTAAAAGGTGACAGCAAAAGGCATTTTGAAGCAATGAGATTCGTGCCTCGGAGCTCAGGCAGCGTTTCTGGGAGAGAAACAGAGTCCACCTTTTAGCTCAATGATCTCTCATCCCGATGTCTGATCATTGGTCTGAAACCTTAGGAAGAATCTTCCCACCTTAGTCCCGGCTGGAATGGCGGTGGGGGGGGGGGGGTCTCCCCTGGGGGGAGGGGTCTCCCCTGGAATGGGGGGGTGCATTTTTTGGCTCGGGAACCAGATTCACGGTTTTGTGCCGCCGGCCTTCCGGTCTTTCGCAGAGCACTGGCAGTATTTTGCTTTTGTTGAGATTCATGTTGAGACGGAGAGATTGAGGGAGGGGAGCCACAGACCCCTGTAAAGCAGTTCATTACACTTTTCTGTTTCTTGCGATAAAGCCATTAAAACGTATTGATTGCTCCGGAGAGTTATTAGCCATGTAACAAACACGAGGCAAACTACATATCATCGGAATATCAATAGGCATGACCGAAAATAAAATCCAGCTCTTAAAAATGGCCAAATCTTATCCACACATACCTTCAACTCCAGGGTGTGAAAGTCCGTTTTGATTGATAATGTTTATTTAGGATCGGGGTGTGTGATGTTTTTTTTGTTGTTGTTTTGCTTCTGGTTTCTCTCGGTGAAGTTTTCCTACATTTCAGCTGCTATATAACTGTGCTTTGTTATTTTACATCTTACTTTATAACAAGTACATCTCCTGCACTGGGATCAATGAGTCATCCAAATGTCAGAGGATCAGGGTCTCTGTTCCGTAATGACTCACTTAGCTAAACCCATTGAGACTAAGAGCAGGCTCGATAGCTGGAAAGGTGCAATTGTATTTCACGAACAGAAATTAAACTGGACCATCCATGTAAATACTGTGTCTGCAAGAGTAGGTCAGAGGCTAGGGATTATGCGACCAGTAACTCACCTCCTGACTCCCCAAAACCTGTCCACCATCGACAAGGCACAAGTCAGGAATGGGATGATGGAATCCTCCCCAATTACTTGGATGAGTGCAGATCCCACAACACTCAAGAAGCTTGACACCATCCAGGACAAAAAAAACCGGCTTGATTTGATTTGATTGGTGTCATCTCCACAAACATTCACTCCCTCCATCACCGACACACTGTAGCAGCAGTGTGTACCATCTACAAGGTGCACTGCAGGAACTCACCAAGGAACCTTCCACAGCACCTTCCAAACCCACAACCACTACCACCCAGAAGGACAAGGGCAGCAGATAGATGGGAACACCACCACCTGGATGTTCCCCTTCAAGCCACACCCCATTCTGACTTGGAAATATATCGCCAATCCTTCACTGTCACTGGGTCAAAACCCTGGAAGTCCCTCCCTAAAAGCACTGTTGGTGTACCTACATCAGATGGACTGCAGCAGTTCAAGAGGGCAGCTCATCGTCACCTTCTGAAGGACAACTAGGGATGGCAATAAAAGCTGGCCCAGCCAGCGACGCCCACATCCCGTGAATGAATTTCCAAACAATGTATTCAGGATTTTTGTGACAAAGAGTTTACCTAAGTATCTACTCGCCATTACGAGGCTCGGTGTCAATGTCGAAGCTCTGCCAAGATTCTACAGATCCTAATTCAGCTCAGTTTATTTAATTCAGTGAGTTGATGTTGTTCAGTTATCATTGAAATTAACGGTGTTATGCTCTAATTAACTTAAGGGCAGAGTTTAATTCTGATAAAGATCAGAAATTCATTCAAAGAGCCCACTTGACGCATTGGCGGGGGCCACATGACTATGAATTATTATAAGATCAGGAGAACCGTCTTCAGTTTAAAATGGATATTGTTCTCTGTCTTCAAATGTGTTCTTCAAAATAATTGATGAGTTAGCATTTAAACAACTGAAACAGAATAGTTTAAAACAGTACCTGGAGTACACACACGAGCAGCACCACGTGCATTGCATGATTTGAAGAAGTTGGATCAGTTATATTACATTTCTTCTTCAGTTCTCTGTTTGAACCATGGGAAATTGCTGTGATTTTTTACTCCGCAATGGATGTGGAGACAGGCTCAGAGTGTGCCTCAGCCAGAAGGGGGATCAAATTGTGTGCTCTTTGCATTAATCCAATCTACATGCTGGTCGTCTAAGCTAAACACCCCACCCCGCCCTTTATATGACACCGTCGCAGCTCAATTAGTTCACTCAATGAGTAATGTTGTCAAAGTGAACATTCATCACTAAACATGCTGATGCTGTGTTTATGATGCTTAAATGTTGAGAAAATTAATCTTCCAGTTCATTCATAGATATATTTTAATCATCAGCATACCCTTCATTTCTTACATACATTACATATTTATTGGATAGAATTCAAACGTGTTTCAAATATTAGATGTAGTAGCTATCTTTTTATTGTTTCATGGGATGGCAAGTTCAGCTTTTGTTGCTCATCACTAATTTCCCTTGAACTGAGTGGTTTGCTATGGCATTTCAGATGGTAGTTAAGATGCAACCACATTTCTGTGCTTCTGGTGTCCTACGTAGGCCAGATCAATTTAGGATGGCAGATTTACTTCTCTAAAGGAGATTAGTGAATTAGCTGACTTTTTACAACAATTGATAATGATTTCATGGTCCCAATTGCTGAGTGTTATAATGTGGCAGGTGATATGTGGCAGGCAGACCAGGTCCACAAGGGAAACTTAGCTAAATTATCACAACGGTTTTGCAATTTGTCTTTATTTCAAGAAGATTTGTGCACTGAATTCAGAAGGAATGAGTTGCCTAACTAATTTAGAGATATAAAAAATTACACTAAAACATTGATTGACAAAATAATTTAAACAGATATATAAGGCTTTATATCATAATGAATCCCAAAATTCCTCACTAATCTGACTCCCAACTACACACCCCTTTAAGGCAACAGTCCAAAATAGATTTTACATTTAAATAAGCAATCCAGCAGGGTTACCACAGCACCCACTCGACAGTGGAATTCCAAAGGCTTTTAATACAATTTTAGTTGCTGGAGCAGCACTTCTTCTTCAGAGTGGCTAGAGGCTTTTCCCAAGTCTGGTTCCTACAGTGTACCTTTCCATATTTTCCATGGCCATCCCCACAGAGCCTTTAAACTTCTTTATATAAATTTCTCTTTCATTAATGTGAAAATACCATTGTTCTACAGGCCTATGAAATTTACTTTTCCAATGATATAAAAATCTATCATGTCATCATTATGATCAATACTTTCAGGAAAAATAAACTTATTGCTTTGCTTCACCTATCTTGTTAGTTGTAAACATTAAACCATCCCTTTGAAAATCAAACAAACCCTTCATATTTCATTCAAACCCTATCTGTGGAATGCTCATCCCATCTTATCCATCTCCATTTGAAAAGTCTGTTTTACACCTAACTCCTTTGAGAATATCAATCTTGTTGTCTAAGTGTCTCAAGCCTAATTAAATCATTCACACAGGCAGAACCACCCACACTCACATCCGACAATAATAATATTTTGTAACACTGAGACTGGTTTTATATTCCAAAGTTTTATTAACTTAATTTGAATTCAACATGTGCCTGGGTGGTATCTCAACACACATCCCCAGAGGTTTAATTGGGCCTCTAGAATAAATCCAGTGATGCAAGCCCCTTTTCCCCCCCCAACACCCCGGCCACGTCTACTTGATCCATAACCTGACACAATGAACAGATTAGTTACACATATTTCTTATCTGTACATCATGAAAGTCACCATCATTGTATACATATGGTGTTCATAAGTGTGTGCCGGTAGCTGCTTTTATCTTGCTGCATGAATGTTCTTGTACTGACACAGGAGAAGACGCTTGAAGGTTTTCTTGAAGATGTTATTACACAGTGCACAGCAGGCTAGGTTCATGGCACTGTTGATGTAACAGAACCAGTATCCAATAGCCCAGGCTGTGCTGGGGATGCAGGCTGAGCAAACAGCGTCAATGAGCACCATGATATCGTATGGGGCAAACATGATGATAAATGCCATGACAATAGCCAGGACGGTCCTAGTCACCTTCTTCTCTCGGTATACAGCTCCCTTCCTCTTCTTAGCAGGGCTATTGGTCATTGAAATGATCTTATTGCCCTCTCTGATCTCTCTGTTATTCCCATCCTTGCTGCTGGCACCTGGCACTATTCCTGTCGTCACTTTTATGAGATTTGCTAACTATCTTTCTACACCAGAGTTTGGTGTTCTCCATCCTGAAATGTTTTGATGGGACCACACTGGGGGAAGTTGACTCATTGGAGAGCTCTTTCTCCTCTCCTTGACCACAATTGTCAGTCATTATTTCACCACCTAGTTGGACATTCTGCATTTTGACATGCGGTAAACCGTCAGAAGCATTTGGAATGTTGTTATTCGGTCCATTCTGTTGTCCTTCACCAGCGAGGGTGGAATGATTCCCTTGCTTGATTGAGGCTCTATTTTAACTTCCTTTATTCGACTCTTGCTGGCACGTGATATTAGCACAGCCAAAACCACCATGAAGATATCATAGACATAGATGGTAACTACAGCTAAGACAAAGGAGACCGCTGGCTTTGGGAAGAGCTGTACGTAACACTCACCCTCACTAACTGTCCGCTCCCCTACGATGAACTGCCAGAACAGAATGACAGGAGCACACAAGATAAACGAAAACACACAAACAGCTGCGATCATCATCCCTGCCACCTTCGCTGTTCTCTTCACAGGGTAGCTAAGGGGTTTTCTCACACAGAAGCAGCGGTCAACGCTGATGATCATGAGGTTCATGGCAGAGGCGAGACTGACAATATAAGCGACAGTAAGCCATAAATCACAAACCAATGGGCCCATCGGCCAGTATCCAAATACAATGTAAACGGTGCACAGATTCATAGGGAATGCGCCAATAATCAAATCAGAACAGGCCAAGCTGAAAATAAAGTAGTTGTTGATAGTTTGTAAATGTCTGTTTGCTGTGATAGAAACAAGAACCAGAATGTTTCCAATAATGGTCACCAAACTTAAAGATCCTGTCACAATCACAATGAAGACCACTTCGACCGTTTTGAAGGAACTTCCTCTTTTAGTGTCAAACAAGCTTGTTAGGTTGCTGAGCGATTCATTAGGCTCAGTTGAGTTTGTCATCATTTCCCTCTGAAATGTTATTAGCACGGGCGAGGCCTAAGTGTAGAAGAGAAAAGGGAAATGATGAGGAAAGAGATTTCAGATGTTTTGCGGTTAGAAGACAACTAGTCGCCATAGTAAAGTTCTACCAGCAAGGACGTACGAAGCTATCTGCTCTTATAAACTTGAAAATCTTTGCCAGTAGGTCACGGTTTTCAAGAGGAATAATTTCATAGCCCACTTACTGTACAAAATATTTTGAGTTGAAAGTTAATTACATGTGTCAAACTGCATGGAAATGATAAAAGCAAAATACTGCGGATGCTGGAAATCTGAAACCAAAGCACAAAATGCTGGAAAAGCTGAGGAGATCTGACAGCATCTGTGGAAAGAGAAACAGAGTTGACGTTTCGAGACTCAGCAGGTCTGACAGCATCTGTGTGGAGAGAAGGAGTTGACGTTCCGGTCACTCCCCAAAGCCTGCCCACTCCTTGCCAAATTCTCGTTATTCCCATTGATTGATCTTAAGGCCGAGTCTTCCAAGGTCAAGGCAGTCACCTCAGTCTCAACATTGTACACTATCCGTTTTAGTTTTAATTTTGTTACGCTTAATCTAACCAATACATTTGTCCTTAGATCATTATTTATTTGATCATTTTAAAGGTTCAATAAATTATTTCCTGTAGCTGTCATGTTTCCTCCCTTGTCTCTGCTCCTCTCACACCCCCTGTTATAGACATCATTCCTTCACGGGCCTGGCAAGCACAGCATCAGAAGTCAGCCATTCAGCCTCTCAGGTTTACTCCACTATTCAGTTAGATCATTGCTGATTTGTGCCTCCACTGCATTTTCCTTCTTTTGATCCATTGTCTTTGAAATCCTTACCTCACACAAATACATCGATCTCAACCAGGAAAATTTCAATCTGTCCACCTTCCATGGCCCTTTGGTGAGACGTTTCCAGAGCGTAGACGGTGATGCGATGTGTTACACAAAATTCTTAAACATTCGCTTTTTATTGTTCGTTCATGGAATGGGGCATCGCTGGCTAGGCCACATTAATCATCCACCCCTAATACGAAAAACCCTTGGAATATCAGCACCTTGTGAATGAGGTATAACAGGGCCTCTACCTGCCTAGCTAATTCAGGATTAATACTAAATAGCCTTTCTGTCCCTGAGAGATTGATTTTATACTTGTAGAATGACACATTACCCCGTTATAATAAAAAAAGGCAACATTGTGTTATTTATGATGTTTTAGCATTTGCCCCATGGTAACTCTCAATGATTTAATTTCCAACTGTAACATTTAAATTCAAAGTGAAGGGATTTGTTAGCTTTTAACTCTGCAGAGTAAATCCATCTGAACTCTGACAGCTGATGGGTTTGGGGTAGGGGGATGTGGAAGGGAACAGTGAAGTCATTTGACCCATTCCAGCCCTAGAATCTAAAGGCCTTCTTCACTGCTGCCGCTGTGCATTGGTGGGTGGAGGCAGTGGTTGTTTAAGGTGATGGATGGCGTGCCGTTCAATCTGCCTCCATTTTCCTGGATGGTGTCGGGCTTCCTGAATGTCATTGAACCCACTCATCCCGACAAGTGGACAATGTTCCATCACACTCCTTTCTTTTGTCTTGTAGATGGTGGCCAGGCTTTGGGGAGTTGGCAAGTGAGTTACTCACTGCAGGATTCCCAGCATCCAACCTGCTCTTGTGGCCACATTATTTATATGGCAGGTCCAGTTCAGTTTCTGGTCAATAGTCACCCCCGGGATTTTGAGAGGAGGGGATTCAGCAATGGCGATGCCGTTGAATATCAAGGGGAGGTGTTTCGATTCTTTCTTCTTGAAGATGGCCATGGCCTGTCACTTGTGTGGCGTGAATGTTACTTGCCACTTATCCATCCAAGTCTGAATGTTGTCCAGGTTTTGCTGCATATGTACACGGGCTGCTTCAGCATCTATGGTTTCGCAAATCATACTGAATATCATGAAAGCATCAGCGAACATCCCCACTTCTGATCTTATGGAGGGAAGGTCATTGACGAATCAGATGAAGATGATTGGAGCGAGGACACTATCTTCAGTAATTTGTTTTTGTTCATTTATGGGATGTGGGCATCGCTGGCTAGGCCAGCATTGATTGCTCATTTTCAATTGTCCTTGAGAAGATGGTGCTGAGCTGATTTTTGAACCATTGCCTTCCACATGGAGCAGTTACACCCACATAGTTGTTAGGGAGGGAGTTCCAGGATATTGTCCCAGCAACAGTGAAGCAATGCTGATATATTTCCAAGTCAGAATAGTGAGTGGCTTGGAGGGGAACTTCGAGGTGCTGGTGTTCCCATATATCTGCGGCCCTTGTCCTCCTAGATGCTAGCAGTCATAGGGTTTGAAAGGTGCTGCCTAAGAAGTCTTGGTGAGTTCCTGCAGTGTATCTTGTAGATGGTACACACTGCTGCCACTGTTCATCGGTGGTGGAGTGAGTAAATGTTTATGGAAGGAGTGTCAATCAAGCAGCTGCTTTGACCTGGATAGTGTCAAGATTCTGGAATGTGTTGGAACTGCATTTTTCCTGGCAAGTGGAGAATATTACACCACACTCATTTCTTGTGTATTAAAGATGGTTGTCAGGCTTTGGGGAGTTAGCAGGTGAGTTACTAACCGCAGGATTCCTAGCATCCAACCTGCTCTTGTAGCCACAGTATGTATATGGCTTGGTCCAGTTCAGTTTCTGGTCAATGGTAAACCACAGGATGTTGGTAGTGGGGGATTCCGAAATGGTAATGCCATTGTATATCAAAGGGTGATGATGAGATTCTTCCTTGCAGGTCATGATCAATGCCTTATTCTTGTGTGGCCCGAGAGTTACCCAGGCCCAAGCAGGGACATTGTCTGCCAAAGCATGGACATTGTCCAGGCCTTATAGCATTTGGATATGGGCTGCTTCAGTATCTGAGGAGTCACGAATGGTGCTGAATATTGTTCAATCATCAGTGAACATGTCCACTTCTGACCTTATGATGGAAGGAAGGTCATTGGTGTAACAATTGAGGATGGTTGGGCTGAGGACACGACCCTGCAGTAGGTAGTGGAGCTGCGATAGCTGACCTCCAACAACCACAACCATCTTCCTTTGTGCAAGATATGACTCCAAGCAACGGAGAGCCTTCCCCTGATTCCCATTGACTCCAGTTTTGCTCGGGCTCCTTGATGCCACACTCGGTCGAATGCAGCCTTGATTCCAAGGGAAGTCACCCTCGCTCCACCTCTGGCATTCAGCTCTTTTGTCCATGTTTTAACCAAGGTTGTAATGAGGTCAGACGCTGAGTGAACCTGGTGGAAGCCAATCTGAGGGTGTGTGAGCACTTTCTTGCTAAGCACGTGCTGCTTGGCAGCACTGTTGATAACACTTTCCATCACTTTTCTGATAATCAAGAGTAGACTGATGCGGTGATAATTATCTGGGTTCGATTTGCCCTGCTTTTTGTGTACAGGGCATGTTTGGGCAATTTTCCACTTTGCTAGCTACGGAGTATAATCATTTTTATAATGTTTTTTCTATTTTGTTGTGAAGTAGGTTTATGGGTCTAGGCGTAGTTTTTCCTGTCTGCGTAATTTAATTACAGTTGGAGTCAAGCAGCCTGCAAGCTGGAAATTGTAAATGATGTTAGGCATTGAAATGTGCTTGAACTGCTCATGAGTAATCATGGATGCTGGTTTGGCATGTAAGGTGTGAAAGGAATTTGCATTTTTTTATATAACTGAATTAATCATTTGGATTTCAAAGGGATTTTAGTCTGTTTACAGCCAGCCAGATAAGCAAGGCTAAGGAGTGTGTTTATTTTTCTCAAAGGTCACTGACAATATTTACAACATGACAGTTTTTCTATTGTGAGGACAATACAGTTTAAAAGACATATGGAACAATATAATTTACATACTAAAGAGGCAGAAACATGTATAAAGCAGAATGAAAGGCTTTGTGAGGAGAGGGCCATGTAAAATCTAATGGAGGCATATGCAACAGCCTTCAAGAAGTCTCTAGATATTTGGGAATAAGTCTGCTATGTAAAGTAACTGAAGTTGGGGAAAGCCATTTGGAATTCCACAGTCAAGTAAATACTGTGTTAACTTGCTGGTTTTGTTTTAAATTTAAACTCTATTTTGGAATGTTGCCTTAAAGGGGGTGTGTAACTGGGAGTCAGGTTAATTAGGAATTTTAGGAATTGTGAGACCAATAAGTAATTGCAGTGTATGTGTTTGAAGTCTTATCTTTGTTCATAAATATTCTAATTTAATTTTTAAATGCTCTAAAGATTTTGGTGGACTCATTACTTCTGAATTCAGTGCACACATCTTCTCGTAATAAATACAAATGGAATAACTGCTGTGATAGAGCGACCAAGTATAACTTGTGGATTTGGTCCATCTGGCACTCATCATTTGCAACTTCATAACAAATTTGAGGCCCTTTGCAGGATATATGAAATTTTTTCATTGGTTTGGAGTTGGTGAATCTTAAGGTTACAAATTTGAGAAGCACATTTAATTCAGGACTTGGTATGAGGATTTTAAATAGTTGAGACTGCAAGAAATATCTGTATCCATGGCTGAAACTTTTTTGGAAGTAGGAGATATAACACTGATTGGGATACAAAAACTATCTAAGGTAAATTTAACATCATTGGTGGATAAGTTGAAGTTGAGTTTGCATGTAGAGTAAAAGAAAGCAAACATAGTTAAAGTGATAGCACTGAATTTGAAGTTTGAATGGATAGCTGAAACTAGTAAGTCATAGCTGGAGATAGTGAGACTTCAGTTACAAATGAGGAATCTTGAACTTGAACAAGCAAAGGAACTGAAGAAACTTGAGTTAGAGGAAAAAGAAAGGGCAAGAAAAGAAACAGACAGAGAATTGCAATTAAAAGGCTAGAGGCAAAAGAAGAAAAAAAAGAGGGAGAGATATTTCAAAGAGAAATTGAATTGTGACCTTCAGAGGGAGAATGTGCAATAGAGGAAAGGGGGAAGGAATGAGAAAGGGAATACTAGCTTAAAAAATTGGCCGTTAAAAATGATCTCAGATGCTGAGGACAGTTCGGATGATGAAAGAACCCTCAAACTAAAACCTAGTGGTGAGAAGTTTAAGTTTGTGCAAGCTCTTCCAAAATTTGATGAAAGAGATGTAGAGGCATTTTTTATCTAATTTGAGAAGATTGCTAAGCAGATGAAATGGCTACAAGAAATCTTGACATTGTTTTTACAGTCTAGGTTAGTATTAGAACTCATAAGGTTTATGCTTCACCGTCAGGAGAAGTTTTGGTGGATTATGATGCAGTAAAAAAGATTATTTTCAGTTCAAAATTTAGCTTGCCATTTCAACAGACCATCCAGATCTCATGCCCACATGTCCATCCCTGGAGTGCTGCAATGTTCCAGTGAAGCCCAACGCAAACAGGAGGAACAGCATCTCAGCTTCCGACTAGCACTTTACAGCCTTCCCAAATTAACATTGAGTTCAACAACCAGACCATGAACTTTCTCCTCTATCTTCACCACTTTTTAAATCCCTTTTTTAAATTTATTTTTTATTTTTATCCACTTATTTTCATTTTTATTTTTATTAATTTATTCATTGTTTTATCCCCTTTTTTAACCTCTTTTTCTATCTTTTTCCCCCAACTACTGCCCCTTTTCCCAAATCACCCCCAAAATGGCCATCTGTTACTTGTGCCATAAAAGCAAAATATGGCGGATGCTGGAAATCTGAAACAAAAACAAAAATAGCCGGAAAAACTCAGCATGTCTGACAGCATCTGTGGAAAGGAAGAGTTCTGATAAAGAGTCATATGGACTCAAAACGTTAACTCTGTCTTCCTCTCCACAGATGCTGTCAGACCTGCTGAGGTTTTCCAGCTATTTTTGATTTTGTTACTTGTTCCATGTTGTTCTTTCACAGAGTGTTGACCCTTGTTCTGCTGTTAACATATTCTGCTTTCTTACCTTTATGCCACTGTCAGCATCTTCTTTAGCCCTTACCACTACCATTAACACTCCCATTGTCTTTTTGTCCCTGACATTTTTGTCAATCTGTCCTTCGACCCCAACCTATCGCTAGCCTTCTATCCAGATTCATATTGTCCACCCGTTTAAGCAGTATACATTTCATCACATTTCTACTTCCCTTTTGCACTGAAGAAGAGTCATATGGACTCAAAATGTTAACTCTATTTCTCGCTTCCCAGAAGTTGTCAACTCTGTTTCCCGCTCCACAGATGCTGTCAGGCCTGTTGAGTTATTTGAGAATTTTCTGTTTTTATTTCCGATTTCCAGCATCCATAGTATTTTGTTTTTATCCTGAGCTAATATGGGTTGGTTCCTTAGGCATATAGACAGAAGTTTAGGAATATAAGGAAACAACCTGGGCAAACCTATGTGGAGTTTGAGTAAGTAAAACAAAGTAATTTTGACCGGTGAATATGGGCATCAAAAGTAGAGACAAAATCTGCTGCTCTTCGACAAGTAATTATTTTGGAAGAATTTAAAGATTCAATTCCTTCGGTAGTGAGAACTCCTGTGGGGGAACACAGGGTTAAAATGTTAAGGCAAGCAGCAGAGATAGCTGATGATTATGAGTTAGTTAATAGATCTAAACGTTTTTCGACACCCTTTTAGATCAGAGAAGGACAGAAAGTGGGAATGTGAAAGGAAAGTAGGTGGTCAGAGAAGAGAAGGACTAGTTGGAAATTCTCAGGGAGTTTTTCTCAGACTGAAAAAGGAGCTGAGGGCCGAAGTGACACTCAAAAATTGAGGCGTTTTCATTGTAATAAGGTTGAGCACAAGAAGTCAATGTGTTGAAGGTTACAGGGAAAATCCGTTGCAGCAATTGCGGAAAAGTTCTGTAAGTAAAAGTGCTTCGGGTGCTGAGGCCCAGGCACAGGCAAAAGCAGTGGTTTGTGTTTTGGTTAAGCAGGAAGAATCAGTGATAGGTAAAGAAGTGGGAATGTGTTCACAATTTACCCAATGGAGCTCTGAAGAGCAGGTTACAGAAATGTTTAAAGATTTTGCAGGCTAAGTGGAAGTATTTCCACATGTATGGGATGGAGCAGGTAAGGATATTAAAATATTAAGAGGCACAGCGGCTACTCAATCCTTAATGTGATGGGTCAGAGTTTTTGGCTCATCAGGCGGGCGCGACGCACCTGAGTTGGCAGAGTGCCCACTGACAATTAAAAGGCCAATTAAGACCACGGTCATGGTTGATTGTGTATGAAACTTCCCGAAGACTAAAAGTGAAAATCAGTACTTGCTGTCAATAATGGATGTGTCTACAAGTTTCCAGAATCAATACCTTTGCGAAATATTACAACAAAGAGAATTGTGGTAGAGTTGGATAAATTTTTTAAAAGGTATGGTTTACCAAAATAAATACAATCAGGTCAAGGTTCAAATTTCTGTGTAAGGAAGTAATGAACAGTTTGGGGATGAAACAGTTGAAATCAATAGCTTACGATCCTGAGTCACAATGTGCTTTGGAAAGATGGCATCAAACTTGAAAAACCTTGATGAGGGTTTATATTCAGGACTATCCACGTGATTTGGTTGCGGAATTCCATTCTTGATATTTGCGATTAGGAAAGCTACTAATGCATGGATTAGATTTAGTCCTCTTGAATTAGTTGCTGGTCACGTGCTATGGGGACCACTAAAGTTGATTCATGGATAATTAGTGGCTCAAAATTCAGAAACAGCTCCCATGGATTATGTGACAAAGCTCAGGGAAAGATTGAACAGAGCATGTGAGTTGGTGAGGGAACATTTAAAGATATCACAGCAGGTGATGAAAGTGAAGGCAGACAGAAGAGCCATAGCTCGTAGTTTTGTTGCTGAGGGAAAGATGCTAGTTTTGTTACCAGTACTGGGTGAATAATTAAAGGTGAAAATTAGCGGGGCCTTACAGGATTGAAAAGAAACTGAGTGAAGTAAACTATTTAATAAATGATTCAGATAGAAGGAAGAAGCAGAAGGATTGTCATGCACCTATGCTTAAAAAGTACTTTGACCGGGAAGAGGAGAAAAAGGAGGTATTAGTAGTGGGGGATAAGGAGAAAGAGGTAGAAATGAAGGGTTAATTTCCTCTAATCAAATTCGATAATGAGGGGCTACTTAAAAAAATTAAATGTAATGTTGAGCTACCTTCCAGACAAGTTTCTAAGTGATTTGGCGAAGCTATTGCAGTCACACAAAGCTATTTGTGGAAATAAGCTGGGGAGGTATAATTTAGCAGCACAAGTTGTAAGTGTAGGGGATCCAGTTTCGATAAGGAAACATCTTTATAGATTAAGTCCAGCAAAGCTATCACAAGTACAGAAATAAATTGAATTCATGCAACAAAATGACATCATTGAGTCTGGTTGAAGTAACTGGAGTTCATCCATCGTGATGGTACTGAAACTGGGTGGAACACAAATATTGTGTGGATTATCAATAGCTGAAGGTGTGAAAGAAGTGGATTCATATCCTATACCATGGTTGGAAAATTGCATTGAGAACATGGGGTAATAAAAGTTTATCACAAACATTGACTCACAGAGGGGATAGTGGCAAGTACTGTCATTGGAGCAAGAGAAAGAGATATTGGCTTTTTTGATGCCAGATGGGCTATATTAGTTTAAAATTATGACATTTGGTATAAAAAATGCACCAGTAACGTTTCAAAGACTGACAAACAAAGTAATTGCAGGACTGAGCAATTGCACTGTTTATATTGACGACATGGTAGTTTTCAATCTAACATGGGAGCAGCATTTACAACATCTGGAAGAACTATTTAATTGACTGCAAGAAACTCATTTGGTGATGAACTTGGGTAAAAGTGAATTTGCAAAAGCATAAGATACGTATCGTGGCCATACCATTGGACATGGTAAAGTGGCTCCGAGAGATGTGAAATTCAAAGCCATCTTGGATTTCCCCCTGCCTACAGCAAAATGAGGAGTTTTGACTGTAACATCAGTTTTGGCAGTACTGAATTATGCCAAGCAATTTAAGTTGGCCGTTGACGCAAGTGATTTGGGTGTTAATGAAACTGGAATTGAGAAACCGATAGGCTATTTTTCACGAAAGCTGAATGTACAATAGAGAAGGTATTCAATGATCGGAAAGGAGACTCTGTGTCTGGCGTTAGCGTTGCAGCATTTCAAGGTTTATGTTGCAAACGATTCATCAGAACCAGTTGTTTATATAGACCACAATTGTTTAATATTTCTGGACAAATTTCGAGGCTTAAGTGGAAGACTATTCAGTTAGAGTTCATGACTGCAACTATTTAATTTACAGATTATACATGTGGCTGGATGAGAAAATCTAATTGCAGATTCACTGTCGAGAGTTTAAAGTTCAAAGGGAAATTGGACATTTAAAACCTGGATAAAAGCAAAATGCTGCTTGTGCTGGATATCTGCAATAAAAATAGAAAATACTGGAAAAACTCAGCAGGTCTGACAGCATCTGTGGAGAGAGAAACAGAATTAACAGTTCAATTCTGAATGACTCGCCTTCAGAACATCTACCTGGACACTGGACTGAAATGACCTCTGTTGACGCAAAGGATTTGTATACGTCTTGTTGTGTTAATGCATTCATTTGGTAATGTCATAGTTTGCGTATATAGATAAGTATAGTAAGTAGTGTAAAATGGGTTGAGAAAATGAAGCTGTCTTTCAAAATTATGACAGTTCATTTTTCCATAAGGATGAAGGTGTTATGAATGTATAATGCTTTTCAAATATTTTTCTGGCTTATTTTGAAGTAGGTTTATGGGTGTAAGTGTAGTTGGTTCTGTGTGTATGATTTAATTACATTTGGAGTGCAGTAAATTGCAAGCTTAAGCTTATCAAAAGAAATTCAGCATAGAAATGTTCTCGAAATGCTCATGCGTAAACATGGATGCTGGCTTAACATGTAAGATGTTGAAGGGGATTTGCATTTTTTTAGACAAATGAAGGGATTGTTTGGATTTCGAAGGTATTTTAGTCTGTTTACAACTAGCCAGATAAGCAAGGCTAAGGAGTATGTTTATTTTTCCCAAAGGTTACTGACAATATTGGCAACATGAAACTTATTACAATGTGAGGAAGATACAGATTGAAATACATATGGGACAATAGTGCTTGCATATTAAAGAGGCAGGAACATATATAAAAGTGAATGAAAGGCTATGTGAGGAGAGGGCCATGTAAGATCTAACGGGAATATGTGAAACAGCCTTCAAGAATCCTCCAGCCATTTGTGCATAATCCTACTATGTAAAGTAACTGAGGTTGGGGAAAACCATTTCGAATTCCATAGTCAGTTGTGTGCTGTATTAACTTGATGGTTTTGTTTCAAAGCGAAAATCTATTTTGGACTGTTGCCTTAAGGAGGGTGTGTAACTGGGACTCAGGTTAATTAGGAATTTTAGGAGTTGTGAGAGCGGTAAGTAATTATAGTCTGATGGAAGTGTTTGCAATCTTTTATTTTGTAATAAATATTCTAATTTAATTTTCAGAATTGCTAAAGGTCTTGGTGGAGTCATTACTTCTTAGATCAATGCATCTTTTCGTAATAGATACATATTGCAAAACTGTTGTGATAGTGCGACCAAGTTTCCCATGTAGATTTGGTCTGCAAGGCACACCTCATCTGCCATGTCATAACATCGGGTAAATGCCAGTGTTGTAGCTGTACTGGAGCACAAATCTTCAGTAACTTTGATGGAATAATATCAGCATGCATAGCCCTTGCAATATCCAGTGCCTTCAACCCTTTCTTGGTATCACATGGAGTGAATTGAATTGGCTGAAGACTGACATCTGTTTGGCACTTCTGGCATAAGATTGTTCCAAATGCTTCAGCCTTGTCTTTTGAACTGATCTTCACATCCCATGATTGAGGGTGGGGATATTTGTGGAGCTTTTTGCTCCAGTTAGTGCCATGGCTGGATGTGGCAGGACTGCAGAGCTTATGCCTGATCCGTTGGTTGTGGGGCGACTTAGCTCTGCCTATTGCATGCTACTTTCGCTGTTTGTCCTGTGCTGTAGCCTCACCGGTTTGACACCTCACTTCTAGGATGCCTGCTGCTGCTCCTGGCATGCCCTCATGCACTCTTCATTGCACCCTGGAATTGATATCCCAGCTTGTTGGTAATGGAAGAGTGGGCGATATGCCGGGCCATGAGGTTACAGATGGTGCTACTGCTGAGGGCAAAGAGATCCTCATGCTTGATTGATCCAAAATCTGTCCCATTTAGCAAATTGGTAGTGCCACACAACCTGGTAACCTCAATGTAAGGATGGGACTTTGTCTCCACAAGGACTGTGTGGTGAATATTCCCATCAATTTGCAAGGTGACTGATAGATTGATGAAAATGAGGGCAAATACCTATTACCCTCTTGTTGGTTCCCTCATCAAGCTTGGCAGATTTGCAGCATGGTGCCTTTGGTAAGGTTGCGGTTGCCCCACGCTCTCTTTTCTTAACTTGGACATAACAGCAGTAGCTGTTATGATACGTGACTTGGTTTCCGCATCAATTGAAAGATTGTTGGTGAGTGTGGACCCGAGATATGTGAAGCTATCAACAACCCCCAATGTCACATTGTCAATGCTGATTGCTGGTGGTGTGGCAATTTCCTGGACCATGACATTTGTCTTTCTGATGCTGATGGTCAAACCACCATCTTCACAGGCTTGAGAGGCTCTGTCCATTTGCTGCTGAAGGTGTTGCTTGGTGCAGAATGTCAGTGCAGCTTTATCGGCGTACAGCAGCTCTGATGAGGACTTTCTGTACCTTTATCTTGGACCTCAGGCTGGCAAGGCTGACCAGCTTCCTGTCAGTTCTATTTTGTAAGCAGACACCCACTGAAGGCATATGACTGCAGTAAGGAGAAGAATATGCCGAAGATTGTTGTGCCAGAATGTAGCTCTATTTGTCCACTCTGCGAATCTTGGTGGGTGACAATGTTGCTCCATCACAGCTGATCTTATCCCCCATGATGTCATCGAAAGCGGAGATCACACTGAGCAGCTTTGGAGAGCAGCCGATTTTCTTCATCACCTTCAGTAGACCAGCTATACTCAAATAGATGAAGACCTTGGTGAGATGCACAAAGGCAATATATGGTTGTCATCCTGTAGGTGCAAGTTCACTTGTAGCTGTCAGACTAAGATCGTGTCGTCATTCTGAAAGCGCACTAGGAATCAGGATAGATGGGTTCAGACAAGATTTTCAGTCTGACAAAAGCCAATACATTTCCCATGATGCTCAGCAGGGAGATCCCCTCCGGAGTTGATACAATCATTGTGGTCAGGCCTGTTCTTGTTCACAGTCACAATCTTTGCATCACACATATCCTCAGGCGCTGCACCCACCCACCCCCCCCAACCCCACACCCACCCCGCATCTCCCCTCTATCAGAGAGGGGTGTTTCTGCAGATCTTGCGGAAATGCCCTTTCCTGGGTTTGATGAGTTCAGGCAGTGTCCGTCATCACCAGGAACTTTGGCAATGGTAAGTGAGGAAAACACTTTGTTAAGCTCTTCCATTGTGGGGTTGATTATCAGCTCTTACATGACAGGCAGTTCTTTATGATGCTGAGAGTTTCCTTGGTGACCTTGCTCTCTCAAGAGAACAACTCAGGTTAGTTTTCCACTCACCTCTCCAACTCTTTATTGCATTCAGTGATGGCCTCCTCTACCTTGGTTGTCAATGGAGCCATTTACTTTACTGATGGAGCTGTTGTCTTTTTGACCCAGTCATACATTTCAAAGCATTCCGAGTGTCGAAGGGCATCTGTATGTTTTGGCTCAGTTGTAATGGTCGTCATCAGGGCAGTGTCTAGCAGTCGGTTGTAATTTTCTTGGGCAGTGTTTATTTCTTTCAGAGACTTTTCACTTGGCCTCCTCTTGTAATGAATGAGAGCAGGTCACTTGGCTACAAAGACAGAGAGACACCCCAAACGCAGTCCTGTGCACTGGCTAAACCTTACCGGGCACAAATCATCTACCCCCTCACTACCACACCCAACACCAACTGTCTCCCTCCACACCCGACACAAAGTATCTCTGCGCCCCCCCCTCCACCAGTACCGCACTCTCCAACCCTGGCCACACCCGACACAAAGGACTGAATTTTCCCAGAATTGGACAAAGTGTGGCAGCGGACCGATGAAAATGGGGGATTTTCACGCCATATCTTCCCGAGCCCACCTCATTATATATTCACTCCCATGAAACACGCCATTTCCATAGTGGACGGGCTCTCATTCGCCCGCTCGCCATCATCCCGCTGTTGCATCGCTCTGGCCGCCATCTTTAAAAGGCAGCCATCATAAAGTGCTCATCACCACTGGCTCACCACTGCCGCCCTTGTCCCCAAGGAGTCAACCCTGCAGCCTCTGTGGGCCCTGGAAGGCTGCAGGGATCTACGAGTGACTCAGGATGTAGGCATTGTGCACACTCTTTGGAAACCATGCGCATACCTGCAGGATTTGCGTTTCTGACAATCGCATATCGGCTGCAAGTTCAGTGAGTGGAAGCCCTTGCGGTTGATGAAGTCCACTGGGTGTAGCGATGGAGACCTGAGCACCACATGAGTGCAGTCAATTGCACACTGCACCGTGGGAATCCCGAGATCAAGGTAAACCCAATGGCCCTTACATCCTGGCTGTCCTGGTCCCGGGCAAAATGCACTAAGTTGTGTCCCATGGAGAAGATGGCACCGTGACCTCATGGATGCATTTGTGAGTGGTAGATTGTGAAATCCTGCAGAGGTCACCTGTGGAGCCCTGAAAGGAGTCACTGGCATAGAAATTGAGTGGCGCTGTCACTTTCACAGCCACTGGCAGAGGATGCCCTCCATGTCCTCGTGGAGCCAAGTCCTGAGGTAAGTGGCAGGTGTGAGCCGCCAGGTCCCTAGACATGCGCAGCCGTTAGCGACACTGGTTCTCAGTCATCTGCAGGCACGGTCCATAGACCCTGGGTGTCGCTAGGCACCAGCCAGCCATGGGTCACTGTCACTCCTTGCTGCTCCTGCCTTTGCACTGCCAGGTGCCTCAGTCACTCTCTCTCCTCCGTCTTCTCTGCTATCTGTACACCATCAGGCATACAGCTAGTTCACCAGGATCCATGATCCTGATGTGGTCCTCCTCAGCATGAGAGAGAGAGAGAGAGACGTGGTTATCATGACTGTACTTAAAACCTTTCCTGGCCCTGTGTGACTGCCCGTTAATGCTTCCCAGAGAGTGCTGGTCACCCCTCGGCTGGCCAGAGATGAGTACGCTGCATGGCTGCCCTGTCAACATGCGACATGGGGGACACTCATCCGAACCAGGATGCTGAGATTGCAAGGGGCTGTGAGGGTCTCAGGCAGTGACTGCTACATGGCCAGAATTGCTGAGGAGATTGTACAACGTGTGCAGTTCAACTGCTCCGCTCTCCAATAAAATGGTGGTGGACTCGAAGTCTGTGCCAGGGAGTGTGGGAGGTTTTGGGGGGAGGGGGGTAATGTATGGAGCACTTGGTGGCCCTTTGGTGTCTCCGCATTGCTTGCATGGGTGGGCAGGATAGGACCCTGACCTCAATCATATCACTGTGGCTGCACCTGATCTGTCTCAGTTACTGAGGCATGGTAGGTTTATACAGGTGTCCCGAATGTATGGCCACTACCCTCGCTTACCCTGCCCCCTACCTGTGCGTGGGATGCAGTGTAAGGGCAGCACTTGACCCCACCCCACACCTCGGCAGTTGCCATGGAGGCTGCTCATCACTTGCCCCCCGACACCCGAAACGTCCCAGCGGCCCCTCCGAGGCTGGCCAGCACTTTCCCTGCACACCACCCACCCCACAACAGTCACCTGCAGGGCCAGGAATCAGTTTCCCCAGGCCCCCGGCATCCCGCCCTATGGAATGAATTTTCATTTTGATCACGGGCACAAGACAGGCGTTCGTAAACCAGCAGCGCGGTTTATACCCAGCATGGCAGTGAAAGGGAAAATTCTGCTCTTTAAGTCCAAGATTTTTTAACTCCCAGTCTCCTTGAAGAGATGATGTGAGGAATTCTCGTTGCTAATGATGCGTGAAGCTGATTCATTCAGGAATGTTTTCATGTTCAGAACACAACATATGTCTGCTTTGTGTAGAGTGCTGGGGTGGGTATACTTTTTGGTTTCGGGAGGGGCATTTTGTGTTGGAGTGAGGGGTGGACATTTTGTGTTGGCTGTGGGAGGTGTGCCGGGCGTGAAGGAGAATATTTGAGCCAGCAACACCTCAATTTTAAAATTCTCATCCTCAGTGTCTCCATGGCCTCACCTCTC
The DNA here is from genome assembly GCF_964194155.1 of Cetorhinus maximus. Taxonomy (NCBI): domain Eukaryota; kingdom Metazoa; phylum Chordata; class Chondrichthyes; order Lamniformes; family Cetorhinidae; genus Cetorhinus; species Cetorhinus maximus. The sequence goes on along the minus strand of NC_135899.1, from coordinate 26,488,250 downwards.
CCTATCTCTCTGTCTCCTCCAGCCCCACAACACGGTCAGGTCCCTGCGCTCATCCAACTCTGGCCTCTTAAGCATCCCCAATTTTTATCCACCATTGGTGGCTGTGCCTTCAGCTGCCTGGGGCCTAAGTTCTGAATTCACTTCATAAACCTTTCTGACTCACGACCTCCCTCTCAATTCTTTTAGACACTCCAAAGAAACCTGTCTCTTTGATAGAGATTTTGATGGAAATGTGTGAATATCTCCTTGGCTTGGTATCCATTTTTGGTTTGATTTACTCTCCGGTGAAGCACTTTGGGATGTTTCACTATGTTAAAGGTGCTGTATAAATACAATTGTTGAAACAATCATTGAACCTCACCATCCAGCCCAGGCAGAGAGAGACACAACACGGCTCTGCTGTATGTGGCTGTATCAACACGGGAAGGGAAGAGATTTCAATATCAGGATCATATATTCCAGAAACTCTTCCTGCCACACTGGAATGTAATCGCAGCAACTTATCTATCAGTGTTACTTTGACAAACCCACTCACCACCTGACTTTTATTTCAGAGCTTTAATTGCTGTTATCTTGGATTTACAATGTGTCATCTGCCTAAGATCCTGTCGGTCTCACTAACTAAACCACTCCCTATCAGCACGGTTCAGTCCCCTGGTTAATGACACTGATTAGTGGATTATTAAGGAGAGAAGTTAGTGGCTCCATCAAGTTCAATCCCACAGGTTCCTGTCACTTCCCAGCAGCGAGTAAACAGGCCCTTTGTCCGAGTGAATTTATATAGACAGGACTTTGTCTCCACAAGTGCTGTGCGGTGGTCACTCCTACTCATACTGTAACGGATAGATGCATCTCCGACAGGCCGGTTGGTAAGGATGAGGTCGAGTATGTTTTTCCCTCATCGCACCCGACACAGAGTGTCTCATTCTCCTCACACTCGAAACAAACTGTCTCCAAACCCCCGCCAACCCCAACACAACATGATTCACCCTCAGACCCAACACACATTGTCTCCCTCCCACACCCCGACACAAACTGTCTCCCCAGCACAAAATGTCTCCCCCACCCACAGCCAACACCAGTGGTCTCCTCACCTTTTCCTGGTCCACCCTGACCCCACCATTCACTTGGCACAAATTGTCTCTCCCCCATGCCCCCGAGCCCAGCAAAAATTCTCCCCCACACACCCGGGACAAAGCTTCCCCTTGAACTAATCCAGCAATGGTGACCCCTCACCATTACCCCGCACAAACAATCTCCCCCATCCCACTCACACCCACAGCACACCCAACACAAATTACCTCCCCCTCCCCACCAGAGCCACACCCACACCCACCCACACCCACACACACCCACACCAGGCACAAACTATCTCCCCCATCCCAACATGCACACCCACACCCACACCTACCACCAAACCCACACCCACACCCACACCCAAACCTACACCCACACCCACACCCGGCACAAACTATCTGCCCCACCCACACCCAATCCCACACACACACCTAAATCCACACCCACGCCCAAACCCACACCCATACCATCTCCCCCACCCCACCAACACCCACACACACATCCACACCTGCATCCACACCCACACACACATCCACACCCCACCCACACCTCCACCCACACACACCAAACACACACACCCATACCCACACCCAAACACACACACACACACACACACACACACAGCCGCACCCACACACATATCCACACCCACACCCACACACATCCACACCCACACCTGGCACAAACTAACTCCCCCACCCCAACACACACCACTCACACCCGCACCCACACACACAGCCACACACACGCACACACCCACACACACAGCCACACACACGCACACACCCACACACACACCAGACACAAAGTATCACTCTCCCTCTACACCTGACATTGCTGATTGTTTATTTGATAATCTCTCCTGTGAAATGCCCTGGGACATTATACTCCTTTAAACATGTGAGACAGATGAAAGCTGTTGCTGTTGTATTGCTGTGCCACTGTGGGTAGATGGGGAATATTACACTGAGGCTACAAAAGGATTTAGTACATTGGCATTTTTAAATTCCGACAGGTATTTACCCTGGTGAAGTATAGGCTGAGAGGGGATGAGGTAACATATCAGGTTACCTTGAAATATGTACAAACCCTGGAAAATCCAAGTCAGTTATGAAGGTAAATTATTTTCCTGACAATTAGCGGTTGTTTGCTGAAGAAAATTCCATCCATTTGGGATGAAACTCCAGAGGGAGGAGAATGGTCCTTTGGGTGGTTCCCATCCCTTCAGAGCCTCAGTGAATGCCGGGCTGGTGTCATCATTAAAAGGTGACAGCAAAAGGCATTTTGAAGCAATGAGATTCGTGCCTCGGAGCTCAGGCAGCGTTTCTGGGAGAGAAACAGAGTCCACCTTTTAGCTCAATGATCTCTCATCCCGATGTCTGATCATTGGTCTGAAACCTTAGGAAGAATCTTCCCACCTTAGTCCTGGCTGGAATGGGGGGACCATTTTTTGGCTCGGGAACAAGATTCACGGTTTTGTGCGGCCGGCCTTTGGCTCTTTCGCAGAGCAAGTTTAACCTCATCTCCCCTCGGAGCTTGCCAAACATCTAGGGAGGGCGGAGTGAAGCCCCCATTCTGTCTGAGGAAGGGTTTCTCATGAATGGAATCGTCACACGGGTTACAAGGGCTCTTCAACACTGCAACTTTCCGGCAGCAGCAGCTACAGGAATGAAGAGGAGACCTGGGAAGGCCTGGAGGCTAATCCCTTACCCGGAGGTCCTGCTGCAGGATCCGTGGGACTGCAGTGAGGTGATCCCGACCAGGGATCAGAGGGAAGAGGACAAGGTCTCCAACCAAGCAGGTGTGGACGGAAGTGACTGAGGATCTGCAGCGGGAGTGTGTTCCCTCCAACCTGGAGACAGACATCCAGAACGGCAGAGAATTGGGAAAGGAAAGCGGCATCACACTTCCAGGTGCCAAGCCCCCCACCCTGTCTTGCCCAGCCTTCTCCTGCACAGCAAGTCGCAGGTCAACACACGTTACAGCACCATTCGTTCCTCTCAATACATCTTCCCCATCTGAACAGTCAACACTCACATTCACCCTCAGCCTATTCCCCTCTCACTCCCATGCCTCACTGTCACCCTCCACAAATGCTGTACTTACCTCCACTGCACTCAGGAAACAGGCTCCATGCCTGGGGAATCCAGGATTGAGCGTTGAAAGAGGGCATATTTCTTTCTGAACTAGCGCAGGCTCCCTTGAATTACCTTCCCGACTGATGCATGGGGATTCCCTCCTCGCTTTCAATCCCACTCTAGGAAAAGCAGAAAAGCAAGCGACCTAATCGGGATCCTGACCCAAATCCGATCCACTCACCCGAGGCCTTGCCTCCAACGGGGTGGGAACATTCTTCCCATTCACTCTGCTTCTTTCTCCACAGATGCTGCCTAACCTGTTGAGTATATCCAGCATCTCCTGTTTTTATTTCAGATTTCCAGCATCTGCAGTATTTTGCTTTTTGAGATTCATGCTGAGGCGGAGAGATTGAGGGAGGAGGAGCCACAGACCCCTGTAAAGCAGTTCATTACACTTTTCTGTTTGTGGCTATAAAGGCATTAAGACGTATTGATTGCTCCGGAGAGTTATTAGTCTTGCAACAAACACGAGGCAAACTACATGTCATCAGAATATCAATAGGCATGACCAAAACTAAAATCCAGCATCTTGAAAATGGCCAAATTGTATCCACACATACCTTCAACTCCAGGGTGTGAAAGTACGTTTTGATTAATAATGTTTATTTAGGATCGGGGCGTGGGATTTTTTTTTTTGTTTTGCTTCTGGTTTCTCTCGGTGAAGTTTTCCTACATTTCAGCTTGATTGGTGTCATATCCACAAACATTCACTCCCTCCACTTCCGATGCACAGTGTGTGTACCATCTACAAGATGCACTGCAGGAATTCACCAAGGCTCCTTCGACAGCACCTTCCAAACCCATGACCACTACCATCTAGAAGGATAAGGGCAGCAGATGGATGGGAACACCACCACCTGGAAGTTCCCCTCCAAGCAACACCCCATCCTGACTTGGAAATATATCGCTGTTCCTTCACTGTCGCTCGGTCCAAATCCTGGAACTCCCTCCTGAACAGCACATGGAAGGCAGCAGTTCAAGAATGCAGCTTAGCACCACCTTCTCAAGAGCAACTAGTGATGGGCAATAAAAGCTGGCCCAGCCAGCGATGCCCACATCCTGTGAATGAATTTCTAAACAATGTATTCAGGATTTTGTGACAGAGTTTACCTCAGAATCTACTCGCCATTACAAGGCTCAGTGTCAACATCGGAGCTCTGCCAAGATTCTGTAGATCCTCATGAAGCTCAGGTTATTTAAAGTCAGTGGGATGATTTTGCTCAGTTATCATTGAACTTAATGGTGTTATGACCTAATTAACTTAAGGGCAGAGTTTAATTCTGATAAAGATCAGAAATTCATCAGAGGAACCCACTTGACGCATTGGTGTGGGCCACATGACTATGAATTATTATAAGATCAGGAGAACCATCTGCAGTTTAAAATGGATATTGTTCTCTGTCTTCAAACCTGTTGTTCAAAATTATGAATGAGTTAGCATTTAAATAACTGAAACAGAAGAGTTTAAAACACAACCTGGCATACACACACTAGATGCACCACGTGCATTGCATGATTTAAAGAAGTTAGATCAGCTTTATTACATTTCTTCTTCAGTTCTCTGTCTGAACCACGGGGAATTGCTGTGATTATTTACACTGCATTGTATGCAGAGACAGGCTCAGAGTGAGCGTCAGCCGGAAGGGGGATCAAATCATGTGCTATTTGCATTAACCCAATCCACATGCTAGTCACCTTAGCTAACCGCCCCCCACCCACCCCCACCCCCATTTATATGACACTGTAGCAGCTCAGTTAGTTCATTCAATGAGTAATGTTGTCAAAGTGAACATTCATCATTAAACATACTGACGCTGTGTTTATGATGCTTAAACATTGAGAAAATTCATCTTCCAGTTCATTCATAGATACATTCTAATAATCAGCATACCCTTCATTTCTTACATACATTACATATTTATTGGATAGAATTCAAATGTATTTCAAATATTAAATGTAGTAGCTGTCTTTTTTATTGTTTTCTGGGATGGCAAGGTCAGTGTTTGCTGCTCATCACTAATTTCCCTTGAACTGAGTGGTTTGCTACGGCATTTCAGATGGTAGTTAAGAGTCAACCACATTTCTGTACCTCTGGTGTCATACGTAGGCCAGGCCAGTTTAGGGTGGCAGATTTACTTCTCTAAAGGAGATTAGTGAAGCAGCTGAGTTTTTACAACAATTGATAATAGTTTTATGGTCCCAAATACTGAGTGTTTTGATGTGGCAGGTGTTATGTGCCAAACAGACCAGGTCCACGAGGGAAACTTGGCCACGCTATCACAACAGTTTTGTATTTATTACAACAAGAGTTGGGCACTGAATTCAGAAGGAATGAGTCGCGTAACAACTTTAGAGATTTTAAAAATTAAACTAAAACATTTATTGACAAAACATTTTAAACACATACATAAAGTCACAGTTACTTGATTTTGTAACAAATCCCAAAATTCCTCATTCATCTGACTCCCTATTACACACCCCTTTAAGGCAAATGGCCAAAATAGATTTTACATTTAAGTAAGCAATCCAGCAAGGTTACCACAGCACCCACTCGACAGTGGAATTCCAAAGGCTTTTAATACAATTTTAGTTGCTGGAGCAGTGCTTCTTTTTCAGAGTGGTTAGAGGCTTTTACCAGGTCACATGGTGTAGCTTTCCAGATTTTCCAAGGCCATCCCCACATAGCTTTATCCTTCTTTATATAAATGTCTCTCTCTTTAATGTGTAAAATACCATTGTTCTACAGGTCTTTGAACTTTACTTTTCCTATAGTATAAAAATCTATAATGTCATCATTATGATCAGTACTTTCAGGAAAAGTAAACTTATTGTTTTGCTTCACTTATCTTGTTAATTGTAAACATTACACCATCCCTTTGAAAATCAAACAAACCCTTCACTTAACTAAAAATGCACATTTCATTCAGACCCTTATCTGTGGAACCCTCAATGCATCTTATCCATCTCCATTTCAAAAGTCTGCTTTACACCTAACTCTTTTGATAATTTCAATCTTGTAATCTAAGTATCTCTAGCCTAATTAAAAGAGTCACATGGGCAGAAACATCCAGACTCACATCCATAAACCTACAATTATAATGTTTTGTGACACTGAGACTAGCTTTATATTCCAACGTTTTATTGCCTGAATTTGAATTCCACATGTGCCGGGGTGGCATATGAACACACGTCCCCAGAGTTTTAATAAGCCTGAAATAAGTTCAGTCACACTCGTCCCTTTTCCTCCAATATCCCGGCCACGTCTACTTGATCCATAACCTGACACAATGAACATATTAGTTATACATATTTTTTATCTGTACATTATGAAAGTCACCATCGTCTGTATACATATGGTGTTCATAAATGTGTGTTTGTAACTGCTTTTATCTTGTTGCACGAATGTTCTTGTACTGACACAGGAGTAGACGCTTGAAGGTTTTCTTGAAGGTGTTATTACACAGTGCATAGCAGGCTGGGTTCATGGCACTGTTGATGTAACTGAACCAGTATCCAATAGCCCAGGCTGTGTTGGGGATGCAGGCTGAGCAAACGGCGTCAATGAGCACCATGACATTGTATGAGGCAAACGTGATGATAAATGCCATGACAATAGCCAGGACGGTCCTAGTCACCTTCTTCTCTAGCGATACAGCTCCCTTCCTCTTCTTAGCAGGTGTATTGGTCATTGTAATGATCTTATTGCCCGCTCTGATCTCTCGGTCACTCCCATCTTTGCTGTTGGCACCTGGCACTATTCCTGTCTCAGTGCCACAGTCGTCACTTTTATGAGATTTGCTAACTATCTTTATACACGAGAGTTTGGGGTTGTTCATCCTGAAACGTTTTGATGGGACCACACTGGGGGAAGTTGACTCATTGGAGAGCTCCTTCTCCTCTCCTTGGCCACAATTGTCAGTCATTATTTCACCGGTTATTTTGACATTCTCCATTTTGACATGCGGTAAACCGTTAGGAGCTTTTGGAATGTTGTTGTCATTCGGGTTCATTCTGTTGTCCGTCACCAGCGAGGGTGGAATTATTCCCTTGCTTGATTCAGGCTCCATTTTTATCTCCTTTATTCGACTCTTGCTGGCACGAGATATTTGCACAGACAAAATCACCATGGTGATATCATAGACATAGGTGGTAGTTATAAAACTGCCAAAAGTGACGGCTGGATTTGAGAAGAACTGTACGTAACACTCACCCTCACCAACTGTCCGCTCCCCTATGATGAACTGGCAGAACAGAGTGACAGGAGACCACAGGATAAAGGACAGCACCCAAGTAGCTGCGATCATCATCCTTGCCACCTTCGCTGTTCTCTTTACGGGGTAGTTATGGAGCTTTGTCACATAGAGGTAAGCGGTCAACGCTGATGATCAGAAGGTTCATAGCAGAGGCGTTACTGACACCATAACCTAGAGCAAGCCATAAATCACAAACCACTGGGCCGATCGGCCAGTATCCAACTACAATGTAAACGGTGCACAGCTTCATAGAGAATATGCCAATAATCAAATCAGAACAGGACAAGCTGAAAATAAAGTAGTTGTTAATTGTTTGCAATTGTCTTTAATAGAAACAATAACCAGAATGTTTCCAATAATGGTCACCAAACTTAAAGATCCTGTCACAATTACAGTGAAGACCACTCTGAACGTCTTGTACGAGCTCACTCTTTTAGTGCCAAACAAGCTGAGAGATTCATTCGTCTCAGTTGAGCTTGCCATCATTTCCCTCTGAAATGTCGTTAGCACAGGCAAGGCCTAAGTGTAGAAAAGAAAAGGAAAATGATTAGGAAGGAGATTTCAGATGTGTTGCATTGAGAAGACAACTAATCGCTAAGGTAAGTTCTATCAGCAAGAACATACGAAGCTACATGCTCTTATAAACTTGAAAATCTTTGCCAGTAGGTCATGGTTTTCATGAGGAATAATTTCATAGGCTACTTACTGTGCAAATAATTCTGAGTTAATAGCGAATTCCTTTGTCAAACTGCATGAAGATGATAAAAGCAAAATACTGCGGATGCTGGAAATCTGAAACAAAAACAGAAAATGCTGGAAAAGCTCAGGAGCTCTGACAGCATCTGTGGAAAGAGAAACAGAGTTGACGTTTCGAGACTCAGCAGGTCGGACAGCATCTGTGTAGAGAGAAAGAGTTGATATTTCGGCCACTCCCCAAAGCCTGCCCACTCCTTCCCCAAATCCTCAGTATTCCCATTGATTGATCTTAAGGCCGAGGCTTCCAAGGCCAAGGCCAGACACCTCAGTCTCAACATTGTACACCATCAGTTTTAGCTTTGATTCTGTTGCGCTTAATCTAAGCAAATCAATAGTCCTTAGATCATTATTTATTGGATAACTTTAAATGTTCAATAAATTATTTCCTGTAGCTGTCATGTTTCCTCCCTTGTCTCTGCTCCTCTTCCACTCCCTGTTATAGACATCATTCCCTCACAGGCCTAGCAAGCACAGGATCAGAAGTCAGCCATTCAGCCTCTCAGCTTTACTCCACCATTCAGTTAGATCATGGCTGATCTGTGCCTCCACTGCTTTTCCTTTTGATCCATTGTCTTTGATACCCTTACCTCCCACAAATACATCAATCTCAACCAGGAAAATTTAAATCCATCCACCATCCATGGCCCTTTGGTGAGAGGTTTCCAGAGCATAGATGGTGATATGTGTTACACAAAATTCTTCAATGTTCATTTTTTATTGTTCGTTCATGGAATGGGGTGTCGCTGGCTAGGCCACATTTATTGCCCATCCCTAATTGCCGAATAGGTAAAACCCTTGGAATATCAGCACCTTGTGAATGAGGCATAACAGGGTTTCTACCTCGTAGCTAGTTCAGGATTAATACTAAATAGCCTTACTGGCCCTGAGAGATTAGTTTTACACTTGTAGAATGACACATTGCCCCATTATAATAAGAAAATGCATCATTTTTTAAATTTATGATGTTTTAGCATCTGCCCCATGGTAACTCTTTAATTTCCATCTGTAAAATTTAAATTCAAAGTGAAGGGATTTGTTAGCTTTTATCTCTGCAGAGCAAATCCATCCGAACGCTGAGAGCTGATGGGTTTGGGGTAGAGGGAGTAGAAAGGTGCAGTGAAGACATTTCACACATTCCAGCCCTAGAATCTAAAGACCTTTTTCACTGCTGCCGCTGTGCATTGGTGGGTGGAGGCAGTGGTTGTTTAAGGTGATGGTTGGCGTGCCATTCAATCTGCCTCCATTTTCCTGGATGGTGTCGGGCTTCCTGAATGTCATTGAACCCACTCATCCCGACAAGTGGACAATGTTCCATCACACTCCTTTCTTTTGCCTTGTAAATGGTGGCCAGGCTTTGGGGAGTTAGCATGTGAGTTACTCACCACAGGATTCCCAGCTTCTAAGCTGCCCTGGTGGCCACATTATTATTATGGCAGGTCCAGTTCAGTTTCTGGTTAATAGTAACCCCCGCAACTTTGAGAGTAGGGGATTCAACAATGGTAATGCCGTTGAATGTCAAGGGGAGATGCTTCGATTCTTTCCTCTTGGAGATGGACATGGCCTGTCACTTGTGTGGCGCGAATGTTACATACCACTTATCCATGCAAGCCTGATGATGTCCAGGTTTTGCTGCATATGTACATGGGCTGCTTCAGTATCTGTGGTTTCACAAATCATACTGAATATCATGAAAGCATCAGTGAACATTCCCACTTCTGATCTTATGGAGGGAAGGTCATTGATGAATCAGATGAAGATGGTTGGGGCGAGGACACTATCTTCAGGAATTTGTTTTTGTTCATTTATGGGATGTGGGCGTCACTGGCTAGGCCAGCATTGATTGCTCATTTTCAATTGTCCTTGAGAAGGTGGTGCTGAGCTGATTTTTGAACCACTGCCTTCCACATGGAGCAGTTACACCCACATAGTTGTTAGGGAGGGAGTTCCAGGATATTGTCCCAGCGACAGTGAAGGAATGCCAATGTATTTCTAAGTCAGAATGGTGATTGGCTTGGAGCGGAACTTCCAGATGGTGGTGTTCCCATATATCTGCTGCCCTTGTCTTTCTGGATGGTAGCAGTCATGGGGTTTGAAAGGTGCTGTCTTAGAAGCCTTGGTGAGTTCCTGCAGTGTATCTTGTAGATGGTACACACTGCTGCCACTGTTCATCGGCGGTGAAGGGAGTGAATGTTTATGGAAGGAGTGTCAATCAAGCAGCTGCTTTGATCTGGTTTGTGTCAAACTTCTTGGATGTTGCTGGAGCTGCATTTTCCTGGCAAGTGGGGAATATTACATCACACTCCTTTCTTGTATATTGAAGATGGTGGACAGGCTTTGGGGAGTTAGCAAGTGAGTTACTCACCGCAGGATTCCCATCATTCAACCTGCTCTTGTATCTATAGTATGTATATGGCTTGGTCCAGATCAGTTGCTGGTCAATGGCAAACCCCAGGATGTTGATCGTGGGGGATTCCATGATGGTAATGCCATTAAATGTCAAGGGGTGATTGTGAGATTCTCCCTTGTAGGTGATGGTCATTGCCTGGCTCATGTGGCCCGAATGTTACTCACTACTTGTCAGCCCAAGCCTGGACATTTTCCAGGTCTTGCTGCATTTGGACATGGGTTGCTTCAGTATCTGAGGAGTCGCGAATGGTGCTAAACATTGTGCAGTCATCAGTTAACATCCCACTTATGATGGAAGGAAGGTCATTGATGAAACATCTGAAGATGGTTGGGCTGATGACACCACCCTGAGGAACACCTGCAGTGATGTCCTGGAGCTGAGATAGCTGACCTCCAACCACCACAACCATATTCCTTTGTGCAAGGGATGACTCCAACCAGCGGAAAGTTTCCCCCCTGATTCCCATTGACTCCTGTTTTGTTTGGGCTCCTTGATGCCACACTCGGTCTAATGCCGCCTTGATGTCAAGGGCAGTCACCCTCACTCCACCTCTGGAGTTCAGCTCTTTTGTCCATGTTTCGACCAAGGTTGTAATGAGGTCAGAAGCTGAGTGACCCTAGTGGCAGCCAAACTGAGCGTCCATGAGCAGTTTATTGCTAAGCATGTGCTGCTTGTTAGCACTGTTGATGACCCTTTCCATCATTTTACTGATAATCAAGAGTAGACTGATGGGGTGGTAATTATCTGGGTTGGATTTGTCCTGCTTCTTGTGTACAGGACATAACTGGGCAATTTTCCAAATTGCTGGTTATGGAAGCATAATAATTTTTATGATTTTTTTTGTTTAGTTGTGAAGTAGGCTTATGAGGATGAGTATAGTTGTCTCTGCCTGTGTGATTTAATTACAGTTGGAGTCAAGTGGATTGTAAGCTTGAAATTCTCAAAAGAGGTTAGGCACAGAAATGTGCTTGAAATGCTCATGAGAAAACGTGGATGCTGGCTTGGCATATAAGGTGTGAAAGGAATTGTATAGGGATGGAGTCAAATTCTGCAGAATGTGTCACAAATGCCAGGTGACTGTTCACTGCTTGAAATCACATGCAGTGATTAAACCAGCACATTTAATTTCAATTCAAGCAGGTGAGGAACCTTTTACTCAGGTCATGGTTGATTGTGTAGGACCACTCCCTAAGACTAAAAGTGGAAATCAGTACTTGCTGCCAATAATGGATGTGTCTACAAGGTTTCAGGAAGCGATACCTTTGCGAAATATTACAGCAAAGAGAATTGTGGAACAGTTGGCTAAATTTTTTTACAAGTAATGGTTTACCAAAAGAAGCACAATCAGATCAGGGTTCAAATTTCACATCACAACTGTTCAAAGAAATGATGAGCATTTTGGGGATAAAACAGTTTAAATCAATAACTTACGATCATGAGTCACAATGTGCGTTTGGAAAGGTGGCATCAAACTTGAAAAACAATGATGAGCGTTTACAGTCAGGACTATCCACAGCAATGGGCTGGGGAATTCCATTCTTGTTATTTGCTATTAGGGAAGCTAATAATGCATTGACTGGATTTAGTTCTCTTGAATTAGTCAATGGTCATGTGGTAAAGGGACCATGAAAGTTGATTCATGGGAAATTGGTGGATCAAAATTCAGAAACTACTCCCCTAGATTATGTGACAAACTTCAGAGAAAGATTTCACAGAGCATGTGAGTTAGCTAGGGAACATTTAAAGATGTCACAGCAGGTGATGAAACTGAACGCAGATAGGAGAGCCGTAGCTTGTAGTCTTGTTGCTGGGGAAAAGGTGCTAGTTCTGTTACCAGTACTGGGTGACTCATTAAAGGCAAGAATTAGTGGTGCCTTACAGGATTGAAAAGAAACTGAGTGAAGTAAACTATTTAATAAATACTCCAGATAGATTAAAGAAGCAGAAGGTGTGTCAAGTAACTATGCTTAAAAAGTAGTTTGACAGGGAAGAGGAGAAAAAGGAGGTATTAGTAGTGGTAGATAAGGAGAAAGAGGGAGAAAGAGATTTCCTCTAATCAAATTCGATAATGAGGGTGCACTTAAAAAATTACATGTAATATTGAGGTACCTTCCAGACAAGTTTCTAAGTGATGTGGTGAAGCTATTGCAGTCACACAAAGATATTTGTGGGAATGAGCTGGGGAGGAATAATTTAGCTACACATGATGTAAGTATAGGGGATCCAGTTTCGATAAGGAAACATCCTCATAGATTAAGTCCAGCAAAGCTATCACAAGTACAGAAAGAAATTGAATTCTACCGAAACTGGATGGAACATAAATATTGTATGGATTATCAATAGTTGAATGCGTGAAAAAAATAAATTCATATCTTATACCATGGTTGGAAAATTGCATTGAAAAAGTGGGGCAATACAAGTTTATCACAAATATTGAATCTCAGAGAGGATAGTGGGAAGTACCATTATTGGAGAGGGCCAGATTGTGATGCCACATGGAATAAATCAGCTAAAGGTATAAAGGCATGAAAAATGTGCCAGCGACAACATTTCAAGGACTGAAAAACAAAGTAATTGCAGGACTGAGCAATTGCGCTGTTTATATTGATGACTTGGTAGTTTTCAGTCAAACGTGGGAGGAGCATTTACAACATCTGGAAGAACTATTTAATTGACTGCAAGAAACTCATTTAATGATGAACTTGGCTAAAAATGTATTTGCAAAAGCGCAAGTTACATATCTAGGCCATACCACTAGGCATGGTAAGGTGTCTCTGTGAGATGTGAAATTCAAAGCCATCTTGGGTTTCCCCCTGCCTACAACAAAATGAGAAGTTTTGAGATTTCTGGGCATGAGTGGGTTTTACTGGAAATTTGTACCAAATTTTAGCAGTGTGGTCGCTCTATTGACTGAACTATTAAAAAAGAACAAGAGGTTTCAATGGTCACAGAAGTGTCAGAAGGCATTTGATAGTTTAAAAACGTATTGACTATGACGCCAATTTTGGCAGTACCCAATTATGCCAAGCAATTTAAGTTGGCCATTGACGCAAGTGATCTGGGTATTAATGAAACTGGAATTGAGAAACCAATAGGCTATTTTTCACGAAAGCTGAATGTAGAATAGAGAAGTTATTCAATAATGGAAAAGGAGACTCTGCGTCTGGTGTTAGCTTTGCAGCATTTCGAGGTTTATGTTGCAAACAATTCGTCAGAAGCAGTTGCTTATACAGACCACAATTCTTAAAATTTCTGGACAAATTTCGAGGCTGAAGTGCAAACTGTTCAGATAGAGCTTATTACTGCAACTATTTAATTAACAGATTATACATGTGGCTGGATGAGAAAATCTAATTGCAGGTTCATTATCGAGAGTTTAAAGCTCAAAGGGAAATTGGAAATTTAAAACCTGGATTAAAGCAAAATACTGTGGAAGCTGGAAATCTGCAATAAAAACAGAAAATGCTGGAAAAACTCAGCAGGTCTAGCAGCATCTGTGGAGAGGGAAACAGGGTTAACATTTCTAGTCTGTATGACACTTCTTCAGAGCATCTTCCTGGACACTGGACTGAAATGACCTCTGTTGATACAAAGGATTTGTACATATGTCGTTATGTTAATGCATGCATCTGGTAACGTAATAGTTTGGATATATAAATAAGTATAGTAAGTATTGTAAAATGGGTTGAGAAAATGAAGCTGTCTTTTAAAATTATGACGGTTCATTTTTGCATAAGGATGAAGGCGTTATGAATGTATAATACTGTTCAATTACGTTTCTGGTTTATTTTGAAGTAGGTTTATGGGTGTAAGTGTAGTTGGTTCTGTCTGTATGATTTAATTACATTTGGAGTCCAGTAGACTGCAATCTTAAAATTATCAAATGAAGTTAGGCATATAAATGTTCTCAAAATGCTCATGAGTAAACGTGGATGCTGGCTTAACATGCAAGATGTGAAGGGGATTTGCATTTTCTTAGATAAATGAAGGGATTGTTTGGATTTCAAAGGTATTTTAGCCTGTTTACAACTAGCCAGATAAGCAAGGCTAAGGAGTGTGTTTATTTTTCCTAAAGGTGACTGACAATATTGGCAACATGAAAGTTTTTAACAATATGAGGAAGATACAGATTCAAAGACATATGGGACAATAGAATTTACATATTAAAGAGAGAGAGACATATATAAAGTAGAATGAAAGGCTATGTGAGGAGAGGGCCATGCAACATCTAACGGGAATGTGTAAAACAGCCTTCAAGAAGCCTCCCGCCATTTGTGCATAATTCTGCTATGTTAAGAAACTGAAGTTGGGAAAAGCCACTTGTAATTCCACAGTCAACTGTGTTAGCTTGCTGATTTTGTTTTAAACCTAAAATCTATTTTGGAATGTTGCCTTAAAGGGGGTGTGTAACTGGAACTCAGGTTAATTAGGAATTTTAGGAGTTGTGAGATCATAAGTAGGCTTATGTAAGTGTTTGAAATCTTTTATTTTGTTAATAAATATTCCAATTTAATTTGTAAAATCTCTAAAGGCCTTGGCGGAGTCATTACTTCTGAGATTAATGCACATATCTTTTCATAATATATACAAATTGCAAAACCATTGTGATAGCGCAACCAAGTTTCTCTTGTGGATTTGGTCCACATGGCACACAGCATCTGCCATGTCATAACATTGGGGAAATGCTAGTGTTGTAGCTGTACTGGAGCACAAATCTTCAGAAACTTTACTGGAATTTTGTCAGGACCCATAGCGTTTGCAGTATCCAGTGCTTTCAGCCATTTCTTGGTATCACATGGAGTGAATCAAATCGGCTGCAGACTGATATCTGCGATGGGGTCACCTGTTTGGCACAACTGATGGAAAATTGTTCCAAATGCTTCAGCCTTGAACTGATCTGCTCATTCCCTACCACCACCCCTCCCCCCAACATTCCCCGCAATATTGAGGGTGGGGATGTTTGTGGAGCTTTCTCCTCCAGTTAGTGTCAAGGCTGGATGTGGCAGGACTGCAGAGTTTAGATCTGATCCGTTGATTGTGGGATTACGTAGCTCTGCCTATTGCATGCTGCTTTCGCCGTTTGGTATGCAATTAGTCCTGTGTTGTAGCTTCACCAGGATGACACCTCATTTTTAGAATGCCTGCTGCTGCTCCTGGCATGCTCTCATGCACTCTTCATTGCACCCCAGAGTTGATTCCCCCAGCTTGTTAGTAATGGTAGAGTGCGAGGTATGCTGGGCCATGAGGTTACAGACGGTGCTACTGCTGAAGGCCCATAGATCCTCATGCTTGATTGATTCAAAATCTATCCCATTTAGAAAAGTGGTCGTACCACACAACCTGGTTTGTCTCAGCAGGATTAATGGACAGTGTACTACAAATTAGACTCAGTGCACTTAGGTTAAGACAGAATGTACATGGCTTAAAAAAACACCAATTCCTAACCTTTAGAACTTTTGATAACAGAAGAGGAAAATCGTGCCTCCCTATGCCAAATAACAGACAAAATATTCTCCCTTTGTTTGAGTTTATTTCAAGGCAACCGGGCCCTTGAAATACTAACGTGTATTATCATAATTGGCAGCTCAGGCCAAGACGTGCGTTGCATAACAACTATTGCTGGACATGACTGACACTGAAGATGGGTTCTTTTTCACCCTGACCCCCAGGAAGTGGAACTGTCCCAGATTGCATTGGCAACTATCTCTGGCTCTCCACCTGAGCAATTTTCAGTTAATAATCCAGATCGCCTTTAAGTGCCTCGATTGAAGCTGCCCTCACCACTCTCTCCGGCAGTGCATTCCACATTCCAACCAATCGCTGTATGAATAAGTTTCTCCTTGTGTCTCCATTGTTTCTTTTTCCAATTACCTTAAATCCATGTCCTTTTGCTCTCCATCCTTCCACCACCAGGAACAGATTTTCCCTATCTCCTCTGCCTAGACCTGTCATGATTTTGAATACCTCTATCAAATCTCATCTCAACCCTCTCTCCTCCAGGGAAAACAATCCCAACTTCTTCAATCTATCTATATAACTGAAGCTCCTCATCCCTGGAACTAGTTTTGTGAATCTTTATTGCCCCCATCTAATTTCTTCACATCTTTCCTAAAGTGTGGTGAACAGAAGTGGACAGAACACTCCAATTGAGGCCGAACCAGTGTTCCATACAAATTCAAATTAACCTCCTTGCCTTTGACCTCTATGCCCCTATTAATAAAGCCTAAGATGCTGTATGTTTAATTAGCTGCTGTCCCAACCTGTCCCGCCCCCTTCAATGACTTATGCACATACACTCTCAGTTGCTTCTGCTCCTGTACACCCTTTAGAATTGTAGCCTATATTTTCTATTGCCTCTTCAATTCTGCCTACCAAAATGAATTGCTTCACACTTCTCCACATTAAATTTCATCTGCCACTTCTCCGCCCGTTCAACCAAGTTGTCTATGTCCTTTTCAACTGGTACAATATCCTCCTCACTCTTCACAATGCTTTCCAGTTTCATACGATCTGCAAGTTTTGAAATTGTGTCCTGTGCACCAAAGTCTGGATCATTCAGGAAGAGGGGAACTCAACTATAAACTTTCCTCCAGCCCAGAAAGCATTCATTAACCACTACTCCCTGCTTCCTGTGACTCCACCAATTTCGTATCCATGTTGCCAATATTGCTCTGTTGGGTGGCACTTAGTCAAAGCCCTTTTGCAATCCTAGTACACCACATCAACAGCAGTCCTCTCAACAAACCTTCCTGTACCTCATGGAAAAATGCTAGCTATTTAGGTAAACATAATTTGTCCTGAAGAAATCCATGCTGGCTTTCCTTAAAAAACCTGCATTCAACCAAGTGACTGTTCATTTTGTCCCGATTAATCATTTCAAGAAATTTTGCCACTGCCGATGAAATTTCATCATTTCATCATTTAATGAAATTCACAATTTAAGCAAAGAGGTAATTGACCACATTCTTCACCTGCTCTCTGAATTCACTTTGAGTCACGGCATAAAAGTTTTTGTACAGCCCAGGAGCTGCAGCATGAATCTTATTTCTCCTACAAATTCAGGCATCAGGGCAGACACATAACCCAGGAGCCTCAATCCAGCCCACAGAGAATAAACCACGAATATTGACCATAACAGGATGAAATTCCCAGAGATTAAAAATAGCAAAATGATGGACTTCCTTTGACTCTCCACCTCTGGATCTCTGGGACTCTCCACATTGCTGTGACCCTGGAGTCTCCTGTGGGCTCTGCTGGCCATCAAAATATGTCTAACAGTGAAAGCATTGAGCAGCAGAATCAGAAGAAATGGGAGTCCCGGGGTGAGAATGTAGTGAAGGAGCATGACTGGCAACCAGACTCGTGTTTCCATAATATTCCTTGGTATGGAACAAAGCCAATGGGCGTTCAACAGCTGAAACTGAGCTGTTAATATGAAATACCACGTGATATCCTTTAAAACACTCAGGATAGTCACTGTTCGCAGAACCACAGCCGCAGTTTTCTCTGTGCAATATCTCCATTTCAGCTTCTGCCAACAAATGGCCACAAATCGATCAGCGGTAAAAGCGACGGTGAACCAGGCAGAACAGCTTGTGGCTGCATAAAGCACGATGCCATGGATATTGCACATGGGGATGGAGTACACAAAAAGAAACTTTTTCTGATAAACGATTGGAATGTGCCTCATTATCAGACCGATAATAATAACCAGTAGATCTGCCACTGCCATTACCACCAGGTAGCAGGTAACACAACTGGAGAGCCTGCATTTTCCCTGAGATAGGACAACAATTGTCACTATGTTAACTGTGAGGAAGCGATATGAACAGGGATATTATCTAATAGGCTGGGAGCACAGTTAACAGTTTCACCGAGTATTTTCTGACACAGAAAAATGTTTTTACTATATCTAGTGATATTTAACTTGCTTCTACTCTGTTTGGTGCCTTTGTCATTGTTCTACTGATTTACATTTTCCCTGTCCACATGGAAGGAGTGTACTTCCACACTCAATCACATGGGAAACACCTGAATCTATCAAGTCAGAAAGCCAAAACAAGAATGTGGCATGTTCTGATCAGAGAACTTCTGTATGCTGATGATGCACTAGTTGCACATACAGAAGATCAACTGCAAATGCACATGGACATTCTATCCCATGTTTGTGTCACATTGTCCCTCTCAGTTAGTACCAAGAAAACTGTATTCATCAGACAAGGTGTTGTGTCTCTGCCTGTGAATCAGACATAACAACACACCACTGGAAGTAGTCAGCAAATTCTGATACCTTGGATCTTTGATAACAGACAACCTGTCCCTTGACGATTAGCTCAGAACACGTAACAAAAATGTGCTTCCAACTTAGGCTGACTAGCAAAACAGAAGTGAAAAACCAACAAAGGGACATGCAGGAAATGGTGCTGATTAGAAAAGGCCGTATCCTCAGTACATTGCTGTACAGCAGTGCAGCCTGTGCAACTTGCACCTGCCAAAAAACATGGCTCAAGAACTTCCAACTCTGATGTCCACGACACCCCCTTAGTATCACATGGAGTGACAAAGTATTCAACGGGGTAGTTCTTTATAGGGAAAGCATCCAAAGAATGTTAGTGCTAATCAAGCAAAAAATGCTTCACTAGGCGTGTGCACAGGAACGAAGATTGCCGCATCCTCAAATGTATACTATACAGAGAGGCAGACCATGACAATATAACAGAGGGCGCCCAAAGCTCCGATTCAGGGATACTGTCAAAAAGGTATGAAAGCCCTCAGCATGAATTACCACAAGTGAGAATCTCTAGCTGATGATTGATGCCAGTGGCAACGCTAGCTGTGGGCTGGGGCTTGCCACTACAACGGGCATGTGATTTCAAAAGATCTGAAGCAGACACCATCCCTGAAAATAAGGCAACAGCAGAGGTAACCCCACATCAATGGCAAGAGGCAACCTCAGGAGTGGCACTTGAGGCAGACTGGCCCTTTCCAGAATGAACATGTTCAGCATCAAAAGAAGTGCGGCAGAGGATCTCATCTGACCTCACCAAAGTTCTGAGGTTGCATTCCCATCATCCCTCACTGATGGAAGGATGCCAACCTGAAGCCAATTTTGAATTGTATCTGTGATCGTGTTATCTGCTGGGGTTGGTGACTACTGATCAACTAAAGCAGTCATTAACATTTGGGATGAAATAACATGAGGAACAGCAGTTTGTAAAAGATCATATAAAAGTTGCTGCACTTATGACAGCTTATTCCATTTTCCAGGGAAAAGGGTATTTGTTGCCGTAAAGATTAAAGATGATAAGAAAGATTTACAGTAAAAGTGAGCATTACCTGGTAGAAAGTTGTTCTTAGGAAAGACTGAGAGATTCGCTCACCGGTTACAGGTATTTTCAATGATTTCTAAATAATAATTGGAAAGGCTTCCACTGGAAATCAAAAGAATACATCATCTTATTTTTGGAAGATAATTCACCCATTTTCAAATATCAAGCCATCTCGGAAATGAAACGTTGGTCTGAAGTCAGAGATGGCAGAAAGTGAGCTGGGCAGCTGGGGGCGGATTCTGAGTCATTAGTGCAAAATATTTTAACGTCTATTTTTATTCCAGAAGAACCACGATTTCTGGTTTCTAATCTATGCTGATTTAAACAACCTTTTAATATTCAGAAGAAAACATCAGGCAAGAGGTGAAGGTGTGAGGTTCTTTGAGTTCAGAATACAGGGACCACTGTGCAATAATCAAAACAAGTTAAATTAAAACAACATTAAATGCAGAACGAGAGAGATTCACTGAATCAACATAACTGCTGGATCTCCTGAATTAAAATGATGA
Organism: Cetorhinus maximus; assembly: GCF_964194155.1. Classification (NCBI taxonomy): domain Eukaryota; kingdom Metazoa; phylum Chordata; class Chondrichthyes; order Lamniformes; family Cetorhinidae; genus Cetorhinus; species Cetorhinus maximus. The sequence continues at coordinate 26,467,781 of NC_135899.1, read as the reverse complement.
GAAGGGTAATGCAGTGGAACATGAAAAATAGAATTAATAGCTGGATATGAAGACTTACCAGGGACGCCATTCACATCAAGGAGAGGATAATAAATCTTTTCTAAGTCAATGACGAAACTAATTATCTTCCACTGGCCCATTCCTGTGGAGCCACTGATCCTTGTTAGTGTCGGAGGTGAATCTCCCACTGACACTCAGATAAAACACATCGAAAAGAGGCCTTTATGAATAGAAGGAGGATCGTTCCAGAGGCACAATTTGTATCCATGTAGACTGATACTAATTACAGTTACTGAACAAACAGGTTCAGTTAACCCTTTCAATCCGACACTTTTATTATCACAGCATAGATTTGACCATGTGTGAATTGCCCACCACACTCTATCCCTTAATGTCTGCCACATCCCCAGGTTAAACAAACAGCATACCCATCTGTAACCCTCTTTTTCAGCCTTGGGTCTCCTCAGAGATGCTTTGAGCCTTGGCCCTGTGTTAAACCTTGCTTGACGTGACTCATGAACCCCATTCTGGCCTCTGCCACATTTTGCTGCAGAGGAATACAATGAATTGAGAAGGTGAGGATTTGGTGGCCTCTGGTTTCTCTGAGCCAGCTGAGCTTTCCATCTCTGCTCACCGTCCCCCCACCCCCAACCCCACCAACCTCCACCAGTGCCTGTCCAAGCATTCAGCCCCAGATGTCATGGCTGTTGGCGACTGCCTCCCAGTGATCTTTATCAATGTCTGCCATCTCACTTGCAGATGCCTTTGTAGTGGAGGTACTGATATGCAGCAAGTTGAAAGAGTGCACTTTCACTTTTGGGGAATTCCCCCACATAGCACTTCCCGCCGGACGTCACGCTGAGCGGGCCTTAATTGGCCCGCCCAGGCAAAATGGCGGCGGGGCCCGCTTCTCCGGCAGGGATCGGCTCTCTGCCCGCTGGAGATTGGGTCGGGCCCGCCCGCCCGAGAGGCAGAAAATTCTGCCAACTGAGACTAAGAGCAGGCTCCATAGCTGGAAAGATGCAATATTATTTCACGAGCAGAAACTGAACTGTACTCGCCATATAAATACTGTGGCTACAAGAGTAAGTCAGAAGCTAGGAATCCTCATGACTCCCCAAAGCCTGTCCACTATCAACAAGGCATATGTCAGGAATGTGACAATAGAATACTCCCAACTTACCTGGATGAGTGCAGCTTCTACAACACTCAAGAAGCTTGACACCATCCAGGACAAAGCAGCCTGCTTGATTTGATTTGATATCCACAAACATTCACTCCCTCCACCACCAACGCACAGTCACAGCAGTGTGTACCATCTACAAGGTGCACTGCAGGAATTCACCAAGGCTCCTTCGACAGCATCTTCCAAACCCACAACCACTACCATCTAGAAGGACAAGGGCAGCAGAGAGATGGGAACACCACCACCTGGATGTTCCCCTCCAAGCCACACTCCATCCTGACTTGGAAATATATCACCGTTCCTTCACTGTCACTCGGTCAAAATCCTGGAACTCCCTCCCTAACAGCACTGTGGGTGTACCTACACCACATGGACTGTAGCAGTTCAGAATGCAGCTCACCATCACCTTCTCAAAGACAACTAGTGACGGGCAATAAAAGTTGGCCCAGCCAGCGATGCCCTCATCCCGTGAATGAATTTCTAAACAATGTATTTAGGATTTTACCTCAGTATCCACTCCCCATTATAAGGCTCAGTGTCAACATCGGAGCTCTGCCAAGATGCTACGGATCTTAATTAAGCTCAGTTTATTTAAAGTCAGTGGGTTGATGTTGCTCAGTTATCATTGAACTTAATGATGTTATGATCTAATTAACTTAAGGGCAGAGTTTAATTCTGATAAAGATCAGAAAGTCATTAGAAGAACCCACTTTACGCATTGGCGGCAGCCACATGACTATGAATTATTATAATATTAGGAGAACCGTCTGTAGTTTAAAATGGATGTTGTTCCCTGTCTTCAAATGTGTTGTTCAAAATAATGAATGAGTTAGCATTTAAAAACTCAAACAGAATAGTTAAAATAAACAGTACGTGGGGTTCACACACTGGAAGAACCAAGTGCATTGTATGATTTGAAGAATTTGGATCAGTTATATTACATTTCTTCGTCAGTTCTCTGTATGAGCCATGGTAAATTGCATTGATTTTTTTTACTCCCCATTGGATGTAGAGACAGGCCCGCAGTGTGGCACAGCTGGAAGGGGGATCAAATCCTGTACTGTTAGCATTAATCCAATCCTCGTGCTCATCGTCTAACCTAACCGCAGCCCCCCCCCACCACCACCCCCGTTTATATGACACTGTAGCAGCTCAATTAGTTCATTCAATGAGTAATGTTGTACAAGTGAACATTCCTCACTAAACATGCTGACGCTGTCTTTATGATGCTTAAATATTGACCCAATTCATCTTCCAGTTCATTCATAGACATATTCTAATAATCAGCACATCCTTCATTTCTAACATACATTACACATTTATTAAACAGCATTCAAATGGGTTTCAAATATTAGATGTAGTAGCTATCTTTTTTATTGTTTCATGGGATGGCAAGTTCAGCTTTTGTTGCTCATCACTAATTTCCCTTGAACTGAATGGTTTGCTCCGGCATTTCAGATGGTAGTTAAGATGCAACCACATTTCTGTGCTTCGGTGTCATACGTAGGCCAGACCAGTTAAGGATGGCAGATTTACTTCTCTAAAGGAGATTAGTGAAACAGCTGACTTTTTACAACAATTGATAATAGTGTCATGGTCCGAATTACTGAGTGTTATGATGTGGCAGGCGATGTGTGCCAGGCAGACCAGATCAACAAGGGAAACTTGGACACACTATCACAATGTTTTTGCAATTGGCATTTAGTACAAGAAGATTTGTGCACTGAATTCAGAAGTAATGAGTCCACTAACAACTTTAGAGATATAAAAAATTAAATTAATTAATTTATTGACAAAATAATTTAAACACATACATCAGGTTACAGTTACTTGATATTATAACAATTTCCAAAATTCCGAATTAATCTGACTCCCAACTGCTTTAAGGCAACGTTCCAAAATGGATTTCAAATTTAAATAAGCAATCCAGCAAGGTTACCACAGCACCCACTTGACGGTGGAATTCCAAAGGCCTTTAATACAACTTTAGTTGCTGGAGCATGACTTCTTCTTCAGAGTGGCTAGAGGTAATTTCCGCAAGTCTGTTTCACAAGGTGTACCTTTCCAGGTATTCCACGGCCAACCCCACATAGCCTTCATCCTTCTTTATATAGATTTCTCTCTCTTTAATGTGTAAAATACCATTGTTCTACAGGTCTTTGAAGTTTACTTTTCCCATAATATAAAAACCTTTCATATCACCATCATGGTCAGTGCTTTCAGGAAAAATAAACGGATTGCTTAGCCTCAATTATCTTGTTAATTGTAAACATTAGACTATCCCTTTGAAAATCAAACAAACTCTTCAATTTTCAGAAATATACATTTCATTCATCTGTGGAACCTTTATCCCAGTTTATCCATCTCCATTTCAAAAGTCTAAGAGACTAAGTGTCTCTAGTCTAATTAAATCATTCACACAGGCAGAGCCATCCACACTCACAGCCATAAACCTACAATAATAATATGAAAAATATGATAGTTTTGTGACACTGAGACTAGCTTTATATTCCAAAGTTTTATTAACTGAATTCACATTCCACCCGCGCTGGGGTGGGATCTGAACACACGTCCCCAAAGTATCAAATGGGTTTCTGGAATAAATCCAGCGATACTAGCCCATTTTCTGCCAACACCCCATGTCTACTTGATCCATAATCTGACACAATGAACACATTAGCTACACATATTTTTTATATGTATATTTTGAAAGTCACCATCATCAGTGTACATATAGTGTTCCTAAATGTATGCTTGTAGCTGCTTTTACCTGGTTGCACTAATGTTCTTGTACTGACACAGGAGAAGACGCTTGAAGGTTTTCTTGAAGGTATTATTACACAGTGCGTAGCAGGCTGGGTTGACAGTACTGTTGATGTAACAGAGCCAGTATCCAATATTCCAGAATGTGTTGGGGACACAGGTTGGGCAAACGGTGTCAATGAGCGTCATGACAAAGTATGGGGTGAACGTGATGATAAATGCCAGGACAATAACCAGGATGGTCCTAGTCACCTTCTTCTCTCGGGATAGAGCTCCCGTCCTCTTCTTAGCAGGGATATTGGTCATTGTAATGATCTTATTGCTTGCTCTGATCTCTCGGTCACTCCTATCTTTGCTGCTGACACCTGGCACTATTCCTGCCTTGGTGCCACAATCATCACTTTTATGAGATTTGCTAACTACCTTTATACACGAGAGTTTGGAGTTGTCCATCTTGAAACAGCTTTGTGTAGAAGAGATGATTGTGCTCTTTTGTATTGCCCCTTCCTCGATCTGGTTTGATGGGATCACACTGGGGGAAGTTGATTCGTTGGAGAGCTCCTTCTCCTCTCCTTGGTCACAATTATCAGTCATTATTTCACCAGTTATTTTGACATTTTGAATTTTGACATGTGGTAAACCATCAGGGGCATTTGGAATGTTGTTGTTATTCGGGTCCATTCTGTTGCCCATAACTAGCGAGGGTGAAATGATTCCCTTGCTTGATTCAGGCTCTATTTCACTCTCCTTTATTCGACTCTTGCTGACATGAGATATTTGCACATACAAAATCACCATGGTGATAACAGGGAGATAGAAGGAAGCTATGGCAGTGGCAAAAATGACAGCTGGATTTGAGAGGAATTGAATATAACACTCACCCTCACTAACTGTCCGCTCCCCTATGATGAACTGCCAGAACAGAATGGCAGGAGCCCACAGGATAAAGGACAGCACCCAAACAGCTGCGATCATCATCCCTGCTACCTTCGCTCTTCTCTCCGCGGGGTAGCTAAGGGGCTTTGTCACACAGAAGTAGCGGTCAAAGCTGATAATCAGGAGGTTCATAGAAGAGGCGGTACTGACAACATAATCTAGAGCAAGCCATAAATCACAAACCACTGGGCCCAATGGCCAGTATCCAATTACAATGTAAACGGTGCATAGATTCATAGAGAATACACCAATAATCAAATCAGCACAGGCCAAGCTGAAAATAAAGTAGTTGTTGATAGTTTGTAATTGTCTGTTTACTTTGATAGAAACAATAACCAGAATGTTTCCAGTAATGGTCACCAAACTTAAAGATCCTGTCACAAGCACAAGGAAGACCACTCTGACTGTCTTGTAGGAACTCCCTCTTTTAGTGTCAAACAAGCTTGTTAGGTTGCTGAGAGATTCATTAGGCTCAGTTGAGTTTGCCATCATTTCCCTCTGAGATGACGTTAGCTCTGATGAGGCACAAAAGTAGAAAAGAAAAGGGAAATGATTAGGAAAGAGATTTCAGATATGTTGCAGTTAGAAGACAACTAGTCGCCAAATTGAACTTCTACCAGCAAGAACATACGAAGCTATCAGCTCTTATAAACTTGGGCATCTTTGCCAGTAGGTCTCGGTTTTAATGAGGAATAATTTCAAAGGCTACTTCACGTACAAATAATTATGAGTTAATAGTTAATTACTTATGTCAAACTGCATGAAGATGATAATTCGTGACATTGTAAACATTTCTCTCAGGGTTTTAGTTTCCCTGATTCAGCATGACTCAGTGAATCATCTTTGAGAACTTAAGGTTTGGAACTTCACTTCTGGGAGGGAGAGAAAAATCTGCGTCTGAGTCACTTCATGTTGATGTCATGCATTTCAAATCAGATCCTGGTGGATTTATATTAATGGAGGCCTCACACCAATTTTAATTTTCTAATTTCTATAATGATATAGTTTGCATGTGTTATGAGAATTGTGCCAAGTGCAAATGCAAAGATAATTTTTTTGATGCTGGCATTTGAAGGCAAAAGTAAGGATGCACCACGAGGTTTAAAATTACAATAATTTTCATTGAAGCTGGTGCAGTAAAAATATTCTATGCCGTAAATTAATGAATATTTAAATAGCCATTTAAGCCATAGTCCACTGGCCATACATGAATATAAGCCCTGGGAGCAGGCATCATCATTAGGACCATGTAGTCAGGAAAACTATCTGAACACAGATTAGAGAAGCAGCACAGCTATGATCTAGCACTATCTCCAATCCTGGCCAGTGAGGTTCCACGCTGGGAGTACATCTTTTCTCAATTTACCCTACTAAATTTGATGATATTATTGTTCATTTTATTTCGTTAAACATTAACTCTGACTTTTAAATGTACCATGGCATCATCAACTCATTCTTTGCTGTTATCAGTTATGTTCATTCAGAATATCTGTGTCAGGCTTTCTTCATTCTTCATTCCTGTGCACCCAATCCTTCCCCAAATCCTCATTATACCCATTGATTGATCTTAAGGCCGAGGCTTCCAAGGTCAAGGCAGACAGTTTAGAAAAGGACTAGCTTGTTATTACAGGGTATTACAGAAAGGACATGGAACGGCATGGTAATACTTGGCAGATTACCACATGATGTGACATGAAAGAAGGCTTTTTCATGAAACATCAACATCAATCTATTGTTTCTTTCTGCATTGTCTGATCTGCTCTGCGTTTCCAACATTTGTTTTTGCTGATTCTTTTCCATTTTCTAATCTTTCTGGGATTTAAGTCACATAAACTTAATTGAAAGTTTGCCTGGATTCAGTATTTCAAATCAGTATTTTGAGAACTTAGCAAAATGAGGCCTTCACAATCAGTTCTGAATAACTAATAACTCGCTGGAACAATTAGCATGCCAATCACTGTCACTTGCCAGTAAACCATTAATCTATTGGCACTTCAGTCTCAACATTGTACACTCTCAGTTTTAGTTTTGCTTTTGTTACACTTAATCTAACCAATACAAAAGTCCTTAGCCCATTATTTATTGGATAATTTTAAATGTTCAATAAATTATTTTCTGTAGCTGTCATGTTTCCTCCCTTGACTCTGCTCCTCTCACACTCCCTGTTATAGACATCATTCCTTCACGGGCCTGGCAAGCACAGGATCAGAAGTCAGCCATTCAGCCTCTCAGGTTTACTCCACCATTCAGTTAGATCATGGCTGATCTGTGCCTCCACTGCTTTTCCTCCTTTTGATCCATAGTCTTTGATACCCTTACCTCACACAAATACATCGATCTAAACCAGGAAAATTTCAATCCATCCACCTTCCATTGCCCTTTGGTGAGAGGTTTCCAGAGCGTAGACGGTGATACGATGTGTTACACAAAATTCTTCAACTTTCATTTTTTATTGCTTGTTCATGGAATGGGGCGTCGCTGGCTAGGCCGCATTTATTGCCCATCCGTAATTGCCCTTGAGAACTGGGTGGCTTGCTGGGCCATTTCAGAGGGCATTTAAGTGTCAACCACATTGCTGTGGGTCTGGAGCCACATGTAGGCCAGTCCGGGTAAGGACGGCAGATTTCGTTCCCTAAAGGGCATTAGTGAATCAGATGGGTTTTTATGACAATCCACAATGGTTTCATGGTCAACAAATAACTTTTAATTCCAGATTTTTTTATTGAATTCAAATTTCACCATCTGCTGTGGTGGGACTCGAACCCTAGTCCCCAGAGCATTACGTTGGGTCTCTGGATTACTCATGCCTTGATTCAAACCCAGACAGATCTGGGGTTGCATTTTAATGGTGGCTTATATATATGCAAAGGGACAAGTTGCAGGACTATGGAGAAGGAGGATGGCAATGGGACCAACGGGATAGGCCTTTCAAGGTGCTGACACGGGCATGATGGGCCAAATGGTGTCCGCCTGCGCTGTATCATTCTATAATTTCCACTACCCTTTGTGTAAAGCATACGCTTCCTGATTTTAGTGTTAAATGGTCACACTGTGACTTCACGGTTTTGTTCCGTGCCTCACAATAGCCCCCAGCACAAAACAAGGATCCACTCTATCTTCCACATTGCTTCACTTAGGCTGAAAAAGTGCGATCAGGCAGGTAAATTAAAATATTACTTGGACAGGTTATACCATTTCAACAAGGAATTTTCTACAGTATATCTAACAAACCAGTGGACAATGCATTTTAGAAGCCTATTAGACCATAAGGCCATAAAACATAGGTGCAGAAATTAGGTCATTATGCCCATCGAGTCTGCTCCGCCATTCAGTCATGGCTGATAAGTTTCTCAACCCCATTCTCCCGCCTTCTCCCCATAACTTTTGATCCCCTTACCAATCAAGAACTTATCTATCTCGGTCTTAAATACACTCAATGACCTGGCCTCCACAGCCTTCTGTGGCAATGAATTCCATAGATTCAGCACTCTCTGGCTAAAGAAGTTTCTCCTCATCTCTGTTCTAAAAAGTCTTCCCTTTACTCTGAGGCTGTGCCCTCAGGTCCTAGTCTCTTCTACTAATGGAAACATCTTCCCCACATCCATTCTACCCAAGCCTTTCAGTATTCTGTAAGTTTCAATCAGATCCCCCCTCATCCTTCTAAACTCCATCGAGTATAGACCCAGAGTCCTCAAACGTTCCTAATATGTTAAGCTATTGTCAGCTAACCATGCACACAGGCTAGAACGCAGGCAACCAGCCAGAAATAGCCTTGCCAGCAATATGGCACACCTGGGGCTTGTGCTCTGCAGGTGTCATTAGAGGAGCCAGGTTATCCATTTCCCAGCGTCCCAGTTCAAAAAAAATCCCATTCCAGCTGAAACATTCCCTTCCAAAGTGGCTTCCATTTTAAAATAAATGGCTCAGATTTTGCAGTTGTAAAAACCCTTGGAACATCTGCACCTTGTTGAATGAGACATAAGAGGGTTTCTACCTGCATAGCTAGTTCAGAATTAATATTAAATAGCCTCACTGGCCCCGAGAGATTAATTTTATACTTGTAGAATGACACATTACCCCATTATAATAAAAAAATGCATCATTTTTCATATTTATGATGTTTTAGCATTTGCCCTATGGTAACTCTCAGTGACTTAATTTCCATCTGTAAAATTTAAATTCAAAGTGAATGGATTTGTTAGCTTTTATCTCTGCAGAGTAAATCCATCCGAATGCTGAGAGCTGATGGGTTTGGGGTAGAGGGAGTGGAAGGGAGCAGTGAAGACATTTCACACATTCCAGCCCTAGAATCTAAAGGCCTTTTTCACTGCTGCCACTGTGCATTGGTGGGTGGAGGCAGTGGACGTTTAAGGTGATGGATGGCGTGCTGTTCAATCTGCCTCCTTTTTCCTGGATGGTGTCGGGCTTCCTGAATGTCACTTGGACAATATCCCATCACATTCCTTTCTTGTGCTTTGTAGATGGTGGACAGGCTTTGGGAGTTAGCAAGTGAGTTACTCACCGCAGGATTCCCAGCATCCAACCTGCTCTTATGGCCACGTTATTTATATGGCAGGTCCAGTTCAGTTTCTAGTCAATAGTTGAGAGTGGGGATTCAGCAATGGTAATGCCGCTGAATGTCAAGGGGAGATGGTTCTATTCTTTCTTCTTGGAGATGGTCATGGCCTGGCACTTGTGTGGCATGAATATGACTTGCCACTTACCCACCCAAGCCTGAATGTTCTCCAGGTCTTGCTGTATATGTACACGGGCTGCTTCAGTATCTGTGATTTTACAAATCATACTGAATATCATGAAAGCATCAGTGAACATCCCCACTTCTGATCTTATGGAGGGAAGGTCGCTGATAAACAAAATGAAGATGGTTTGGGCTAGGACACTACCTTCAGGAATTTTTTTGTTCATTTATGGCCAGCATTTATTGCCCATCCCTAATTGCTCTTGAGAAGGTGGTGGTGAGCTGATATTTGAACCGCTGCAGTCCACATTGTGTAGTTACATCCACATAGCTGTTAGGGAAGGAGTTCCAGGGTATTGCCCCAGCGACAGTGAAAAAATGCCAATAAATTTCCAAGTAAGGATGGTGAGTGGCTTGGGGGGAACTTCCAGATGGTGGTGTTCCCATCTATCTACAGCCCTTGTCCTTCTAGATGGTAGTGGTCATGGGTTCAGAAGGTGCTGTCTAAGAAGCCTTGGTGAGTTCCTGCAGTGTACCTTGTAGATGGTACACACTGCTGCTACTGTGCGTTGGTGGTGGATGGAGTGAATGTTTATGGAAGGGGTGTCAATCAAGCAGCTGCTTTGGCCTGGATAGTGTCAGGCTTCTTGAATATTTTTGGAGCTGCCTTTTTCCAGGCAAGTGGAGGGTATAACATCACACTCCTTTCTTGTGTATTGTAGATGCTGGACAGGCATTGGGGAGTTAGGAAATTAGTTATTCACCGCAGGATTCCCAGCACCCAGCCTTCCCTTGTAGCCACAGTATATATTTGGCTTAGTCCTTTTCAATTTCTGGTCAATGGTAAAACCAAGGATGTTGATAGTGGGGGAATCAGTGATGGTAATGCCATTGAACGTCAAGGGGTGATGGTTCGATCCCCTCTTGTTGGTCATGGTCATTGCCTGGCACCTGTGTGGCTTGAATATTACTTGCCACTTGTCAGCCCAAGCCTGGATATTATCCAGGTCTTGATGCATTTGGACATGGACTGCTTCAGTATCTGAGGAATCACTAATAGTGCTGGACATTGTGCAATCATCAGTCAACATCCCCACTTCAGACCTTGTAATGGAAGGAAGGTCATTGATGAAACAGCTGAAGATGGTTGGGCCGAGGACACTGATCTGAGGAACTCCTGCAGTGATGCCCTGGATCTGAGATGACTGACCTCCAATAACCGCAACAATTTTCCCTTGTGCTAGGTATGACTCGAGCCAACGGAGAGCTTTCCCCTTGATTCCCATTGACTCCAGTTTTGCTCGGGCTCTTTGATGCCACACTCAGTCAAATGCGACCTTGATGTCAAGGGCTGTTACTCTCACCTCACCTCTGGAGTTCAGCTCTTTTGTCCATGTTTGAACCAAAGCTGTAATGAGGTCAGAAGCTGAGTGACCCTGGTGGAACCCAAACTAAGCATCAGTGAACAGGTTATTGCTAAGCACGTGCTGCTTGTTCGCACTGTTGATGACCCTTTCCATCACTTTCCTGATGATCAAGAGTAGACTGATGGGGCGGTAATTGGCCGGGTTGGATTTGTCCTGCTTCTTGTGCACAGGACATACGGCAATTTATAAAATTGCCGGCTATGGAAGTATTTTTTATGGAAGTATTAATTTTTCTAATGTTTTTCTGTTTTGTTATGAAGTAGGTTTATGAATGTAAGTATAGTTGGTTCTGTCTTTGATTTAATTACATTTGGAGTCAAGTAGACTGAAAGCTTGAAATTATCAAAAGAAGTTAGGCGTAGAAATGTTCTTGAAATGCTCATGAGTAAATATGGATGTTGGCTTAGCATGTAAGGTTTGACGGGAATGTACATATTTTTTAGATAAATGAAGGGGTTGTTTGGATTTCTAAGGGATTTAGTGTCTGTTTACAACTAGCCAGATAAGCAAGGCTAAGGAGGCTGTTTATTTTTCCCAAGGGCTGAATTTTGTAGCCGGCATGCGGGGGCAGGTCCAACATGCTGAAGCGTAAAATGACACGTGACGACATCAGGCATGCATCTTGATGTCATCACGCATCATTTCGATATTTTATTTGGCGGGCACACACCGGATGTGGCTGCACACCCGCTGAAATGTCAATGGCCTACAAAGGCCACTGAAAAAGTTATGGAATTAGTTAAGAATTTGCTGCCAGTCCAACCTTTATTTTGGTTGGCAGGTGAAGAGCCCAAGCAGCCTTCAGGGTTTTCAGGAAACCTCATCCATGGGCAGGATGAGGGTTCCTCAAGCCTTCATAAAATAAATTTTAAAATGTTCCAAACATCACAAACATGTCCCAGTTCATGTGACACTGTCACATGAGCGGACATGTTTAAATAAATTTTTACTTTATTTATTGAAAAGTTTTAGAATCCATTCAATCTCCCTGAGGCAGCTCCGTGCCTCAGGGAGATTGCTGAGCTTTTTCATGCATGAAAGAGTGAAGGCCCCGACTCTCACTCCTCCCCCTGCCCGCACATGTATGGCTGAGCGCTACTGGCTGCACGTTACGCTGGGCGGGCCTTAATTGGCATGTCCGCGTAAAATGGCGGCAGGCAGTCGATCGCGGGTGGCGATCAGCTCCGCACCCACCCCCGCCTCCTCCTGCCCAGCCCGCCGGCCAGAGGAAATATTCTCCCCCAAAGGTTAATGAAAATATTGGCAACTTGAAAGTTTTTATATTATGAGGAGGATACAGTTTCAAAGACATATGGAACAGTAGAATTTACATATTAAAGAGAGTGAAACATATATAAAGGAGAATGAAAGGCTATGTGAGAAGAGGGCCATGTAAGATCTAACGGGAGTGTGCGAAACAGCCTTTAAGAAGCCTCCAGCCACTTGCGCATAAGTCTGCTATTTAAAGTAACTGAAATAGTGGAAGCCATTTGGAATTCCACAGTCAAGTGGGTACTGTGTTAACTTGCTGGTTTTGTTTTAAATCTAAACTCTATTTCTGAACATTGCTTAAAGGGGGCGTGTAACTGGGAATCGGGTTAATTAGGAATTTTAGGAGTTGTGAGGGCAATTAATAACTTTGTCTTATGTATGTGTTTGAAATCTTTTATTTTGTTGCTAAATATTCTAATTTAATTTTTAAAATCTCTAAAGGTCTTGGTGGACTCATTACTTCTGAATTCAGTGCAAACATCTCGTAATAAATACAAATTGAAAAACCATTGTGAAAGCACGACCAAGTTTCACTTTTGGATTTGGTCTGCCTGGCACTCATCATCTGCCATGTCATAGCAAATTGGGGGCTCTTTGTGGGACATTTGGAATTTCTTGATTGGTTTGGAGTTGGTGAATCTTAAGGTTACGAGTTCGAGAAGCACATTGAATTCAGGAGTTGGTGTGAGGATTCTAAAATGTTGAGACTGCAAGAAATGTCTGTATCCATGGCTGAAACATTTTTGGAATTAGGAGATATAACTGTGATTGGGTTACAAAAAGTACTGAAGGGTAAGTTAACAGAATTGGTGGATAAGTTGTAGCTGAGGTTACCTGTAGGGAAAAGAAAGCAGACATAGTTAAAGTGATAGCATTTGAAGTTTGAAGGGATACCTGAAACTAGTAAGTCACAACTGGAGGTAGTGAGACTTCAGTTACAAATGAAGAATCTTGAACTTGAGCAAGCAAAGGAACTGAAGAAACTTGAATTAGAGGAAAAAGAAAAGAAAAAGTGAGAGAACTGGAATTAAAAAGCTTGAGGCAAAAGAAGAAAGAAAATAAAGAAAAGAGAGTATTTCAAAGAGAAATTGAAATGTGAAAACCTGACCTTCAGAGGGAGAATTTAGCAATGGAGGAAAGAGAGAAGGAATGAGAAAGGGAATACTGGCTTAAACAGTTGAACCTTAAAAACGATCTCAGATGCTGAGGAAGTTTCTGATGATAAAAGAACCTTCAAACTGAAACCTAGTGGTGAGATGCTTAAGTTTTTGAAAGGTCCTCCAAAGTTTGAAAAAAGAGATGTAGAGGCATCCTTTATCTCATTTGAGAAGACAGCTAAGCAGATGAAATGGCCATAAGAAATCTGGTCATTCCTTTTACAGCCTAGGTTATTAGGTAGAGTTCATGAGGTTTATGCTTCACCATCAGGAGAAGTGTTGGTGGATTATGATGCAGTAAATAAAGGCTATTTTGAGTTCAAAATGTCGCTTGTCATTTCAACAAACCATCCAGATCTCATGCTCACACGTCCGTCCTTGGCCTGCTGCAATGTTCCAGTGAAGCCCAACATAAACTGGAGGAACATCATCTCAACTTCCGATTACGCACTTTACAGCCTCCCAGATTTAACGTTGAATTCAACAACTTCTGACCATAAACTCTCTCCTTTATCTTCACTCCTTTATCATTCCCTTGTTAAATTTAAGTTTTTATTTTTATCCACTTCTTTTCATTTTAGTTTGTTAATTTATTCATTGTTTTATCCCCTTGTAATCCCTTTTTATCCCTTTTTCTATCTTTTCCCCCAACCACCGCCCCTTTCCCCAAACCGCCCTCAAAAGAGCCATCTGTTACTTGTTCCATGTTGTTCTTTCACAGAGTGCTGATCCTTGTTCTGCTATTAACACATTCTGCTTTCCTACCTTTATGCCACTATCAGCACCTTCTTTAGCCCTTACCACTACCATTAACACTCCCTTTGTCTTTTTGTCCATGATACCTTTGTCAACCTCTCCTTAGCCCCCACCAATCACTGGCCTTCTATCCAGCTTCACCTGCTCCACCACCCCCCTCCCCCCACCCCCACCCCCTTAAACAGGATAAATTTCATCTTCTACTTTTACTTTTCTACTTCTCTTTAGCTCTGAAGAAGAGTTATAGAGGCTAGAAATGTTAACACTATTTCTCCCTCCACAAATGCTGTCAGACCCGCTGAGTTTTTTGAACATTTTCTGTTTTCATTTCAGATTTCCAGCATCTGCAGTATTTTGCTTTATTTTGAATTCATATGAGTTGGTTCCCGAGACGTACAGGCAGAAAATTAGGAATATAAGGATACAGCCTGGGTAAACCTATATTTAGTTTGAGAGAGTAAAACAAAGTCATTTTGACCGGTGAATATGGGCATTAAAGGTGGAGACAAAATCTGCAGCTCTTAGGGAAGTAATTATTTTGGAAGAATTTAAAGACTGAATTCCTTCGGTAGTGCGAACTCCTGTGGGGGAAAAGAGGGTTCAAATGTTAAGGCAAGCAGCAGAGATAGCTGATGATTATGAATTAGTTAATAGAGCTAAAAAAATTTTTTTCATCACCCTTTTAAATCAGAGAAGGATAGAAAGTGGGAATGTGAAAGGAAAGTAGGTAGTCAGGGAAGAGAAGGACTAGTTGGAAATTCTCAGGGAGTTTTTCTCAGACTAAAAAAGGAGCTGAGGGTAGAAGTGACACTCGAAAATTGAGGTGTTTTCATTGTAATAAGGTTGAGCACAAGAAGTCAATGTGTTGGAGGTTACAGGGAAAATCTGTTGCAGTAATTGGAATTCAGAAAAGTTCTGGATATAAAAGCGCTTTGGGTTCTGAGGCACAGGGAAAACCAATGGTTTGTGCACAGGTAAAGCAGGGAGAATCAGTGATAGGTAAAGAAGTGGGAATGTGTTCACAATTTACTAATGGAGCTTTGAAGAGCAGGTTACAGAAATGTTTAAAGATTTTGTTTCTGATGGGGAAGTCTTTCTATGTGTACGGGGTGGAGCAGGTAAAGATCTTAAAATTTTAAGAGACACAGGGGCCACTCAGTCCTTAATGTTATGGGCCAGAATTGTTAGCTCGTCAGGTGGGCGCGCACCTGACCTGACCGAGCATATAATGACTCACGATATTTCGGTCGCGGGCAAGCGCTGGAGAAGGCAGCGTGCCAACGAACAATTAAAAGGCCTAGCAAGGCCATTAAAAAGGTAATTGGTGAAAAGGCTAAGCGACCTTTGCATTGTTAAGGAATCCTTGTCCACAGGCAGGATGAGGTTTACAACAGCAAATCAAAATAAAATAAACATTTTAACACTTCATTTATAACATGTCCCTGCTCCTGCGACAGAGGGGATATTTTTATAACATTTTTTAAATCTTTATTTTTAATGATTAAAATGCTTCACCTCCCTGAGGCAGCTCTGCGCCTCAGGGAGCTTTTCCAGCGTGCACCAATGCAAATGCGCAAAATTGATGCTTGCCCTCCTCCCCCCACACAAAGGCAGCGTTGCTGCATGTAACTGATTCTGGGCAGGCCTTAATTGGCCCACCAGCACGAAATCGTGGTCCAGCCCCAATCACGGGCAATGGTCGGCTTCCCAACCTCCCCCGTCTGCCCCCACCATGCCCGATGAAGAAAAAATGCTCGCCATGGGATAGTGGTGTTTGCTGTTCAGAAGGAGTATTTCAGGAAAAGGTGATAATAAGTGGGATCATGGAGATGCTAAACCTATTCTATTGTGGAAGGTAAAGTTAAAGAGGAAGTGGAAAACAGGTGAGGTAATTGTTGGAGTAGTTGAAAAAAATTGCCCATTACAGGGGTGCGATTTATTTTAGATAATGTTATATATAATGGGGCACAGATGTGGGCGATGTCTATGGCAGTTGAGCAACCTGTGGAGGGGCATTCAACAGAGGTGTTGCAGTAAGAGCATCCTGCATTGTTTCCAGATTGTGCAATAATGAGATCACAGGCTCACAGATTGAAACAGGAAAAGGGAGAAGTTAAAAGTCAGGGGAAAGGTGTTGAAGTTCAATTAGCTGACACTACCTTTGATAAGATTGTTCAAGGAGAAAGAATGGAGGAAAATGAATCTGAAGTGTTTAGCTCAGGAAGTTGGTAGAGTTAGAACAAAAGTATCCACCATAACTGATATGAAATAGTTATATCAGACAGCTTACTCAGAAATAGAGGTCAAATGTATTCCATAATGTTATTACATTAAAAGTGATGTGTTAATGAGGATGTGGAGGCCATATCAAGTTTCAGCAGATGAAAATGATAGAAATGCATCAGCTAGTTATACCATCTGGATACAGAAATGAGCTACTGAGAGTAGCTCATGAGGTTTCAATCAGGGGACATTTATGAATTAGGAAGACTGAGGTGAAGATACAAAAACAGTTCAATTGGCCTGGATTGTATAGAGATGTAGCCAAATTCTGTAGAACATGTCACAAATGTCAGGTGACAGGGAAACCACAAGCAGTGATTTGAGGCTGGTGAGGAACCTATTACTAGGGTCATGATTGATTATGTAGGACCCCTTCTTAAGACTAAAAGTGGAAATCAGTACTTACTGACAATAATGGATGTGTCTACAAGGTTTCCAGAAGTGATACCTTCGCAAAATATTACAGCAAAGAGAATTGTGGAACAGTTGGCTAAATGTTTTACAAGATATGGTTTACCAAAAAAAGCACAATCAGAACAGGGTTCAAATTTCACAGCTGTTTAAGGAAGTCATGAACAGTTTGGGGATAAAACAATTTAAATCATTAGCTTACGATCCTGAGTCACAAGGTGCTTTGGAAAGATGGCATCAAACTTGAAAAACCTTGATGAGGGTTTTATAGTCAGGAATATCCACAGGATTGGGATGGGAGAATTCCACTCTTGTTACTTGCTATTAGGGATGCTACTAATGCATTGATTGGATTTGGTCCTCTTGACATAGTTGATGGTCATGAGGTAAGGGGAACACTAAAGTTGATTCATGGGAAATTGGTGGCTCAAAATTTAGAAACTACTCTCCTGGATTATGTGACAAACTTCATAGAAAGATTGACCAGAGCATGTGAGTTAGTGAGGGAACATGTAAAGATATCACAGAAGGTGACGAAAGTGAAGACAGTTAAGAGAGCCATAGCTCGTGGTTTTGTAGCAAGTATGCTAGTTTTGTTACCAGTACCGGGTGACTCATTAAAGGCAAGGATTAGTGGGGCCTTGCAGGATTGAAAGGAAACTGAGTGAAGTAAACTCTTTAATGAATACTCCCGATAGAAGAAAGAAGCAGAGGGTGTGTCATGTAAATCTGATTAAAAAGTACTTTGACCGGGAACAGGACCAAAAAGTGGTATGGTAGATTAGGAGAAAGAGGTAGAAATGAAGGGTTCTGAAATTGATTTTCCTTTAATCAAATTTGAAAATGAGGGGGTACTTAAAAACTTAAATGCAATATTGAGTTACCTTCCAGACAAGTTTCAAAGTCACATTAAGCTATTTGTGGAAATAAGCTGGGGAGGAAAAATTTAGCTACACATGATGTAAGTGTAGGGCGTCTAGTGTTGATAAGGAAATATCCTTATGGATTAAGTCCAGCAAAGTTATCATAAATACAGAAAGAAATTGAATTCATTCCTCAAAATGACATCATTGAATCTAGTTGCAGTAACTGGAGTTCACCCATTGTGATGGTACCGAAACTGGATGGAACATAAATACTATGTGTGGATTATCAATAGGTGAATGCCGTGACAAAAGTGGATACATATCCTATACCATGGTTGGAAAATTGCATTGAGGAAGTGGGGCAATCAGAAGTTTCAATTTAGCTTTTGTGATGCCATGTGGACTATATCAGTTTAACGTTATGCCATTTGCTATGAAAATTACACCAGCTACATTTCAAAGACTAGCAAACAAAGTAATTGCAAGACTAAGCAATTCTGCTGTTTATATTGATGACTTGATTGTTTTCAGTCAAATGTGGGAGGAGCATTTACAACATCTGGAAGAAATATTTAATCAGCTGCAAGAAACTAATATGGTGATGAGTTTGGGTAAAAGTGATAATGCAAAAGCGCAAGTTACATATCTGGGCTATATCATTGGACATGGTAAGGTGGCTCTGAGAGATGTGAAAGTCAAAGGCTTGGATTCCCCACTACCTACAACAAAATGAGAAGTTTTGAGATTTCTGGATATGAGTTGGTTTTACTGGAAATTTGTCCCACATTTCAGCAGTGTGGTTGCTCCATTGACTGAACTATTAAAAAAGAGCAAGAAGTTTCAAAGCATGCAGCAGTGCCAGAAGGCATTTGAAAGTTTAAAAACTGTATTGACTATGACACCAGTTTTGGCAGTTTCACGAAAGCTGAATGTACAACGGAGAAGGTATTCACTGATCGAAAAGGAGGCTCTGGGTCTGGTGTCAGCATTGACGCATTTCGAGGTTTATGTTGCAAACAATTCATCAGAAACAGTTGTTTATACAGACCACAACCCTTTAAAATTTCTGGACAAATTTCGAGGCTGAAGTGCAAGATTGTTCAGATAGGGTTTATTACTGCATCTAATTAAGTTACAGATTATTCATGTGGCTGGATGAGAAAATCTAATTGCAGATTCATTGTCGAGAGTTTAAAACTCAAAGGGAAATTGAACATTTAAAACCTGGATTAAAGCAAAATACTGCAGATGCTGGAAATCTGAAATAAATGCTGGAAAAACTCAGCAGATCTGACAGCATCTGCAGATGCTCTGAAGAAGGGTCATGTAGACTCGAAATGTTAACTCTGTTCCTCTCTCCACAGATGCTGTCAGACCTGCTGAGCTTTTCCAGCATTTTCTGTTTTTATTTAAAACTTGGACACTGGACTGAAACGACCTCTGTTGATGCAAAGTGTTTGTATGTATATTGTTATGTTGATGCATGCATCTGGTAATGTAATAGTTTGAGTATATAGATAAGTATAGTAAGTAGTGTAAAATGAGTTGATAAGATGAAGCTGTCTTTTAAAATTACGAGAGTTCATTTTTCCATAAGGATGAAGGTTTTATGAATGTATAATGCTTTCCATAATATTTTCCTGGTTTATTGTGAAGTAGGTTTATGAGTGTAAGTGTAGTTGGTTCTGTCTGTATGAATTAATTAAATTTGGAGTGAAGTAGACTGCAAGCTTAAAATTATCAAAAGAAATTAGGCGTAGAAATGTTCTTGAAATGCTCATGAGTAAACATGGATTTACGGTGATTTGCTGGATTTGCTTTTGTTTTAGATAAATGAAGGGATTCTTTGGATTTCAAAGGGATTTTAGCCTGTTTAAGACTAGCCAGATAAGTAAAGATAAGGAGTGTGTTTATTTTTCCCAAAAGTTACTGACAATATTGGGAACATGAAAGTTTTTATAATATGAGGAAGATACAGATTCAAAGACATATGGAACAATAGAATTTACATATTAAAGAGAGAGAAACATAAATAAAGGAGAATGAAAGGCTATGTGAGGAGAGGGCCATGTAAGATCTAACGGGAGTGTGTGAAACAGCCTTCACGAAGCCTCCAGCCATTTGTGCATAAGTTTGCAATATAAAGTAATTGAAGTTGGGAAAAGGCATTTGGAATTCCATTGTCAAGTGGGTACTGTGTTAACTTGCTGGTTTTGTTTTAAACCTAAAATATATTTTGGACTGTAGCCTTAAAGGGGGTGTGTAACTGGGAGTTGGGTAAATTAGAGACTTTAGGAGTTGTGAGAGCAGTAAGTAATTGTAGTCTTATGTATGTGTTTGAAATCTTTTATTTTGTTAATAAATATTCTAATTTAATTTTTTAAATCTCTAAAGGTCTTGGTGGAGTCATTACCTCTGAGTTTAATGTACACATCTTTTCATAATATATACAAATTGCAAAACTGTTGTGATAGCGTGACCAAGTTTATCTTGTGGATTTGGTCATCAAGGCACACATCACCTGCCATGCCGGGTAAATGCCAGTGTGTAGCTGTACTGGAGCACAAATCTTCAGCACCTTTACTGAAATATTGTCAGGACCCATAGCCTTTGCAGTATCCAGTGCCTTCAACCATTTCTTGGTGTCACATGGATTGAATCGAATTGGCTGAAGACTGGCATCTGCGATGGGGTGATCTGTTCTGCACTTCTGGCGGAAGATTGTTCGAAATACATCAGCCTCGTCTTTTGAACTGATTTGCTCATCCCCCACTCCCTCCATTATTGAGGGTGGGGATATGTGTGGAGGTTTCTCCTCCAGTTAGTGTCATGGCTGGATGTGGCAGAACTGCAGAGCTTATATCTGATCCATTGATTGTGGGATTACTTAGCTCTGCCTATTGCATGCTGCTTTTGCCGTTTGGTATGCAATTAGTCCTGTGTTATAGCTTCACCAGGTTGACACCTCATTTTTAGGATGCCTGGTGCTGCTCCTGGCATGCCCTCCTGCACTCTTCATTGCACCCCGGAGTTGATCCCCCAGCTTGCTGGTAATGGTAGAGTCAGAGATATGCTGGGCCATGAGGTTACAGACGGTGCTACTGCTGAGGGCTCAGAGATCCTCATGCTTGATTGATTCAAAATCTATTCCATTTAGCAAAGTGGTCATGCCACACAACCTCAATGTGAAGGACTTTGTCTCCACAAAGACTGTATGGTGGAGATTCCTATCAACACTTGAGATGACTGATGGATTGGTGAAAATGAGGTCAAGTCAGTTTTTCCTTCTTATTAGTTCCCTCATTGCCTTTCGTAGACCTAGTCTAGCAGCTGTGTTGTTTAGGCCTCAGCCAGCTCAGCCAGCATTGAAGATACTGAGCCAGTCTTGGACTCCCGGTGCAACTCCCTCCAGACTGTATATCACACTTGTGAATCTGTCTGGCTGGTGGGACGGGACATTCCCAGGGATGGTGATAGAGTCATAGAGTCACAGAGGCCTACAGCACAGAAAAAGGCCCTTCAGCCCATCAAGTCTGCACCGGTCAAACAAGTACCGAACTATTCTACTCCCATTTTCCAGCGCTAGGCCCATAGCCTTGTACGGCATGGCATCACAAGTGCATATCCAAGTACTTCTTACATGTTATGTGGTTTTCTGCCGCTACCAGTCTTTCAGGCAGTGAGTTCCAGATTCCCACCACCCCCTGGGTGCAAAAATTCTTCCTCACATCCCCTCTAAACCTCCTGCCTCTTACCTTAAATCTATGCCCCCTGGTTATTGATCCTTCCACCAAGGGAAAAGGATCCTTCCTGTCTACCCTATCTATGCCCCACATAATTTTGTACACCTCAATTATGTCCCTACTGAATCTCCTCTGCTCCAGGGAAATTAACCCCAGTCTATCCAATCTCTCCTTATAACTAAAACTGTCCAGCCCAGGCAACATCCTGGTAAATCTCCTCTGCACTCTCTCTAGTGCAATCACATCCTTCCTATAATGCAGATTCCAGAACTGCATGCCTAGCTTTGGCCTAACCAGAGTTTTATACAGATCCAGCAAAATATCCCTGCACTTATGCCTCAGCTAATAAAGTCAAGTCCCCCATATGCCTTCTTAACCACCCATTCTACCTGTCCCGCTACCTTAAGGGACCAATGGATATGCACACCAAGTTCTCTCTGATCCTCGGTGCTTCCCAGGGTCCTACCATTCATTGTGTATCCTTGTGCCTTGTTTGTCCTGCCCAAGTATATCCCCTCACACTTATCTGGATTAAATTCCATTTGCCACTGATCAGCCCATCTGACCAGCCCATCTATATCCTCCTGTAACCTAAGGCTATCCTCCTCACTATTTACCACCCCAACAACTTTCGTGTCATCCGTGAACTTACTGATCAACCCTCCTAAATTCTGATGTCTGGGGCATTCTCTGGAAGCTATGATTTGTTGAGTATGACAATGGCAGGCTGCTGCTGGACTAGCCTGTGGGCCAGCTCACACAATTTTTGACACAAGCCCTCAGGTGTTAGTAAGGGGGGCATTGCAAGGTCAACAGGACTGGGGGTGCTGTTCTCATTTCCAGTGCTGACATTTCATTCCTTTTTCACTTTGATGCAACCGAGTGGCTTGATAAGCCATTTCAGAGGGCACCTAAGAGTCAACCACATTGCTGTGGATCTGGAGTCACACGTGGGCTAGATCAGGTAAGGATGGCAGATTTCCTTCACTAAATGACATTAGTAAACCAGATGGGCTTTTACAGCAACAGTTTCATGGTCACCATTATTTTAACAAGCTTTTAATACCAAATGACCTGGGGAGGTGGTGACATAGTGATGTTGTCACTGGACTGGTAATCTGGAAACCCAGGGGTAATGCTCTGGGGACTAGGGTTCAAACCCTGTCATGGCAGATGGTGGAATATATCCAATACAAATCTGGAAATGAAAAGTCAAATGATAACCATGGGCAGGATGTTGAGTTTAGCAAGTGGGGCCTGCACACTGAGGTGTGATGACATTGGGTGGAACTCCTGATGTCACCCTGTGTCATTTCAATTTTCAGGTCGGCAGGGGTGCAGACGAATCAGCTGTGAGCCCGCTGACCTGTCAACGGCCAATTGAGGCCATTTAAAAACTAATTGAAGCACTTAAAGGACCTGCCCGTCCAACCTTAAGGTTGGCGGGCAGGCCGGGAGCCCTGGCAGGCTTCAGAAAAAGCGTGAAACCTCATCCACGGGCGGAATGAGGTTTCATGTAGGCTTTTTAAAAAATGTAATGGAAGTTTAATTAAAAGTGACGGACATGTCCCTACTCATGTGGCAGTGTCACATGAGGGGACATGTCAGGGAAATTTTATTTTTCTATATTTCACACTTTTGAATTTGGCGCCAATCTCCCTGAGGCAACACTTAGCCTCAGGGAGATGTGTGTGCTCTTTCATGCGCATGGGCAAAGGAGCACTCTTGGCTGAGGGAATCCCCTCCTCTGCCCGCACAGGGAGCGCAAAGCGCTTCCTGGCAGACATCACAATTTGCAGGTCTTAATTGGCCCGCCCACATAAAATGGCAGCATGCCCCCAATCGGGGGCACTGATTGGAGGTGCGCCCGCCCACACCCTCTCCTAAACTTTCCTCCAACGGCGTGAAAATTCTTCACCATGAAACCATTGCTGATTGTCATAACATTGCCATCTGCTTCACTAATATACTTCAGGGGAAAGAAATCTGCCGCCCTTACCTGGTCTGGCCTACATGTGACTCCAGACCCACAATGTGGTGGACTCTTAAATGTCTTCTGTGCAAGGGCAATTTGGGGTGGACAATGAATGCTGGCTGAGCCAGTGATGCCCACATCCCATGAACGAATAAGAAAAAATTCACTAAATTTACATTCCACCTGCTGCTGTAGTGAGACTTGAAGCTTTTACCCTCAGGAATTAACCTGGAACTCTCGATGTGTCCTCCAGTGAGATTACCACTGCAACAGCGCCTCCTCTGGTTTGTGTTGAACTGGTTCGTCTCAGCAGGATTAGTGGACAGTGTGTTACAAATTTGACTCAGTGCACTTAGGTTAAGACAGAATGTACATGATTTAAAAGAAACAGTAATTCCTAACCTTTCAAACTTTTAATAACAGAAGAGGAAAATCATGCCTCCCTCTGCCAAATAGCAGGCAAAATATTCTCTCTTTGTTTGACTTCGTTTAAAGGCAACCTGGCCCTTGAAATACTAAAGTGTATTATCATAAGTGACAGCTCAGGCCAAGTGTGGAGCATAACAACTCTTGCTGGACCTGACTGACACTGAATATGGGTGTTTTTTCCCTGACCCCAGGAAGTGGAACTGTCCCAGATTGCACTGGCAACTGTCTCTGGCTCTCCGCCTGAGCAATTTTCAGTTAATAATCCAGATCGCCTTTAAGTGCCTCGATTAAAGCTGCCTTCACCACTCTCTCCGGCAGTGCATTCCACATTCCAACCAATCGCTGTATGAAAAAGTTTCTCCTTGTGTCTCCATTGTTTCTTTTTCCAATTACCTTAAATCCATGTCCTTTTGTTCTCCATCCTTCCACCACCAGGAACAGATTTTCCCTATCTCCTCTGCCTAGACCTGTCATGATTTTGAATACCTCTATCAAATCTCATCTCAACCCTCTCTCCTCCAGGGATAACAATCCCAACTTCTCCAATCTATCTACATAACTGAAGCTCCTCATCCCTGGAACCAGTTTTGTGAAACTTTATTGCACCCACCTTATGTCTTCGCATCTTCCCTAAAGTGTGGTAAACAGAACTGGACAGAATACTCCAGTTGAGGCTGAACCAAGTGTTCCATACAAGTTCAAATTAACCTCCTTGCCCCTATTAATAAAGTCTAAGATTCTGTTTGTTTTATTAACCACCCTCCCAACCTGTCCTGCCCCCTTCAATGACTTATGCACATATACCCTCAGTTGCTCCTGCTCCTGTACATCCTTTAGAATTGGAGTCTATATTTTATAATGCCTCTCGACGCTCTCCCTACCAAATCTAATTCCTTCACATTTCTCCATGTCAAATTTCATCTGCTGCTTGTCCATCCATTCCACCAACCTGTCAATGTTCTTTTGAGTTGTACAACGTCCTCTTCACTCTTCACAATGCTTTCCAGTTTCATATCATCTGCAAACTTTGAAATTGTGTCCTGTGCACCAAGATCTAGATCATTCAGGAAGAGGGGAACTCAACTATTAACCTTCCTCCAGTCCATTCATTAACCACTACCCTGTGCTTCCTGTAACTCCACCAATTTCGTATCCATGTTGCTACCATTGCTCTGCTGGGTGGCACTTAATCAAAGGCCTGTTGCAAGTCCCTGTACAGCACATCAACAGCATTCCTCTCATCAACTCTCATTAAAGAACTCTAGCAATTTAGTTAAACATGATTTGTCCTTTACAAATCCATGCTGGCTTTCCTTAAGTGACCTGCATTTACCAAAGCGACTATTAATTTTGTCCCGATTACTCATTTCTAGAAGCTTTCCCACTACCGAAGTTAAGGTAACTGGCCTGTAGAGGTTGGGCTAACCTTTACACCCTTTTTTGAACAAGGGTGCTGCATTTGCAATTCTCCACTCCCCTGAGTCTACAGAAGACTGGAAAATTATGTTCAGTGCCTCCACAATTTCCACCCTCACTTCATTTATTAAGTTTTGTCTGGGCTCTTGATGCCTTAACAACTCTGAGTACAGGCAGACTATCCAATACCTCCTCCTAATCAATTTTAAACCTGCAAATATCTAAATGACCTTCTTCTTCACCATGACCTGTGCAGCAACTTGTTCCTTGGTAAAGACAGATCCAAAGCCTTCCTTTAACATCTCAATTATGCCCTCTTCCTCCAGATGCAATTCCCTCTTTTGTGCCAAATCAGCCCCATTGCTCATTTTACCCTCTTTTACTATCTATATGGCTATTGAAGGCATTTGGATTGCCTTTCATGTTAGCTTCTGGTCTCTTTTCATGCTCTCTCTTTGCCAGGAGCACCACCCCTACTGCCCCCATCCCCTGCCTCACCAGCACCACCACCCCTACTGCCCCCACCCCCTGCATCACCAGCACCACCACCCCTACTGCCCCCACTCCCTGCCTCACCAGCACCACCACCCCTACTGCCCCCACCCCCTGCCTCACCAGTACCACCACCCCTACTGCCCCCACCCCCTGCCTCACCAGTACCACCACCCCTACTGCCCCCACCCCCTGCCTCACCAGTACCACCACCCCACCCCCTGCCTCACCAGTACCACCATCCCTACTGCCCCCACTCCCTGCCTCACCAGCACCACCACCCCACTCACCCCACTCCCTGCCTCACCAGTACCACCACCCCTACTGCCCCCACCCCCTGCCTCACCAGCACCACCACCCCTACTGCCCCCACCCCCTGCCTCACCAGCACCACCACCCCTACTGCCCCCACCCCTTGCCTCACCAGCACCACCACCCCTACTGCCCCCATTCCCTGCCTCACCAGCACCACCACCCCTACTGCCCCCACCCCCTGCTTCTCCCCAATCCACACCCTCTCTCCGTCTGTCCCCTATTTTATTACCACAGAGCTGGTCAGCCATTTGGGAACTCCATCTCATGGGATATAGGAAGAGAGCTAACTCCCAACCGTAAATTTAATCTCCCTCTGGTTTAAAGTCTGCCCCTTTCTCTGACTATCCTCATTTGCCTTGAATTAATCTTGGTTCCTCTCAAAATCTCAGCCACTCCTCTGGCATCACCTATTCCCTCCTTACAAAGCTCGACAGTCACCAGTACTTTCCCTTCCTCCATCTCTCCTTTACTGACCCAATTTTATTTGAAAGGCTAAATGGGTTTAGACAGGGGGAACCTGAGCAGTGAACAGGGCTGATGGTCCAGATTGGCCTCCTAATAACCCTCTTCCCCCTGATTGTCCAGTAATTTGATCTGCCCGAATGCAGCAGCTTCCAACTGTCTGTCAGCTCAGTCATTCACTCAATTCCCGGAGGGGGAAATATAGGAAGTGGTCATTGACAGACAAGGGGGGCTCACATTTTCACCAACAGTGAGGTGAGTGATGATTGATTTGCATTTGCTTGAGGTTCAGAGAGCAGTCCAGCACATCGGGAGGGTATTTGGCGCATCGAAATCTGCTGGCTCTGTCAAGGAGCCACCCAATTCACCCTACTCCGGCCATCTCTTTCCCCTGTCCCTGAAGTCATTTCTCATTCAATTATTTATGCAATTCCTTCTTGAAGGTGACAATCGAATCCCTATCATCACCCTGTCAGACAGTGCATTTCAAACAAAAACAAAAATACCTGGAAAAACTCAGCAGGTCTGACAGCATCTGCGGAGAGGGACAGTTGACATTTGGAGTCCGTATGACCCTTCATCAGAATTAAGACATATAGAAATGAGATGAAATATAAGCTGGTAGAGGGGGGTGGGTGGGACAGGTAGAGCTCAATAGGGGGCCAGTGATAGGTGGAGGTTCTGATCAGTGATAGGTTCTGATGAAGGGTCATACAGACTCAAAACGTCATATGTATCCCTCTCCGCAGATGCTGTCAGACCTGCTGAGTTTTTCCAGGTATTTTTGTTTTTGTTCTAGATTTCCAACCTCTGCAGTATTTTGCTCTTAGTGCATTTCAAATCCTCAGCACTCGCTGCATAAAATGTTCCCTGCCTGTCACCTGTTTCTTTTTTCCCAATCACCCTAAACCTGTGCCCTCTGTCATAGAGTCATAGAGTTATACAGCATAGAAACAGGCCCTTCGGTCCATTGTGTCCGTGCTGGCCATCGAGCACCTATTTATTCTAATCCCATTTTCTAGCACTTGGCCCGCAGCCCTGTATGTTATGGCGTTTCAAGTGCTCATCTAAATGCTTCTGAAATGTTGTAAGGTTTCCTGCCTCTATCACGCCCTCAGGCAGTGCGTTCCAGATTCTCAATTCCTGCTTACCGACCTTCAGACATTGCAAACAGTTTGCCTTGTGATGGATCATCATATGCAGCAACCATCTCATTCAGATATCAACCTTCCCACACTCATAGTCGTGTGGTGCAGAGGGTGTCACTATCCCCCAGAGTCTGAAACCATGTAAATCCTTCGAACCATTACAGGATAATGCTTCTGCTTCCAGGCAGAATGATATTTGCTGTGTCAGTTTTAAGTGATAATTGCTATGGTCAAGTGTTAGTTTATGTTGTATATACGGCACAGAAGCAGGCCATTTGGCCCAGCCAGTCCATGTGACATGTATGCACAATTCGAGTCTCCTCCCATCTTTTCTTACCTAAATCTATCAGCATAACCATCTATTGCCTTTTCCCTCATCTGCTTGTCTAACTTCCCCTTAAATGCTATTTGCTTCAACCACTCCCTGTGGTAGAGGGTTCCACATTCTCACCCCTCCTTCAGGAAGTTTATTCTGAATTTCCTATTGGATTTCGTGGTGACTCTCACATCGATGGCCTCTAAATCTGACCTTCTCCACAAAAGGAAACATTCTCCCTGTATCCACAAATATCAAAACGTTTCGGAATTTTAAATACCTCTATCATGTCACCCATCAGCCTTCTTTTTTCAAGAGAAAAGAGACTCATCTTGTCAATCCTTTCCACGTGTTTCTGATATTATCTTTGTATATCTTCTCTACCCGCTTGCCTTTGCCGTGATAGCCTTTTTAGAACATGCCACCCTGAACTGCTTGTAGTAATCTGTAACTTTGTAATCTGCGATCTTACAGTGTGTCATCTAACCAAGCGCTGATACAGCTTGAGCATAATCTCCCTTGCCAACCTGTGGCACAACTTTTACTGATTGATGTATTTTTAGTCCGAGATCCATTTGTGAATCTACCCTACCAAGACTAGCAACTTCCAAGTAATGAGTGTGCTTCCTCTATTCTTCCTCTCAAATTCTACCACCGCTCATTTCTATGTTCCAGACTTCATCTGCCAACCATTTTCCAACTCTGCAAGTTAATTCATGCCCTCCGCTAAGTTGTTGCAGTCTTGCTCAGCATTGACTATTTCCCTCACGCTCCCAGCAATCCCCACCGCCACCTCCAGCCCATCCGTGGGGGAGATTGGTTTAACATGAAATGAGGCGGGTGATGACGCTGGAAATCCTTCCGTTCATCTCATCATTTAATAAGCTTCACAATTTGAGCAAAGGGGCTTTCGACCACATTCTTCACCTGCTCTCTGAATTCACTTTGAGTCATGGCATAAATAAACGTTTTTACACAGCCCAGGAGCTGCAGCATGAATCCTATTTCTCCTACAAATTCAGGCATCAGTGCAGACACATAACCCAGGAGCCACATTCCAGCCCATATAGAATAAACCACATATATTGACCATAACAGGATGAAATTCCCAGAGATAACAAATAGTAAAATGATAGATTTCCTTCGACTTTCCACCTCTGGATCTCTGGGACTCTCCACACTGCTGTGACCCTGGAGTCTCCTGTGGGCTCTGCTGGCCAACAAAATATGCCTAACAGTGAAAGCATTGAACAGCAGGATCAGGACAAATGGGAGCCCCAGGGTGAGAATGTAGTGAAGGAGCATGACTGTCAACCAGACTCGTGTTTCCATAATATTCCTTGGTATAGAACAAAGCCAATGGGCATTCAACAGCTGATACCGATCTGTTAATATGAAATACCATGTGATATCCTTTAAAACACTCAGGATAGTCACTGTTCGCAGAACCACAGCCGCAGTTTTCTCTGTGCAATATCTCCATTTCAGCTTCTGCCAACAAATGGCCACAAATCGATCAGCGGTAAAAGCGACGGTGAACCAGGCAGAAGAGCTCGTGGCTGCATAAAGCAGGATGCCATGGATATTGCACATGGGGATGGAGTACACAAAAAGAAACTCTTTCTGATAAACAATTGGAATGTGCCTCATCGTCAGATCGATAATAATAACCAGTAGATCTGCCACTGCCATTGCCACCAGGTAGCAGGTAACACAACTGGAGAGCCTGCATTTTCCCCGAGAGAGGACAACAATTGTCACTATGTTAACTGTGAGGAAGAGATATAAACAGGAATGTTATCTATTAGGCTGGGAGCACAGTTACCAATTTCACTGAGTATTTATTGACAGATGAAAATGTTTTTACTATATCTAGCGATATATTGACTTGTTTCTACTCTGTTTGGTATCTTTTTCATGACTTACATTTTCCCTGTCCACATTGAAGGAGTGTACTTCCACACTCAATCAAATGATTCCACACTTGAACCTATCAAGACAGAAAACCAAAACAAGAATGTGGCATGTTCTGGTCAGAGAACTTCTGTATGCTGATGATGCATCAGTTGCACATACAGAAGATCAGCTGCAAATGCCCAAGGACATTCTAACCCATGCTTGTGTCGCATTGTCCATCACAATTAGTAGCAAGAAAACTGTATTCATCAGGCAAGGTGTTGTGTTTCTGCCTGTGAATCAGACATAACAACACACCACTAGAAGTAGTCAGCAAATTCTGATACCTTGGACCTTTGATAACAGACAACCTGTCCCTTGATGATTAACTCAGAAAATGCATCAAAAACTTCCAACTTTGGCTGACTAACAAAACAGAGGTGAAAGATCAACAAAATGACCTGCAGGAAACGGTGCTTATTAGAAAAGACCGTATCCTCAGTACATTGTTATATAGCAGTGCAGTCTGTGCAATTTGCAGCTACCAAAACACAAGGCTCAAAAACTTGCAACTTTGATGTCCACGACACACCCTTGGTATCACATGGAGTGAAAATGTATTCAATGAAGTAGTCATTTCTAGGGAAAGCATCCAAAGAATGCTAGTGCTAATCAAGCAAAAAGGCTTCACTGGATTAGGCATGCGCACAGGAATGAAGATTGCCGCATCCCCAAAGTTATGCTATACAGAGAGGCAGCCCATGCAAAGATAATCAAAGCTCCGATTTTAGAAAACTGTCAAAAAGGCATGAAAGCACTCAGCATGAATCACCACAAGTGAGAATCTCTAGCTGACGATTGATGCCAGTGGCAGCACTAGCTGTGGGCTGGGGCTTTCCACCACAACAGGCATGTGATTTCAGAAGATTTCGAGCAAACACAATCCCTGAAAATAAGGTAACAGCAGAGGCAACCCCGCAACGATGGCAAGAGGCAACCTCAGGAGTGCACTTGAGGCAGACTGAACCTTTCCGGAATCAGCGTATTCAGCATCAAAAGAAGTGTGGCAGAGGATCTCATCTGACCTCACCAAAGTTCTGAGGTTGCATTCCCATCATCTCTCACTGATGGAAGGATGCCAACCTGAAACCAATTTTGAATTATAACTGTGACCGTGTTATCTGCTGGGGTTGGTGACTATTGGTCAATGAAAGCAATCGTTAACATTTGGGATGACATAACACAAGGAACAGCAGTTTGTAAAAGATCATGTAAAAGTTGCTGCACTTATGACAGCTTATTCCATGTTCCAGTGAAAAGAGTTGATTGTTGCAGTAAAGATTAAAGATGATAAGAAAGATATATAGTAAAGGAGAGCGCGGCCTGATAGAAAGTTGTCCATAAGGCTGACTGAGAGATTCGCTCACCGGTTACAGGTATTATCAATGATTTCTAAACAATAATTGGAAAGGATTCCACTGGAAATCAATGGAATACATCAACTTATTTTTGGAAGGTAAATTAACCCTTGTTCAAATATCAAGCCATCTAGGAAATGAAACATTGGTCTGAAGTCAGAGATGGCAGAAAGTGAGCTGGACGGCTGGAGGTGGATTCTAAGTCATTGGCGCAAAATATTTCAACACCTACTTTTATTCTAGCAGAACCATGATTTCTGATTTCTAATCTATGTTGATTTAAAGAATATTTTAATATTCAGAAGAACATATCAGGTGAGAGAAATGGTGAAAGTGAGGGTGTGAGGTACTTTGAGTTCAGAATATAGGGACCACTGTGCAATAATCAAAACAAGTTAAATTAAAACAACATTAAATGCAGAGCGCGAGTGGTTCACTGAATCAACATAACTGCTGGATCTCCTGAATTAAAATGATGAGAAGATAATGCATAAGAACATGGAATATCGAATTAATAGCTGGGTATAGAGACTTACCAGGAACGCCAATAGTAGCAAGGAGAGGATAATAAATCTTTTCAAAATCGATGATGAAAATAACAATCTTCCACTGGCCCATTCCTGTGGAGCCACTGATCCTCGTCAGTGTCGGAGGTGAAGCTCCCGCTGATACTCAGATAAAACACATCGAAAAGAGGCCCTTATGAAGAGAAGAGGGAAGGCTCCTGGAGCACAATTTATATCCATGTAGACTGATATTAATTACAGTCACTGAACAAACAGGTTCAGTTAACCCCTTTCAATCTGACGTTTTTATTATCACAGCATAGATTTGACAATGTGTGAATTGCCCACCACACCCTATCCCTTAATATCTGCCACATCCCCAGAGATGCTTTGAGTCTTGGCCGTGTGTTAAACATCGCTTGGTGTGACTCAGGAACCCCATGCTGCCACTATTTGCTGCAGGGAAAAAAGAGTGATTTGGGAAGATGATGATTTGCTAGCCTCTGGTTTCTCTGGGCCGCCTTCTCAGCTAGCTGATCTTTCCATCTCTGCTCACCTCCCCCAGTGCCTCTCCAAGCATTCAGCCCCAGATGTCATGGCTGTTGGCGACTGCCTCCCAGTGATCTTTACCAGTGTCTGCCATCTAACTTGCAGATGTCCTTGTAGTGGAGGTACTGATCTGCAGCCAGTTGTGATCAGGTGGTCAGTTCATCGTTCGGAAAGTATTTGGGTAAACAGCCATCATCCATCCAATGAAAGTGGCTGAGCCAGCAGAGGAGCCAAATTCTCACCTGGGGGGGCGGGAGCGCGGTCGACCCGCTCGAGCGTGAAATGACACACGTTGATGTCCGGTGAGCGTCTCGATGTCAACGCCCAGTCGCGCGATATTTTGATCGGTGGGCACGTGCGGGAATCGGCAGCGCGACCGCCAACATTTCAAAGGCCTATTAAGGCCATTAAACTATCAATTAACTTAAATGTTTCACTGTCTATCCAACCTCACGGTTGGCGGGCAGGTGCAAAGGCCAAGCGGGCAGGTGAAAAGGCCAAGCGACCTTTGTACTTTTTCGGAAACCTAATCTACAGGCGGGATTAGGTTTCCAACATCAAATAAAAATAAAATAATTTCATTTAAATTTCACTTATAACATAGCCCTACTCATGTGACATATTCACATGAGGGGAAATGTTTTATAATATTTTTCAAATCTTTATTTTTTTTTAAACTCTTCATACCCCTGAGACAGCTCTGTGCCCCAGAGAGGTTCTCAAGTGCGTGCCCATGCGCATGCGCGAAGTTTGTGCTTGCCCCTCTTGCCCTCCGCCACCCTACCTCCACAGGCAGCGATGAGTGATGAGCGATGAGCGCTGCCGCTTGCGTTTCAGGCTGGGCAGGCCTTAATTGGCCCACCAGCGTGAAATCGCTTTCCAGCCTCGATCGCGGGCGGCGGTGGGCTTCCCGATTTCCACCATCCACCAGGGTCAAAATCCTGCCCCAGGTGTCATTGCTTAGTAATGTGTGTTTAGGTTGATATACTGACCTTGTCCTGCCAAAGAAACCAACGATCTGTTTGAGACTGCAAAGGTGGGAAACTGTTCAGCCTTTTCTCCTGCCTACATACACTGTCCAGCTCTCACCACTGTATCTGAGTGATCTGATGATGCAGGCTTGGTAGATTTGCAGCATGGTGCCTTTGGTCAGGTTGCTGTTGCTCCACACTCTCTTTTCCTCAGCTTGAACATAACAGCAGCAGCTGTTAGGATACGTGACTTGGTTTCCGCATCAATTGAAAGATTGTTGGTGAGTGTGGAGCTTAGATATGTGAAGCTATCAACCACCTCCACTGTCACATTGTCAATGCTGATTGCTGGTGGTGTGGCAATCTCCTGGACCATGACATTTGTCTTTCTGATGCTGATGGTCAATCCACCATCTTCACAGGCTTGAGTGGCTCTGTCCATTTGCTGCTGAAGGTGTTGCTTGGTGCAGAATGTCAGTGCAGCTTTATCGGCGTACAGCAGCTCTGATGAGGACTTTCTGAACCTTTATCTTGGACCTCAGGCTGGCAAGGGTGACCAGCTTCCTGTCAGTTCTGTTTTGTAAGCAGACACCCCCTGAAGGCATATGACTGCAGTTAGGAGAAGAATATGCCAAAAATTGTTGTGCCAGAATGTAGCCCTATTTGAGCACTCTGCGAATCTTGGTGGGTGACAATGTTGCCCCATCACAGCTGATCTTACCCCCCATGATGTCATCGAAAGCGGAGATCACACTGAGCAGCTTTGGAGAGCAGCCGATTTTCTTCATCACCTTCAATAGACCACCTATACTCAAATGGCTGGATTTCGCGTTGTGTCTTTCCGAGCCCGCCTCATTATATATTCACTCCCGTGAAACACGCCGCTTCCATGGCGATCAGACCTCAGATTCGCCCACTCACCATCGCCCCGCTGTTGAATCACGCTGGCCGCCATCTTTAAAAGGCAGCCGCCAGCAAAGCGCTCATCACCTCCAGCTCACCGCCGCTGCCTGAGAGACATGGGCAGCAAAGGCTAATAGACATCAGTCCCAAACCCCCCCGCCCCCGCTTCAACGACAGGCCCCTCGGGCCGCGGAGGCACGCCTGGATGTGCTGTACCCCAGCTAGGCCGCAGGATGGGCTGCAATGTCATTAACCCGGCTTGGGAGGCGGTGGCAGCGATGGCCAGCCCAAACACACTGCAGAGGAGGACAGCCACCCAGTGCCACAAAAGGATGAATGATCTCCTCCGTTCCATCAGGGTAAGTCACTCTTTTCATCACTCCCAACTCACACACTCGCAAACCCATCACTCACCCACAGGGCCTTCACTCACTGCCAGTGAAAGGGATATCTCCATTCATTCTTTCACACACACCTTCATTGTCCTCATCCCGTCCATGAGACCACTCACCACCCACACAGGCCAGGCATACTTATCATCTGGCCCGACAGGCATCCTGATACACTCTCCCCATCTCTATCCATGCAGGACAAACTGGCTCACAACAGGAGGGAAAGGTCGCAAACAGATGGAGAGATGCTGGAATTCAAATTCCTCACAGAATTTGAAAACAGAGCCATCCAGCTGGCTGGCGATGACTGGGACCGGTCCTGTGCTGACAGTGAGGTCGGTGCTGCTCTACCATGTGAGGATCCAGCAGTGCAACATCCATCAGACAACCATGCCCTGAGTGATGTGTCCTCTTTCACAGGCCACTGCCATGCACTAACTATCTCCCTCTGCTTTTGCAGGCACATCTGGGAAGCAGCCGACAGAATCCAAGGCCCAGAACCTCTAATCAAGCTCCGAAGAAACCTCCGAAGAGGAATCTGAAGGCATCCTCCCAGAATTCCCATCACAGCACTCACCCACACCCTCCACCAGCGCAGACACACACCTCAGTGGGACCCAGGTTTAGAGTAGCCTTGAGATCACAATCTGGTGAGCGCATCACACTGTCTGATCCACAGCGGGGAGCAGCAGGGACTTCCCAGATCCTCGGAACTTGAAGGACTATTGGAAGCCAGAATCTTGCTGAGTCCGAGTCAGATGATGAGCCTCTGGACCCAGTCATGTCACAGTTGCTGGAGCTGCAAACGCAAGCCGTGGAACGCCAGGAAGGGATGTCTGCTGCACTCCTCAGATTGCAAGGCACGATGGAGGATCCTGTCCATCTTCAGGCTGAGGTGATAGCGCCGGCATACCAATGCACTGAGGTTAACACTGGCAGGACGGCAACCGCCATGGAGACCTTGGCCCAGGACGTCACTCCTGCACTGTTGCACGGGCTTAACTCCATCGCTGAACCCATACTTGGCCTCCAACAGTTTGTATGTGATAGGGGTGCGGGGCAGGTCGGTCTCAGTCCAGCTACCCCTTCCGCTCAATGAGTCAGTCAGGGGCACTTGGGCACCCATGAGGAGGAGGATCAGTAGGTGCATGATCCGGGGCCATCCACCCAGGTGACTCAGGGAGTGTCCGGCCCATCTGACACCCCTCTTCCTGTGACCTGAGCAGATCCAGCTCCACAGGCTGAGGAGGGTGACACTGACACACAGCAGGACCCCGAAAGCAGGCTGGAGCCCTCCAAGTCTTGGCCCTCCAGAGGACACCCGCCAAAGTCATCACAGACAGGGCATCACAGTCAGCAGGCTGCCTCCACCTCCGCTGTGGATGTCCTGGGAGCACCAAGGTGTAGCGGCAGGGTTAGGAAAGTGAAGGAGAATTAGTTGCACAGCCTGGGCACAGGCGTTAATCACTTGTACATACTGTTCACTATTGTCAATAAACTCCCAAGAATGTCTCCCTGCCTGTGGCTCCTTGTTCTGATGAGCAGTATTCATGTCACTCAGATGTGAAACCTTTCTGCACAAGGTAAAAGGCATGTGTCTCAGTCCAGGGCCTCTTCCCCGTGCTCTGTGCAGCCTTCAGACCACAGTGATAGTCCAGCCTCACACTCCCTGGAAACATTACTGATGCCTGCATCTCGGAAGTGCTGGTCATTGCTGCCAGAATGTAGTGGGCAGGCATCACAGAGATCTCTCATGCTCTCTGTGTGCTCTCAGTGCCTTTAAGGTGGGGCTGGCCCCTATCACAGCAACATCTGCGACCAGTGATTCTGTGCACCAGCTCCTGAAGGGCTGAGGTGCTGAAGGCGGACCTAGCATCAAATGCATCTAAAGTTTCACAGCTGCATCTCTGAGATGACCCTGATCATGGAGCACAAGCAAACTGCCCTCAGCCAGACAGGGATTCGTCATTCTCAAGAGGCTATGTGAAGATCTATGGAGTGTCCTCACTGCATGTTGTCATCATCCTCCTGCGATCGAGCTGCTAGGGCCTCCACTGCATCTCCATGACAGGAGTATTCTCACAGAGGGTATTGACGCTGCCATAAGCCAGACTGGAGTCAAACATTCACAACTGCGATGTGAGGATCTACGGAGACACTGCACTACATGTCGTCATCATCCTCCACAAATCTGGCAGCTATGGGGGACTCCCGAGTGTGCCTGCCTCGTCTAGCCAGTGCGAGAGCCTCATCCCCGTCATCGAAACCACCGAGACCCCGTCAACCTCATCCCCATCAGCGTCCTCCTCATTGGAGGAGATGTGCACCTCCTCCATCTCCTACTCAGCCATCTCCTCTCCCGTTGCAGCACCAGGTTGTAAAGGATGCAACAGACGACGATGATGCGTGACACCCTCTGCGGACTGTATTGCAGGGCTCCACCAGACTGGTCCAGGCACTGGAACCACATCTTCAGCATCCCGATGGTCTGTTCCACCAAGTTGCAGCTGCTGCATGAGCCTCATTATAGCGTCACTCTGCTGCAGTCTGAGGCTGCCGCACGGGTTTCATCAGCCACGGCCTCTGTGGGTATCCCTTGTCCCCCAAGGAGCCAACCCTGCAGCCTCTGTGGACCCTGGATGACTGCAGGGATCTGCGAGTGACTCAGGATGTAGGTGTTGTACACACTCTCTTGAAACCGTGCGCAGACCTGCAGGATGCATTTCTGGTGGTCGCATACCAGCTGCACGTTCAGTGAGTGGAAGCCCTTGCGGTTGATGAAGTCCACTGAGTGTAACGATGGAGACCTGAGCGCCACATGAGCGCAGTCAATCACACCCTGCACCTGTGGGAATCCCAAGATCAGGGTGAATCCAAAGGCCCTTACATCCTGGCTGTCCCGGTCCCGGGCAAAATGCACTAAGTTATGTCCCATGGAGAAGATGGTATCCATGACCTCATGGCTCCATTTGTAGGTGGCGGATTGTGAAATCCCACAGGCGTCACCTGTGGAGCCCTGAAAGGAGCCACTGGCATAGAAATTGAGCGCCACAGTCACTTTCACAGCCACTGGCAGAGGATGCCCGCCATGTCCCCTTGGCGCCAAGTCCTGCAGTAAGTGGCAGATGTAAGCCACCAGATCCCTAGACATGCGCAGTCATCGGTGACACTGGTTCTCAGTCAATTGCAGGAATGGCAGGCAGCGTCTATAGAGCCTGGGTATCGCTAGGCGCCGACCAGCCACGGCTCGCTGTCGCTCCTTGGTGGTGTGTCTAAGAGCTGCTGCTGCCCCTTCTTCATGAGGCTGCTTCTCCTGCCTTTGCACGGCCAGTTGCCTCAGTCACTCTCTCCTCCATCTTATAATATCCCTGTAGGCCATCAGGCATACAGCTAGGTCACCAGGATCCATGATGCTGACATGGTCCTCCTGCAGCATGAAAGAGAGAGAGAGACATGGTTATCATGGCTGTACTTAGCACCTTTCCTGTCCCTGTGTGACCACCCCTTAATGCTTCCCGGAGAGTGCTGGTCATCCCTTGGATGGCCAGAGATGAGTGCACTGCATGGCTACTCTGTCAACCTGCGACATGGAGGACACTGGTCCAAACCAGGATGCTGAGATTGCAAGGGGCTGTGAGCACCTCCAGCAGTGACTGCTCCATGGGCAGCATCGGCGAGGAGATTGTACAACATGTGCAGTCCAACTGCTCCTCGGTCCAATAAAGTGGTGGCGAACTCGAAGTCTGTGCCGGGGGTTGGGGGGGCCGGGTGGGAGGTAAGCTATGGAGCACTTGGTGGCCCTTTGGTGCCTCCATGTTGCTTGCATGGGCGGGCAGGATAGGAGCCTGACCCCAGTCATATCACTGTGGCTGCGCCTGAACTGTCTCAGTTACTGGGGCATGGTCAGTTTATACAGGTGTCCCTTATACATGACCACTTCACTCGCTTACCCTGCCCCGACCTGTATGCGGGATGCAGTGCCAGTGTAGCACTTGACTCACCCCCCTCAGCAGTCACCTCCGAGTCTGGCTAGCAGTTGCCCCCAGACACTCTCCACCCCTCAGCAGTCGCCTCCTAGGCTGGCCAATACGGAGGGGTTCCAAGAGCCTGACAGGATGGCCTTTTATTTATATGCTAATGTATTACAATTAGCTCCCCACTGACCGATGGCAGAAAACGCAGCCCACTGTCGACAGGTTGAGCGGAAGATTGCGGCCTGCATTCACGCCATTGTGAAGTGGGTCCCGCCATATTTTCCCCGCACACCACCTATCACACCCACTGCCAGCGGGCTCGGAAAAGCCTCTATCTTTAATGTGCGTATGCACCGGTCAAAATTACTTTATTTTACTCTCTCAGACTCAATTTAAGTTTTCCCAGGCTGTTTTCTTGTATTCCTAAATTTCTGCCTGTATGCCTCAGGAACCAACACACGTGCACTCAAAATAGCCTTTTTTACCACCTCATAATCCAATGACATTTCTTTTAACAGTGAAGCATAAACCTCATGCGCTCTACCCACTAACCTAGATTGTAACAGCAGTGTCTAGTTTTCTGTTGGCTATTTCATCTGTTATGCTGCCTTCTCAGTTGAATTAAAAAAACACCTCCACA
Organism: Cetorhinus maximus; assembly: GCF_964194155.1. Taxonomy (NCBI): domain Eukaryota; kingdom Metazoa; phylum Chordata; class Chondrichthyes; order Lamniformes; family Cetorhinidae; genus Cetorhinus; species Cetorhinus maximus. Next base: position 26,428,480 of record NC_135899.1, on the reverse strand, counting down.
TCTCTTTCTTCAAACTTCGGAAGAGCTTGCACAAATATAAACATCTTCCCACTGGGTTTAAGGTTAAACGTTTTTTCATCATCAGAACTTCCCTCAGCATCTAATGTCTCTTTTTTAATGCCCAGCTTTTTAAGTTGGTCCTCTCTTCTTTCCTTCTCTCTTTCCTCCTTTATTCACCTCGTCATTTCCAATTCCCATTCCTGTCTTTTTTCTCTCTCCTGCCTTTCTGCCAGTTCCCTTTGAAATGCCCTTTCTATCCCTGCTGCCCTTAGTTCCAGATTTTTTTCATTTCCAGTTCTTTTCCTTTTGCCTCCAATTCAAGTTTTTTCAGTTCCTTCGCTTGTTCAAATTCCAGCTTCTTCATTTATAACTGAAGTCTCACTACCTCCAGCTGTGGCTCACTAGTGTCAGGTATCACTTCCAACTTCAAATGTTGTGCTATCACTTCAACTATGCCTGCTTCCTTTGCCCCTACAGGTAACCTCAACTGCAACTTATCTGCCAACTTTATCAACTTACCCTTATGTACTTTTTGTAAATCAGAGTTATATCCTCTACTTCCAAAAAAGTTTTAGCTATGGACACATCCATTTTTGCAGTCTCACCACTTTAATAATCCCACACACCAACTCCCAAATTCAAAGTGCTTCTCGTAGTCATAACCTTAAGATTCACCAACTCCAAACCAATCAAGGAATTTCAAATATCCCGCAAGAAGCCCCCAATTTGTTATGAAGCGGCAGATGATGTGTACCAGGCAGATCAAAACCTCGAGGGAAACTTGATCACACTATCACAACGGTTTTGCAATCTGTATTTATTTTGAGATGCGTGCATAGAATTCAGAAGTGACAAGTCCATCAAGGCTTCAGAGATATTTTTTAAAACTAAATTAAACATTTATTAGCAAAAGAAAAGATTTCAAGTACATACATAGGTCCACAAATTACCAAAACAACTCCTAAAACCCCTAATTAATCTGGCTTCCAGTTATACCCTCATTAAGGCAATGGTAAAAAAATAGATTTTAAACAGATTCCAGCAAGTTAACACAATACCCTGGACAGTAGAATTCAAAGTGGCTTTTCCCAGTTTCGGTTTCTGTAGACAACAGGCTTAATGCACAAATACTGAAGACTTCTCACACTTCTGGTAGATCTTACATTGCCTCCCTCCTGACACACAGCCTCATTCTCCTTACACATGTTTCTCCTTTTAACATGTAAATTCTATTGTCCATATGCCTTTGGAGCTTTACCTTTTTCATAACATAAATCTTTTCATGTTATCACTATATCGTCATGTTTGTTTGGCTGTCTGTAAAAAGACTCAGATCCGTTTGAAAACCAAATCCCTCTTCATCTATCTACAAAATGCAAATTCCCTTTACACATTACATGCTCAGACCCCAACCATGTTTACTCATTAACATATTAAAGACACTTCTACAGCTTTCTTCTTTTGCTACTTCAGCTTGCAATCTGCTTTGCTACAAGATGTATTTAAATCATACACACACAGACAGAACAATAGCGCCCCCACCCACCCCATAAACCTACTTTACACTAAACCAGAAAAATATTATGAAAACTATTATACCTCATCACATCATGGCACCATGGTACAAGAAGCCGTTCAAGTGGGGGTAGTAAAAAGGTAGTGGTGGTGGTAGTAGTAGGGGGCAGTATAGTGAGGGGGATTGACACTATTCTCTGCAGCAAAGAGCGAGAGTACAGAAGGTTGTGTTACCCGCCTGGTGCCAGAGTTTGGCTCATCTGCTCGGGGCTGCAGAGGAACTTGCAGTGGGAGGGGGAGGATTCATAATAATCTCTGGGCTATTACCTGAACCATGTGTAAATTGGTATAGGGCAAATAAGATTAGGGAAATGACTGCGTGGCTCAAAGACTGGTGTGGGAGAAGTGGGTTCTGGCTTGTGGGGCACTGGCACCAGCACTGGGAAAAGTGGGGGCTGTACCATTGGGATGATCTATACCTGAACTGTGTTGCAACCAGTGAGCTGCAGAACAAGGGAAGTAGAGAGGGCTTCAAACTAAAGAAGGGGCATGAGGGATCAAGCTTGGGTAAATGTAACAAATCAAGGGGAAGGCTCAAGGCAGGGGAGAAAAATAGTAAGATGGAAATGAGGGTCAGAGAATGGTAGGAAGAGACAGATAAAACCTAAGAATACACCGACCAACAGTCATAATGTTACACAGATAACAAAAAGACAAAACTAAAGGCTCTGTATCTGAATGCACTTAGCACTCACAGCAAAGTAAGTGAGTTGGTAGCGCACATTGAAATGAATAAAAATGACCTGACAGCCATTACAGGGACTGGGCTGAAGGATGACAAAGATTGGGTCCTGAATATAGAGAGGTATATGACATTCAAGAAGAATAGGAAGCTAAGTAAAGGTGGAGGGGTAGCATGTTATTCAAGGATGGCACTGGTACAATAGTTAGAGATTATCATGGTTCAGAAGATCAGGATGTAGAATCAGTTTGGACAGAGATTAGGAATAATAGGGGAAAGAAGGCACTAGTGGGAGTGGTCTGCATGCCCCTAACAGTAAGAAAAATGTAGGACAAAATATACAAGAAGAAATATTGGGTGCTTGTGATAAAGGATGGCAATAATCATGAGTGATTTTAATCTACACATAAACTGGAAAAAACCATTTTAGCAGCAGTAGCCTGGATGAGGAGTTCATAGAATGCTTTTGAGATAGTTTCTTGGAGCAGCATGTTCTGGAGCCAACCAGAAAGCAGGTTATATTAGGCTTGGTTTTGTGTAATGACAGTATAATTATTTTCATAGTATTTTTCCGGTTTATTGTGAAGTAGGTTTATGGGGGTAAGTATAGTTGGATCTGTGTGTGATTTAATTATATCTGGAGTGAAGTAGGCTGCAAGTTTGAAATCATCAAAAGAAGCTAGGTACTTGGCATGCTAATGAGTAAACATGGATGCTGGCTTAGCATGTAAGGTGTGAAGGGATTTTGCATTTTGAGATAAATGAAGAGGTTTAAATTTCAAAGGGATCTTAGTCTGTTTACAACTAGCCAGATAAGCAAGACTAAGGAATGTATTTATTTTTCCCAAAGGTTACTGACAATATATAGTGACAACATGAAAGTTTTTAAATTATGAGGAAGATACAGTTTCAAATACACATGAAGCAATAGAATGTGCATATTAAAAAGAGAGAAACATATATATAGAGAATGAAAAGCTAAGTGTCAGAAGGCCATGTAAGATCTAACAGGTGTGTGTGAAATAGCCTTAATGAAGCCTCCAGCATTTGTGCCTAAGTCTGCTATATAACAAAACTGAAGTTGTGGAAAAGCTATTTGGAATTCCACTATCAAGTGGGTATTATGTAAACTTGCTGATTCTGTTTTAAATCTAAAATTATTTTAGACTGTTGCTTTAAAGGGAGTGTAACTGGGGGTCAGGTTAATTAGGAATTTTAAGTGTTGTTATAGTAGTAAGTAATTGTAGCCTTCTGTGTGTGTTTGAAATCTTTTATGTTTTGTTAATCAATATTTTAATTTAATTTTTAAAATCTCTAAAGGTCTTGATGGGCTTATTACTTCTGAATTCAGTGCACACATCTCACAATAACACAAATTGCAAAACTGTTGTGATAGTGCAACCAAGTTTCCTTCGTGGATTTGGTCCACCTGGCACATATTATCTGCCACATCATAAAAATTGTGTAATGTGACAGGACTAATTAATGACAGCAAAGGTTTACCAGACCGATTCCTGGGATGGTGGGACTGACATATGAGGAGAGATTGAGTCGTTTAGGATTATATTCACTGGAGTTCAGAAGAATGAGGGAGAATCTCATAGAAACCTGTAAAATTATAACAGGATTAGACAGGGTAGATGCAGGGAGGATGTTCCCGATGGTGGGAGAGTCTGGAACCAGGGGTCACAGTCTGAGGATATGGGGTAGACCATTTAGGACTGAAATGAGGAGAAATTGCTTCACCCAGAGAGTGGTGAGCCTATGGAATTCGTTACCACAGAAAGTAGTTGAGACCAAAACATTGTATGTTTTCAAGAAGGAGTTAGATATAGCTCTTGGGGTGAAAGGGTTCAAAGTTGTATGGCGAGAAAGCGGGAGCAGGCTATTGAGTTGGATGATCAGCCATGATCATAATGAATGGCGGAGCATGCTCGAAGGGCTGAATGGCCTACTCCTGCTCCTAGTTTCTATGTTTCTATGTGGGAAAATGTGAAGTTGTTCACTTTGGCAGGAAGAATGAAAAAGCAGAGTATTACTTAAATGGAGAATGACTGCAGAATTTCGAGGTGACAGGGATCTAGATGTTCTAGCACATGAGTCACAAAATTATTATGAGAGGAATTGAACATAAAAGTAAGGATGTTATGCTTCAGTTATACAGGGCATTGGTGAGACCACATCTCCAATACTGTGTGCAGTTTTGGTCTCATTTAAGGAAGGATGTAAATGCATTGGAGGCTGTTCAGAGATGTTTACTAGATTGATACAAGGAATGAGTGGGTTGTCTTATGAGGAAAGGTTGGACAGACTGGGCGTGTTTCCACTGGAGTTTAGAAGAGTGAGGGGTGCTTTGATTGAAGTATGCAAGATCCTGAACGGCCTTGAAGGTGAACATCAAAAGGATGTTTCCTCTTGTGGGTAAGTCCAGAACTAGGGGGCACTGTTTTAAAATTAGGGGTCACCCTTTTAGGACAGATATGAGGAGAGTTTTTTTCTCTCAGAAGGTTGTGCGACTTTGGAACTCTCTGCCTCATAAGGTGGTGGAGGCGGGGCCTTGAATATTTTTAAGGCAGAGGTAGATAGATTCTTGTTAGGGAAGGGAATCAAAGGTTAACGGGGGTAGATGGAAATGTGGAATTTGAAACACAAACAGACCAGCCATGATCTTATTCAATGGTGAAGCAGGCTTGAGCGGCCGAATGGCCTACTTCTGATCCTATTCCTTATGTGCGGATGTTCGTATGGGAATGATAGGATGCATGGGAACAACACCACCTGCAAGTTCCTCTCCAAACCACATATCATCATGACCTGGAACTTTACCACAGTTATTTCACAGTGGCTGGGTCAAAATCCAGGAGCGCCCTCTGTAACAGCACCGTGGGTGTACCTGCACCACATCGACTGCAGTAGTGCAAGAAGGTAGCTCACCGCCACCTTCCCAAGCGCAATTAGAGATGAGCAACAAATGCTGGCCAAGGCGGGGCCCACATTCTGTGAATGAATAAAGGAATGGATTTAAAGTGAAAGAAGGCATGTGCAAGAGAGAAAAGGGAATAGAAAGATGTGCTGAAAAGCTGAGTTGAGGCTGATGAAATGAGGAGGAATCTCGTGAGGAGTATAAAGACCAGCACATATGTATTGGGCCGAATAGGCTGATTTTCTTCTGCAATATTCTATGTAATATAATCCTCAAAACGCATTTCAGTTCTGCCTGCCTACCTATCGAGGAGGAGGTGAATCTGGAAGTTGCAAATGGATTGCTCCACTAAGTAGCTGAACTAATTCTTTACAGAAGAGCACAAATACAATGCAACTAATAAGTGGTCCGGGAAGCAAATGTGAGAACATCAACCGAGAACAGAGCGATTTCCTAAACACAGTGATGGTCCCCAATACCACCGCCGGTATTTTCACATCCTGCAGAGCATTACAATTCTAGCTCCTTTTCGAACGCCCTCCCTAGCAGAACTATGGAGGTTGGCAAGTGGCGTTGCCATGGAGAATGCACCACTGATGGCAACTGATGATTAACTGCCAAACAATCAGCACTGTCTTCACATACAGTATAAATTGTTGTTTTCCCCTTATATTGATATTCTTGCAAGTGTCCCGATAAGTGCAAGATGAAAAGCTTAGACATTTCTCTTTTTTCAGCAAAGCCTTTCTTATTTCTAATAGAGAATCCAAGTTTAAGCTTGGATGAGGTAATATTCGAAGAAGGATATCCATCAAACATTAAAGTAGGGTTACCTTAATCCCTGAGTGAGTGAGATTTTCTCAGCTGGTGAAATGAATCTACTCTAACTGACTTGTTCTTAGATACTTAAACTTTGAGATAGTATGATTAACCTTCTAGATAGAGAGGCGGTTCATTTGCAGTAATAAGGCAACACCAATTAATCTCCAATATTTGGTGAAAGACCAACTATTGTAATTGATATAACTGTTCAATTCCACATGAATTCTTAGCCTAACATGTCCCAGGAAAGCAAGGGCTGCTTAATGGTCATACTGGTCAATTTTTTTCCAATAGTCAGAGGCTGACTTTATGTGAGAATATGTGACTTGGATCTTAAAGTTTTTCCGTCCGATTGTGGTTTCAGTTATCACTGCCTGAATTGTGCACTTCACGTGCTAATTGTTAAAAGAAAAATACACCATGCCCTTGTTTCTTGGGTGCGTGTGTTCTTTTTCAGTGGGTTCACTTTGCTGTCATGGGGGCAGAGCCTCAAATTGTCTTTGTGAGCTGTTTCTGACAACTTTTTCCAAAAAACAAGTAATAATTTTGGTGAGTTTACAGGGAAATAACTCCTCTAACTTCATTCTCCTGTGTTATGGCCATATTTCTTTACCCCTATCCCTTCACAATCCCAAGTGATTCCTGCTGCTATTCGGATGGTGGAAGTTTGGGGATAAACGTTATATTCCTGGACTGTAAACACTAATTGCTTTCTCAGTTGTTTTGTTTGTTCATCAGTTTAATAATTCGTGTAACTAGATGTTTCACTGCACTCATGAACTGCTCATGGAACTTGGACTGAGTGACCCCATAAATAAATGCGTTTGTACAGCAGTTTAATTCCAACAGCATAACTCCAACTTCATCAAAGATGTATAAGGAATCATTGTAATATTTGGAATTAATTCCTACAATGTTACAATATAAGAAGTTCATAACATACAAAAGCCACAGGAATATGAAGCTGACGGATATGGTGAAGAGTAAAATCACAGACTTCCTTCTGCTCTCCATCTCTGGGTCACTGCGATTCTCTCCCTTGCTCTGACCCCTCAGTCCCTTACAGACTCGGCTGGTCACTAAAATGTATCTGACTGTCAGAGCGTTGAGCAACAGAATTAAAGCATATGGGATCAACGGGGTTAAAACCTTATCAAACCAGTTAAATCCCACCCATCCGGGATCAGTATAATAGCTTAACTTTTCAATGCAGAACCAAGGTACATTGTTAATTATCTCTCCAGGTTCAAATCTAAAGTACAAGGGAATGTCTTTTGAACAGAGCAAAATGCAGGTTGTTGCTAGAACTACACCTGCAGTTTTCTCAGTACAATATTTTATTTTCAGCTTCTGGCAACAAATGGACACAAAGCAATCAAAGGGGAAAGTGACAGTGAACCAGATAGAGCAGTCTGTTGCTGCATAAAGCAGGACAGTGAGAACACTACACACAGAGGTAATTTCCAGGAAAGATCGTGGGAAATAATAAAAACTGATGCGAAACAGTATGATTTCAAAGATAATGACCAATACATCGGCTGTTGCCATGGCCACCAGATAGCAAGTGGTGCAGGTAGAAAGGCCACATTTTCCCTGGGACAGGATCACAATCACCAATAAATTAACTGTAAGAGAGTGAGAAGAGAAAATACACTGTAAATTACTAATGAAACATTCTCTGTGCCTATCAGATTGTGATAGGGTAGGATTAAAAGTTCAAACATTACATCAACACCCCAAGCCCAACATAAACCTGCCCACTTTTGGGTTTACCATAGGGTAGGGGGAGGTTAACAGCCAATCCCCTTTGATGTTTTAATAAGACTGGCAGCCTCTGAATTTCATCTGTTTCATGGGTATAACAGTAATAGTTCACATGCCTCGAGCAGTGCAACAGCTCAAATAGGAGTGAAGACACTTTCAAGGAGAAGGCAAATGCCTTCGCTGCACTGTCAGTTAAATCACCTGGCCCATCCAACATCCACTCTCCTGCCCCCCAACCATTTCCTATATGAGCATTCCCAGTGCACTCTTGACCTTTCACTTTCTTCCTTCCCATCTTCCAAAGCCCCAAACAATTCCTCCAGGTGCAACTCGTACATCTTCCAATTTAGTAATTCCATTTAATTCTCACAACTTGGTATCCTCAACATTGGAGATGTCAAAAGCCAAATAACAAGGTCCGAAAATTTTCAAGTGAAGCAGTGGAGTTCATTCCCAAAGGATTAGAATGCAACTTATAATCAGAGAAATCAAATTAAATTTGTACTGGACATTGGTTTACCACAATTAATGCACTGAGTGCAGTACTAGTCTCCAAATTACAAAAAGGATTCCGATAACAGAAGGTGGTGCAACATATTTCATGAGGATGATATCAGAACTGAGAGATTATAACCATCTGGAAAGAAGTAACAGAAGTTTCTGTTTATCTGTCAGTAAGGATAAAACATCTGTTCCTGTTGGTGCATCTCAATATGAAACAGAGCTATATCAATACATTTCACATTAGACACTTGTTACATCTTCAACTAACAGCAAAATTATTCTCCCTGGCTACCAATTGTGTTCATAAACACAAAGTCAGGTCCCTCAGGTGGAGAGATCAGTCATGAGAAACAATGATATAAAAACAGAACCACCTTGATTCACTCAGGTTAGTGACCCACACTCAGTACAATTCTACAGTGACAGATACTCCCAATAATATATGGTCACTGGAGTCAGGTGTTCCACTCCAATTAGTGACCCATGCTCAGTACAATTCTACAATGACAGATCCTGCCAGTAGTACGTGATCATTGGGGTCAGGTGTTCCGCTCCAGTTAGTGACTCACACTAAGGGCAGAATATTCTGTACCCTTTGGTGACGGGCATGATAGGTGGCGTGAGCGGATGATATGGCACGATTGGTTTCACAACGGCAGGAAGGCAGGTCACATTTGCCTGCTGAGCCTGCCAACGGCATTTCCCACCATCGGTCATCGGGAAACCTCATTGTAATACATCAGCATATCATTATCTCAGGCCATCCCAGCAGGTTCATGCAACCCTGCTGGATCGTACATCCACATCGGTGGGAAAGCACGGTGGTGGAGGGTGTGGTTAAGGGCAGCCCTGCCTCTGTGGCAACTGGTGGTGGCGGAGGGGCAAGGGCAGCCCTGCCTTTGAATATAGCGCACAAGTATTCGGGGTGGGGGTAGGGTGAGCGACGGAAATGGTCACGCATTCGGGAAACCTGTATAAAGTGACCATTCCCCTGCAACTGAGACAGTTCAGACCCAGCCACATTGATATGATTGGGGTTGGGCTCCTACCTTATCTGCCCACTCAATCAATGCAGAGGCATCAAAGTGTCACCAAGTTTTCCAGAGCTCTCCCTCCCCACCACCACCACCACCCCCATCCCCCTCCATCTGCCCAGGGCCATCTTCTTGAGGGCTCACAATTTTGTGCATTTCACCTGGGACCAGGTCAGCCAGGATGCAAGAGCGATTGGATTCACCCAGAGCTCTGATTTCCCACAGGTGCAATTGTCAAGCACATCCTGTAGGTGTGCACACGGTTTCCAGGGAGTGAGCACAACACCTAGATCCTCAGTCGGTCGCAGATCCCTGGAGTCTTCCAGGATCCACTGCTGCAGGGTTGGCTCCTCAGGGACAAGGGCTACCCGCAGATGTCATGGCTGATGACACCCGTGCGGCAGCCTCAGACTGTAGCGGAGTGACAGTGTAATGAGGCTCATGCTGCAGCTCGCAAGTTGGTGGAGCAGACCATGGCAATGCTGAAGATGAGGTTCCGTGCCTGGACCAGTCTGGTGGAGCCATGAAATACAGTCCACAAAGGGTGTCATGCATCGTCGTCTGCTGCGTCCTTTTTAGTCTGGCGCTCCAACAGGGAGACGAGCTGGCTGAGGAGATGGAGGAGCTGCATGTCTACTCTAATGTGAAGCACACCAATGGTGATGAGGCTGAGGAGGTCCTCGGACGGGGATCAGACCCTCACACTGGCTAGACAAGGCAGGCGTGCTCGGGGAGATAATTAGTGCATGGCAGTGGCCTGTGAAGGAGGACACATCACTCACAGCATGATAGATGTTGCACTTCTGGACCCTCACTTGGTAGAGCACCGCCGACCTCACTGTCAGCACAGGACTGCTCCAGATCCTCGCCAGCCAGCTGGATGGCTCTGTTTTCAAAGTCTGTGAAGACCTTAATTCCGGGCATTACTCCATTGGTCTGTGACCTCTCCCTCTTGTTGTGTGCCAGCTTGTGCTGTATGGATAGGGATGGAGAAAGAGTAAGCAGGATGCCTGCCAGGCCAGACGATAAGTATGCCTGGCCTGTGTGGCTGGTGAGTGGTCCCATGGACAGGGTGAGGACAATGACGGTGAGTGTGAGACAGTGAATGGTGATGTCCCTTGAACTGGCTGTGGGTAAGGGCCCTGTGGATATGTGATGGGTTCGTGAGTGTGTGGGTTGAGAGTGATGAAAAGAGTGACTTCCCCTGGCGGAACGGAGAAGATCATTCATCTTCTTCTGGCATTGTGTGGCTGTCCTCTTCTGAAGGGCAATGGCGCTGACCACCGCTGCCACCGCCTCCCAATCCAGATAGGTCATTCTGAGGCCAGTTGGGGGGTACAGGACATTCCAGTGGGCCTCCAACATCATCCAGCAGTTTCTCAAGGGGCCCGTCATTAAACAGAGGAGCCAAGGCCTTCTAGCCTTTGAGGGCCATGTCTCCCAGGCAACTGCGGTGAGCTGGAAGCAATGAGCGCTGTGCCACTGGCTGGCCTTTAAACATGGCGCCCGGTGTGATACAACGGCAGGTTGATGGCGGGCAGGCGAATGAGCAGCCTGCCTGCCATGGAAACAGCGTGTTTCCCGGGAGTGAATAAATAATGAGGCGGGCTCGGAAAGATACGGCATGAAATCCCGGCATTGCCATCGGCAGGCAGCAGGTCGTTTTACCCACACACTACCGCACTTAGTGCATGACTGCAGTGGTTCAAGAAGGCAACTCACCACCACCTTCTCAAGGGCAATTAGGGATGGGCAATAAATGCTGGCCCAGCCAGCACAGCCCACATCCCATTAATGAATAAAAAAGAAATTGGGAAAATTCTTAGTGCAATTCCACAGTGACAGAAACTACCAGTAACACCTCTCTGAGGGTTAATGTCCGATTCAGATGTACAAAATGTTAAACTAAAGGCAATAACTTGATAAGGGAGCTTGTGAGTTACAAAGAGCTTTGTTTTCAGTTGAGCTGGTGGAATCAAATCACATTTGATTTGATTCAGGGCATTTAACAAAATAGTGTTGCTGATCACCTATCTGCACAAAAATCACAGCCAGGTCAACTTTGAATATTATTAGTTACAAAGGTAAAAAATAACCAACACACACACTTACATAATTTCACTTACCAGGGACACCAATGACAGCAAGAATCGTGTAGTATATTCTCCTGATACTGTGAAATGTTTCCATATTTTTCTGTGTGAAGTGTTCTGTCCCTTCGCACTGCAGACAATCTCACTGTATTAAACTCTGAGGTATACATTCAGAGTCTTTAATTTATACCCTGAGAGATCTCCAAGGAGACATTGAGGTTGCAACATCATTCAAAACTCCTTTATAAAAGAAACAAGAAAACATTGAGGTTGCAACATCATTCAAAAATCTTTTATAAAAGAAACAAGAAAACAGGTTATGACAGCTGAGTTAACTCCCTGATGTAATAGGATATATTTGGAACTGAGATTGAATTGGAAAACCCTAAAGACTGAACAATTTTGATCACATTAATTAATGCATGAGAATTGGAAGCTCTATCCTCCTGCAATTATATCAATCATCCCACTGGGATCAGTCTCATCTCTAGATCTCACACTGTTTCAGTGATCGCTTCACTCTGCTGTGTCCATTCAACAATTACATTCCAAATTTGAACTACCCTCTCAGCTTCTCGACTGCAATTTCGGAAGTAGCTGATTTCCTTAATGATGGTCATTCAGTGGGGACTCTCTTAATGGAAATTCAAACTAATACAGTTCCAAAAACTAATACAGCCCCTCAAACTAATACAGGCACTCAAACTAATACAGGCACTCAAGCTAATGGAGTCACTCAAACAATACGGTCCTCAAACGAATACAGCCCCTCAAACTAATACATCCTTCAAACTGTGTAAAAATGAGCTCCACACCAATACAGCCCCTCAGTCTAATAAATTACTTCAAATGAATATGGATCCTCACACTAATACAGGGCCTGAAGTTAACTTCTTTTCATTTTTGCTCATCCCTAATTGCACTTGAGAAGGTGTTGGCTGAGTCATCTCTTGAGCCATTGCAGTCCATGTGCTGTAGGTGTACCCATAATGCTGTCAGAGAGGAAATTCAAGGTTTCTGATCCAGTGACAATGAACGGAGTGCTCCCTCATTCCAAGTTACAATGTTGTGAGGCTTGGTTTGTGGTAGTTTTCCCATGTGTCTTCTACCTTTGTCCTTCAAGGTGGTAGAGTTCACGGGTTAGGAAGGTGCTGTCGAACATACGAATTAGGAGCAGGAGGAGGCCACTCAGCCCCTCAAGCCTGCTCTGCCATTCAATAAGATCATGGCTGGCCTTAATATAACCTCAACCCCACATTCCCGCCTACCCCTGAAAACCTTTCACCCCCTTGTTAATCAAGAATCTATCTAGCTCTGCCTCAAAAATATTCAAAGACTCTGCTTCCACCTCCTTTTCAGGAAGAGAGTTCTGAAGACACTTAACCCTCTGAGAGAAAAAATTTCTTCTCATCTCTGTCTTAAATGAGCAACTCCTTATTTGTAAAGTGACCCCTAGTTCTAGATTCTCCCACAAGAGGAAACATCCTCTCCACATCCACCCTGTCAAGACCCCTCAAGATTTTAAACGGTTTAAAATAAGCCACCTCTTACTCTTCTAAATTCCAGCGGATACAAGCCTAACCTATCCAGACTTTCCTCATAAGACAACCCGCCCATTCCTGGTATTAGCCTAGTGAACCTTCTCTGAACTGCTTCTAATGCATTTACATCTTTCATTAAATAAGGAGAGCAGTTCTGTACACAATGTTCCAAGTGAAGGGTTTTCCCCTCATCGGGTGGGTGTGGCAGGCAGGCCCGGGAATGGCTAAGAGATCGACCGCAGCCCATGATCAGGCTCTGACCATAATTTCAGGCTGGCTGGCCAATTAACAGCCAGCCAGAGTGAAACAGGCGCTTAGAGCCTCAGCACTGCCGGGGTGGGGGTTGTGGTGGGGGTGGGGGGGTGGGGGTGGTTGGGGGGTGTGGGGGGGCAAGACCATGAGTGCTGAAGTGTGCACATGCATGGGGAAGCGCACACTGAAAGCTCCCTGAAGGCACAGAGCTGCCCCAGAGAGCTGAATACAAAAACAAACTTTTTAAAAATGATATAAACATGTCCCCACAGGTGACTCAGTCACGTGAAGAGGGACATGTATAAACTGATGTTAAAAATATGTTCTTGTTTTTTCTTAGTAACCATTGGAAAACCTCGTCCCGCCGATGGATGTCCGTGGATTTTTCGTGAAAAGTGCAAAGGCCATCTGGCCTATTCGCCCGCCCACCAACCGAATGGCTGAGCCGGCAGCGAAAAATACAATTTGATTGCTTGCTTAAGGGCCTTAATAAGCCTCTTAATTGTTGGCGGGCACGCCTGCCAACTCTCGTGCATGCCCGCCGGCCGAAAGTTCGCGAGAGTGCACGATGACGTTGGGACGCTCGCCCGAGATCATCACGTACTATTTCACTCCCGTTCAGGTTGGGCACGCATCCGCTTGTGGGGCAAAAAATTCTGCCTCAGACTTGGTCTCACCAGTGCCCTGCATAACTGAAGCATAACCTCCCTACTTTTGTAATCAATTTCCCTCACAAGAAATGAGAGCATTGTATGAGCTTTCCTAATTACCTGCTGTACCTGCACATTAACCTTTTGTGATTCATGCGCTCGGACACCCAGATCCCTCTAAATTTCAGAGCTCTTCAATCTCTCACCATTTAGAAAATAAGCTTTTTTTTTATTCTACCTGCCAAAATGGACAATTTCACATTTGCCAGATCTTTGCCCACTCACTTAACCTATCTATGTCACTTTATAGCCTCGTTATATACCCCTGTACAATTTACTTTTCTATCTATCTTTGTATCGTTAGCAAATTTAGCAACCATTCCTTTGGTCCCTTCACCCAAATCATTGATATTAATTGTAAAGAGTTGAAGCCCCAGCACTGATCCCTGTGGCACACCACACTTCAAATCATGCCAGCCAGAGAAAGACCCATTTATGCCAACTCTGCTTCCCTTTGGCTAACCAATCTTCTATTCATGCCAGCATATTACCCCGTACGCCATGGGGCTGTGATGCTTGACTTTCAACAGCCACAACCATCTTCCCCTGTGCTGGGTATGACTCCAACCAATTGAGAATTTCCCCCTGATTCTCATTGATTTGAATTTTACTAGGGCTCATTGATGCCACACTTAGTCACATGTAGCCTTAAAATCAAAGGCAATCACTCTCATCTCACCTCTTGAGTTCAGCTCTTCTGTCCATGTTTGGACCAAGGCTGCAATGAGGTCAGGAGCTGAGTGGCCCTGGCAGAACCCCAACTGAGCAGGTCATTACTGAGTAAGTGTCACTTCACAATGACGAGGATGGGTCACAGATACTGGCCTTCATAGCAACACCAACATCCCATGAATGAATTTTTAAAAACATATGAACAGCCCACAAGGACCAATAATTTCATGGACAAATGCATCTTTTTTTAAAATTCATTCATGGGCTGTGGGCGTCACTGGCTAGACCAGCATTTATTACCCATCCCTAGTTGCCCTTGTTGAGAGGATATTTTAAAGTCAACCACATTGCTTTGTGTATGGAGCCACATGTAGGCCAGACCAGGTAAAGATGGCAGATTTCCTTCCCTAAAGGACATTAATGAACCAGATGGGTTTTTATGACAATCAACAATGGTCATCATTAGACTTTTAATTCCAGATTTTTATTGGATTCAAACCCAGGCTCCCAGAGCGTTAACCTCGGTCTCTGGGATACAAGTCCAGTGATAATACCCCTATACCACCGCCTCCTCTAAGGTAGACTGTTGACTATAAGGTCAAATAGGTTTCTTCCTCTTGGTTGCCTCACCACCTGCTACAGGCCCAATTTGGCAGATATGTCATTCAGGGCTTCGCCAGCTCATTTGGTTTAGGTGCTACCAAGCCAATGTTGGTGATGGCCATTGAAGTCCCACACCCAGAGTACATTTGGTGCCTTTGTCACCCTTAGTTTTTCTTCCAACATACAGGAGAACTGATTCACAGAATCACAGAACATCAGCTGATGGAGGGCGGTAGGTGGTAATCAGCAGGATGATTCCTTGCCCATGTTTAGCCTGATGCCAATAGATTCAGTGGGGCCTGAAGTCACTGTTCAAGACTCCCAATGCAACTCCGTCCTAAATGTCTAACATTGTGTTGACGCCCGTGGTGTGTGTGTGTATCCTGCCTGTGGGACAGGACATACCCAGGAATAGTGATGGAGGTTTCAAGGGCATTGGCTGTAAATTATAATTCGGTGAGGATGACTAAGTCAGACTTTTGCTTGACTAGTCTGTGGGGCAGCTCTCCCAATTTTGGCACAGGCTCCCAGGTATTGGCAACTTTTCAGGCTTGACAGTACGTGTGCCATTGTTGTTTCTGGTGCCTCGACCAATGCTGGCTAGTCTAGCTTTACTCGTTTTTGACTCTTCTTCAGCGGTTTGATACAACTGAGTGGCTTGCTAGGCTATTTCAGAGGGCAGTTAAGGGTCAACCACATTGCGTGGGTCCGAAGAAACATGGAGGCCAGGTCAGGTAAGGATGGCAGATTTCCTTCCCTAAAAGGACATTAGTGAATAGGGAGGTTTTTACAACAATCTAATAGTTTCATGGTCATTGTTACTGATATTGGCTTTCAATTCCAGATTTATATTAATTGATTCTATTTAAATTCCTCCAGCTGGTTTTGAACCCATGAAGCAGTAACCTGGGTCTATGGATTACTAGAATAGTAATTTGAGCACTACGCCACCATACCCTGTGGAGGTTAGATTTGAACTGTTGGTTTCACTCAACTCTAATTATCACTTGCTGCTTCTGCTGTCTAGCATGCATGAAATCCTACGTTGTAGCTTAACCGGGTTGGCACCTCATTTTTAGGTATGCCTGATTCTACTCCAAGCTTCTGAACTCCTCACTGGACCACATTTGTCCCTTAGTATTGTAATGGTAGGCTGGGGAATTTGCCAAGCTATGAGATTACAAATTGTGGTTGAATACAAGTCCGCTGCTGATGATGGCCCACAGCTCTTCACAGATGCCCAGTTTTCAGCTGCAAGATCTGTTCTGGATCTATCCCATTTAGCACCAGCGGTAGTGCCACGCAACATGATGAAGGGTGTTGTCAGTGTGAAGACTGAACTTTGTCTCGACAAGGACTGTGCAGTGGTCACTCCTATCAATGCTGTCAAGAGCAGATGTATCTGTGACAGGTAAATTCATCGAATTACAGAAGCACAGAATGGTTATAGCACAGATGGATGCCATTTGGCCCGTCGTGGTTGTGCTGGCTCTCTGAAGGAGCAATTCATCTTGTGCCACTGCCCAACCTTCTCCCTGTAACCCTGCACATTCTTCTTTTCCAGATAATAACCCATTTCTCTCTTAAATGTCTTGATGAAAACTACCTCCTTCACAGTGTCAGGCATTCTGGATCTCACACACCCCTGCGTGAAAAAGTTTTTCCTCACGTCTCTATTGCATCTTTTGAAAATTACCTTCAATCTGTGCCTTCTTGTTTTCAATCCTACCACCATTTGGACCAGTTTCTCCCTGTCCACACTGTCCAGGCCCGTCATGGTTTTCTATACATCCATCAAATCTCCTCTCAACCGTGCCTTCTCCACTGAAAATGGTCCCAGCCTCTAATCTATCCACGTAACTGAAGCTCCTCATCCCTGGAACCATTTTGGTGTGGACAAGGTCAATTATAGACCTTAGAGCCTAGGCAGCTGAAGGCACAGCCACCAATGGTGGAGCCATTGTACAAGAGGCCAGAATTAAGGGAAGGTGAGAGATCTTGGGCTGATTAATACGCTGGGCCGCCGAGGGTGGGCTCTGCGCCAGGAAGTCATTGACCATTCGACTTCCAGGCTCGCCTTTGCAATGTCCCTGATAAAACCTCAATTGGGGCTTGTTCATTTCCAGGGCGGGTTTGAGGCAATGTTGGAGGGGGCAGTTGGGCGCGTCCCAGAACGAGGTCACAACCAGTACTTTAAACGGCCCCCCTCACGCTGGACAGTGTCAGGGGACCCAGCAAACACAGAGATCGCTTCAAACTCCGCAGGATAATTTGTCGTTGAGTAGTTTGAAGGCTTCTAAAGGTGAGTGCATTTTATTTTGAGTTCCGCTGTTCTCCAAACCTTGGCACTGCTCAGAGGTGGCATTCTTTTTTAACCTGAACAAGTTATCCATTTACTTGCAAGGAGGAGTTGTCTAGTTCTTGTGTGTTTCCCTCCAGAACTGTGTGCACCATTGGAATGAGGGGAGAGGCAGGGGAGAAGCATCGAACCAGCCCCTAGGTTCAAGGCATCCCTCGGAGCCATCCGACGTGTAGTCTCCGACTGACCTGAGCAGCTGATGCCCACCCCTGGCAGAAGGAGGAAGCCCAGCCACACATGTGCAGCCTGGGAGGAGGTGGCCAAGGAGGTCAGCAATGTTTGGCTGATAGGAAGTAAATGGTCCCAATTCCAGAAAAGGCTCAATGGCCTAATGAGGACAGCTAGGGTGAGTAAGGCCTCAGTATGTGCAATCTTGAGCCAGCTTGATACAGGGCATGCTGACAAATGCAGGAGGAAAGTCACTTCGGCTGCACCTCAAGGCAGCATGATTCAACACGGACACAGCTGTCTTCAATGATGTCACTGATCAATTAAAGCTTTGGTCCAGTTGTAGGGCAGGTGGTTGGCAGAATGAGCATATGACAGATGAGAACAACATCCAGGCTGGAACAAACTTAACTAATAATGGGTAAGCAGCATGCTATAAAATAATCTGAAACTGTTAATGAGTGCACTTTACACATCTACTCGGGAGAAACGACATCAAAATGCCTATCTCTCTCAGATACTTTATTGCCCTGGGAGTTGGCCAGGAACAAACTATAGCACTCAGCAGAACACTCAGCAGCTGGGAAAAGGCCTCTAACTCATATGATTGTAAAATGGATAGTCTGCTCATTCAATAAGCACTCCCAGCAGTAACAGATCTACGAGCTGCTAAGCTGAGACTCAGAACTCAGCTGCAGCTTTTAAGCCTACTCTAACAAGCTGCCCCTTAAAAAAAACGGGAACCACACATGGCATGAATCTAACTCTAAAAGCATATTATAGCGTGCATACTATATTATGGCAGACAATTGGGTCATCAATGACCTTAAGTGCATTATTAATTGATATCTACATAACGTGAGCGGGGTTCCACCTTTTAAGCCCACCCGCCTGGCGTATGATACAAAACTGGAGTTAATGACTTCAGGAACTCCGTTCGACATCACCCCACTCAATAATGCATCTCCGGATAGGAGTGCACTCCCGATTTGTATTGTACGGCCTTTTCTTTCTCAATGGAATATATTTTTGTTGAGAGTTATGGAATACCTTCTTAAATACCTACTCATGCTGGCTGACCATCTTACCTTTTAACATATTTTCCCAGCCTAATTAGCCATCTCTGTCCTCATAAACTTTAATAAAGGTAACTCAGTGTAAGACATTAGTTTTAGACACAAGTTTCTCACCCTTAAGGAATGTGACCTTCAAAAGTGCAGCACCTCCTATGTCCTGCCCCTTGACAGTGTGGTACACCCTTACCACATCTCCTCCAACAATGCAGCACACCCTCAGTATTGACCCTCCAACGACGACGCACTCCCTCAGTACTGCCCCCGAATGTGCAGCACTCCCTCTAACTGCCCTTCCAAAAGTGCAGCACTCCCTCAGCACTACCCCTCTGACAGTGCAGCACCCCTCATTACTGACCCTCTGACAGTACAGCACTCCCTCAGCACTGCCCCTCTGACAGTGCAGCACTCCCTCAGTACTGAGCCTCTGACAGTGCAGCACTCCGGCAATACTTCCTCTCTGATAGGGCAGCACTCAGTCAGTGCTGCGTCCTCCGCCCTCTGAGAGTGCGGCGCTCCTTCAATACAGTGCCTCTCTGTACAGCACTTCCTGGACTGGGTGTAGAAGTCACAACCTTCTGGCTCAGAGGGGAGAGTATTACCCACTGGGCCACAGCTGACACTAAAAAGCCCAGCAGTCTGTATGCTTTTCTAACAGCTGTTCTCAACCTGTCCTGACGCCTTCAGGGATTTGTACACGGATACCCCCAGTTCTCTCTGATCCTGAACCCACTTTAAAATAGGTGTTCAGATTGTGTCTCCTGATCCAAGCCTGCAGACTGATTCACTTCTACATGGAAGTACAGGAGGTAGACCACGGTAGTAATTATAGCTTTGATAAACATAGAACTGTAGCTTGAAGAATAATTCTGTGCTGTTATATCACATCATCTGTGTAAACTAATCGGTTTGCAGTGTGGGGGACTTCTAGGAGGGGTTTCTTTCTTGGTTACAGAGCTTGATGCATGCGTGTAGTTGCTTCTGCTACCTGGTAAATAAAGTACAATGTTCCCACCAAGAAAAGTTGCCTGGAAAATCAATTCGATAACAGTCACCCACCCGGATCTGTGGTAAGGTATCACATTTGTGAATGTTGATGTTCAGAGATATTTGTGTATATTTATACAAGAGCTCTGAAATTCAGCATATAGGACAACAAACAAATGGGAAGGCAAATGGCATGTTGACCTTTATTGCAAGGGGATTGGAGTACAGGTCTTGTTACAATTATATAGGATTTTGGTGACACCACACTTGGAATGCTGTGTGCAGTTTTACTCTCTATATTTAAGGAAGGATATATTTGACAAAAATAAAAATACCTGGAAAAACTCAGCAAGTCTGGTAGCATCTGCGGAGAGGAACACAGTTAACGTTTCGAGTCCGTATGACTCTTCAACAGAACTAAGGAAAAATAGAAAAGAGCTGAAATATAAGCTGGTTTAAGGGGGTCGTGGGACAGGTAGAGCTGGATAGAGGGCCAGTGATAGATGGAGATAACCAAAAGATGTCATAGACAAAAGGACAAAGGTGTTGAAGGTGGTGATATTATCTAAAGGAATGTGCTAATTAAGGGTAGAAAGCAGGACAAGCAAGGTACAGATCAGATAGCCCTAGTGGGGGTGGGGTGGGGTGAAGGGAAGAGATCAAAATAGGCTAAAAGGTAGAGATAAAACAATGGATGGAAATACATTAAAAAATAATGGAAATAGGTGGGAGAAGAAAAATCTATATAAATTATTGGAAAAAAAAGGGGGGATCGGAAAGTGGGTGGGGATGGAGGAGAGAGTTCATGATCTAAAATAGTTGAACTCAATATTCAGTCCGGAAGGCTGTAAAGTACCTAGTCGGAAGATGAGGTGCTGTTCCTCCAGTTTGCATTGAGCTTCACTGGAACATTGCAGCAGGCCAAGGACAGACATGTGGATATGAGAGCAGGGTGGTGTGTTGAAATGGCAAGCAACAGGGAGGTCTGGGTAATGCTTGCGGACAGACCGAAGGTGTTCTGCAAAGCGTTCACCCAGTATGCCTTTGGTCACTCCAATGTAGAGGAAACCGCATTGGGAGCAACAAATGCAGTAGACTAAATTGAGGGAAGTGCAAGTGAAACGCTGCTTCACTTAAAAGAAGTGTTTGGGCCCCTGGACGGTGAGGAGGGGGGCAAGTAAAGGGGCAGGTGTTGCACCTTCTGTGGTTGCATGGGAAGGTGCCGTGGGAGGGGGTTGAGGTGTAGGGGGTGATGGAGGAGTGGACCAGGTGTCACAGAGGGAATGATCCCTGCGGAATGCCGCCGGGCGGGGTGAAGGGAAGATGTGTTTGGTGGTGGCATCATGCTGGAGTTGGCGTAAATGGCGGAGGATGATTCTTTGAATGTGGAGGCTGGTGGGGTGATAAGTGAGTACAAGGGGGACCCTATCATGGTTCTGGGAGGGGAGGAAGATGTGAGGGCGGATGCGCGGGAGATGGGCCGGACACAGTTGAGGGCCCTGTCAACCATCGTGGGTGGAAAACCTCGGTTAAGGAAGAAGGAAGACATGTCAGAGGAACTATTTTTGAAAGTGGCATCATCAGAACAGATGCGACGGAGGCGAAGGAACTGAGAGAATGGGATGGAGTCCTTGCAGGAAGCGGGGTGTGAGGAGTTGTAGTCGAGGTAGCTGTGGGAGTCAGTAGGCTTGTAATGAATATTGGTGGACAGTCTATCACCAGAAATTGAGACAGAGAGGTCAAGGAGGGGAAGGGAAGTGTCAGAGATGGACCATGTGAAAATGATGGAGGGGTGGAAATTGGAAGCAAAATTAATAAATTTTTCCAGGTCCAGACGAGAGCAAGAAGCAGCTCTGAAGCAATCATAGATGTACCGGAGAAAGAGTTGTGGGAGGGGGCCAGAGTAGGGCTGGAACAAGGAATGTTCGACATACCCCATAAAGAGACAGGCATAACTGGAGCCCATGTGGGTACCCATAGCCACACCTCTTATTTGGAGGAAGTGAGAGGAGTTTAAGGAGAAATTGTTCAATGTGAGAACAAGTTCAGACAGACGGAGGAGAGTAGTGGTGGATGGGGATTGTTCAGGCCTCTGTTCGAGGAAGAAGCGGAGAGCCATCAGACCATCCAGGTAGGGGATGGAGGTATAGAGGGATTGGACGTCCATGGTGAAGAGGAGGCGGTTGGGGCCAGGGAACTGGAAATTGTTGATATGATGTAGGTTGTCAGAGGAATCACGGATGTAGGTGGGAAGGGACTGGACAAGAGGAGAGAGAATGGAGTCAAAATATCAAGAAATGAGTTCCGTGGGGCAGGAACAGGCTGACACGATCAGTCTGCCGAGACAGTCCTGTTTGTGGATTTTGGGTAGGAGGTAGAAGCGGGCCGTCCGAGGTTGGGACACTGTGAGGTTGGAAGCTGTGGAAGGAAGATCTCCAGAGGAGATGAGGTCAGTAACAGTCCTGGAAACAATGGCTTGATGTTCAGTGGTGGGGTTATGGTCCAGGGGGAGGTAAGAGGAAGTGTCTGCGAGTTGACGCTCAGCCTCTGCGAGGTAGAGGACAGTGCACCAGACAACAGCACCACCCTTGGCTTGAAGACAATGTCAGGATATACTTGTGTTGGAGATGGTACAGCGAAGGTTTACTAGGTTAGTTCCTGGTATGAGAGATTGAGTGAACTAGGCCTATATTCCCTAGACCTTAGAAGAATGAGAAGGGATCTCATTGAAACAGACAAGATTCTGTCTCAGGGTAGAGGCTGAGAGATTGTTTCTGTTGGTCAGGGAATCTAAAATATGGGGGGGGGCACAATCTCAGGATAAGGGGCTGATCATTTAGGACTGTGAGGGGAATTTTGTTAACTCAAAGTGTTGTGAACCTTTGGGATTCTCTATGCCAGAGAATTGTTGATGCTTCATTGTTAAATATATTTAAAGCTGGGACAGACAGATTTTTGGCCTCTCAGGGAATCCAGGGACATGGAGTGCAGGTGGGAAATAGAGTTGAGACAGGAGATCAGCCATGATCATATTGGATGACAGAGCAGACTCAAGAGGTTGAATGGTCTGTCCCGACTGTTATCCCTTGGGCTTTTATGTTTTTAATCTATTACCCACTGACTGAGGGTGAATGCCCCTGTACCCAGAGTGGCACTGCTCCACTCAGACCACATTGCACAAACCCAAGCACAAATCAGGGAAAGGGTGAATGCGTGTGCAGTGTGCCAAAAGTACAGTAAGTCCCAACAGAAAGAATTATACAGTGTTCCAGAGAGGCCCTGGCAGAAAATTGGAGTGGACTTGTTCACATTTGACAACAGTGAGCACCTCCGAGCAGTAGATTATTACTCAAGGGTTTTTGAGTCTGTGCTGCTGAGAAATGACAGTAAGAGCATCACTGTAATAAATCATTTAAAAACAATTTTTGCTCGCAACAGAATACCTGAAGTGCTCATCTCAGATAACAGTCCACAATTCTCAGGCACTGAGTTTTACTAATTTGCACAGGACTGAGAGTTTTGCCACACTACGTCAAATCCTAAATATCCAAAATCCAAAGGAATGATGGAACTTGCTGTGCAGACCTTAAAACACCTGTTGAAGAAGGCAAAGGCAGACCGGAGAGAATCCTACCAGGCTCTGCTGGATTTCAGGAATACTCCCTTAGAGGGCATTGGATCATCTCCAGCACAGCTCCTGATGGGGAGAAGACTAAGTACTAAGCTTCCAGCTGCTCCCCAACTGTTATTTCCACAGCCAGTGAGCTACAGTGTGCAGGGCCTGCTCAAACTGAGACAGCAGAAGCAGAAACAGTACTTTGATCGAGGTGCCCGACCTCTGCCTGAACTGAACATGGGAGAGACAGTGAGGATTCAGCAAGGAGGGATCTGGAATCCTGCTGTTGTCACGGGAATCACAGGAGAACAAAGGTCTTACATAGAGCAAGCTCCAAAAGGACACTGTGGCCGCAAGAGCAGGTCAGAGGCTAGGAATTGTGCGATGAGTAACCCAACTCCTGACTCCCTGAAGCCTGTTCACCATCTACATGGCACAAGTCAGGAACATGATGGAATAGTTCCCAGTTTCCTGGATGAGTGCAGCTCCCAGAAAACTGAAGAAGCTGGACACCATCCAGGACAAAGCAGCCCAATTGATTGGCACCACCTCCACAAACATTCACTCCCTCCACCACCGATGCACAGTAGCAGCAGTGTGTACCATCTACAAGATGCGCTGCAGGAAGTCACCAAGGCTCCTTCAGCAGCATCTTACAAACCCACATTCACTACCATATAGAAGGACAAGGGTAGCAGATAGATGGGAACACTACCACCTGGAAGTTCCCCTCCAAGTCATTCAACATCCTGACGTGGAAATATATCGCTCTTCCTTCACTGTTGCTGGGTCAAAGTTCTGGAACTCCCTCCCTAACAGCACTGTGGGTGTACCTACACCACATGGACTGCAGCGGTTCAAGAGGAAGCTCACCACCACCTTCTCAATGGCAAGTAGGGATGGGCAATAAATGCTGGCCTAGCCAGCGATGCCCACATCCTATGGATGAATTTTTTTTTTTAATTGCCCATTGTTGGAACAAAAGGATCAATTATTCCAAACTGAGACATTCTGTGAGGGAATTACTTTGACGATTTGAACGGAACTTCTACTTACAATTACCATATGAGGTACAGTGCCAATTCCGTTTCTCTTGTTTAACTTGTTTTAATCCTCGTCGCCAGTGTGTTGGGTCCTGAGGATCCTGGTCACACGCTTGTTGTAAGTGGTGGCCGATTTGCTTCTATTGATAGAGTTCATCAGCAGACACTTCATAGGTGGAAGCTTTAAGTTTATTTACAAAGGTGTTCAGCAGCAACTAAACATGTGCTTTCACTTCAAACTCTATCTCTACGTTACTAACTGCTAACTACAGAGATAGCCCGCGCTAGATTGCTATTGGATACTGAGATCACGTGATCTTCCTTAATAACATTCTTCTTAAAGGTATATTACACATCGGATAAATCCATCATTGCCACAGGAGGAAATCTGCCATCCTTACCCAGTCTGCCCTATATGTGACTCCAGACCCACAACAATGTGGTTGACTCTTAACCGCCCTCTGAAATGTTCAATTCACGGGCAATTGGGGATTGGCAACGAATGCTGGCCCTGCCAACGATGCCCACATCCCATGAAAGATAATTTTTTTTAAAAAGGAGGAATCCACACTTGGATGAAATGGACAAGTTACTTAATGTGTGGGTAGAGAACCAGCATCAAAAAAAGATTCCAGCTATTGGTCCAATTATTAAAAAGGTGTTTAAAGTAGACCAACATATAAAAAGTAGTAAAGAGGGTGATGATGAAGAAGGGGCCTTTCCTTCGCTTTGCAGAGGATTCTCAGCCAGCACAAGATGGTTTCATTGCTTTAAAAAGCATTCTGGTCTTCATAATGCAAAGTTGCTGGGGGAGGCTGCATCAGCTGACCATGCAGCCACAGGAGACTTTCCCAAGGTGCTGCAGAAATGCTTTGAGGAGAGAGGCTACCAGGCAGAGCAGGTCTTTAACGCAGACAGAACTGGCCTGTTCTGGAAGAAAATGCCAAATGGGACTTATATATCCAAACAGAAAGGACAGCTCCTGGTTTTAAAACCACAGAGGACAGGCTAACCCTCTTACTATGTGCTAATGTGGCTGGTTTTGTGTGTAAACCATTGCTGCTTTATAGGTCAGAAAACCCTCCAGCTCTGAAGGGTAACAGGGAAATCTCAGCTAACAGCTTTTTGGAAGGCTAACAGCAGTGCCTGGGTTAGAGCAGCAGTGTTTGAAGGCTGGTTTGAAAGTTGCTTTCTGCATGAGATCAGGATTTCCTTGAGGAAAAACAACTTGTCCGTCAAGGCCCTTGTTAATGCTCCTGGACAGAAGAGGTCCGACCAAGACACTGGTTACAAGTAACCTTCACTTTATCTCGAGGCACCTGGAATACACAGACCAACATCCCAATAGAAGACGCTGATGAAAAGGGCAGAAACATGACAGATAAAATCAATGCAGGCAAGTATTTTAAGTGATGCATTTTGGAAGGAAGGATGAGAAGAGGTAATAAACCGATTTAAAGGGAGCGCAGGAACAGAGAGATCGGAGGGTGAGTATAAACAAATCTCTGAAGGTGACAGGACAGTTTGATAAGTCTGTTAAGGGAGCAGACCGAATCCTTGGCTTCATAAATAGAGGCACAGAGTACAAAAGCAAGGAAGCTATGCTAAACATGTATAAAACCCAGCTGGAGGAGTGTGTCTGCTTCTAGTTACAGCACTTCAGGAAGGATGTCAAAGCTTTGGAGAGGGTGCAGAGGAGATTTGCTGGAATACTATCGGGAATGAGGGACTTCCTTCTTACGATGGGACTATTCAGTGAGCGAATTTAGTGATGATATTTTTCAGATCTGTGTGATTTATTTATTGTTACTTTGAGTTTGCTGAGCCCTGACTGACCCAATGTGGTTGCTGCAACCAGTGGGAGGAGATAATTTGAGGAATTTCCTTGTCTTTGAAATTGAGTGACAGATTTAGCTGACCAACAATCTAATTGTATTTTGATTGTTGATATTTGTAGTCAGTCAGATATCACCTTAGTAAAAGCAGCTGACCGGTTATGTGAAGCAATACTCAATTTACCCTTTACAGGGGTGGATCTGCAGTGAAACACACTGTGGTATGGCACGGGACTCCCAAATGGCCAGCGGTGGGCCCAAAATGAATGAGTTTCAAAACATTGCCTGCTGCTAATTCTCGGAACCAAACAGGATTTCCTCCTCCTGAACCCAACCACGAGATGTCGGCAAAAGAACGTGAGGATTCCCGAATGTCAAATTAAACCAACATTGCAGGCGATCTAGTGCAGCCATGACTGACTGGCTGACTGACTGACTGGCTGACTGACTGGCTGGCTGACTGACTGGTGACTGTCTGACTGACTGTCTGACTGACTGACTGGCTGACTGACTTGCTGACTGACTGTCTGACTGACTGGCTGGCTGACTGACTGACTGACTGGCTAACTGTCTGACTGACTTCTGACTGACTGACTGACTGGCTGAATGACTGGCTGACTGTCTGACTGACTGGATGACAGGCTGAATGACTGGCTGACTGACTGGCTGACTGCTCTGCTGTTTGAAAAGTGCAGTGAAGCTATTCAGCCAATCACAGGATTCCTCCCTGCATTTGCTGCTGATAGGCTCACTATTGAAGCAACAATATGAGTGTGGCTGTCAAAAAAGCACAAAAATGAAGGCGAGGCAAGAAGATGAAGCTGAGCAAAAAGACAGTTTGTCATCTTATTTTAAAAAGCTTGAAGTATTGAATAGTGGACACTCATCAAAAAGTGTGGACGAGGTATGATCTGAATTATCCGATCATTTGTTGAGTTGTGGAGATACCACAATTACAGCAAAATTTGAAGAAGTAGACTCTGGAGTGACAATGGAACTGCAAAATATTGGTGATTTTGTCAAAGTAAAGGAAGAAACTACCCTGAAGACAATGCGTTATGGCCAAAATCTGTTTCATTCAATATGATAGAATATTTCTTACCAAATAAACTAGAAAACATAGGTAATATGGAAAATCTGAGAAAAGAGTATGAGGTTGGTGTCCAAAAGCAATTTAGACGTCTTCATGAGTCCCATTTTCCGAGGATGAAGAAAAATGGGACGACAGAAATGAGAATTTGGTTGATTTTTTTCAGAAACCACTAAGGCAGCCGACTGATGTGTTTATAAATTATTTCCTGACCCGAGTAAAGGAAAACAAACATTCATCGACAGACTCTCCAATTGGAGATAAGTTGGAGGAGATGTTCTTGATCATGAAGCTTCCATAACTCATATTAACACGATGTGTAAGTTCATTCAAAGGTGTAAATTATCTGGAAGAATTGATTCTGTGTTATCGGCTCAGCTTGAAAAGGAGCATTCTTATTGGACAAGTTGTTGCCACGGTGATACTACTGTCTTCTTTGGGACGACCTCTAAGAGGACATGATGAGTCATCATTGTCAAATTGAAAAGGTAGTTTTTAACCTGCCTTAAATATCTGAGTGAATTTGATGATTTTCTCAAAGAGCATTGGAAAAATTATCAGTATTGTGGCTCGGGGAAGACCAGCTCTTTTATGCACCAAACTGCTGATGAATTCATCACAACAATGGCAGAGCGGCTCAGAAACCAATTCATTGATGAAGTAAAGGATGCCGAGTACTATTTCATAATAGGCGATTCAACATTAGATGTGAGTCATGTAGACCAATTAACATTAATTTTAAAATATGTGACCTCCCTTAGAAAGAGAGAAAAATTAAACTTCACGGAGGTTCGATGCTGTTGGTCTGAAGTTCCCCTGGGTGAAGGCCCAGTAGATGTCAGGACGTTCACCAATGATGCTTCAGCATGGTGGAGAGTCCAGCTGGACTAATTCTTCCTGTCTCAGCAAGCAAGTCCAAAATTATGCAGACAAGCTACACTTAGATGGGATTCTCTGGCTACAGGTCGAGAATCACACACGATTTCACAAAGCAGAGAGGAATAGAGAGAGAGAGCTAGTTAGGGCAGCCTTCTGTCCTCTGCCTTTCCCCAACAAGACTAAAAGCAAAACCAGAGGTTCAAACGTAAGGTTTGCCTCTGCCATGTGATTGTCTTTTTGTCTTACAGCTTTTCATTATTTGCAGTTCAAGACTAACAAACAACTCCTTCTCAAGTACCATGTAGGTCAGGTGATTTTGTGGACGAGGCCTACTTGTCGACAGTTCCAAGGTGAACTTATGACCCTTATTAAAAAACTTAGGGCCAGCCTCCAAATGTCCGAATATTGCAATGTCCTTCCATATTTCAAAAAGAAAAACCCAGTTTAAAGAGATATGATTCTAACATCGGAAAGTAGGTAAGCATGAAATAAAAACAGAAAATGCTGGAAAACCTCAGCAGGTCTGGCAGTATCTGTACGGAGAGAAACAGAGTTAACGGTTCTAGTCAATATGAATCTTCCAGCATTTGCAGTGTTTTGCTTTTATATAGGTAGGTAAGCAAATTATTATATGAAGGGATATTTGAGCAGTTCAGTCATTGATGGTGGCTTCCAGATGGATTGATGAAAGAGATAATATTAATCAGGGGTGCACATAGGAGTTACAAACCTGTTCTATTGTACCGAGTTAAGTTGAGGAGCGATTTAGTGAATGTTACTGTTGGAGTGGTTCCTACTTTGCCTATAAAAGGGATAGATTTTATACTGGGAAATGATCTGGCAGGTTCAAGAAACTGTGGCTTCTCCGAGAGCGTTGGAAGAACTGGTGGTGGTGACAGAGCCTGAGGTGTTACAAGAGGAACATCCTGTCTTGTTACAAGAATGTTGATAATGAGATCTCAGGGTCCAAAGATTAGGCAAGAGGAAGAGGAGGATTGCTTAGATGTTCAAATATCTGGGAGTATTTTTGAGAAGCTAAGTAAGGAGGAAGATAAAGAAAGTGATGAGGCTGACATGTTTTGTCCAAATTATTTGACAGAAGCCCAACAGACAGATCCTGGTTTGCGGGAGTTGTATCAGACAGCGCATTATGATGCAGAATTGGAAATAAGTTCCTGAGTGTTATTACATTGATTATAATATATTGATGAACAAATGGAGATCACCTCAAATGCCAGCAGATGAGGAGTGAACAGTGATCCAACAGATTGTAGTCACTCCTGATTATTATAGGGAAATTTAACGAGTTGCTGATAAAATTCCGATGGCAGGTCATTTAGGAATCAGGACTCAGAATAATGAAACATCAATATCTTTTCACCATCATGAATTTGTCTACATGGTTCCCTGAGGTGTAATCTTTGAGAAAGATGACAGCAAAGGCAGTAGTTGAGTAATGGTTCACTTCTTTTTATTCATTCATAGGATGTGGGTGTCACTGGCTAGGCCCATCCCTAATTGCCCTTGAGAAGTGGGTGGTGAGCTTCCTTCTCGAACCGCTGCAATCGATGTGGTGTTGGTACATCCACACTGCAGTTAGGAAGGGTGTTCCAGGATTCTGTCCCAACGACAGTGAAGGAATGGTGATATATTTCCAAGTCAGGATGGTGAGTTACTTGGAGGGAAATTTGCAGGTTCCCATGCCTGTGCTGCCCTTGACCTCCTAACTGGTAGTGTTGGTGGGTTTGGAAGGTATGGATCACGAGGTGTGGACTACCCAAAGAAGGACAATCAGAACAAGGGTCAAACTTTATGTCACAGATATTGAAATAAACCTTGGGTAGCTTAGGGATAAATAAGTTTAAGTCTTCTCCATGCCATCCACAATCACAAGGGTCATTGGAAAGGTTGCACCAAACCTTGAAGGCCATGATTAGGGCCTATTGTCAGGTATGTTCTGAAAATTGGGATAAGGGAATTCCATTCTTATTATTTACCATCTGAGATGCACCCAATGAATGAACCAGGTTCAGACCATTTGAGTTAGTATCTGGAGATGAAGTGAGAGGACCATTTATATCTATTGAGGAGAAATTTACAAATTAGCAATTAGAAACTATGCTTTTAGTCTTCCTGTCTAAATTTCGGGAGAGACAGATTAAAGCATGTGAAATAGCTCAGGAACATTTAAAAGTTCCCCAATGAATAATGAGTGACAGAGCGGACAGAACAACCGAAGCTCAAAATTTTAAACCTGGGGATAAAGTATTGATGTTCTTGCCTGTGCTGGGGAACCACTAATATCCAGTTTGTGGATCTTATCATGTTAAAAAGAGACTTGATGAGGTAAATTATGTGATCAGCAAACCAGATGAAGGAAAAATCAATCATTCTGTCATGTTAATATGCTGAAACAATATTATGATAGATCAGATAGTCAGGAGAAGCGTATATTCGCTATGGTAGAGGAGGTAAAGAGTGAGGTGAATGTATCAGAAAATTCCAGTGAGGAATCAGAAGTTGAAAATTCTAAAGTAGACCCTTCAGTAATCCAGCTGTGGAATAGACACCAAGAGAGCGTCTACGTGTGTCTTGTGGCTAGTGGCATGTCACCGTCAATAGGCCTATACGTGGACCAGGGGGCCGTATAAGAAGGGATATGCCATGGAGTTGAGCTGTGACCAGCGCAGCCAGGCCCAGGAAAAAAGAGTCAGCCTTCCAAAGTAAGAGTATGTTTCAAAGCCCTTCAGAGTGAAAGCCACAGCAAAAATGTTAATCTGGGCTAAGTCTGTTGTATTGACTTTAAGTAGGAGCTGATATTGTTTAGAATCATTTTCTTATTTTCTCAGTGTACCTATTTAGTCATTATTGCTTATGTTTGTTTTGTTCAGATTTGTATTAAAATATTTTTTATAATATTTTTAAATATTTTTTAATCATGGAGTCCTGATGCTTAGGTCCTTACCCTTGGTTCTTCCACGCATTATATTGATTCTGGTCTATTAAACCAGGTCCTAAAAAGCATCCGGCTTGTCTAGTGTTCTCATAACTGGGATCATAATGCTACCGGAAGCATCACCGTTCACAGTAGCTGCTGGTACTGGGGTTTCTCACTGAAGCAGTCACTCCACAGTGGTGGTTGGTGGATTCTCTTTTCTCTTGGAGACAGTGATGTTGATTTTGAATCCTTTTTTAAGAACTCGCGGTTTGCAGCAATGAGATCTTCTGGTGGGTTTCCAAACCACAGACAGCTCAGTTTTAATGAGAGAGGTTGCAGAAGAAAGAGTGGGTAAGGCTTCTGCCCCCTGCTGTCTCTGTAGAAGACTTTTTGATTGCTAGTTTAAATCCAGCATATTTTACACCAAAAAGCTGGGTCACATGACATCTCTCTGGTTACAATCTGGGTTTATTTTAGTCAATGTCCACGGTTTCTGAGAGCTGCATAGATTCTGTTTCTCCATAAAGCAGCTTTTGTCCTTCGTAGCATAATATTGCTGTAAGCCAATGTCCTTTGTTTAGCAAAAATGTTCTTTTCAAAAAGTTCAATATATTATATATCTTTATAATGTCCAGCTGATGACATTATGAAGTACAATATGTCCAGGAGATGACGTTATAAATTCACATACTATACAACACATTTCCATAACAAGATGCAATCAATTGCAAAGGGGGAGATTTTTGCTGTTGGTTGATAATATTTCCTTATACCTGATAAAGTGAAAGGTATCAATATTGATATCTTTCCTATTGCTGATACCTTTCCTGCTAAACTGCAGGAAAACTCCTCCAGCTAATGATGTTTCTCACTCTCAGTATAGTGATTGCAAATACTTTCTTGTGTTGATTTATCCCCTTCCCATGAAACTGTGGATCACGGGGAGGATTTTTTCCTCATCGGGCGGGCTCGGTGGGGATGGGCGGGGGCTGTCGGGAAGCCGACCGCTGCTGGTGATTAGGGCCGGACCGCGATTTCACACCGGCGGCTAATTAATGCCCACCCAGCATGAAACATGAGTGGCAGCGCTCAATGCTGCCTGTGTGGGCGGGGGGCAGTGGGGGGGAGGAGGGGGAGGGCGAACTTCGCGCATGCGTGTGGGTGTGCACTGGAAAAGCTCCCTGAGGCACAGAGCTGCCTGAGGGAGATGAACATTTTTCAAAAGAAAAAATAAAGGTTTCTAAAATGTTATTAAACATGTCCCCTCATTTGACTCTGTCACATGAGCAGGGACATGTTATTAATTACATTTTAAAATTTTTATTTTATTTTTATTTGCTATTGGAAACCTCATCCTGCCGGTGGATGAGGTTTCCTAAAAAATGCAAAGGCCGCTTGGCCTTTTCGCCTGCCCGCCAACCGTAAGGTTCAACGGGTAGTGAAAAATTTCTTTCAATTACCTTTCTAATGGCCTTAATCGGCCTTTTAATAGTTGGCGGGCGCGTTACCGACTCCAGCATGTTCCTGCTGACCAAAATATCGTGCGACTACGCGATGATGTCATGGCGCTCGCCCGACGTAATTGAGCATCATTTTACGCTCAGTATGGTCAAGGGCACGCCAGCCTGACACTAAAAATTGTCCCCCATGAGTGCTGAATTTTATGATCTGTGTATGACACAGGATTTATATTGGGCTCTGATTACAGAATCATCCATCCTGTAACTGATCAAGGTTTTACAGATCCCTTTGTATCCATCATTCAGGGTCTAATCTTATGTAACTTTTACCAATCTCTGCCCTTAGCTCAGTGAGGTGTCTCCTTGGGTAGAAAATAATAACAGTAGTATGCAGTTAATGATGAAATACGTAGAACACTTCTCTCAGTAATGGCATTATCCTGGTTATAATACTTGCCTCTTCTCCAGTGCATCAACATCCTTTTTGTCATATGGAGACCAGAACTGAGTGTTTTATGAAAAGTTCTATGTAAGTTTAATATCAATTCTAGAAATGAACTTTCGTGCCTTATTTGCATTTGTATGGTCTTGCTAACCTGCAGTGTCACTTTAAATTATTTGTGAATCTGTACCACTGAACCCAGTCAGATGCATTTTCAAAGATATATTTGAGAACATTATTCTTGCAACAGAAATACACCACCTCATAATTATCTATATTGAAAATAATTTGCCATTTAAATGTCCATTGTTCACGTTTATTCATTGTTTTTTGTGTCTTCATGTATTTGTTGCATTCTTCCTCTTATCATCTGCATTCTCACTTTGGACTTGTCTGCCTGGACTGAGACAAGGACGATGTTTGATCAGCAATTTCCAATCTCTTTTCCCTTCTCTCCCTTATACAGTTAATTTAGTGGCGATAACGATCCTGTCCCAGGGAAAGTGTGGCCTCTCCACCTGCACAACTTGCTACCTGGTGGCTATGGCAATGGCAGATCTGCTGTTCGTTATCACTGCACTCATAGTGTTATGGATCAGTTCTTATTATTTCCCAGGATCTTTCCTGGAATTCACCTTTGTGTGTAGTGTGGTCATGGTCCTGTTTTATGCAGCTGGAGAATGTTCTGTCTGGTTCACTGTCACTTTCTCTTTTGATCGATTTGTGGTCATTTGTTGCCAGAAGCTGAAAACAAAATATTGCACCGAGAAAACTGCAGCTGTGGTTCTATCAACAACCTGAACTCTGCTCTGTTTAAAAAACATTCCCATGTATTTTACATTTGAACCTGGAGAGATAATTCACAATGTTCCCTGGTCCTGTTATTTAAAGCCAAGCTATTATACTGACCCTGCATGGGTAGCATTTGACTTATTTGATAAGATTTTAACCCCATTTCTCCCATGTGCTTTAATTCTGTTGCTCAATGCTCTGACTGTCAGATACATTTTAGTGACCTGTCGAGTCCATAAGGGACTGAGGGGTCAGAGCAAGGGAGAGAATCGCAGTGACCCAGAGATGGAGAGCAGAAGGAAGTCTATGATTTTACTCTTCACCATATCCAGCAACTTCATCCTCCTTGGTTTTTATACGTTGTAAACTTCTTATATTGTATCCTCACAGGAATTAATACCAAATATTTCAATGATTCTTCATACATCTTTTGAGAAGCTGGAATTATGCTTGTGGATTTAAGTTGCTGTACAAATACATTTATTTGTGGAGTGACTCAGTCCAAGTTCAGGGAGCAGTTCAAAAGCGCGGTGAAATATCCGGTTACATCAATTATTCATTTAATTAATAAACAAAACAACTGAGAGCAGCCCAGAGCTGGTCTCCAGTGTGTTCCAGTTAATGGATATAATACGTATCCCCAGACTTCCATTATTTGAATAACACCAGGGATTTCTGGGGGTCTGAGAATACACTCAGTGGCGTGCAGGGTGGAATGGGGAGTGGATTGGGGTGGGATGGTGAGGGGAGACGGAGAGTGAGAGTGTCCCCTGCAGGACAGGAGAGGAAATGGCAGCCGCAGTCTCTCCTCCACCTGCACTGGTTCAATTCCTGGCTACTCACATCTGCTCAGGAAGAAAAATACTTATTAGAAACTAAAAATCCTGCAGAAGTCAGAATCTGCCTGAGTGAATTGATCATTATTTTATTTTCAGACATTTTATTGACTCTGTCTCCCTTCCCTCCCCCCAGCCGGTTGCTGGCTTCACTCTCTCCCCGTGGGGGTGGCGGGGCGGGGGCGTGGTTCAGAGGATGGGTTCATGTCTGGACAAGCCCAGCCATGGAGACGGAACCCGGGGTGAGGTAGCGGAGTCGGACTTGGCGCAGGAGCTGACAGACCCGAGGTCGCAGCTTGGATGATCGGGGCCTAGTCCCCTCCTGGACCCCATGTTAGCTGATACAGTTAATGATTCTGTTTTCTCTCCTAAGGTTCTGTCCGTCTCTCCTCTAAATGTGCTATGGTCACCGTTCTCCTTATAAACCAACCCTTGACCTCTGTGGCCTTGGAAAGAAAGGAAATCTATGAAGGAAATCGACGAATATGCAGAAAGGGTGAATGTGCAGTTGAGCCATGATCTTATTGAATGGCGGAGCAGGCTCAAGGGGCCAATGGCCTCCACTAGTTCCTATTGAGAACACAAATAGCATCCCAGAAATAGCTATAAATCAGAAAATGTAAGGGAGGGAGGAACTTGGGAAAATTACAATCACCAGGGAAGTGGTACTGAGCAAATTGTTGGAGCCCAAGGCTGACAAGTCCCCAGGTCCTTATGAACTTCACCCTCGGGTCTTAAAAGAAGTGGCTCATGTGACAGTTGATGCGTTGGTTTTAATTTCCCAAAATTTCTGAGATTTGGGGACAGTTCCATTAATGTGAAAAATAACAGATGTAATTCCTTTATTCACAAAGGGAGGGAGGCAGAAAGCAGGAGGCAACAGGCCAGTGAGCTTAACATCTGTCACAGGGAAAATGTTAGAAACTATTATTAAAGAAGTTATAACAGGACACTTAGATAAATTCAGGGTAATAAGGCAGAGTCAACATGGTTTTGTGAAAGGGAAATCATGTTTAAAGAATTTACTGGGGTTCTTTGAAGAAGTAACATGTGCTGTGGATAGAGGGGAACCAGTGGATGTCCTGTACTTAAATTTCCAGTAGGCATTTGATAAGATGCCACATCAAAGATTATCGTGAAAAATAAAAGCTCATGGTGTAGGGGTAACATATTGGGATGGATAGAAGATTGGCTAACAAACAGAAAATAGATGGCAGGCATAAATGCGTCTTCTTCTGATTGTAAGGATGTAATGAGTGGTGTGCCGCAGGGATCAGTGCTGGGGCCTCAACTTTTTATAACTTATATAACTTGGATGAAGGGGCTGAAGGTATGATTGTGAACTTTGCTGATGACACAAAGATAGGTAACATAGTAAGATCTGAAGAGAACAGAAGGAGGCTAGGAAGCGATATGGATAGATTAGGTGAGTGGGCAAAGACCTGGCAAATGGAGTATAGTGTGGGAAAGTATGAAATTATCAATTTTGGCAGGAAAAAAATTATAAAGCATATTATCTAAATAGTGTGAGATTGCAGAGCTCTGAGATGCAGAGGGATCTGGGTGTCCTAGTGCATGGATCATGAAAGGTACAGCAAATCATTAGGAAAGCAAATAGAATGTTATCCTTTATTTCAAAGGGAATTGAATGCAAAACTAGGGAGGTTGTGCTTCATTTATACGGGGCATTGGTGAGACACACCTGGAGTACTGTGTGCAGTCCTGGTCTCATTATAGGCAGGATGTAAATACCTGGATTGGACAGGCTTGGCTTGTATCCGCTGGAGCTTAGAAGAGTAAGAAACATATGATTGAAACATATAAGATTCTTAGGGGTCTTGACAGGGTCGACGTGAAGAGGATGTTTACTCTTGTGGGAGAATCTAATACTAGGGGCCTCTGTTTAAAAATAAGGGATCGCCCATTTAAGATGGAGATCAGGAGAATTTTTTTCTCTCAGGAAGTTGAGTGCCTTTGGAACTCTCTTCTTCAAAAGGCAGTGGAAGCAGAGTCTTTGAACATTTTTAAGATTTTTGGTTGACAAGGGAGACAAGGGTTATGGAGGGCAGACAGTAAAGTGGAGTTAAGGCCATAATCAGATCAGCCATGATCTTATCGAATGGCAGAGCAGGCTCAAGGGGCCAAAGGACTTACTCCTGCTCCTATGCCTTATCTTCTTATTTCTTACGTTTTTAACTTTTAATTATCTAATGTCTTTAATGTTGTGAGCTATTCAAAGACATATCACACAAGGAATAATCCAACATAATATCAAACTTCATGTTTGGTGACCAAAGACTTGGTAAAATAACTAAGTTTTAAAGCTAGTCTTAAAGGAGGAGAGAGGAAGAGAGAGATAGAAAGGCTCACAGAGAGAATTCATCCATTTATCCAGCTTCCCCTTGAATAGATCCACAATATTCGACTCAACTGCTCCCTGTGGTCAAGAGGTACACCTCCTCATATGCACAGCATGATCCCACAAACAGCAACAAGGTGATGACTGGATAAGTTTGTTTTTAGGTGATGTATCTTGAAGGATAAAACTTGGCCAGGAAACCAGGGAGAATTCCCCTCTGCACTTCTTCCAACAGTGGCCATGGGAGCTTTTATGTCCAGTTGAGAGAGTGGATGGGAAGGTTTTAATGTTTTATCCTGAAAGATGTTTCGGTCTAGAAATCAACAACTTGCTGAACGTAGTAAAACTCCCCAAGATGATTCAAACAAGCGATTGTCAAACAAATATTAACACCGAGCCACAAATGGAGATATCAGGACCAGTAACTAAAAGCTTGGTCAGAGAGATTCATTTGAATCAAAGGAAGGAGGAAAGAAGGATGGAGAGGTTGAAGGAGAGAATTCAGAGCTTAGGGCCCAGCTAGCTGAAGGCATAGCTGCGAACAGAGGAGCGATTAAACTTCAAGAGGCCAGAACTAAAGCAGGACAGAAATCTCGGAGGGATGTAGGAGATGGAGGGTGTTGCAGAGATAGGGAGGGGTGTAGAACTGGAGGAGGTTACAGAGACAGGGAGAGCTGCAAGAGATGGAGAAGGTTACAGAGATAGGGAGGGGTGTAGTGGCTGGAAGAGGTTACAGAAAAAGGGAGGGGTGGGGTGTAGGAAGTTACAGAAATAGTTATGTAGGACTGGAGGAGGTTAGAGATCGGAAGGGGTGTCAGGACTTGGAGCGGTTACAGAGATACGGTGCGGTGTAGGGGCTGGAGTGGGTTACAGATAGGGAGGGGTTTCGGGGCTGAGGAAGGTTACAGAGATAGGGTGGGGCGTAGGGGATCAAGGAGGTTACAGTGGACTGTGGGGAGGGGCTAACAGACAGGGTGTAATGGGGACCCACTCACCAGGGACTGTGAAAGACCCTGAATAAATACTTGTCCTTTTTTACCAAACATTTGCTCACAGTACAGATTGATTCACTGGATCTCCCCACCTAATAGCACTATGGGTGTAAGTTCACACACAAACTGCAGTGGTTGAAGGAGAATTAGGGGTGGGAAAAAAATGCCAAACTTGTGACTGACATTCACATCAAGAAGCCAGTCACCACCACCTTCTCAAGAGGATTCTGGGAGTGAGCAATAATTTTCGGCCTTGCTAGTGACACTCAAACTTCCAGTGAATAAATCCCAGTGAGTCTGTGTTGAGTTTTTACCATGTCATGGCCAGTACAGGTGTGTCATATTACAAACTTTCAGTCAATACCTGTTTAAAATTGTACACAAATAAGATGTTAATCTTGCTGCAGCAAATCATGTGACTTTTTCCATTTGGACTACAGACAGTGCCAAGTCTCCAGTGAATACCTAATTTAATATGGACCTAAGTGTGGGTACCTCACAGCCATTTATGGAATTCACACATCTCATTGTTTAAGGATGGGGCAACACCTAACACCTTTGGTCTTTCCAGACTGCCTGTCTCCATGTTTCATACTGGACAAAAGGGAAGATCGAAACTCAATGGCAACTTTCAACTTCCCATTGCATCACAATGGCCTCCTCCATCCAAACTAGACTTAGTGGGCTTCTGTTAACACAAAGGCCATGTGATCAAAGCTGGTTTCAGGGTCTGTATCCTTATTACGCCACTGCTCAGTAAATCCATCAGAATCATCAGTCATCAGCCAGTCTGCAAACCAGATTCTGAAACTAGCTGCAAGTCATCAAACAGCCAAAGTAATTAACCTGTTCCATTTTCAAAGTTCACCTGAGAACCACCCTCCTAGATATTCAACTGCAAAAAACTTGCAACCTGCTGTGAACCTTTCACTTTACAAGGCTCTCACTTCAACTTTAAATCATCAAATCTCTTCAAGGAACTATAGGCCTGCCATGTGAGAAACAGAAATCATAAATCAGAGACTCAATTAACTGTAATTTATAAATGTGCATGATCTTTATCTGTATCCAATCTTTGTGTGTGAATGTGCATACCTGAAACCATGTGTGTGATGTTGCATTAATTCGGTGTAAATATGCAAGAATAAATAATGGTCTTAATTTTAAACTCACAAAAGCTTGTTGCTGAATTTTAAAATTATATACACGCTCCAAAAGTAAGAAAAGATACTCGACTTTCCATACAAAACATATTGATTACAGGCAGTAAGAAAGCAAATACATTCTGTCTGCAACATCTGTAAATGGGACAGAACAAATCACTACCCTGCCCACAATAGCCCACAGAATACTACAGTGTCATTACCCTGACCTCCTTAATCAATCCCACATTTCCCCCTCCCCACTTCCCATCCTATTACTCCTCCCGATTACACATCCTACATTCCCCTCCTCATTTCCCCTTGCCCATTATCCCCTCCTGCAGTTCTTCTTCATGTCTCACATTACCGCTCCCCCATTAGTTGAGGCAGCAGCACCGACACCGGTAATTTCTCCCTCTTCATTATTTTTTTCCATCCTTTGCTGGTTTCTAAAATTCTCCCAATCTCCTGATCTACCACTAATCTTTGCAGCATTAGACACATTTTCTTACAATTTGATACCATTCTTAACTTGCTTAGTTTGACATGGATGGTGCCCCTTCTTGTAGAAACTTTCTTTCTCAATGGAATATATCTTCCTTGAGAGTTATGGAATACATCCTTAGGTGTTGCTTATTAGGTAGTGCTTATTAGCCATCTTACATTTACACTACTTTCCCAGTCTACTTATCCAACTCTATATTCATACATTTGTAATTGCCTTTATTAAAGTTTAAAACACTAGTTTTAGACCCAGGTTTCTCACCTTCAAACTTAACGTAACCTATAACCGTGCAGCACTCCCTCAGTCCTTCCTGCTGTGACAGAGCAGCACACCCTTAGCACTTGCCTTTCAAAAGTGCAGCACTCACTCAGTACCATCCCTCCAACAATGCTGCAACTCCTCAGTACTGCCCACAGAAAGTGCATCATTCCCTCAGAAGTACCAATCCAAAGATGCAGCACTCCCTCAGGGGTGCCCCTCTGACAGTGCAGTATTTGGTCAACACTGCCCCTCTGACAGTGCAGCACTCCCACAATAGTGCCCCCGCTGAGAGTGCAGCACTCCTTCAGTACCGATCCTCACACAGTGCAGCACTTCCTGGGCTGTGTCTAGAAGCCACAACCTTCCGTTTCAGAGGGGAGGGTGCTACCCACTTAGTCTAGCTGTTCTCAACTTGCCCTGTCACCTTCAGAAATTTGTGTATGTACATTCCCAGGTCTCTCTGTTCCTGCACCTAGTTTAAAATGGAA
This sequence comes from Cetorhinus maximus, assembly GCF_964194155.1. NCBI lineage: Eukaryota > Metazoa > Chordata > Chondrichthyes > Lamniformes > Cetorhinidae > Cetorhinus > Cetorhinus maximus. Next base: position 26,388,040 of record NC_135899.1, on the reverse strand, counting down.
CCATTGTGTTCATACTGTGTCCCGTCATCCAAGTTTGCAGAGTGATTCGCCCCTACATAGAAGTACTGGAAATCTGCCCTGCACCCAGATCTATGGTGGATCAAAGGCAGGAATAACTACTTGGGGAGGTTGAGCTGGACAGGTTACAGGCTTCTCGCATATTCTAGGTCCTAATCTGGACTGAGGGGCTGACATGGTACAAGATCTTTGTGGTCCAGTTAAAACTTTCATTGGACAAGAGAGGTCAAAAAGACTCATCTCTATTCATTTCTCTTGTGGTAACTTGTCAAAGATTTTCCTGAAGTCCATGTACACTTCATCCACCACATTTCTCCATCACAGTGTATGTTACCATCTCAAAGAATGTTCGGAGCTTTGACAAGCACCATCTTCTCTTCTGAAATCTCTGCTGGCTGCTAATTTATTGCTATATTTTCTCTTGATGCAGATTCCTGATCATTTTATTCCTAAAAGTCTCAAATTGTTCCCCACCAGTGGCATGTGTTTTGAACGGAGGACTGTACAGAGGCAGGAAAGTGGAGAAAGAACCTAATTTCTCATAGGAATTGGAGAAGTGTTAAAAATTGCAGAAACAGGTCCTGGTTTGTAAAGCACAAAACAAATAATCTCACAGCACCAAAAAATCTGTGAGACACAGGCTCCCTGATCCCCAGCAATTAATTCTTCCTGATCTGAGCCTGTGGTTTCAGTGCAACAACCCCTTCTCCTGCGCCATTGTAACTGCGAGCAATCCCCTGCCCCCCCAACCAACCGGGGAGCAGACCCCTCACTAGACGCCCACTCCGCCTCACAGTGAAAGCAGTGAGTGAATTGGCTGTGAGCGAGTTGCATTCCCAGACTCTGTACAGGTTAAACAGAGCGGATCAGAGCAGGTTAAAAATTGCGGCCTGAAGTAGAGAAACTGCAGACATTTACATTTCTATTTACACAGTAACAATGTAGAGCCACCACGATTCACTCGCTGTCATCTCGAGGAAATCACATCCTCCAGGATTCACTCATCCACTCCTCCCACTGATCTCGGGAACTGATATCCCTCGATTACTGGTCGAGACATGGGGGGACACTGGGGAAGAGAAAGAAATACATAGTTAGAGAAAGAGGAAAACCCAGCAGACCCACAACACCCCCAACAACATCCATTAGACCCACAACAAAACCCATCAGACCCAGCAGACACCTAAAACTGCAGAAACCTGGAAGCGTACAGGAAGTCCCGGGGTGAAATTAAAAGGGAAATTAGGAGCTCAAAGAGAGGACATCAAAAAATATATGCAAGTAAAACCAAGGAGCATCCAAAAATGTTTTATAAGTACATAAAGAGCAAGAGGGTGACAAAGGAAAGAGGGGGGCCTATCGGAGACCAACAAGATAACCCATGTGAGGATGTGGTAAGGTTCTTAATGAATACTTGGCAACTGTCTGTGGAAAACAGGAGGCCTTTGATGATACAAAGATGTGGTTCAGGAAGAAGAGTGTGAATAGTTGAATGGGATAAACATTGCAAGAGAGGAACTATTACTGGGGTTGATGTCTTTGAAAGTAGACAAATCACCAGGTTGTTAAAAGAAGCAAGGGAGGAAATCGTAGAGACTTTGACCATCATAATCATTCCTGCCTGACTACAGGAGTGGGGGAAGAGGATTGAAGAACTGAGGAATTATAGACCAGTTAGCTCAACATCAGTGGTGGGAAAATTATTGGAATTCATTTTGAAGGACCTTCATTTAGAAAGGCATAGTTTAATCAAGGAAAGTCAGCATGGATTTGGTAAGGGAACATCATCTCTGACTAAAGTGATTGAATCTTTTGAAGAGGTAACAAGGAGGGTTGATGAGGGCAGTGCAGTGGATGTGGTCAACATGGATTTGAACAACGCTTTAGATATGGTCCCACATGGCAAGCTGGGTAGATAAGTAAGAACCCTTGGGATCGAAGGCACAGTGACAAATTGGCACAGTGACAGGAAGCAAGGGTTAAGTGTGTTTTTGTGATTGGAAGGCTGTTACCAGTGGGGTTTCACAGGGCTCTGCACTCACTGCCTTTCTTTTTCTAGTTTATATGAATAATTTCAATTCAAATATAGGGGGAATGATAAAGAGGTTTGCAGATGATACAAACATTGTCCGTGTGGTTGACAGTGAGGAGGAAAGCTTCAGGCTGCAGGAAAATAGAGATGGTTTCATCAGTTGGGGACAAAAATGGAAAATGGAATTCAACCTGGAGAAGTGTGAGGTAATGCATTTTGGGAGGTGCAGCAAGGCAAAGGGAACCCCCAGTAAATGGGGATAAATACTGAGTAATGTGGAGGAACAGAGGGACCTTGGAGTGTATATCCCTAGATTGGTAAAGGTGCCAGGACAGGTCAATAACATGGGTAAGAAGGTATACAATATACTTTCTTTTATTAGCCGAGGCATAGAGCAGAGTGGTTATGCTGGAACTACAGACAACACCAGATAGACTAAAGTGAAACTGCAAACAGTCTGGCCAGCACATTACAGGAAAAGATGTGACTGCACGGGAGAAAGTGAAGAAGAGATTGTTTAATGCTGCCAGGACTGGAGAATATTCGTTATGAGGAAGGTTATTTTCTCGAGAGCAGAGGAGGCCGAGGGGAGATTTAATTGTATAAAATTATGAGGAGCCATGATGGCGTTAATATGACGACCTATTTAGTTTAGCAGAGGGGTCAAAAACCAGGGGGCACAGGTTTAAAGTAATTGGTAGAAGCATCAAAGGGAAAATGAGGAAACAGTTTTTCGCCCAGAGGGTGGTAGGGACCTGGAACTCACTGCCTGAAAGGGCAGGAGAGGCAGAAACTCTCACCACATTTAATAAATTCTTGGATGTCAACTTGAAGAGCTGTGATCTGCAGGGCTGGGCACCTAGTACAGGAAGGTGAGATTGGTCTGGGGAGCTCCTCATTAATCGGCAGGGACACAATGGGCCAAATGGCCTCGTTCTGTGTGGTAAACTTTCTGTGATTCAATGACCCACCCAAGTAGCACCAGCAAAACCCCATCAGAACCCCAATGAGAGCGACAACATTAAACCCAGTAACCAATTTCAGCTGAAACTCTGGGCATCTCGACCCCCTCAAAGGAAGTTGAGCAGTTGGCAGGAGGCCAAGGCCAGGATGAAATGTTTCCAGATGTTTCTACACACCAACCGGCCCCATCCCCCACTCCCCACATGATAGCTCCACCCTCAGTGCCGTACACAAACAGCCATCTCCTGAAGCCCAGTCTCAAAGCTAGGTGTTGAATTGTATGAGCTGCTCTTTAGTGATTATACAGGGAGTGACAGACACTGAGGTCACATTCCACCCACCAGATCGTACAGTTAACACCAGCTGTAATATCCCAGTTAGAAGGAATCTGCTCCCACTTCTGATCGAACACTATTCATACCTCAGGAGCTGGGCGAGGAATCCCCTGTACCAGAAGCTGTTCAAGGAAGGAGAGGCATTAAAAAACTGTTCAATATCAGAGAGACAGGAACAGAGCCAGTGCACGAGATACAAAGGCAGAGAGACAGAGAGAGAGAGAGAGAGAGTGAGAGAGTCAGAAAAAACACAGAAGGAAATGGGTGATACGTACACATAAAAAGACACAGAAATGGACAGACACAAACAGACAGTCACGGAATGAGACAAGTACAGAAAGCAAGATAGACAGCGAAGAGAGAGATTCATAGAGAGGTGGAGGGTGACAAACACGCAGAGAGAGAGACACAGGGAAAGGAATAGACACACACACACACAGACACACACACAGACACACACACAGACACACACACAGACACACACACAGACACACACACAGACACACACACAGACACACACACAGACAGAGAGATCCCAATGAGCTATTAAGTTTATTTGACAGAGAATGGACAATGATTCACACAGTTACATACAGATCCAGAGGATGTTTGATAATCAGCTTTCTCTTTGCAAGATTGTAGCCGCTCTTCCCTCTCACCATAAAACAAGGAATGTTCAGTGAGTGATGAGAGACTGACAGAAAAATCTGAGAAAATAGAGACTGAAATTCCGAATGAAGGGGAGAGATGGACCCTCCCTCATACTGAGACCCTCACTCCCGCCTGGACCCGAGCCCCTCACTCCCGCCCTGACCCAATCCTGGGACCTCCCCCTTTACCATGAGACCCTCCACCACCCCCGCCCCCGGACCCTGGGACCCTTCCATCCACTCTCCCATCGACCTGTGACCTTACACAACGCCCTGAGCCACTGAAGCCCGAGACCCTCCACCCAACTCTGAAGAACAGACCAGCAACCTGGGCCATTCCTTCATAAACTAAGATCCTCTCCCCCACAGCCTGAGCCATCCCTACCCTGAGACCCTCCCCCAAACACGTTGGTTCCTCGCCCACCCCGAGCACCTCACAATTCCCCACGAGCCCTCCCACCCACCCCCACACTGGGCTACCCTCTCTCGACCCCTCCAAAACCCTGAACCGCCTGTGAGGGGCTGCCATTGTCTCTCCAATTCCTACCTTTCTTCTTATAGACGACAACAGCCACAACGGTGAGAGCGATGATCCCGAGTATAATCCCAACCATAACAGGAACCTGGGACTGAGACTTTGGTTCTGTGACATTAAAGTGAGAGCGAGTGAGGGTGTGTGAAAGAGAGAGGGAGAGATGGAGAGGAAGAGAGAGAGAGAATGACAGAGAGAGAGAGAGCACGAGTGAGAGGGAATGAATGAGAGCGAGAGAGAATCAGTGAGAAAATCAGGATTATGTCGGGTTATAAGGCACAGAAACAGGCCATTCGGCCCGACCAGTCCATGCTGGTGATTACGCTCCATTCCAGCCTCCTCCCATCTTTCCTCATCTCTATCCATCATTGTAACCCTCAGTTCCCTTCTCCCTCATGTGGGTGTCCAGCTTCCCCTTAATCACGTCCACACTATCCGCTCCAACCACTCCCTGTGGTAGTGAACTCCACATTCTCACTGCTGTCTGGGTAGAGGAGTTTCTTCTGAACTCCCTTTTAGATTTTGTGGTCACTATTTTATATCGATGGCTCCTAGAGGAAGAAAATCCTCTTTGTATCGACTTTATTGAAACATTTTCATCATTTTGAAGATATTAGGTCATGCCTCAGCCTCATTTTTCAAGAGAAAAGAGACCCAGCCTGTGAATCCTTTCCCGATATGTATACCCACTCATTTCGGGGATCATCCTTGTGAATCTTCTCTGCACCCTCTCCAGTGCCTCAATATCATTGTTACAATATAATGACCAGAACTGCACACGTACTATAAGGGTGCTCTAACTAAGGTTCAATACAGATTTAGCATCGCTTCCCTACTTTTCAATTCTATCCCTCCAGAATTAAAACTTAGTGCTGGATTGTTTTTATCTTTTATGTCCTTCCTAACCTGTGGTGGAAATTCTAGTGATTGATGTATTTCTACTCCCAGATCCCTTTGTTCCTCTACCCCATCCAGACTCGCATCTTCCAAGTAATAATTCACCTCCCTATACCAAAATGTTCTTGCTCACATCTGTGTTGAACTCCATTTGCCAAGTATGCAAGTTTATTACTGTCCTCCTGTAACTTGCAGCAGTCCTCCTCAGTATTGATTCTCCGTCCCAATCTGGTGTCATCCATGAATTTAGAAATTGTGTTTTTATTTCCAAAATCCAAATCGTTAATATAAATTGTGAACAGCAGTGGTCCCAGCACTGATCCATGTGGAACACCATTACCCACCTTCTGACACTCTGAATGACTATCCTTTACTCCCACTCTCTGCTTTCTCTCTTGAACCCAGCTAGCAATCCATTCTGTCACTTGTCCCCTGGCTCAACATTCTCTGACTCTATTATGGGGCAGCTTATCAGAGGTCTTTTAAAAATCCAGATAAATTAAAGTTACTGCATCATTCTTGTGTACTCTCTCTCTGTTTCCTCCTCAAAAATAGCATAAGGTTGGACAAAAAAGATTTTCCCTTTTAAAATCCGTGTTGACCATTCATATCCATGTTCTTTCTTTCTAGATGTTCTTCTATTCTCTCCTTTAGTAGAGATTACATTATTTTTCCTATCACTGATGGTAAGCTGTACTAGCCCAGAATTCACTGGTTTCTGCCACACTGTACAATCCCAGGATTCAGGCGGCCTTGTCATACTATACTATCCCAATATTTACAGGGTGCTGTTATACTGTACCATCCCACTATTCAGTGCTTTCTGTCATACTGTATGATCCCAGGATTCACAAGGCCCTGTCATACAATACTATCTCAGGATTCACTGGTTTCTGGCAGACTGCACTAGCCCAGGATTTACAGGGTCCTGTCATACTGCACTACCCCAGGAGTCACAGATTTCTGTCATATTGTATTATCCTAAAATTCGTGGGGTCCTGTAATACTGTACTTTCCCAGGTTTCACTGGGACCTGTGTTTACTTAACTAGCCCAGAATTCATGGGGTCCTGTTATACCACACTACCCCAGGATTTTCAAGGTCCTGTCACACTGTACTATCCCAGGGTTCACAGGGTCCTGAATATGGTGTTCTAATTCAGGATTCACAGGATTCTGCAATAACTTCTATCACAGGATTAATTGATTGCAGTCATACAGTACTGTCCCAGGATTCACTGGTTTTTGTCATTACTGTGCTATCCCAGGATTCACTGGCTTGTGTGATACTGTACTATCCCAGGATTCACAGGGTCTTGTCATACTGTCCTATCCCAGGATTCACAGGGTCTTGTCATACTGTCCTATCCCAGGATTCACAGGGTCTTGTCATACTGTCGTATCCCAGGATCCACAGATTTCTGTCATACTGTACTATCACAAGATTTACAGAGTCCTGCCATACTGTACTGTCCCAGGGTTCACTGGTTTCTATCATGTTATACTATCCTATGATTCACGGTGTCCTGCCATATGGTACTATCCCAGGATTCACAGATTTCTATCATACTGTACTATCCTATGATTCATGGGGTCCTATCACACTGTACTCTTCCAGGATTCACTGGGTCCTGTGTTTACTGTACTAGCTCAGAATTCATGGGGTCCTGACATACTAGGATTTTCAGGGTCCTGTTACACTGTACTATCCCAGGATTCACTGTATTCTGTCCTGCTGTACTATCCCAGGATTTCCTGGTTCCTGTTATACTGTACTGTCCCAGGATTTACTGGTTTCTGTCATGCTGTATTATCCCAGAATTCACAGGGTCCTGTCATTACTGCACTATCCCAGGATTCACAGGTTTCTGTCATGCTGAACTATCCCAGGATTTACTGGTTCCTGTCATACTGTACTATCCCAGGATTCACAGGTTTCTGTCATGCTGAACTATCCCAGGACTTACTGGTTCCTGTCATACTGTACTATCCCAGGATTCTCTGACTTCAGTCATTCTGTACTATCTCAGGGTTCACTGGGTCCTGCCATACTATATTATCTCAGGATTAACTGGTTGCTGTGATACTGTACTGTACCCAGGTTCACAGGGTCCTGTTACACTGTACTATCAGAATTAACTGGCTTCTGACATACTGTACTATCCTATGATTCATGGGGTTCTGTAATACTGTACTCTTCCAGGATTCAATGGGTCCTGTGTTTACTGTACTAGCCCAGAATTCATGGGCTCCTGTCAAACTGCAGTACCCCAGGATTCTGAAGGTCCTGTCACACTACACTATCTCAAGATTCAGGGGGTCTGTCGTACTGCATTATCCCAGGATTCAATGGGTTCTACAATATTGTACCATCCCAGAGTTCAGTGATTCAAGTCATACTGTACTGTCCCAGGATTCACTGTTTTCTGTCATACTGTACCATCCCAGGATTTGCAGAGTCCTGTCATATTGTATTATACCAGGATTAACAGGGTCCTGTTATACTGTACTTTTCCAGGGTTCACTCGTTTCATTCATATTGTATTTTCCTATGATTCACAGGGTCCTGTCATACTGTACTATCCCAGGATTCACTGGGTCCTGTGTTTACTCCACTAGCCTAGAATCCATGGGGCCTTGTCATACTTCACTATCCCAGGATTCACTGTTTTCTGTAATATTGTGCTATCCCAGGATTCTCAAGGCCCTGTCATTCTGTACTATCCCAGGATTCATGGGGTCCTGTAATACTGTACTATCCCAGGGATCACTGTTTTTTGTAATACTGTACTTTCCCAGTATTCACTGCTTTCTGTCATAATGTATGATCCCAGAGTTCGCTGATTTCTGTCACACTGTACTATCCTATGATTCGTGGGGTACTGTCATACTGTACTCTCCCAGGATTCACTGGGTCCTGTGTTTACTGTACTATCCCAGGATTCAGTGGGTCCTGTCATACTACACTATCCCAGGATTCAGTGGTTTCTGTCATATTGTTCTGTCCCAGGTTTCAATGATTTCTGTCATACTGTACTATCCCAGGATTCACTGGTATTTGCCACATTGTACTATCCCAGGATTCTCAAGGCTCTGTCATTCTGTATTAGCCCAGTATTCATGGGTTCCTGTAATACTGTACTATCTCAGGATTCACTGTTTTCTGTAATACTGTACTCTCCCACTTTTCACTGCTTTCTGTCATACTCTATGATCCCAGGATTCACTGGTTTCCATCATACTGTACTAGCCCAGGATTCAGAGGGTCCTGTCATACTGTACTATACCAGGATTCACTGGTTTCTGTCCTGCTGTACTGTCCCAGGTTTCAATGGTTTCAGTCATGCTGTACTATCCCAGGATTTACATGTTCTTGTCATACTGTACTATCCCAGGATTCACAGAGTCCTGTTATACTGTACTATTCCAGGATTCACAGGGTCCTGTCATACTGTACTATACCAGGATTCACAGGGTCCTGTCATACTGTACTATACCAGGATTCACTGGTTTCTGTCCTGCTGTACTGTCCCTGGATTCACCAGTTTCTGACATGCTGTACTATCTCAGGATTCACTGGTTTCTGTCATACTGTACTATCCTATGATTCACAGGGTCCTGTCATATTGTACTCTCCCAGGATTCATTGGGTCCTGTCTTTACTGTGCTATCCCAGGATTCAGTGGGTCCTGTCATACAATACTATCCCAGGATTCAGTGATTTCCGTCATACTGTACTATCCCAGCATTCTCAAGCTCCTGTCATTCTGTACTATCCCAGGGTTCATGGGTTCCTGTAATACTGTACTATCTCAGGATTCACTGTTTTCTGTAATACTGTACTCTCCCACTTTTCACTGCTTTCTGTCATACTCTATGATCCCAGGATTCACTGGTTTCCATCATACTGTACTAGCCCAGGATTCAGAGGGTCCTGTCATACTATGCTGTCCCACGGTTCACTATTTTCTGTAATACTGTACCAACCAGGATTCACAGGGTCCTGTCAAAACATACTAATCCAGGATTCACTGCTTTCTATCAAACTGTACTGTCCCAGGTTTCATTGGTTTCAGTCATGCTGTACTATCCCAGGATTTACATGTTCTTGTCATACTGTACTATCCCAGGATTCACAGGGTCCTGTCATGCTGTACTATCCCAGGATTCACTGTTTCCTGTAATACTGTACTTTTCCAGGATTCACAGGGTCCTGTCATAATGTACTATCCCAGGATTCACAGGTTTCTGTCCTGCTGTACTATCCCAGGATTTACTGGTTCCTGTCATATTGTATTGTTCCAGGATTCACTGGTTTCTGTCATGTTGTACTATCCCAGGATTTACTGGTTCCTGTCATACTGTATTCTCCCAGGATTCACGGAGTCCTGTCATGATGTGCTATCCCAGGATTCACAAGGTCCTGTCATACTGTACTCGCCCAGGAATCACTGTTTTCTGTCATACTGTACTATCCCAGGGTTCACAGGGTCCTGTCATAATGTACGATTCAGGATTCACAGGTTTCTGTCATACTGTGCCATGCTAGGATTCACCGGGCCCTGTCATACTGTACTATCCCAGTATTCACTGGTTCCTGTTATACTGTACTATTCCAAGATTCACTGGTTTCTGTCATACTGTTCAATCCCAACATTCACTGGCTTTTTTCATACTGTACTATCACAGGTTTCATCAGGTCCTGTCATACTGTACTATCACAGGTTTCATCAGGTCCTGTCATACTGTACTATCACAGGCTTCATCAGTTCCTGTCATACTGTACTATCCCAGGATACTCTGTCTTGGTTACTCTAGCACAGGCGCGATGACTGTGACTCACTGAAAGTGAATATTAATTTCCCTCTCTCTGGATCCTGGTCCTCTGCCTGTCCTGGGCTGACAGCTCAGCACTGACCCTCCCTCCTGTGATCCTGGTCTGAGGCTGGGTTCTCTCTAACAGTGAGAAACAGTCTTACCGTAAATCACCACCTTCTCCTCCTCCAGCCCGCTGTGTTCCACCCAACAGGAATACTCAGCCTGATCCTCCAGATCAAACTCCATCCATTTCTGGATCTGGTAGGTCCTGTTGTGATTGGGTAAGATCCCAGTGGACAGGGTCTCATCGGTCAACACTCCGTCTCTCCACAGAGTCACCTCGATGGCTTGAGGGTAAAACCCGGTGACGACACAGGACAGCCGGTTAGAATCACCCAGACGGGTAAAGAACACGACGGGGGCAACTGAGAGAGAAAGAAAGAGGCGCCATAACGAGGGAGTAGGTAGGGATTTGAATGTTGGGTTGATCAAATATAAATCTAAAAACAAAAAACTACTGCGGATGCTGGAAATCCAAAACAAAAACAGAATTACCTGGAAAAACTCAGCAGGTCTGGCAGCATCGGCGGTGAAGAAAAGAGTTGACGTTTAGAGTCCTCATGACCCTTCAGCAGAACTGAGTATAGTTAGGAGAGGGGTGAAATATAAGCTGGTTTAAGGTGGGGGGTGGGGGAGGAGAAGTTGGTGGGGGGGGGTGGTGCAAGCAGTGATAGGAGCAGAGAATCAAAAGACGTCACAGACAAAGGAACAAAGACGTGTAAAAGGTGGTGATATTATCTAAGAGAATGTGCTAATTAAGAATGGATGGCAGGACACTCAAGGTACAGCTCTAGTGGGGGTGGGGTGGAAAGACTGACAGGGCATTACAGTTATAGATTTAAAAATAATGGAAATGGGTGGGAAAAGAAAAATCTATATAAATTATTGGAAAAAACAAAAGGGAGGGGGAAGAAATGGAAAGGGGGTGGGGATGGAGGAGGGAGTTCAAGATCTAAAGTTGTTGAATTCAATATTCAGTCCGGAAGGCTGTAAAGTGCCTAGTCGGAAGATGAGGTGCTGTTCCTCCAGTTTGCGTTGGGCTTCACTGGAACAATGCAGCAAGCCAAGGACAGACATGTGGGCAAGAGAGCAGGGTGGAGTGTTAAAATGGCAAGAGACAGGGAGGTTTGGGTCTTTCTTGCGGACAGACCGCAGGTGTTCTGCAAAGCGGTTGCCCAGTTTACGTTTGGTCTCTCCAATGTAGAGGAGACCGCATTGGGAGCAACAAATGCAGTAGACAGAGTTAGGGGAAATGCAAGTGAAATGCTGCTTCACTTGAAAGGAGTGTTTGGGCCCTTGGACGGTGAGGAAAGAGGAAGTGAAGGGGCAGGTGTTGCATCTTCTGCGTGGGCATGGGTTGGTGCCATAGGTGGGGGTTGAGGAGTAGGGAGTGATGGAGGAGTGGACCAGGGTGTAATGTCACAGAAACTCCTTTACCCGGAGGGAAAAATCCCTACGGAATGCCGCCGGGGGGGGTGAAGGGAAGATGTGTTTGGTGGTGGCATCATGCTGGAGTTGGTGGAAATGGCGGAGGATGATCCTTTGAATGCGGAGGCTGGTGGGGTGATAAGTGAGGACAAGGGGGACCCTATCATGTTTCTGGGAGGGAGGAGAAGGAGTGAGGGCGGATGCGCGGGAGATGGGCCGGACATGGTTGAGGGCCCTGTCAACGACCGTGGGTGGAAAACCTCGGTTAAGGAAGAAGGAGGACATGTCAGAGGAAGTGTTTTTGAAGGTAGCATCATCAAAACAGATGCGACGGAGGCGAAGGAACTGAGAGAATGGGATGGAGTCCTTACAGGAAGCAGGGTGTGAGGAGCTGTAGTCGAGGTAGCTGTGGGAGTCGGTAGGCTTGTAATGGATATTGGTGGACAGTCTATCACCAGAAATTGAGACAGATAGGTCAAGGAAGGGAAGGGAAGTGTCAGAGATGGGCCATGTGAAAATGATGGAGGGGTGGAGATTGGAAGCAAAATTAATAAATTTTTCCAGGTCCCGACGAGAGCATGAAGCAGCACCGAAGTAATCATCAATGTACCGGAGAAAGAGTTGTGGGAGGGGGCCGGAGTAGGACTGGAACAAGGAATGTTCCACATACCCCATAAAGAGACAGGCATAGCTGGGGCCCATGCGGGTACCCATAGCCACACCTTTTATTTGGAGGAAGTGAGAGGAGTTTAAGGAGAAATTGTTCAGTGTGAGAACAAGTTCAGCCAGATGGAGGAGAGTAGTGGTGGATGGGGATTGTTTGGGCCTCTGTTCAAGGAAGAAGCTAAGGGCCCTCAGACCATCCTGGTGGGGGATGGAGGTGTAGAGGGATTGGACGTCCATGGTGAAGAGGAAGCGGTTGGGGCCAGGGAACTGGAAATTGTTGATGTGACATAAGGCGTCAGAGGAATCATGGATGTAGGTGGAAAGGGACTGGACAAGGGGAGAAAGAACGGAGTCAAGATAACGAGAATTGAGTTCCATGGGGCAGGAACAGGCTGACACGATCGGTCTGCCAGGACAGTTCTGTTTGTGGATTTTGGGTAGGAGGTAGAATCGGGCCGTCCGAGGTTGGGCGACTATCAGGTTGGAAGCTGTGGGAGGAAGATCTCCAGAGGAGATGAGGTCAGTGACAGTCTTGGAAACAATGGCTTGATGTTCAGTGGTGGGGTCACGGTCCAGGGAGAGGTAGGAGGAAGTGTCTGCGAGTTGATATAATATAAATATAAATCTGTTTGTTATCGGAACCATCCTGTGGTTGGTTGACTCTTATTGTGTAGGAATGTGAAGACCAGTGTCATATGTGACATGGCGATCAGGTATCCTGTGGCAGTTGGCCTGCACAAAGGTCACCCCGTCACCAAGAATGAGACTGGCCCAAGGCAGTGCAGTAGAAGAGGACGCCTAACCAAGCACATCAAGTTTGTCAGAGATCTGATCCGTGAGGTCTGTGGTTTTGCTCCCTATGAAAGGCGTGCAATGGAATTGCTGAAGGTCTCTAAAGACAAGCGTGCACGGAAATTCATCAAAAAGAGAGTTGGCACTCACATCCGTGCAAAGAGGGAGAGAGAAGAACTCAGCAATGTGCTGGCAGCAACGAGAAAGGCAGCTGCGAAGAAACATTGATCTGTACAAAGTTGCTACCATTAAAGTTATTTCAAAATTTAAAAAATACCTCGAGATAGAGAGTCCCAGGCAGCAACCCATTCACCGACTCCCAGTCAACCCGGCACTCACTATCCCTCACACCCCCTCACTCACCGACCCTCACACCCCCTCACTCACCGACCCTCACACCCCCTCACTCACCGACCCTCACACCCCCTCACTCACCGACCCTCACACCCCCTCACTCACAGACCCTCAGTCCCCCTCACTCACTGACCCTCACACCCCCTCACTCACCGACCCTCACACCCCCTCACTCACCGACCCTCACACCCCTTCACTCACCGACCCTCACACCCCCTCACTCACCGACCCTCACACCCCCTCACTCACCGACCCTCACACCCCCTCACTCACCGACCATCACACCCCCTCACTCACCGACCCTCACACCCCCTCACTCACCGACCCTCACACCCCCTCACTCACCGACCCTCACACCCCCTCACTCACCGACGCTCACACCCCCTCACTCACCGACGCTCACACCCCCTCACTCACCGACCCTCACACCCCCTCACTCACCGACCCTCACACCCCCTCACTCTCCGACCCTCACACCCCCTCACTCACTGACCCTCAGTCCCCCTCACTCACTGACCCTCACACCCCCTCACTCACCGACCCTCACACCCCCTCACTCACCGACCCTCACACCCCCTCACTCACCGACTCTCACACCCCCTCACTCACCGACCCTCACACCCCCTCACTCACCGACCCTCACACCCCCTCACTCACCGACCCTCACACCCCCTCACTCACCGACCCTCACACCCCCTCACTCACCGACCCTCACACCCCCTCACTCACCGACCCTCACACCCCCTCACTCACCGACGCTCACACCCCCTCACTCTCCGACCCTCACACCCCCTCACTCTCCGACCCTCACACCCCCTCACTCTCCGACCCTCACACCCCCTCACTCTCCGACCCTCACACCCCCTCACTCACTGACTCTCAGTCCCCCTCACTCACTGACCCTCACACCCCCTCACTCACCGACCCTCACACCCCCTCACTCACCGACCCTCACACCCCCTCACTCACCGACCCTCACACCCCCTCACTCACCGACTCTCACACCCCCTCACTCACCGACCCTCGCACCCCCTCACTCACCGACCCTCACACCCCCTCACTCACCGACCCTCACACCCCCTCACTCACCGACCCTCACACCCCCTCACTCACCGACTCTCAGTCCCCCTCACTCACTGACACTCAGACCCCCCTCTCACTTACCGACTCTCAGTCCCCCCCTCACTCACCAACTCTCAGTCCCCCCCCCTCACTCACCGACTCTCAGTCCCCCCCCCTCACTCACCGACTCTCAGTCCCCCCCTCACTCACTGACTCTCAGTCCCCCCCTCACTCACCGACTCTCAGTCCCCCCCTCACTCACTGACTCTCAGTGCCCCGCTCACTCACCGACTCTCAGTCCCTCCCTCACTCACCGACTCTCAGTCCCCTCCTCTCACTCACCGACTCTCAGTCCCCCCCCTCACTCACCGACCCTCAGTCCCCCCTCACTCACCGACTCTCAGTTCTCTCTGTCCATACTGCAGGTATTTCCTCAGCCACTCCACACATTCCTCCTCCAGGTAATGTTTCAATCGGTCCTTTTCGACCTTGTCCTGGTCCCATTTGTTTTTGAAGCTCTCTCCCCATGGGACGTGTGTCACCCACACCATGTGCTCCTTGTCGAAGCTGATAAAATCTCGTCCGTCCCATCCCGTCTGGTGGACCGCACTCCTGGTCCCATCATCGTTCAGGTCACAGCCGATCAACATCTGGTATGTGTGGATTCCTGTCAATCAAACACATGGAGCCAATCAGACACTGAACCACTGGGAGACTCCACCCATCGCACACTCAGCCAATCAGCCTCTGGCTCCCATATCCCAATCCACTCCTGGTTTCTCCCCATCCCGGACACTCTCAATCCACAGGAAGGGACCGAGCGGTGGGACAGCAAGGACTCACCTCCTGACTGGTTGGTCCGGGCCATGATGAACGGAAGATATTCTTTGATATGCTGCTCCTGTTCCTGAGCAAGCATCGTCTTCCGCTCCCAGGACTCACGCCCCTCACTCTCCACCATCCACTGCTCCCAGGGGATCAAGACTTTCCCATCGCTGTCGTACCTAACAAACTGAACACCATCCACATAACCGACACCTACAAACTCCGGAATACCAGGAATCGGAGTCATGCCGGTGAAGAAATACCGGAGAGTGTGAGAGCCTGAAACACAGAGAGAGAGAGAGACATCAGGACATGAACCCCTAATACCAACCCCAAAATCCCAACTCAACAGAAAGGTAGACCCCACCTCACCCTGAGTTCCTTCTCCAATTCCCCCACAGTTGACCTGAAGCCTGTGATCTCCAATCCTGACACTTCACTGATCCGAGGTTCCCAGTATCCAGCCGTTGGTTCTTTTGCCAATCACTTTAAATCAGTGCCCTCGGGTTCTCAATCCTTCCTCCAGTCGGAACAGTTTCCCTCGATCTACTCTGTCAAGACCCAATGACTCTGAACACAGCCATCAAATCTCCCCTCAAACTCCTCCCCCAAGAGATCATCCCCAGCTTCTGCAGTCTGTTAGAGTAATTAATGTTCCTCATTCCGGAAACCATTTTGGTAAATCTTTTCTGCATCCTCTCTAATGCCTTCACATCCTTCCTAAAGTGTGGTGCTGAGAGCTGGACACAGTACTCCAGTTGAGGCTAAACCAGTGTTTTACACTGATTTATCATAACTTCCTTACTCTGCACTCTATGTCTCTATTTTTAAAGTCCTGAATCCCAGGTGCTTTTTTAACCACTTTCTCTACCTGCCCCGCCACCTTCAATTTGTGCACATGTAGCCCCCGCTCCCTCTGTTCCTGCACACCCTTTAGAATTGCACCATTTATTTTGACCGTCCTCGGTCTTCTCACTAAAATGTATCAATTCACATCTTTCAGCATTAACTTTTATCAGCCCATTCCACAAGCCCCTCTATGTCCTGTTGAAGTCTATCACTATCCTCCTCACAGTTTACAACACTTCCAACTGCTGTATCATCTGCAAATTGTGTCCTGTATGCAAAGGTCTGGCTCATATCTGTATCATATATATTTATTACACATATATATAGACTTTGGTACCGACCCTTGGGGTGGTTAGGATCTGGGATGCAATGTCTGAGAATGTGATGGAGATTTAATGTAGGATCGCAAAAAAGAATTGGATAATTATTTGAAGAGAAAAAAGTTGAGAAAAAATGGGAAAAAGGTGAGGGAATGGGTCTAGCTGAGTGGCGCTGGCAGAGAGCCAGCAGGGTCACAACCTGCCAAATATCCTCCTCCTGTTCTGTAATGATTCCATAATTCTATTGAGAGGGCAAGTGAGCAGCAAAATTATGGCAGATGGAGTTCAACAGGGGCAAATGTGAGGTTATCCACTTAGATTTAATGAATAATATTGGAATATTTTCGATATGTCTAAACTTCTATATTGTTGTGTTTGTTACTGCACAGGAAAGAAAGTGGAAAGAATAGGAAAGCAGAATGAGAGAATGCAATGGTACAGAGGGATCTGGATGTCCTTGTACATGAGTCACTAAAAGTCAGCATGCAGGTACAGCAAGTGATTAGGAAGACAAATGCAATAGCAGCCTTTATTGCAAGGGTGATCGAGTGTTAAAACAGGAAGGTCTTGCTATTCTGAAGGGTCCTGACAGAGTAGCTGCTGAGGGGGTGTTTCCACCCGTGGGAGAATCTAGAACTAGGGGGCACAGTTTGAAAATAGGGATCTGTCATTTAAGATAGAGATGAGGGTAAGTTGCTCTCTCAGAAGGTCAGTAAATTTTGCATTTCACCACCCCAGAGAGCAGTAGAGGCTGGGTCATTGAATATATTCAAGCGTTGAGTTAGAGGGATTTTTGATCTATCGGGGAGTCAATGGGGTGGGGGTGGGTAGGCAGGAAAGTGGAGTTAAGGCCACAATTAGATTAGCTGTGATCTCATTGAATGGTGGAGCAGAGTCGAGGGGACAAATAGACGACACCTGCTCCTATTTCCTCTGTGTTCTTCTGTTGGAAATTAGGACCAGGGGCAACTGTTAAAGATCAGTGAACAGATATAATAAGGATTTGGAAAGACTGATGGAACTTTGACCTTTATCTCAAGGACTGGAATACAAAGGGTTAGAATTAAGTTATGTTCCAGTTTATAGAAAGCTCTGGTTAGACTCCATCTGGAGTAAGTGTGTTCAGTTCTGGGCACCGCACCTCAGGAAAGATGGATTGGCTTTCGAGGGGGTGCAGCACAGATTCACAAGAATGATACCCGGGCTAAAAAAGTTACAACATGATAACAGGTTGGATAAACTAGCATTGTATTTCCTTGAGTTTAGAAGATTGAAGGGTGATCTAATTGAAGTGTTTAAGATGTAACAAGAATTTCATAGAATCAATGTTAATGTGTTGAGTCTGTATGACTCTTCTTCAGAGCTAAAGAGAAGTAGAAATGTGATGAAATTTGTACCGTTTAAAGTGGGGTGGAGTAGGTGAAGCTGGATAGAAGGCCAGGAGGATGAGGTGCTGTTCCTCCAGTTTGTGTTGAGCTTCACTGGAACAATGCAGCAGGCCAAGGACAGACATGTGGGCATGAGAGCAGGGTGGAGTGTTGAAATGGCAAGCAACAGGGAGGTCTGGGTCATGCTTGCGGACAGACTGAAGGTGTTCCGCAAAGCGGTCACCCAGTCTGTGTTTGGTCTCCCCAGTTTAGAGGAGACCGCATTGGGAGCAGCGAATGCAGTAGACTAAATTGATGAAGGGGCAAGTAAAACGCTGCTTCACCTGAAAGCAGTGTTTGGGCCCTTGGACGGTGAGGACAGAGGAAGTAAAGGGGCAGGTGTTGCACTTTCTTCAATTGCATGGGTAGGTGCCGTGGGAAGGGGTTGAGGTGCAGGGGGTGATGGAGGAGTGGACCAGGCTGTCCCGGGGGGAATGGTCTCTACAGAATGCTGATGGAGGGGTGAGGGGTAGATGTTTCTGGTGGTGGCATCATGCTGGACTTGGCGGGAATGGCGGAGAATGATCCTTTGAATGCGGAAGCTGGCAGGGTGAAAAGTGAGGACAAGGGGAACCCTATCATGGTTCCCTCCTTAACCCTAATCTCATCCTCCGATTAGGCACTTTACAGCCTTCCAGACTGAACATTGAGTTCAACAACTTCAGACGGTGAACTCTCTCCTCTATCTTCACCCTTTTTTAATCCTTTTTTTAACATTTATTTTTACTTATTTATTTTTATTTATTCATTTATTGTTTTATCCCCTTTTCTGCCCCTGTTTTATGCCTTTTTCCCCAACTGCCCCTCCCCCACCCCACCCCCAAAGGGCCATCTGTTACTTGTTCCATGTTGTTCTTTCACAGAGTGCTGACCCTGGTTCTGCTATTAACACATTCTGCTCTCTTACCTTTATGCCACTATCAGCACCTTCTTTGGACCTTACCAATACCATTAACACTCCCTTTGTCTTTTTGTCCATGACATTTTGGTCAACCTCCCCATAGCCCCCACCTATCACTGGCCTTCTATCCAGCTTCACTTGCTCCACCACCCCCTCTACAGAGTATAAAATCCATCACATCACACTTCTACCTCTCTTTAGCTCTGAAGAGTCATACGGACTCAAAACATTAACTCTGTTTCTCTCTTCACTGATGCTGTGAGACCTGTGGAGTTTTTCCAGCATTTTATGTTTTTATTTCAGATTTCCAGCATCCACAGTATTTTGCTTTTATGTTTGATAGAATCAATGCTGATATACTATTTCTCCTGGTGGAGAATCAAGAACAAGGGGGATATTAACTTCTAATTAGAGCCAGGCTGTTCCAGGTTGATATCAGGAAGCACTTCTTCACACAAAGGGTGAGGGAAATCTGGGACATTCTCCCCCTAAAAGTTGTCGATGCTGGGGGTACAATTGGAGCTTTCAAACTCAGATGGATTTTTGTTGGGAAAGGGTGCAGAGTAATATGGAGTAAAGGTGGGAAAATGAAGTTGAAATACAAAATAACCACGACCTAACAGAATGGTGGAACAAGCTGAAGGAGCTATACGCTCCTCCTGTTCCTATCACCCGATATTAATCACCCTCCCCGCCCTCCCTCTCCAGCCATATGTGGCTGTGTTTCAGTTTCACCACCCACCCATGGTCACTCTCCCTCTCCAGCCACAGTACCCACTCTAGCACAAACCCTCTCAAACCCTATCATTCACTGACCCAGGGTTAATTCCCCAGTACCCAGACTGACATTCAATCTCTCAGACACCCATTACTCACTGACCCAGGATTAATTCCCCAGTACCCAGACAAACACTAGCCCTCTCACACCCCAGTACTCACTGACCCAGGGTTAATTTCCCAGCACCCAGACAAGCACTACCCCTCTT
Source organism: Cetorhinus maximus (assembly GCF_964194155.1). Taxonomy (NCBI): domain Eukaryota; kingdom Metazoa; phylum Chordata; class Chondrichthyes; order Lamniformes; family Cetorhinidae; genus Cetorhinus; species Cetorhinus maximus. The sequence continues at coordinate 26,368,126 of NC_135899.1, read as the reverse complement.
ACACCCCATTACTCAGTGACCCAGGGTTAATTTCCCAGTACCCAGATTGGCATTGCCCCTCTCAGACCCCATTACTCACCTGCAGATACCTCTCCACACAGAAGGACCAGCACTATCAGTCCAATCATTGTTGCTTTGCTCAGTCTGGAAGGAACATTTGGAGGGAAATCCTCCAAGAAAATGAATCTCCACAAGCTGTGAGCTGCTTCCTGTGCTGTTTACTCAGCTTTAATCTGATTGGTTGCAAATTACAATTGAACCAGTCAGAATAAAACCAGTTTGTGAGCATCAGTCTCCAGCAAAACAGGGTCAGAAACAAACAGAAAAAGCAAAAGTAAAATACTGTGGATGCTGGAAATCTGAAATAAAAACAGAAAATGCTGGAAAAACTCAGCAGGTCTGACAGCATCTGTGGAGAAAGAAACAGAGTTAACATTTCGAGTCTGTATGATTCTTCTTCAGACTCTTCAGATCCGGAGTCTGGTTCAGATTCAATCCCTCCAGCAGTGATTCTACAACGTCCCGGACGTCACTTCAGGGGAAGCACGTGTCTGAATCTGAGCGCACCTATAAACAGGGAGTGGGACTGAGTCAGTCTGTTCACCTGTAAACAGTGGTGTGGAGCTGAATCAATCTGTTTACCTGTAAACAGTGGGGTGGAGCTGAGTCAGCCTGTTTAGCTGTAAATAGTGGGGTAGAGTTGAGTCAGTCTGTTCACCTGTCAAGAGTGGGGTGGAACTGAGTCAGTCTGTTCATCTGTAAACAGGGGTGTGGAGCTGAGTCAATCTGTGTACCTGTAAACAGTGGGGTGGAGCTGAGTCAGCCTGTTTGCCTGTAAACAGTGGGTGGAGCGGAGTCAGCCTGTCCGCCTGTAAACAGGGGGTGGAGCGGAGTCAGCCTGTTCGCCTGTAAACAGGGAGTGGGACTGAGTCAATCTGTGTACCTGTAAACAGTGGGGTGGATCTGAGTCAGCCTGTTCGCCTGTAAACAGTGGGTGGAGCGGAGTCAGTCTGTTCACCTGTAAAGAGTGGAGTGGAACTGAGTCAATCTGTTCACCTGTAAACAGGGGGGTGGAGCTGAGTCAACCTGTTCATTTATAAACAGGGTGTGGGACTGACTCAGCCTGTTCACCTGTAAACTGGGGTGTGGAGCTGAGTCAGTCTGTTTACCTATAAACAGGGGGGTGGAGCTGAGTCAATCTGTTCACCTGTAAACAGTGGGGTGGAGCTGAGTCAGCCTGTTCACCTACAAACAGTGGGGTGGGACTGACTCAGTCTGTTCACCTATAAACAGGGGGGTGGAGCTGAGTCAGTCTGTTCACCTATAAACAGGGGTGTGGAGCTGAATCAATCTGTTTACCTGTAAACAGTGGGGTGGAGCTGAGTCAATCTGTTTGCCTGTAAACAGGGTGTGGAGCTGAGTCAGTCTGTTCACCTACAAACAGGGTGTGGGACTGACTCAGTCTGTTCACCTATAAACAGGGTGTGGGACTGACTCAGTCTGTTCACCTGTAAACAGCGGGGTGGGACTGAGTCAGTCTGTTCACCTATAAACAGGGGGGTGGAGCTGAGTTAGTCTGTTCACCTGTAAACAGGGGGTAGGACTGAGTCAGTCTGTTCACCTGTAAACAGTGGGGTGGGAGTTGAGTCAGTCTGTTCACCTGTAAATAGTGGGGTGGGACTGAGTCAGTCAGTTCACCTGTAAACAAAGGGTGGGACTGAATCAGTCTGTTCACCTGTAAACAAGGGGTTGGGACTGAGTGAGTCTGTTCACCTGTAAACAGGGGCTTGGGACTGAGTGAGTCTGTTTGCCTGTAAGCAGGGTGTTGGGACTGAGTGAGTGTTCACCTGTTGGTTTCCGTGACATTGGTATTCTTGCGAATTGTCCTGATGAGTGCAAAACGAAAAGCTTCAACAAAAAATGCCCATTTTCTCAGTAATACACAAGGGCGCAATTTTATTGCCCCTTCCACCAGTGGGATCTTCTGGTCCCGCCGAAGTCTTGCATATGTCCTGATAAGTGCAAGTTGAAAAACTTTAACAGCATGTCTCTTTTTTCAGCAAGGCTCAAGTTAGCAAATGTAACACTGTAACTCAAGAAAGGAGAGAGAGAAAAACAGGGAACTACAGGCCAGTTAGCCTGACATTAGTCACAGAAAGCTAGTATGCTAGGTGCAGCATGCAATTGGGGAAGTAAACCGAATGCTGCAAGGGAGTTGGGATACAAAAATAAGGAAGTATTATTATTATTTTTGATGAGAACACATCTGGAGTTACATGTCCAGTTTTGGTGTCCATATCTGAGGAAGGGTACACTCGCCTTGGAGGCAGTACAATGAAGGTTCACAGGATTGATTCCCGGGATGAAAGGGTTTTCCTATGATTAGGGGCTAAATGGCCTACTCCTCTTCCTATTTCTTAAAAGAAGCTGGAGGCTGAGTAAATCGAGCCTATATTCTCAGGAATTCAGAAGAATGGGAGGTGATCTCATTGAGATATATAAGATTCTGAAGGGGCTTGGTAGACTAAACATAGAAGTTTCATCCTCTGGCTGGCTGGGGAATCTAGAACGTGGGGGCACAGCCTCAGGATAAGGGGCTGATCATTTAGGGCTGAGATGAGGAGAATTTTCTTCACTCAAACGGTTGAGAATCTTTAAAATTTGATACCCCAGATGGTTGTGGATGAACCATTGTTACGTACGTTTAAAGTTGGGATAGACAGATTTTCAAGGCAATAAAGGAATGGAGAGCAGACAAAAAATTGGAGTTCGGGCAGCAGATCAACCATGAACGTGTTGGATGACAGAGAAGACTCAAGGGACAGTAGGTTCTACGCCTGCTCTTATTTCATCCAGCTCTCATCGGGGCGGGGTGGGGGGTGAGGAGGAGGAACAGGACAATGGAAGTAGCAAGTAGCACGGGGGTGGGGGAGGGATGAAGGGGAAGAGGAGAAGGGGCTGTGGGGGAGGCAGGGTCGGGGGTGGAAAGTGAGGAGTGGCAGAAAGGGCAGGGGGCACAAAAAGGGCAGGGGGCACAGGAGTGGTAGAAAGGACAGGGGTGCAGAATGGCTGTGGGGTGGGGGGTTCAGAAAGGTTTAGTAATCCACGGGCCACAACTAATGCTTTGGCAACACGAGTTCAAGTCTCATTCCAGCAGCTGGTGGAATTTAAATTCAATTAATAAGTAAACCTGGAATTAAAAACTAGTCTCAGTGACGATGATCATGAAACTACTGGATTTTCGCAAAAACTCATCTGCTTCATTAATGCCCTACAGGGGAGGAAATCTGGGGACAGAGGTGGGGGATGGGGGTGGGGGAGACGGGGGTGGGGAGGGGGTGTGGGATGGAGGTAGGGGACAGGGGGGTAGGAGGAGAGGTTGGCCACGGTGGAGTGGAGTCAGGTAAGGGAATGGAGGGGAGGGAGAAAGAACCCAGAGGGAGCGGTGGAGTGGGACGAGAATGAGCAGACAGGAGCCAACACTGACCCATATGGAGACTGGGACGTGATATTGCTTTTCATGATGAAAGCAACATCAGGCAGAAATTTACGTTGCCCCCGCCAACGAATTTGTGGACGGGGGTGGGGGTGGGGGAGCTGGTGATCAAAACATTTCTTGAGTGGCCTTCCCACTGGACTCCCGGCCTGGCTATAATTTTACAGATGGATGGTCAAGGCCTAGGCCAGCCCGCTCACCCTTGCCCCAGTTGAGGTCCTTAAGCGGCCAATTATTGGGGGTGCTTCCAGCAGTACCCTCCTTTTAACATCGGGTGGCTCCACCCCACCCCCAAAAGGTCTGGCTCCTGCAGGTGCTTCTTGCCTTCTCCACCCACACCCCATCCCCTCTCTGGCCACCCCTCTGGACCTCAACTCCCCACGCCACCTGAGACCCTGAAAATGTGCCTGGTGCTGGTGTCTTCTTCAGGGTCATATGGACTCGAAACGTTAACTCTGTCTTTCTCTCTGTTAGACCTTTCTTTCTGCTGTTAGACTTGTTGAGTTTTTCCAGCATTTTCTGTTTTTATTTCAGATTTCCAGCATCTGCAGTATTTTGCTTTTATCTTAAGGCTCTGGAGACCCAGGTTCGAATCCCACCACAGCAGATGGTGGAATTTGAATTCAATAAAAATCTGGAATTAAAAGTCTAATGGTGATCATGAAACCATTATTGATTGTTGTAAAAACCCATCTGGTTCACGAATGTCCTTGAGGGAAGAAAATCTGTCATCCTTACCCAGTCTGGCCTACACGTGACTCCAGACCCACAGCAATGTGGTTGACTCTTAAATGCCCTCTGAAATGGCCGAGCAAGACAATCAGTTGTAACAAACCGCTACAAAGTCACAAAAAAGGAATGAAATCGGACGGACCACCCGGCATCGAACTAGGCACCGGAAACGACAACACCAATCTCCGCCCTGTCAACCCTGCAAAGTCCTCCTTATTAACAGCTGGGGGGCTAGTGCCAAAATTGGGAGAGCTGTCTCACAGACTAGTCAAGCAACAGCCTGACATAGTCATCCTCATGGAATCATACCTTACAGATAATGTCCCAGACACCACCATCACCATCCCTGGACATGTCCTGTCCCACCGGCAGAACAGTCCCAGCAGAGGTGGTGGCACAGTGGTGTACAGTCAGGAGGGAGTTGCCCTGGGAGTCAACATCGACTCCAGACCCCATGAAGTCTCATGGCATCAGGAGAAACATGGGCATGGAAACCGACTGATTACCACATACCGCCCTCCCTCAGCTCAGAGCAAGGGAGAGAATCGCAGTGACCCAGAGATGGATAGCAGAAGGAAGTCTGTGATTTTACTCTTCACCATATCCAGCAGCTTCATACTCCTGTGGCTTTTATATGTTATAAACTTCTTAGAAACATAAAAACTAGGAGCAGGAGTAGGCCATTCGGCTCTTCGAGCCTGCTCCGCCATTCATTATGATCATGGCTGATCATCCAACTCAATAGCCTGCTCCCGCTTTCTCCCAATATCCTTTAATCCCTTTCGCCCCAAGAGCTATATCTAACTCCTTCTTGAAAACATACAATGTTTTGGCCTCAACAACTTTCTGTGGTCACTAATTCCACAGGCTCACCACTCTCTGGGTGAAGAAATTTCTCCTCATCTCAGTCCTAAATGGTCTACCCCATATCCTCAGACTGTGACCCCTGGTTCTGGACCCCCCACCATCAGGAACATCCTTCCTGAATCTGCCCTGTCTAGTCCTGTTAGAATTTTATAGATTTCCATGAGATCCCCCCTCATTCTTCTGAATTCCAGCGAATATAATCCTAACCGGCTCAATCTCTCCTCATATGACAGTCCCACTATCCCAGGAATCAGTCGGGTAAACCCTCGCTGCACTCCCTCTATAGCGAGAACATCCTTCCTCAGATGAGGAGACCAAAACTGCACACAATATTCCAGGTGTGGTCTCACCAAGGCCCTGTACAATTGCAGCAAGACATCCCTGTTCCTGTACTCGAATCCTCTGGCTATGAAGGCCAACATACCACTTGCCTTCTTTACCGCCTGCTGCACCTGCATGCTTACCTTCAGCGACTGGTGTATGAGGACACCCAGGTCTCATTGCACATACCCCTCTCTCAATTTATTGCCATTCAGATAATAATCTGCCTTCCCGTTTTTGCTACCAAAATGGATAACCTCACATTTATCCACATTATACTGCATCTGCCATGCATTTGCCCACTCACTCAGCTTGTCAAATCACACTGAAGCATCTCTGCATCCTCCTCACAGCTCACCCTCCCACCCAGCTTTCTGTCATCTGCAAATTTGGAGATATTACATTTAGTTCCCTCATCTAAATCATTAATATATATTGTGAACAGCTGGGGTCCCAGCACCAATCCTTGCGGTACCCCACTAGTCATTGCCTGCCATTCGGAAAAAGACCCGTTTATTCCTACTCTTTGTTTCCTGTCTGCCAACCAGTTTTCTATCCACCTCAATACACTACCCCCAATTCCATGCGCTTTAATTTTACACGCTAATCTCTTATGTGGGACTTTGTCGAAAGCCTTCTGAAAGTCCAAATAAACCAAATTCACTGGCACCCCCTAATCAACTCTACTAGTTACATCCTCGAAAAATTCCAGTAGATTTGTCAAGCATGCTTTCCCTTACGTAAATCCATGCTGACTCTGTCCGATTCTGCCACTGTTTTCCAAGTGCTCAGCTATTAAATCTTTTATAATGGACTCTAGAATTTTCCCCACTACTGACGTCAGGCTGACTGGTCTATAATTCCCTGCTTTCTCTCTACCTCCCTTTTTAAATAGTAGGGTTACATTAGCTACCCTCCAATCTGTAGGAACTGTTCCAGAGTCTATAGAATCTCGGAAGATTACCACCAATGCATCCACTATTTCTAGGGACACTTCCTTAAGTACACTGGGATGTAGATTATCAGGCCCCGGGGATTTATTGGCCTTCAATCCCATCAATTTCCCCAACACCATTCCCCTACTAATACTGATTTCTTTCAGTTCCTCCCTCTCACTAAACCCTGTGTTCCCCAACATTCCTGGTATGTTATTTGTGTCCTCCTTTGTTATATTGTATCATTACAGGAATTAATACCAAATATTTGAACAATTCTTCATACATCTTTCGAGAAGCTGGAATTATGCTGGCTGAATTAAATTGCAGTACAAACACATTTGTTTATGGGGTGACCCGGTCCAAGTTCAGGGAGCAGTTCAAGAGCGCAGTGAAATATCTGGTTACATCAATTATTCAATTAATGAATAAGCAAAAGAACTGAGAGCAGCCCAGAGGTGGATTCCAGTGTTTCCAGTTCATAAATATAATATTTATCTTCAGACTTCCAGCAACTGAATGAAACCACGAATCCCCGGGGTCTGAAATACTGGCAGTCTTGGGGGGAGTGGAGTGGTGTTGAGGGGGTAAGTGGTGACAGAGGTGCAGAAGAGTCACTGTAGCCCCTGCAGGACAGGAGGGAAAATGACAGCCACAGTGCCTCGTCCACATCCATGGGCTCAATCTCTTAATTGATTAGCATTTCATTTTGGGAGACACTTTATTGAGTCATTCTCCGTTCCATGCTGCCACCTCGAGGAACAGAGGGTTACCTCCGCAATGGCAGCCGAAGTTGTGGCTGGGGATTACAGACTGATTCACAAACTGGTGAACCACAGCAGACCTGGTCAGGTAGTTCATATCAGCAAGGGGCACAAAAGGGACAGAAGAAGATCCTGAGGGAAAGGAGATTAGGGAAAGCAGGGCAAACCAATCTCCAACTTTTAAAAGAAGGGGTCTGGAAAACAAACAGGCAGCTTTCATTGTAGCAAACCAGGACATGTCAAGGAGTTTGCTGGTATGCCCACAGAACCACAGGGAACATTACAGCACTGACCATGTCACGAGATCTGTAAACCTCTGAAAACACCGCAGGGCAGTCAGATATCTATCAGGATTTTGTACTCAAGGAGAAGATGCCCTGTACTGGTTCCAAGGAACCGAAATAGGAGATTAGCATTCTGCAAGGTACTGGGTGCTTACAGATGCTGCTAGCAGGAAAATTGAAGATTTCCCACTCAGAAACAGAACAAATTCCAGTGTATTAGTCAAAGGAATCACTGGAGAATGTATTGAGGTACCATTAGTAAAAATTCACTTAGATGGTGAGCTTTTTGGGGGCTGATATCAGTGGGTGCAATCTCAAGCTTACCCATACAAGGGGTTGAGATTTTATTGGGGAATGACCTACCAGCTGATGTAACGCCCAAAAATTCAAGGACAGTCCAGGGAGGCTGCAGAGACCAGAGGAAAACAGCAGAATTCTGCAGGGGTGCAGAAAGCTGGAAAAGTTCAGCTGCCCTGCAGGATCGAAGGAACCCATGAGGGTTGAAGTGGCTCAAGAGGAGCCACTTGAGTCAGAAGAGGCTGAGACCAGGCCAGTAGAATAGAGGCCAAGGAAGGACCTGCAGAATTTAAAAAAAAATGAAGGGAGTGACTCAGAAATTTGGGTTGGCAGGCACTTTCTTCTTGGTGTTAAAAAGGGTCCAGGTGAGTTCCAAAACAAAGGGAAATGCCTCACCTAGTTGAAGAGGCACAGGGCAAGGCAGCAAAACCTAGCCAGCCACCTGTGAATGCAGGTGACCCAAAATACATGGGGCAAATTGGGGACCAACCCAAACGACACAATAACTGAACTGGGGAAATCATTACCCCTTAAGCCAAACCGCGCTTGCAACAGCACAAAAGGAAGTTCAAGGGCTGCTGACACTTTCCAAGGGTCTTAAACAAATTTACCCCATCCATCATCCTAGAAATTCAAGTCCTCATTTCCACCTGAATTACCCAGCTCCTGGATTTTGGACACAGCCAAGCAAGGGTTAACTGCTTGACAAAACCTTTCTCCAGACGGGCAACTTGATTTGCATATTGAAAGGCTTTGGCCAGGATTTGACAGTGCCTCCTGCCCGGCGGGAACTGAATGGAGATTTAAATGACTTGCCGCTTCCGCCGGGGGTGGGGAGCACACCGCAGCGGGGCCGTAAAATCCTGGCTTTTGTGTCCAAGGCAACCAACGAAACTTGGCCTGCCTCTAGGAGCCAGCACGAATTCTAAACTTCCTTCAAATGCTAACTGCTTTAAGCGTCCTTTATCTGATAATTTCACCTATGGTGAGCTCTTACACAATATCAGCCAAAACCATCCACCACATAAAATGAAATTGGGAAATACTGGGAAATAGGAATAGCAAACGGTTTGGCATCAGCCAATTGTGTGCGTGTGGAAAACAAATATGTCAAAAAAGGAAAATGGAATTTCAATTTTTTCCTCAAAGGGAGGAGGGACGTTACACTGCATAGTTATGACCTTACAAACTTTTAGAAGAGCCAATTTGAAGGTTGCATTTTGTAAACCTTGGACTGAGTTTAAAGGCTGTTTCCAAAATGGACGCTGAGGGTCAGTTGACTTTCTCCTTGTGGATTCAGGCTGGGACCCCTTCAGCCAGGCAAAGAGGAGACATCCTCAGACATAAGCATCTAAAACTCAATGAGTGTTCCAAGAGTGAACGGAAGCTCATTGACTTGATGGTCTGTCCTCCAAACACAAGAGGCGCAATTGCCGCATCCCACCTGAGCCGGTTTACTGGGTGGGCGGGAGCCGAGAGTCTAGTGGGAGTCAAAAAAAAAATCGGAAACCCGCCGGAGTAAAAACAGTTTGCGATTCTCCAGATGGTGGGTTAATGATGGGCTGGGTATCTCACGTACGCCATTTGCATCGGATACCATCTCATGAATGACTCATTAAAGCAGCTTCCTGCCGGAATCACGTGCCGCCTTGCATCACGCCAGCTGGAAATCACGTCGGTCTGAATCTTGTGCGCGTGTCAGGCCTCACTTCGCTCGTGACTTTGAGGTGAGTGCAGCCCAAGTTGCCTACCTCCCACAGCGCTGGTCTTGTTGCGATGCCAGTGGAACGCCGTGCTGCTGGCACTGGAGGGCTGCTCTCCTCCCGGTGCTTGCCTCCGTGGTCACAACGACACTACTGTGCAGCGGTACTCAGGCAGGGCTCAACTTTCATACACTGACCAGTATTGTGACCGGGTGGGGGTGGAGAGGCCTCCTTTCGGTGGGTGCCCATCTTTGTCCCGATGGACACTGGTGTGCAGCGGCACTCAGAGAGGGCCGAGCATTCAGAGATGAGCACATCCACCGGGGAGCGGGTTTGAGAGGGGAGGGGCATTATGTGGAAGGGTAAGCACATGAGGGGAAATGGGGAAGGAAGGGTGGGCAAGGGGTTAGGGGAAGGGGAGAAAGGAGGCATGATGGAAGACAGAGGGGCAGGAAGACTTTGCAAGGTAGAGGAGGAGGAGGGGGAAACGATGAGAGGCTGAGGGCAGCCTGACGAGGGTAAATAAAATGCGAACAAACAGGGAGGTGAAAGAGGAACCACATGTATGAATGGAAAGGAATGAACGCAGGGGAAGGGGGTTGGGGGTTGTTAGTGTGCAACAAAAGGGAGGGGTTGCACGCAGACTCAAAGTGGGTGGAAGGGGGTGGAGAGGGAATGTTGGGGAGGGAGGCAGTGCAGTCTTCAGTCATCAAGGCAATGAAGTGATAGTCAAAGTCCCTGGTCAGGAGTCAGAAAACACATACACCCCTGGGTCTTTGTGGAAAGCAGTCAGAGAGCAGAGACAACCCAGGGGCTTTGTGAACTTCACAGTGAGCAGTCAGGTAGTGGAGGCAGTCATGGAGTGCAGCAGGCATGCTGCAGGAGTAATCATTGGGAGGGGCAAGGGCTGTGTGCACAGTCAGAATAATGCACAGCTTGGTGTGCAGGGCTGTCTTACATTCTATGCCCATGACCATGCCTGCAGACGGTATTGTGATGGAAGGCATCTGTAAGCTTTCTTTGGGGAACACATAATAAATGGGGGGTTGGGGGTGGTGTATGTGAAGTGTTGCTGGCCGGGTGGGAGGAGGGGGTTGGGGGGGGGTGGTCACCTGGGTAGGTGACCATGCACACAGCCTCCAGTTAAGGAAAGTCCACATGGGCTATGTGCACTTAAGTAGTGATGGGCTCATGGGGGGAAAGTAGGAATGTCCACACAACAACTATGGGATCCAGTAATATTGGGGGAGGCTGGAGAGCAACAGGAGGGAGTTCTACCTTCACCTCGTGAGGTTTGAGGTAAATATCGGGTCCACGGAGAGCCAGGGAGGGAACGTGAAGCTTGTCTCTAAATAGTACTGCAGAACCACCATCTCGTTCTGCTGAAGTTATCGTGCAATTTTAATTCAAAAATGGAAGTGATTCTGAACAGGAGGGGTCTGGGGCCGTGTGGGCAGAGCAGGCTGCTGCACTAAGGGGCCCTTTCTGGAGGCGCCCTCTAACTTGTTGGTGCTGCAAGAGCGACCTGAAGTCTTGTTCTACAGAAAGAAGGAAGTCCCCCTAGCGCAGAAAGCCGTTGGAAGCCAATGCGTTTTTCGGTGCTGAACGAGGAATACTCGTAACTCAATGGTTTCACTTCAAATTCGCTGCCTTTCAGCATCAAAATTCTGAAGGTATAATTTGGGAATTCAGGCACTCGGGGAGGAGGCACAGCTGCAGCATTTATGGCATTCCATTCATGGTGTCCAGTCAGGCGCTCCCCAGAATTGGCATTTCTCACAGGCCCAAAAGTCATCAATCAGAAGGAATGTATTGTTAATTGGAATGTCAGACCATAGATTGGAGGACTGAGCTAGGTTACGTAGCGCCTGTCGCTTAAACCTTCTCACATCAACCAGGGATTGAGAAGTCATGTTGCTGGGATGGCAGCTTGGTCACCTCAGTGTGGGTGGTGGTGCCTCAAAGACAAGGCAACATCAGCGACAATGCAAGTAGAGCAGAAACCAAGGTAGCCCAATATAGTTCCTATAGGTGGCAGATTGTGAGCTTCATTATGTAGAGCCGTTCCTCATTAATGTCATTGATTTCAGAGAGCAAGTCAAATAGGAAATGGATCCAGGGCTCAGTGCTGTCTTTCTGAGGGTCCTCGTGCAGTGGAGGAGGTGAGAGAGGGAGAGGCAACACTGAGCACAGCTCCACCAGGAGGCCCCGCCTGATGTCCAGGGTCAGTGGGAACCAGAGCAAGAGGAGGGACCCAGACAATGGAGGCGAATCTCCAGAGCAAGGGTATTCTGAAGAGGAATGTTTTATTTAAACATGAGTGAGAGACAATGCCGGGCACATCTCTGCTTGTCCCGCGCTCTGGCAGATCACATCTACCACGTTCTTTGTGAAGACCTAACGCCCCATGGAGTTGGAGGGTATCCCCTGCCAGTGGCTTTAAAGGTGGCCACAACACTCAATTTCTTTGCCTCTGGTCTTTCCAGGAATCCACTGGAATGGATCCACTCTCATCCGCAACACAGCGATGCATAAAGGGGTTCACAGATGTCCTTTACATCAGTAACTGAGGTTTGCTCTGGATGAAGGTAGCCAGGCTGCAAGATTCACTGGGAGAAGTGCCCGCGACACTTTAATTACTTATAGGTTCCAGGAAGAGTAAATTTAAGAGCAGGGTAAACAGCCACATCTTTCCTAGCCCTCAATGCCATTACCTTTCATCTCAGGGGATGTCCACCCACTTGCAGCAAGAGCAAGTCCTGCATTCACACTTGCACACTCTGGCCTCATGAATCACCAGGTCATGAACTCTGCAAAGGTCCGTGGTGCCCTCTGAATGCACTCACTCTGGGAAGTGATAGTCCACTGGGAAGCAAGAGCGATGTGAGAAATAGCTTGAAGCATTTGCCGCCAGATAATGATAAAAACACAGCAGCCACTCAGCTGAGGAAATGTCTGGGCATCTCCTCCTTCTGTCCATGTCCTGTCTTGTCTTCTGCCCCTGCCACTGAGGAGACACGATTTCCGTTAGTAACTCAAGACTGGTGAGCTGCCCTCACGCAATGGTGTTCCATGAGAAAGAAGAGTTAGAAGCACATACATCACACGCTTCTAATAAAAATTTTAAGCCATCTCCCTAACATCACACAAGGGTGTGGAGACTATCTTTAGTGAGGTTGACATCATATGAATGTTCATCTCACAAAGGGAGGCTATCATCAGTGAATGAACAGCGATATATTTCCAAGTCAGAATGGTGAGAGGCTTGTAGGAGAACTTCCAGATGGTGGTGTTCCCATCTATCTACTACCCTTGTCCTTCTAGATGATAGTGGTTGTGGGTTTGGAAGATGCTGTGTAAGGAGCCTTGGTGAGTTCCTCAGTGCATCTTGTAGATGGTACACACTGCTACTAATGTGCGTCGGTGGTGGAGGGAGTGAATGCTGAAGGTGGTGGGTGGGGTGCCAATCAAGCGGGCTGCTTTGTCCCGGAAATATGTCAAGCTTCTTGAGTGTTGTGGGAGCTGCACTCATTCAGGCAAGTGGAGAGTATTCCATCGCACTCCTGACTTGTGCCTTGTAGATGGTCGACAGGCTCTGGGGAGTCAGAAGGTGAGTTACTTACCACAGAATTCTTAGCCTCTAACCTGCTCTTGTAGCCAATTCAGTTATGGCTAGTCCAGTTCAGTTTCTGGTCAGTGGTAACCCCCAGGATGTTAATAGTGGGGGTTTACGTTTGGACTCTCCAATGTAGAGGAGACCGCATTGGGAGCAACGAATGCAGTAGACTAAGTTAGGGGAAATGCAAGTGAAATGCTGCTTCACTTGAAAGGAGAGTTTGGGCCCTTGGATGGTGAGGAGAGAGGAAGTGAAGGGGCAGGTGTTGCATCCTTTGCGTGGGCATGGGGAGGTGCCATAGGTGGGGGTTGAGGAGTAGGGGGTGATGGAGGAGTGCACCAGGGTGTCCCGGAGGGAACGATCCCTACGGAATACCGCCGGGAGGGTGAAGGGAAGATGTGTTTGGTGGTGGCATCATGCTGGAGATGGCGGAGGGTGATCCTTTGAATGCGGAGGCTGGTGAGGTGATAAGTGAGAACAAGGGGGACCCTATCATGTTTCTGGGAGGGAGGAGAAGGCGTGAGGGCGGATGCGCGGGAGATGGGCCGGATACAGTCGAGGGCCCTGTCAATGACCGTGGGTGGAAAACCTCGGTTAAGGAAGAAGGAGGACATGTCAGAGGAAGTGTTTTTGAAGGTAGCATCATCAGAACAGATGCGACGGAGGCGAAGGAACTGAGAGAATGGGATGGAGTCCTTACAGGAAGCGGGGTGTGAGGAGCTGTAGTCGAGGTAGCTGTGGGAGTCAATAGGCTTGTAATGGATATTGGTGGACAGTCTATCACCAGAAATTGAGACAGAGAGGTCAAGGAAGGGAAGGGAAGTGTCAGAGATGGACCATGTGAAAATGATGGCGGGGTGGAGATTGGAAGCAAAATTAATAAATTTTTCCAGGTCCCGACGAGAGCATGAAGCAGCACCGAAGTAATCATCGATGTACCGGAGAATGAGTTGTGGGAGGGGGCCGGAGTAGGACTGGAACAAGGAATGTTCCACATACCCCATAAAGAGACAGGCATAGCTGGGGTCCATGCGGGTACCCATAGCCACACCTTTTATTTGGAGGAAGTGAGAGGAGTTTAGGAGAAATTGTTCAGTGTGAGAATAAGTTCAGCCAGATGGAGGAGAGTAGTGGTGGATGGGGATTGTTCGGGCCTCTGTTGAAGGAAGAAGCTAAGGACCCTCAGACCATCCTGGTGGAGGATGGAGGTGTAGAGGGATTGGACGTCCATGGTGAAGAGGAAGCGGTTGGGGCCAGGGAACTGGAAATTGTTGATGTGACATAAGGTGTCAGAGGAATCACGGATGTAGGTGGGAAGGGACTGGAGAAGGGGAGAGAAGGGAGTCAAGATAACGAGAAATGAGTTCCGTGGGGCAGGAACAGGCTGACATGATCGGTCTGCCGGGACAGTTCTGTTTGTGGATTTTGGGTAGGAGGTAGAAGCGGGCCGTCCAAGGTTGGGAGACTATCAGGTTGGAAGCTGCGGGAGGAAGATCTCCAGAGGAGATGAGGTCAGTGACAGTCCTGGAAACAATGGCTTGATGTTCAGTGGTGGGGTCATGGTCCAGGGAGAGGTAGGAGGAAGTGTCTGCGAGTTGACGCTCAGCCTCCGCGAGGTAGAGGTCAGTGCGCCAGACAACAACAGCACCACCCTTGTTAGCGGGTTTGATGACAATGTTGGGGTTGGACCTGAGAGAACGGAGTGCAGTCAGTTCAGAGAGAGACAGATTAGAATGGGTGAGAGGAGCAGAGAAATTGAGACAACCAATGTCACGCCGACAGTTCTCAATGAAAAGATCAAGAGAAGGTAAGAATCCAGAGGGAGGGGTCCAGGTGGAGGGAGAATATTGGAGGTGGGTAAAAGGATCCGTTGAACGGGGAGAGGACTCCTGCCCAAAGAAGTGAGCACGGAGACGAAGACGGCGGAAGAAGAGTTCAGCATCGTACCGAGCCCGAAATTCATTGAGATGAGGGCGTAAGGGTATGAAACTAAGTCCTTTGCTGAGCACTGAATGTTCAGCGTCGGAGAGGGGAAGGTTGGGGGGTATAGTGAATGCACGGCCGGGGCTGGGATTGGAAGATGTGGTGGGGACGGAGGGACAGGCAGGGGTGGAGGGTCCTAGATGGGTGTTGGTGTCGATGAGTTGTTGAAGCAATAATTGCTGGCTTTGCGAACAATGCTCACACATTTGCAGCATATATCCCAGTGAGTCTGTGTCGAGTCTTCTCTGAAAATGGAACTGAAGAAGAAAAAAACAACAAACCCAATACCCCACCCACAATCACCCACACAATACCCCAGCCTCATAAGCTTGGCCCAATCACCCCTTCTGCATTTACCCCTTCCCCCTTTTCCTATCCCTTTCCTCCCTCCCAATACCCTCTCCCCATTACACCCATCCCATCCCCCTTCTTGCATTTTCCCCTTCCCCATTACCCCCATTCTGACTGCTCCCACACTCCTATGCATTTCCTCCCTCAACACCATTATCCCTCCCCATTGCCTCACTCCCCCATTTTTAACTCTACTTTACCCCCTCCACATTACCCCATTTGCTCCTCATTACCAAACCCCCCCCACCCCCCTCTCTCTCATAAGTTAAGAAGAAATAGGATCAGGACTAGCCTAACTGGCCCCTCAAGCATGTTCTGTGATTGAATAAAATTATGGCTGATATTATTTTGGCCTTAGCTCTATTTTCCTGCCTAACACCCATAACCCTTGAGTCCATTGCAGATAAAAAATCTGTCCCACTCAGCCTCGAATGTATTCAGTGACCCAGCCTCCACTGCTCATTGGGGAAGAGAATTCCAAAGATTAACAACCCTCTGGGAAGAAATTCATCCTCATCTCTGACTTAAATGAAATATCTCTTATTAAACTGTGCCCCCTAGTCCTACGCTCACTCCTGAGGGGAAACATCCTCTCAGCGTTTGCCCTGTCAGCCCTGTCAGAATCTTCTATGTTTCAATCAGATCGCCTCTCATTCTTTTAAACTTCATAAGTATAGGCCCAACCTACACAACCTTTTCTTCATAAGACAACTCTTTCATCCCAGCAATCAGCCTAGTGAACCTTCACTGAAATATATCCCTCCTTAAATACAGTGACCAAAACTGTACACAGGACACCAGGTGCGGTCTCACCAAGGCCCTGCACAGTTGTAGCAAGACTTCACTACTTTATACTCCTTCCCCTTGCAATAAAGGCTAACATTCCATTTGTCTTCCTCATTTCTTGCTGCACCTACAAGTTAACCTTTTGTGACTCATGCACAAGGACACCCAGATCCCTCCATACAGCAGCATTCTGCAGTCTCCATATTAATATTCTGCTTTTCCATTCTTTCTGCCACGTGTTTTCCCAGAATATGCTCCATCTGCCAAACTTTAGCCACTCACTTAACCTATCTTTATCCCTTTGCAATCTCTTTGAATCCACCTCACAACATGCTTTCCTTCTCATCTTCAGCAAATTTGGCAATATACTGGATTCCTTCAGGCAACTCATTAATATAGATTGTAAATAATTGAGGCCCCAGCACTGATTCCTGTGGCACACCACTAGTTACATCCATTTATCCCGACTTTCTGTTTCCTGTTAATTAGCTAATCCTCTATCCTATGCTAATATTCTACTTCTGATGCCACAAGCTCTTGTACTGTGGGGTCACCTTTGATGTTGGCACCTTATACCTTTTGGAAATCCAAATACACATTTACTGGTTCCCCTTTATCCACCCTGCTTGTTACACCCTGAAAGAACTCTAATAAATATGTCAAACATGATTTCCTTTTCACAAAACTATGCTGACTTTGTCCGATTATATTACAATCTTCTAAATGTCCTGCTGCTAGCTCCTTAAGAATGGATTCTAGCATTTCCCAATGACAGGTGTTAGGCTAGCTGGCCTAAAGTTTCCTGCACTCTGTCTCCCTCATCGCTTGAATAGAGGTGTACCATTTGCAGTTTTTTAATCCACTGTGAACTTTCCAGAATCTAAGGAACTTTAGAAGATCAGAACTAATGCATCCGCTACCTCTGCAGCCACTTCTTTCAAGGCACTAGGATGCAGGCCATCTGGACCAGGAGACTTGTCGGTCTTTATTACTTTTATTTTTCCCAGTACTTTTTCCTCCAGTGATCACGAGTGTTTTACATCCCTTCCTCCCTTTTGCCTCATGATTTTCTGCTATTCTTCAGATGCTTTTTTGTGTCTTCTACCATGAAGCGAGACAGAAAAAACGTGTTCAAAGTCTCTGCCATTTCCTAGTTTCCCATTATTAATTCCCTAGTCCCATCTTCTAAGGAACCAACACACACTTTAGATACACCTCACCTTTTTATATAAGCTTTTACTGACTCTTCTTACATTTCTCGCTAGTTTTCTCTAATACTCTGGTATTGCCCTTTTTTTGGTTATCTTTTGCTGGTTTTTGATAGTTTCCCAACCTTCTAGTCAGTTATGAAATATCCCCTTAAATATCTACCACAGCTTATTGACCACCTTATCTTTTAACCTACTTTCCCAGCCTAATTCAGTCAGCTCTATCTTCACATCTTTGTAATTGTCTTTATTTATGTTTAAGACACTAGTTTTAGACCCAAGTTTCTCATCCTCAAACTGAATGTGACTTCCAGCAGTGCAGTACTCCCTCAACACTGCCCTCTGACAATGCAGCACGCTCTCAGTACTGTCCCTCAAACCATGCAGCACTCTCTCAATCCTATCCCTCCAAAAGTGCAGCACTCCCTCAGCACTACACCTCTGGCAATGCAGCACACCTTTAGTACTGCCCCATGGTGGTGCAGCACTCCTTCAGCACTGCCCCTCTAGCAGTGCAACATTCCCTCTGTACTGAACTCACAAAATACATCAGTTCCTCAGTACTGCGCTGAAGTGCCAGCTTAGATCTTTGTGCTCAAGTCTCTGGAATGGGACTAGAAGCCACGGCCTTCTGACTCAAGAGGGACAAGTGTTACCCACTGAGTCACGGCTCACACTAGAAATGCACCTTTTCTAATAGCCGTTCTAAACTTGCCCTGCCACCTTCAGAAACTTTTGTGCATAGGTCTCTCTGTTCCTGCGCCCACTTTAAAATGGGACCATTTATTTATATTGCCTCACCTCATCCAAGCATGCAGAATGATTCACTTCCACATGGAAGGACTGAAAATATTCCACTTGGGTCTGTGGTGGGATATCAATGACAGGAATTACTGCTGGGAGGAGCTGGAGCTAGACAGGGTCTCAGAGAATACTTGTTGTCAACTTCCTTCATATTCCAGGCCCTGGGCTGGAATGGGACAAGGACACTGCAGTCCATTTAAAGCTTTCTTTTGTGAAGACAGATGTAAAGTGTTTATTTAATCTTCTCTGTGGTAACTTGTCAATGGTTTCCTGAAGTCCGTGTGCACCATATCCTCCACATTTGCCCATCGCTGTCTGTCATCTCAAAGAATGCTAGGGGTTTTGACAAGCACCAATCTCTCTTCTGAAATCTGTGCTGGCTGCTTAGTTACTGCTCTTACTTCCTCTTAATGTGGATTCCCGGCAATTTCATCCTTAAATTGTCAACACAGCGATATTAGATTTGAACTGAGGGCTGTGTAGCCAGAGACAGGAAGTGGAGAATGAACCACATTTATTGCAGAAATTGCAACAAAGTTAAAAATGAAAGAAACAGATCCCAGCTTGCAAAACACAAACCCCCACATCCCCACACCACAGAAAATTCCGTTAGTCACAAGCTCCTTGACACCCCAGTGATCAGTTCCTCTAAATCGCACGCACCCTGCGGGTCAGTGCATCAGCACTTTCCCATTGTAACCCGTGGGGAGCAGATCTCATGCTCTGCACACCTCGCTCTTACACAGTGACAGCAGTGAGTGAATCAGCAGCAAGTCTGAATCCCCGAGTCTGTGTGGAGTCAGCAGGGCAGATCAAGGATTAAAACATCTCGCTCCAAAACAGAAATTTCAGACATTTGATAATCTACAATCCCAACAGCTTCAGTGATACAAAGTCACAGATGTAGAACCGTCGTCAATCGCTCGCTGTCATCTCGATGAAATCACAGCCTCCCAGGTCCCCTCATCCCTGCCTCCCGCTGATCGCGGAAACTGAAGTCCTGGATGTCCAACCCGCACAAGGAGTTGAGGGGTAACTGGGGAAGAGAAAGAAATAGATGATTACAGAGTGAGGAAAATGAAGCAGACCCAGCACAATTGCTACTAAATCCCAGCAGACCCATGCCACACCCGCAGAAACCAGCAGCAAAACCAATCAGACCCACCAGACACCTGACACCAGCAAAATGCATCAGATTTCTGTCAGATACCGAGAGCTTAATGCCACAGAAAGCCTAGAAGAGTACAGGAAGTGTAGGGGAGAAATTAAAAAGGAAATCAGGAAAGGAGAGAGAAGGAATGAAAAAAATATTGACAATAAAATTAAGGAATATCCAAAGCTATTTTAAGAGTACATAAATAACATATGGATAATAAGGCCTACTACAGAGCACAAGGATAAACCACGTGTGGAGACAGAGGATGTGGGTGAGGTTCTTAATGAATATTTTGCAGCTGTCTTCAGAAAAGAGAGGGCCATGATGGCATCGTTATTTAAGGAGGAAGAGTGTGAAGATGCAGAAAATTTGGATTTATTTTAAAGTGCTAGCCAAGACCAGTGGCTAAGGCACCAAAGCATACACAATCACAGCCTTACATGAAAGCTAAAAACTTGTACAAAGGGCTCAGCTGTAAATTTGCAATTAGGAAATGGGAGGAACACGGGATAACTCAATCAAGAAATGGGGAAGGCCATTTCGCACCGTCTGATAGCCATCTTCAAAAGGACAATGCCCAGTCTCTGCACTGCAATTACTGTACAAGAACACAATTATCAGCCCACTGGGAGGTCATGCTGTGGCCTTTGTCTAACTAATGCCATTAAGTTGTAACTGATAATAAAAGATATATAAACTCTGCTCATTTGAACCTCGGTGGAGAAGCGCCTGGATTGCCCAGCGTTTGCTCCCCACATGCGTAATAAAGGAACCACTTGAATATTGCATCTGGACTCCGAGTGTTGAAATTTTGTACCAGAGTATTCCTTGGACCTTTCAATTGGCGTAGTCGGCAGGATACAAAGGATGCAGGACACTGACGGGGAACCGGGACGAGTCACAGTGTGAGTACATTTTTATTCAAACTAAATCCGATTCCGTCCTGACCCAGGAAGTGTCAGGGACCCCGCGTATCAGAAACCTGGGCTCCAGGCAATAGTTCAAGGGGTGGTAAGGTTGGGGTAGAAACACTTGTCTTATAGATTGTTATAATTACATCCGGTCTTAGCTGCAAGTAACGAGTTCGGTCAGAAAGGATCCAGGGTAAGAACCGAACCACTGACGAAACTATACCGCGACCGTCTTACCCAAAGATGGCCAGTGGTGACAAACTCGAGTGGGGATCAGAGGGATCCCCGATACGGCATTTAGCTGACAAAATAAGAAATTTATAGGCAAAATGATAAAGAACAATTAGAACCCATTTGATTCACCCGCTGATCAGAGAAAATGGTAGGATAATCAGAAAAGAGACAAAGATGATAAAGCCTGGATCCTAATGTTAAGACAACACGTAGAGTTAAGTAAGAAAGTAAATAGAATGTTGGCCAACAAGTCCCAAAATGAAGAGCTGATACAGGCAAAAAATCTCATGTCAGTTTCGGCAGCTTTAACACAGCCACCAGTAGCTGCACAATACGCAGATAATGTAGATTGGAACAGGCTGGTGGAACAGACAGCAGGATATGAGGGACAACGGGAAGCGGGTTGGGAATCACCACCCCCGTATCCCGTGACCCAATTAAGATAGATTATGTGTCCCCACTGCCCAGACAACCAGGCAGACAAGGCACAGCAGCAAAACAAAAACAGAATTACCTGGAAAAACTCAGCAGGTCTGGCAGCATCGGTGGAGAAGAAAAGAGTCGACGTTTCAGGTCCACACGACCCTTCAACAGAACTGAAGTATAGTTAGGAGAGGGGTGAAATATAAGCTGGTTTAAGGTGGGGGGCTGGGGGAGGGAAGTTGAGGGTGGGGTGGTTGCAGGGACAAGCAAGCAGTGATAGGAGCAGATAATCAAAAGATGTCACAGACAAAAGGATCAAAGAGGTGTTGAAGGTGGTGATATTATCTAAGAAAAGTGCTAATTAAGAATGGATGGCAGGACACTCAAGGTACAGCCCTAGTGGGGGTGGGGTGGAAAGATTGACAAGGTATTAGTTGTAGATTTTAAAATAATGGAAATAGGTGGGAAAAGAAAAATCTATATAAATTATTGAAAAAAACAAAAGGGAGGGGGAGGAAACGGGGTGGGGATGGGGGGAGGGGGAGTTTAAGATCTAAAGTTGTTGAATTCAATATTCAGCCAGGAAGGCTGTAAAGTGCTTAGTCGGAAGATGAGGTGCTGTTCCTCCAGTTTGCATTGGGCTTCACGGGAACAATGCAAGCCGATTTCCGAGCCTTTAGAGCAGAAATAGCACAAGTCTTAGGGCAAGCCCCAGCTAATTGGAATATAGTGACTGGAGTAAAACAAGAAAAGGGTGAGGGTGCCCATGAATATGGCAATCAGAAGTTTGAGGCATATTGTAACTACGGGGGTGTAGGTACTGCGTCGAACCAAGACGATGTACAGTTTATGCAATTGTACAAGGATAGCCTTAGCCTGGCCCACCAGGTAATCCTAAACACTGGGCTAGTAGACAAGAATACATATGATGAGCTAGAAAGATGGGCCACCGGGGTAGATAACCACATAGGGAAAACTAAGATAAAGGTGTCAGCAGTGGAGGTTACAGACCCCACTGAAATGGTGGGCCCCGCGACAGCCATCCTTAAACCTAAGGTGTGCTTTAATTGTAAAAACCCAAACATAAAATATTTACAGTTTTAGATGTAGCCAATGGATTTTGGTCAATACCACTGGACCAGGAATCCCAAGATAAATTCGCTTTCACAGTGGGAGGGAGACAGTATACCCGGATAAGGCTCCCACAGGGATTCCACAGCAGCCTGAACATCTTCCATCGGGTCACGAGTGAGAAGCTGAGTCTTACAACAGTACAATCTTACAATATGTAGATGATATCCTAATAGCATCAGAATCAGAAAGGGGCCACATCGGAGCTCTCCTAGTAGTCTTAAGGACACTGAGAAATGCTGGATTTAAGATAAACCCCTTTATGAGTTGATGACTGGGAGGGCTATGTGCTTGCTGGTGGGCATAGCCACCAGAAGCGAGGATATGGGACCCATCAAAGATAAAATTAAAAACTAAATTAAGCAATTGGATGGACAGCTAAAGGAATTACAACAGGAAGTGAAGGACCAACAGGCTATCAGGGATTTAGCAGAGAGGACAAAAGGGGGACCCCCTTCACCACCGGCTGAGGTCGGAGACATGGTGTTTGTTCAAATCACCCCTGGCCAACCAGGCTTTGCCCCAAAATGGACTCGACCGTACAAAATTATTTTGACCAGCGATTCATGTGCCTGCGTCGATATGAAGGGAAAAGGTAGGTGGAAACACTGGTCACAACTGAAAAGGTATGATGTAAGTAAGAAAGACTGAATTACCGGGCAGTGGGGGGGAAACGGGCAACGAGCAGTCCATACTGTGTTAGCCAAGTGGTTTAGGATTCATTCCCGATCTGGAGGACTGGTCATCCGAAAGACAAAGGGGGAATCCTCAACTACGGGGAGGGTCACCGTGGGCTGTGCACAAGGAGGGGTGAAAAGGAGAAAGCTGCCTCTTATATACAACCTAACCCCTGGTGATCGCCAGCAGTATGCTTCATTACAGGAATAACAATAATCGGGTAACCTCTACGCCAAGATGGAACAAAGCTGGGTGTCGATAATCATTACCAGGGCCCTGGCTATCGCAGCCACCTGCATACAGAACGTAAACCGTGAAGCAGCGGCCGGTATGGGCTTATACTACAAGAATGTCAGCGACGGATATTACGTGAAAGGAGGTGTGAACTTCACAATGGAAAGGTCAATGCTCTTCAAGTGTGGCACCGGGCTTATGCAAGTATCCGTTGGAATGAGCGATGGAGAGAGCCTAGGGCAGAGCTCGCATATGGGAATGGAACTCCGATGGAAAAATGAGGGCCCAACATGCTTCCAGATCAGTGATGGTTCGGACAGACCCTGGACATGTGCGAAGGGGGCACAGGTCCAGATACAATGTGTGAGAGATTTTTCGCAATTTACCTTCACACCTCAGGACAACAACAACTGGGGTCACTGTCTCGGGGAGGAGGACTTGGGAATGACAGATACCTGGCATTGGATCTTGAGGGCCAAACAGGCAGAGTTGACTACAACGGCGGACCCCTGGACTGACACCACCCCGCTATCACAGGACACAACAACACCACAGAGACTATCTTGCCCAGACATGACCACTGGGCCACAGAATGGACTGGGGGTGTATACAGACGGTGAACTATTGTATGATAACATTAAACATGAAATTGTACCAGTAATTGTGAACCTGGCAGGTATACAACTGCCTGAGTATTGCAGTAACCAAGCGCCCCTACGAAAACTGTACAAATTACTGAGTAAGGCTGTGATTAATCAGGCGGCCGACGCCATGGGCACCACTAGATTCAGGGGACATGCTGCTTTCCACTGCCAGAAGAGAGGGTTAGTTAACAATGTACTGACAGGGGTCAACACAGGGACTTCCCTGGTAAACTCTCTCAACATTCAAGGAATCAACTCCGAGGTCACAAATCTTAAAGGGATCATGAGGCAGCTGCTCATAAGAGCAGTGAGGGGTGGTGAAACAGCAGCGGCCCTAGGGGGCAAGAGTGTGGTATCTATATTGGAAAGCGTACACGTTATAGAGACCCATGCTAAAGCCACCAGCCAATTAATAGAAAGGGAGGAACGACAAGAGGACAGCACCCAAAAAAGCCAGCTTACAGCCAGTGGACTTTCGGGCAATTAAGAGACAATCTGGGCCAGATCCAAAGCGGGGAGGTACCGGGCTGGGTCAACAGTGCCCGGTTGTGGGGGATGGCCAAGAACCCAGGAGTCATCGACGCCTGTACATTGAAAGGAATGACCAGGGTGTATCCGGTGATTCAGAAGTGCACCACAAACCAAATGAACATGATAGACATGGTATTGGCAATCCCCTCAGTCACAGCAGACACGGACCCGCACTCTCAGTACCAACTTGGGTTAATCAGAGACAATGAGTCCCTCCGGTACTACCCCATAGACATGCATGCCATACACAAGAATGAGGGCATACACGGGGTATCACTGAGCGGGTGCAGGAAGGAAGGTAGCCTCATGATTTGCCCCCATCCAGTCAGAACGGGGGGGTTGCTGGACGAATGTGGGTACAACTGAACAGAGAGTTGTATGTTAGAAATTGCCCACAGAGAAAACCATCACACCCCCTCAGGATACAAGGGAAAGGGGAAATACTGTGTGACAACTACTGAGCAGTCATACACGTACGGGAGCCTACATTGCAACATTACCACCCCCAACTTCTGCTTTAAATCCCAGCTCCCAGTTACTATTGGACACGCGCGAATGGTGTACATCCAACAAAGGGGTCAGGTCTCAGTCAACGCCTCTGACACACTCCACGATATCCTGGAACAGTATGAGGAACCTAAGCAGGCCCCAATTCCCCACTTTCCCGAAAGTCTGACAAAGATTAAAGGTGACTTACGAAAGGTGATGAAACAGTATTATGTGTTACAGGCGGTGTTTAAAAGGCTAATCAATGATACGGAAGAGCACTTGAGAGATCCGACATGGTGGGTGCAAGTGTGGGACTGGGGGCTGAATGAGGATATATACCCCTGGATAAGAATAATCTCTCATATACTCGTTGCAGTGCAGTTAGTGTTAGCATTGGCCTGGGGAATTGCAGCATGTGGCACCTGTAAGAAGGAAGCCCTTAGACATAGGACAAAAATAATGTTAAAGGAGCAACAACGTCTGCTGGGACAGGACACAATATTAATGTAGTAGAGTCCCAGCCTCCCGTCTTGGTGGCCGCGGACCACCGGAAAGGCAGGTGTCTCGGACATTAGGAAGCTTAAAAACTTGGGGAGAGGTCCGTGTGATGTCACGGACCATAGGACTTGCTCGGATCGGTACCACCGGAGCCATGACTGAACCATCGGGCGCAGATTAATTGGCTCGCTTAACCTAACGGTTACGCAGCCAAAAGGGGGGACTGAAGGTGCAGAAAATTTGGATTTATTTTGAAGCGCCAGCCAGGACTGGCAGCTAGGGCGCCAAAGCATACACAAACAATCACAGCCTTACATGCAAGCCAAAAACTTGTACAAAGGGCTCAGCTGTAAACTTGCAATTAGGAATGGGAGACACACAGGCGGGGACATGGGAATAACTCAATCAAGAAATGGGGAAGGCAATTTCGTACCGTCTGATAGCCGTAATCAAAAAGGACAATGCCCAGTCTCTGCACTGCAATTACTGTACAGGAACACAATTACATCTTCCCTTCACCCTCCCCTGGTGGCATTCCATAGGGATCGTTCCCTCCGGGACACCCTGGTCCACTCCTCCATCACCCCCTACTCCTCAACCCCCACCTATGGCACCTCCCCATGCCCACGCAGAAGATGCAACACCTGCCCCTTCACTTCCTCTCTCCTCACCGTCCAAGGGCCCAAACACTCCTTTCAAGTGAAGCAGCATTTCACTTGCATTTCCCCTAACTTAGTCTACTGCATTCGTTGCTCCCAATGCAGTCTCCTCTACATTGGAGAGACCAAACGCAAACTGGGCGACCGCTTTGCAGAACACCTTCAGTCTGTCCGCAAGAAAGACCCAAACCTCCCTGTCTCTTGCCATTTCAACACTCCACCCTGCTCTCTTGCCCACATGTCTGTCCTTGGCTTGCTGCATTGTTCCAGTGAAGCCCAACGCAAACTGGAGGAACAGCACCTCATCTTCCGACTAGGCACTTTACAGCCGTCCGGACTGAATGTTGAATTCAACAACTAGAGCTGTACCTTGAGTGTCCTGCCATCCATTCTTAATTAGCACATTCTCTTAGATAATATCACCACCTTTAACAGCTCTTTGTTCCTTTGTCTGTGACATCTTTTGATTATCTGCTCCTATCACTGCTTGCTTGTCCCTACAACCACATCGCCCCCCCCCCCCCAACTTCTCTCCCCCCACCTCCCATCTTAAACCAGCTTATATTTCACCCCTCTCCTAATTTTACTCAGTTCTGTTGAAGGGTCATGAGGACTCGAAACGTCAACTCTTTTCTTCTCCGCCGATGCTGCCAGACCTGCTGTGTTTTTCCAGGTAATTCTGTTTTTGCTTTGAACATAATTATCAGCCCACCGGGGGGTCATTGTGCTGTGGCCTTTGTCTAACGAATACCATTAAGTTGTAACTGATAGTAAAAGATATATAAACTGTGCTCATTTGAACCTCGGTGGAGAAGCACCTGGATTGCCCAGCGTTTGCTCCCCGCATGCGTAATAAAGGAACCATTTGAATATTGCATCTGGACTCCGAGTGTTGAAATTTTGTACCAGAGTATTCCTCAGACCTTTCAAGTGTGAAATATTGGATGGGATAAACATTGTAAGAGAGGAAGTATTAAAGGATTAGAGATTTTTGAAAGTAGATAAACAGCCAGGGCCAGGTAAAATAAAACTCCAAGTGTTGAAAGAAGCAAGGGAGCAAATAGCTTAGGTTCTGGGCATCATATTTCAATCTCCCCTGGCTACAGGGATGATGCCAGAGGATTGGAGGGACTTTGAACGTGGTATTGTTGTTTAAAAAGCGAGGTGGGGATAGTCCAAGTAATTATAGGCCAGTTAGCTTAACTTCGGTGGTGGGAAAATTATTGGAATCAACTCAGCAGAACAGCACAAGCCTTCACTTAGAAAGGCTTGGATTCATCAAGGAAAGTCAGCTGTGTTTGTTAAAGGAAGGTCATCTCTGACTAACTTGATTGAATTTTTTCCAAGAGATAGCAAGCAGGGTTGATGTGGGCAATGTGGTGGATGTGGATTTTAACAAGGCTTTTGACAACGTTCCATATGGAAGACTGGTCAAAACGTAAAATCCCTTGGGATCCCCAGGGGAGCGCAACAGATTGGATCCCAAATTAACTTAGTGTCAGGAAGCAGAAGGAGATGGTTGATGGGTGCTTTTGTGACTGGGAGTCTGTTCCTAGGGTTTAGTGAGGGGTGGGGACAGTGGTTCTGCTGGGTTAGCAGTCGGTCCCTTTATTTTTATATTAATAATTTAGGGTCAAATGTAGGGGCTTGTTAAAGAAGTTGATGTGGTTGACAGTGAGGAGGAAAGCTTCAGAATGCAGGTAGGTAGAGATGGTCTGGTCAGTTGGAGAGAAAACTGGAAAATGGAATTCAACCTGGAGAAGTGTGAGGTGATGCATTTTGGGAGGTGCAACAAGGCAAAGGGAACCCCCAGTAAATGGGGGGTAAATACTGAGTAATGTGGAGGATCAGAGGGACCTTGGAGTGTTTATCCACAGACTGGTAAAGGTGCTAGGATGGATCGATAACGTGGCTAAGAAGGTATATAGCATGCTTTCCTTTATTAGCTGAAGCATAGAGCAGGGTGGCTATGCTGGAACTGTATACAACACTAGATAGACTGCAGCTAGAGTGCTGCACAGAGCTCTGGTTACCACATTACAGGAAAAGATGTGATTGCTATCATCACCACTCCTGGGTATATCCTGGCCCACCAGCAGGACAGATCCAGAAGAGGTGGCGGCACCATCAACTCTGAGCCCCTGGAAGTCTCAAGGGGCATCAGGTCAAACATGGGCATGGAAACCTCCTCCTGATTACCATGTACCGTGCCCATGCCCCCCACTTCCCCCTCCCCAGTCTAATGAATCAGTGCTTCTCCATGTTGAACACCACTTGGAAGAAGCACCGAGGGTGGCAAGGGTGCAGAATGTATACTGGGTGGAGGACTTCAATGTCCAGCAACAAGTGTGTCTTGGTAGCACCATTACTGACTGAACTGGGCAAACCCTGAAGGAGACATCTGCCAGATATGGCCTTCAGCAAGTGGTAAGAGAACCAACAAGAGGGAAACACCTTATCCTCACTCATCTACCTGTTGCAGATGCACCTGTCCATGCCAAAACTGGTATGAGTGACCACCGCACAGTCCTTGTGAAGAAAAAATCCCTCTTCATCCTAGATACCCTTCATCGTGTTGTGTAGCACTACCACCGTGCCAAATGGGATAGAATCAGAAGCGTTCTAGCAACTCAAAACTGGGCATCCTTGAGGTGCTGTGGGAAACAGCAGCAGCAGCAGAGTTGTATTCAATCACAATCTGTAACCTCATGGCCCGGCATACCCCCCACTCCACCATTACCATCAAGCTAGGGGATCAACCCTGGATCAATGAAGAGTGCAGAAGAGCATGCCAGGAGCAACACCAGACATACCTAAAAATGAGGTGTTAACTTGGTGAAGCTACAACACAGGACTACTTACGTGCCAAACAGCAGAACCATGTGACAGACAGAGCTAAACAATCCCACAACCAACAGATCAGATCTGCAGTCCTGCCACATCAAGTCATGAATGGTGGTGAACAATTAAACAACTAGCCAGATGAGGAGACGCCACAAATATCCCCATCTTCAATGCTGGGGATCGCGGCACAAAGGTGCAAAAAGACAAGGCTGAAGCATTTGCAACCATCTTCAGCCAGAAGTGCCAAATAAAAGATCCATTTCAGCCTCCTCCTGTGGTCCCCAGCATCACAGATGCCAGTCTTCTGCCAATTATATTCACTCCATGTGATACTGAGAAATGGCTGAAGGCACTGGATAGTGCAAAGGCTATGGGCCCTGACAATATTCCGGCAATAGTACTGAAGACTTGTGCTCCAGAACTTGCTGCATCCCTAGCCAAGCTATTCCAGTACAGCTATAGCATTGGCATCACCCAGCTATGTGGAAAATTTGCCCAGGTATTTCCTGTACACAAAAAGCAGGACAAATCCAACCCAACCAATTATCACCCCATCAGTCTACTCTCCATTATCAGCAAAGTGTTGGAAGGTGTCATCGACAGTGCTATCAAGCGGCACTTACACAGCAATAACCTATTCACTGACAACCAGTTTGAGTTCCGGCAGGGTCATTCAGCTTCTGACCTCATTGCAGCCTTGATCCAAACATGGACAAAAGAGCTGAACTCCTGGGGTGAGGTGAGAGCGACTGCCCTTGATATCAAGGCAGCATTTGACCGAGTGTAGTATCAAGGAGCCTGAGCAAAATTGGAGTCAATGGGAATCAGGGGGAAAACTCTCCGCTGGTTGGAGTCATACCTAGCGTAGAGGAAGATGGTTGTGGTTGTTGGAAGTTCCAAGACATCACCGCAGGAGTTCCTCAGGGTTGTGTCCTCAGCCCAATCATCTTCAGCTGCTTTATCAATTACCTTCCTTCTATTATAAGGTCAGAAGTGGGAATGTTCACTGATAATTGCACCATGTTCAGCACCATTCACAACTCCTCAGATACTGAAGCAGTCTGTGCCTAAATGCAGTAAAAACCATGCCACAGGAATGCCAGGCAATGAGATCTCCAACAAGAGAGAATCTAACTATCTCCCATTGACATTGCCATTGCTAAATACCCCACTATCAACATTCTGGGGTTTACCATTGTCAAACTCTTTTGAGTTATCAACAGTCACAGATTGCAACTCTTTCAAGTACAATCACAGTTCTTGGTTTTCCAGGAGTGGGTCATGAACCCACAACCCTCTGATTCAAAGGCAAGGGTGCTATGAACTGAGCCACAGCTGACACCTCCTTTACCATTGTCAATGTATAAATAATCACACTGCATGGCAATCACCTTGTTAAAGACAATTGCTAGTTAAACAGATGATGGGCATTGATTATCCCATCTAAACAGAATAAAAAGATACAGCTGGAACACTTTGTGTAGAAGCTACTTGGAAGTCAGGAGTAACTGAGGAGTTGTCTTGAAAATAAACCAGCTTGAACCAAAAGACCAGCCTGGATTAATTCCTCTACCACAACCTCTTATTGTGAGTAACAACCATTGTCCTGAAACTGAACTGGACCAGCCAAATAAATACAGTGGTTGGAAGAGCAGTTTAGAGGCTGGGAATTCTGTGCCAAGTAACTCACCTACTGTCTCCTCAAAGCCTGTCCACTATCTACAAGGCACAAGTCAGGAATGTGATCTCTGCTTGCATGGATGAATGCAGCTCCAACAACACTCAAGAAATTTGACGCCAACAAGGACGCTTCCTCACCACTCCACCCACGACCTTAAACATTCATTCCCTCCCTCCACCACTGACACATTGGCAGTATTGTGTGCATATGAAAGATGCACTGCAGCACACACAAAGCTTCTTTCAATTGTATTTTCTAAATCTCTACCACCTCAAAGGACAAGAGCAACAGCCGCATGGGAACACCATAACCTGCAAGTTTCCTTCCAAGTCACACAGGATCCTGACTTGGAAATATATCGCCATTCCCTCACAGTCACTGGGGCCAAAATCCTGAAACTCCCTACCTAACAGTACTGTGGGTGTACCTGCACCAGATGGACTGCAGCAGTTCAAGAAGGCAGCTCACCACCACCTTCTCAAAGGCAATTAGGGATGGGCAATAAATGCCTGGCTAGCCAGCGATGCCCACATCCCATGAAAGAATATAAAAGCATAGGTGGCCGAAGATAGATTTGATTGAGATATACAATTATGAGGGTCCATGACGGAGTAAATAGAGATGAGCTATTTACCTCAAGAGGTGGGGGGGTCAAAAACCAGCAAGCCTAGGTTTAAAGTGATTGTATAAGGATAATACAGGAGATGAGGAAATATTTTCTTTCCCAGAGAGTTTTAGGGTCCTGGAACTCATTGCCTGAAAAGATGACAGAGGCAGGAACTCTCGCCACATTTAACAACTTCTTACATGTTCACTTAAAGAGCTGAGACCTGCAAGGCTAGTTCACGGAGGTGAGATGAGGCTGGGGACCTCTTCATTAATTAGCGTGGACAAGGTGATCGGAATGGCATCTGACTGGGTTATAAATTTTCTGTCATTTCTATGAATCAATGACCCCCCCCCCCTCGCCCACAAAACACCAACAAAACCCATCAGACTGACTTGTAAAACACCAGCAAAACCCATTTGGCTAATGCCCCTAAACACCAGCAAAAACCATCAGTCCCACGCCCCAAACACCAGGAAATCCCATCAGTCCCACCCCCCAAACACCAAGAAATCCCATCCGACCCACCAGCCAAGCCCCAGCAGAACCCATCAGATCCACTTGCCAAACACCAGCAAAACCCATCAGACCCACTCCCCAAAGCACCAACAAAACCCATCAGACCCACCTCAAACACCAACAGAACCAAACAGACCTACTCCTCAAAGCACCAACAAAACCCGTCAGACCCACTCCCCAAACACCAGCAAAACCTATCAGGCCCACCCCTCAAACACCAGCAGAACCAATCAGACCTACTCCCCAAATACCAACAGAACCCATCTGACCCAACTGCCAAGCACCAGCAGAGCCGATCAGACCTACTCCACAAACACCAGGAAAACGCATTAGACCCACCCACCAAACACCAGCAAAACCCATCAGACCCACTTCCTAAACGGCAGCAAAACTCATCAGACCCACTTCCTAAACAGCAGCAAAACCCATCAGACACCTCAAACACCAGCTGCTATTGAGTGACCTCATACAGGGAGCGGCAGACACTGAGGTCACACTCCACCCACCAGATAGTACAGTTAACACCAGCTGGAATGCTCCAGTTAGAAGGAATCTGCTCCCACTATTGATCAAACACTATTCATACCTCAGGAACTGGATGAAGAGATGGATGAGGAATCCCCTTTATCAGAAGCTGTGAAGAAAGGGGGGGGCATTAAAAAGCTGTTCATTATAACAAGACAGACACAGAGCACAAGACACAAAGGCAGAGAGAGAGACACAGAAAAAGAAAATGATTGACACATACAGAGACAGACAGACACAGAGAATAAGACAGACAGACAGGACGGAGAGAGAGAGAAAGACTCACAGAGATACAGAGGGTAACAGATATAGGTTGAGAGAAAGAGAGAGTCAGACAAAGATAGGGAGACTGGCACAGAGAGACTGCGCAACGAGCTCATGGCTGTACCTGACACCGAATGGACAATGGTTCACACAGTTACACAAAGATCCAGAGGATGTTTGATGATCAGCTTACTCTTTGTAGGATTGTAGCCGCTCTTCCCTCTCACTGTAAAACAAGAAACGTTCAGTGAGTGATGAGAGACTGACAGAAAATCAGAGAGAAGAGAGACTGGAACTCCGAGTGAAAGGGAGAGATGAACCCTCCCTCATACTGAGCCCTGCCAAACAAACCCTCAGTCCCTCACTCCCACCCTGAGCTGAAACACTCACTCCCACCCTCACCTGAGCCCCTCAACACAAGCTAAACACCTTCCTCCAACCATGGGACTCTCCCCTGCTACCTTGAATCCACCCCCCCACTCAACCCTGAGGTCCAGCATCCAGAGGCAACAGAGCCTGAGACCCTTCACCCAACCCTCAGCCCTTCAACCCAGCTCAGCTCCTCTCCCCACCACCCTCTCACCCTGAGCCTCTAACCTACTAACCTGGGTTCCTCGCGCCTCACTCTGAGGAACAACCCACCACCTTGGACCACGCCTCCAAAAAACTTAGACCCTCTGCCCACACCATGAGCGACCCCATCTTGAAATCTTCCCTCAAACATTGAGGCTCCTCCTCCAACCTGAGGTCCTCCACAACCCCCACCTCCCCCCCACCGAGCCCTGTCCACATACTGGGCTACACCCTTGGGGTCTCCTATGCCCTGAAACCCCCAGTGAAGAGCTGCCACCTTCTTTCCAGTTCCTACCTTTCTTGCTGTGGATGATGACAGCCATAACGCTGAGGGAAATCAGCAACCCAAGGACTCCAAGCACAATCCTGACAGGAACAGGAATCTGGGAGTGAGACTTCAGACCTATCAGAGAGAATGAGAGAGCACAAATGAAAGAGATAGCATGTGAGAATGAGAGAGAGGGGATAAGACAGAGAATGAGAGAGACCGAATGGGAATTAGGATAAGAGAATGAGAGAGAGAGGGTGAGAGAATGAGAGGGAGAGAGAGAATGAGAGAGAGAGAAAATGAGAGAGAAAGAGAATGAGAGAGGGACAGAGAATGAGAGAGAGAGAGAGAGACAGAGACAGAGACAGAGACTCAAGGTTACATAGTATATATGGAACAGAAACAGGCCATTCAACCCAAACATTCCATGCTGGTGTTTATGTTCCACTCGAGCTTCTTTCCATCTTTCCTCATCTAAATTCATTATCATAACCATCCCTCCCTTCTAGTTTCCCCTTAAATACATTTATACTATTCGCTTCAATCTCTCCCTGTGGTGGTGGTGGTGAGTTCCGCATTCGCACCGCTTTCTGGGTAAAGAAGTTATTTCTGAATTCCCTATTGGATTTCTTGGCGACTATCTTATATTGTTGGCCTCTGGTTATGCTCTTCCCCACAAGAGGAAACATTCTTTCTGTATCCTCTCTTCTTTCTCAAGAGAAAAGAGACCTGGCCTGTGAATCCTTTCCTGACATGTATAGCCACACATTTCTGGTATCATCGCTGTAAATCTTCTCTGCACCCTCCAGTGCCTCTATGTCCTTTGTTTTATACGGCGAACAGAACTGCACACATATTCCAAGAATAATCTATGCAAGGATCGATATAGGTCCAGATAACCTCCCTACTTTTCAATTCTATGTCTCTAGAAATAAAGCCTAGAGCTTGGTTTGCTTTTTATGGCCTTGCCAGCCTGTGGCAGAACTTTTAGTGATTGGTGTCATTGTACTCCAAAAAACCTTTGTTCCTCCACCCCACCTAGTTTTGCATCTTAGAAGATATCAGCGACCACCCTAGTCTCCCTACCAAAACGTGCCCCCTCACATTTATAGGTGTTGAACTTCATTTGCCAATTATTTGCCCATTCCACAAGTTTACTAATGTTGTCCTGTAGTTTGTTGCATTCCTTCTCAGTGTCAACTACCGCACCACACTCCCAGCCCTGCACCAAAATTGGGCACATTTAGAAATTGTGCTTTTTGATTCCAAAGCCCAAATCATTCATATAAATTGTGAGCAGCATTGGTCCCAGCACTGATCCGTGTGGAACACCATTTCCCACCTTCTGACACTCTGAATAACTATCCTTTACTTCCTCTCTCTGCTTTCTCTCTTGAACCCAGCTAGCAATGCATTCTGTCACTTATCTCCTGACTCCACGTTCTCTGATCTTATTCATTAGTATATTATGGGGCAGCTTATCAATAGCCTTTTGAAAATGTAGATGAATTGCAGCTACTGAATTACCATTGTTTATTTTCTCTGTTACCTCCTCAAAAAATCAAATAGTTTGGTCAAACAAGATTTTCTATTTTGGAATCCATGCTCACTATTCAGTAATATATTTTTTTATTTCTAGTTGTTCTTCTGCTCTCTCCTTTATAGGAAGTCCATGATTATTTCTACCACCGACATTAAGCTGACTGGTCTATGATACCAGGATACATCAGGCCCTGCCACACTGTAATATCTCAAGATACACTGTCCTATACACAGTCATATACAGGTCCTGTTGTACTGTAATGTACCAGGATACACCATCCGATACACTGTCCCATACACAGTCATATACAGGTCCTGTTGTACTGTAATGTACCAGGATACACCATCCGATACACTGTCCCATACACAGTCATATACATGTCCTGTTGTACTGTAATATACCAGGATACACCGTTCTATACACCATCCCATACACAGTCATATACAGGTCTTGTTCTACAATAATATCTCGCAATACATTGTCGTACATACCATGCCATACACCATCATATAAAGGCCCTATTCTATTGTAATATCCCAGGATACATCTTCCTATACACCATCCCATATGCTGTGAGAAACAATCTTACCATAAATCACCACCTTCTCCTCCTCCAGCCCGCTGTGTTCCACCCGACAGGAATACTCAGCCTGATCCTCCGGATCAAACTCCATCCATTTCTGGATCTGGTACGTCCTGTCATGATTGGGTAAGATCCCAGTGGACAGGGTCTCCTCGATCAACACTCCATCTCTCCACAGAGTCACCTCAATGGCCTGAGGGTAAAACCCGGTGATGACACAGGACAGCAGGTTAGAATCACCCAGACGGGTAAAGAACACGACGGGGGCAACTAAGAGAGAAAGAAAGAGGAATCGGTACAAGAACCTCGAGATATAGAGTCCCAGGCAGCAACCCATTCACCGACTCCCAGTCAACCCGGCACTCACTATCCCTCACACGCCCTCACTCACCGACCCTCACACCCCCTCACTCACCGACCCTCACACCCCCTCACTCACCGACCCTCACACCCCCTCACTCACCGACCCTCACACCCCCTCACTCACCGACCCTCACACCCCCTCACTCACCGACCCTCACACCCCCTCACTCACCGACCCTCACACCCTCTCACTCACCGACCCTCAGACCCCCTCATTCATCGACCCTCACACCCCCTCATTCACCGACTCTCAGTCCCCCCTCACTCACCGACTCTCAGTCCCCCCCTCACTCACCGACTCTCAGTCCCCCCCTCACTCACCGAATCTCAGTCCCTCCCTCACTCACCGACCCTCAGACCCCCTCACTCACTGACGCTCAGTCCCCCCTCACTCACCGACTCTCAGTCCCCCCCTCACTCACCAACTCTCAGTCCCCCCCTCACTCACCGACTCTCAGTCCCCCCCTCACTCACCGACTCTCAGTCCCCCCGTCACTCACCAACTCTCAGTCCCCCCCTCACTCACCGACTCTCAGTCCCCCCCTCACTCACCGACTCTCAGTTCTCTCTGTCCATACTCCAGGTATTTCCTCAGCCACTCGATACACTTCCACTCCAGGTAATGTTTCAATCACTGTTTGTTGACCTTGTGCTGGTCCCAGCTGTTTTTGATGCTCTCTCCCCATGGGCGGGGTCACCCACGCCATGTGCTCCTTGTCGAAGCTGATAAAATCTCGCCCATCCCATCCCCTCTGGTGGAACCCACTGCTGGTCCCATCATCATTCAGGTCACAGCCGGTCATCATCTGGTATGTGTGAATCCCTGTCGATCAGAAAAACAGAGTCAATCAGATCCAATCCCACAGCTCGGCAAAATCCACCATACCCACAACCAATTCACATCACAGCCTCTAGCTCCCAACTCTTGCTCCATTCCCCGTGTCTCCACGTCTCAGGCATCCTCAACCTGAAGGGAGAGTCCAGCACTGGGAGAACAAGGGCCCACCTCCTGACTGGTTGGTCCGAGACATGAGGACCGGCATAAAGACTTTGAAATTATGCTCCTGCTCCTGCACCAGCATCGTCTTCCGCTCCCAAGGCTCAGATTCCTCACTCTCCAACACTGATGGCTGCTGCGGGATCAACTTCTTCTGATCGCTGTCATACACAACAAACTGGACCTCATCCACGTAACCGACACTCACAAACTGCGAGAAACCAGGAATCGGAGTCATTTGTGTGAGGAAATAACGGAGAGAGTGAGAGCCTGAAACACAAAGAGAAAAACATCAGGGTATGAACCCCAAAATAAGTCAACACTCACAGAGAGGGAGATATCAGGGCATGAACCCCAAAACACCAACACCCACACAGTGGGAGACATAAGAACATAAGAAACAGGAGCAGGAGTAGACCATTTGGCCCCTTCGAGCCAGTTCCACCATTCGATATGATCCTGGCTGGTCATCAGCTTTAACTCCACTTTTCCACCACTCCCTATACCTCATGATTCTCTGAGACATAAAAAATCTGTCTACCTTAGCCTTAAATATGGGAGCATGCACAACTCTCTGGTGTAGACAATTCCAAAGATGCACAACCCTTTGAGTGAAGAGGTTTCCCCTCATCTCAATCCTAAATGATTGGCCCCTGATCCTGAGACTGTGACCCTGTGTTCTGGGTTCCCCAGCCAAGGGAAACATCCTCCTCGTGTCTACCATGTCAAACCCTTCCAGAATCTTGTATCGTTCAATGAAAGCACCCCTTATTCTTCTAAACGCAGACAGAGTAGGTCCAATTTATTCAACCTCTCATCAGAAGCCAATCCTCTCATCAAAGGTACCAATCTAGTGAACATTCGCTGTACCACCTCCAATGCAAGTATATCCTTCCTTAAGTACAGAGATCAAAACTGCACACTGTACTCCAGGTGCGGGCTCACCAAAGCCTTGTACAATTACAGCACACTTCCTTAATCTTGTATTCCAATTTCCTGGCAATAAAGGCCAACATGCCATTTGCCTTCCGAATTGCTTGCAGTGCCTGTGTGCTAATTTTCTGCATTCCCTGTATAAGCACAGCCAAGTCCCTCTGAACATCAACATTTACATATTTCATATCTTTTAAACAAATATTATGCTTTTCTATTCTTATGACCAAAGTGAATAACTTCACACTTCCCCACATTATACTCCATCTGCCACCTTGTTACCCTGCCCACTCACTTAACCAGCCTATATCCTTTTGCAGCCTCTTTGTAGCCTTGTGACAGCTTACAGTTAGACCTAACTTTGTATTGTCAGCAAACTTAGATTCTTTAATCTTGGTCTCTTCATCCAAGTCATTAATATAGATTGTAAATAGTTGAAGCCCCAGCAGTGGTCCTTGCGGCACTCCACCATTCACAGCCTGCCAACTTGAGAATGCCCTTTTTACGCCTACCCACTGCTTGCTGTCCGTTAACCAATCTTCCATCCAATAAACCCCCAACTCCATGAGCCTTTGTGTAGTCATCTTTTGTGTGGTACCTTATCGAACACCTTTTGGAAATTCAAGTATATTACATATTAGAATATGGAGAGACAACATAAAATAAAGGGAGAGCCTCTAAAGACGTGCAGGAACAGAGGGACCTTGGTGTACATGTGCATAAGTCACTGAAGGTGGCCAGGCGTGTTGAGAGAGAAGTTAATAAAGCATATAGTATCCTAAGCTTTATTAATAGGGGCATTGAGTACAAGAGTAAGGAGGTCATGTTGAACTTGTATGAGACACTAGTTAGGCCTCATCTGGAGTACTGTGTCCAGTTCTGGGCGCCATGTGAAGGTTTTGGAGAGAGTACAGAGAAGATTCACAAGAAAGATTCCTGGGATGAAGAGCTGTAGTTATGAGGAGAGATTGGAGAGGTTGGAACTGTTTTCCTTGGAGAAAAGAAGGCTGAGAGGAAACTCGATATTGGTATTCAAGATCCTGAGGGGTATGCGCAGGGTAAATAATGAGAAACTGTTTGCACTCAAGGGAGCATCAAGAACTAGGGGGCACAGACTCAAAATAATTAGCAAAATAGGTAAGTGTGATGTGAGGAAATATTTTTCACCCTGAGGGTGTTTGGAGCCTGGAACAAACTTCTTGAGAGGTTGGTGGATGCAGGTTTGATCAAGGTATTCAAAAGGGAATTGGATTGCTACCTGAAAAGTGGGAATGTGCAAAGTTACGGGGATAAGGCAGGGGAGTGGCACGAGGTGCAATGCTCTTTCGGAGAGCTAGTGCAGACTTGATGGGCTGAATGGCACTGTAAAGATTCTGTGATCCGGTGATCTACTAGTTCCCCTTTGTCTACCCTACTAGTTACTTGGAAATATATCGCCGTTCCTTCACTGTCACTGGGTCAAAATCCCGGAACTCCCTCCCTAACAGCACTGTGGGTGTACCTACATCACATGGACTGCAGCAGTTCAAGAAGGCAGCTCACCACCACCGTCTCAAGGGCAACTAGGGATGGGCAATAAATGTTTGCCTTGCCAGCA
Organism: Cetorhinus maximus; assembly: GCF_964194155.1. Classification (NCBI taxonomy): domain Eukaryota; kingdom Metazoa; phylum Chordata; class Chondrichthyes; order Lamniformes; family Cetorhinidae; genus Cetorhinus; species Cetorhinus maximus. Next base: position 26,329,094 of record NC_135899.1, on the reverse strand, counting down.
ATGTCTTCATCCCATGAAAGAATAAAACAAAACAGAGACAGATGTTAATGCATGAAACCCAAAACACCGACACCCACACACAAAGGAACCAGGGCATGAACTCCAAAATACCTAACAACATACAGAGAGAGACATCAGGACATGAATCCCAAAACACCAAACACAGAGAGAGAGAGAGACATCAGGACATGAACCACAAAACACCAATTACAAATCCCCAACTGAACAGAGGGGGGAGACATCCACCCCACCCGATTTTCTCCCCCAAGCCCCCACAGTTAACCCGAGGCCTGTGACCTCGCTCCCTGATCCCTTGCTGAACCGAGGGTTAATACCCCAGTGTCCAGCTCTTGATTATTTCTCCAATTACTTTAAATCTGTGCCCTTTGGTTCTCAACCCTCCCACCAATGGGAACAGTTTCTTCCTATGTACTCTGTCCAGATCCCCCATGACTTTAAAACTCCTATCAAATCCCCTCTCAACCTTCTCTTCTTCCAGCAAAACATCCCCAGTCTATCAGAGTAATTGAAGTCTCATTCCTGGAACCATCCTAGAGAAAAAGTACTGAGCAAACTATTGGGATTAAAGGGTGACAAGTCCCCAAGACCCGATGGCCTACATCCCAGGGTCTTAAAGGCAGAGGCAGCGGAGATAGTGGATGCATTGGCTATAATATTCCAAAATCCCCTGGATTCTGGAAAGGTTCCATTGATTGGAAAAATGCTAATATAACTCCCTTAGTCAAAAAGAGGGGGAGGCAGAAAGTAGGAAGCTATAGACCAGTTAATTTAACGTCTGTCATTGGGAAATTGTTGGAATCCATTATTCAGGAAGTAGTAATGGGGCATTTGGAAAGTCATAATGCAATCCATCAGAGTCAGCATGGTTTTATTAAGAGTAAATCGTGTTTGACTAATTTGCTAGAGTTCTTTGAAGATGTGACCAGCAAAGTGGATAATGGGGATCCTGTAGACGTAGTATATCTGGACTTCCAGAAAGCCTTTGATAAGGTGCCATACAAAAGATTAATACACCAGATAAGATCACACAGAGTTAGGGGTAATATATTAGCTTGAATAGAGGATTGGCTAACCAACAGAAAGCATAGAGTCAGGATAAATGACTTAGGCTGGCTATCTGTACCTTGCTTGTCCTGCTTTCTACCCTTAATTAGCACATTCCTTAGATAATATCACCACCTTCAACACCTCTTTGTCTGTGACATCTTTTGGTTATCTCCACCTATCACTGGCCCTCTATCCAGTTCTTCTTGTCCCACCTCCTCCTCCACCCACCCACCCCCCACCCCACCCTTAAACCAGCTTATATTTCACCCCTTTTCCATTTTTCCTTAGTTCTGTTGAAGACTCATGCGGACTCGAAACGTTAACTGTTCTCCTCTCCACAGATGCTGCTGAGTTTTTCCAGGTATTTTTGTTTTTGTTTTGGCTTTCCAGCATCCACAGTTTTTTGCTTTTATCTTAGTGTTTAATTGACTGACACTTCTCTTCAAGGAATGCCTACCTTGAAGAAGTATTGTTCTTCTCTCCGTCAGGATTTTTGTATCTCTCTTTTGCCTTGTTCACCTTCATTGCTTTCCATTTCTCTCCTGGTGTTTGACTAAAACCCACTTTCACATCCATATTTCCTTCCTCAGTGACTGTCTCCACCTCCGACTTACCCAACTTGGATTTCAGCTGAAGTTCCATCCCTCATGTTTCGAACCCACCCAGGATTACAGGTATCTCCGGGACATACAACGCTCCTCGGACTGCTGTTCTCATCGCATTTTGAGATCCACACTCAGTGCCATGCGCCGCCATATGAACACACTCGACCTCTCCGTCCAGCAGCACCGCCGCACCCTTTTTCGAAGCTGCGCGTGCCCCCAGTTTCATTTTATTCTTCGTCTCATCCAACGCCTCAACAAGAAACTTTGTCTCTTTCTTTCAGGTGCAAAGGAACGCAAGCTCCAACAACTCATCGACATCAACATCCATCCAGGACCCTCCACCCCTGCCTGTCCCTCTGGCCCCATCCCGTCATCCAATCTCAGCGCCGGCCGTGTACTCACCATACCCCCTGACCTTCCCCTCTCCGACGCTGAACGTTCAGTGCTCAGCAAAGGACTTAGTTTCATACCCTTAAGCCCTCATCTCAATGAATTTCGGGCTCGGCACGATGCTGAACTCTTCTTCCGCCGCCTTCATCTCCGTGCTCATTTCTTTGGGCAGGAGTCCTCTCCCTGTACAACGGATCCTTTTACCCACCTCCAATATTCTCCCTCCACCTGGACCCCTCCCTCTGGATTCTTACCTTCTCTTGATCTTTTCATTGAGAACTGTCGGCGTGACATTAGTCGTCTCAATTTCTCTGCTCCTCTCACCCATTCTAATCTGTCTCTCTCTGAACTTACTGCACTTCGTTCTCTCAGGTCCAACCCTGACATTGTCATCAAACCCACTGACAAGGGTGGTGCTGTTATTGTCTAGCGCACTGACCTCTACCTCGCGGAGGCTGAGCGTCAACTCACAGACACTTCCTCCTACCTCCCCCTGGACCATGATCCCACCACTGAACATCACGCCATTGTTTCCAGGACTGTTACTGACCTCATCTCCTCTGGAGATCTTCCTTCCACAGCTTCCAACCTCATAGTGTCCTAACCTCGGACGGCCCGCTTCTACCTCCTACCCAAAATCCACAAACAGGACTGTCCCGGCAGACCAATCGTGTCAGCCTGTTCCTGCCCCATGGAACTCAATTCTTGTTATCTTGACTCCATTCTCTCTCCCCTTGTCCAGTCCCTTCCCACCTACATCCGTGATTCCTCTGACACCCTACATCATATCAACAATTTCCAGTTCCCTGGCCCCAACCGCCTCCTCTTCACCATGGACGTCCAATCCCTCTACACCTCCATCCCCCACCAGGATGGTCTGATGGCTCTTCGCTTCTTCCTCGAACAGAGGCCCGAACAATCCCCATCCACCACTACTCTCCTCCATCTGGCTGAACTTGTTCTCACACTGAACAATTTCTCCTTAAACTCCTCTCACTTCCTCCAAATAAAAGGTGTGGCTATGGGTACCCGCATGGGCCCCAGCTATGCCTGTCTCTTTATGGGGTATGTGGAACATTCCTTGTTCCATTCCTACTCCGGCCCCGTCCCACAACTCTTTCTCCGGTACATCGATGATTACTTCGGTGCTGCTTCATGCTCTCGTCTGGACCTGGAAAAATTTATTAATTTTGCTTCCAATTTCCACCCCTCCATCATTTGCACATGGTCCATCTCTGACACTTCCTTTCCCTTCCTTGATCTCTCTGTCTCAATTTCTGGTGATAGACTGTCCACCAATATCCATTACAAGCCTACTGACTCCCACAGCTACCTCAACTACAGCTCCTCACACCCCGCTTCCTGTAAGGACTCCATCCCATTTTCTCAGTTCCTTCGCTTCCGTCACATCTGTTCATATGATGCCACTTTCAAAAACAGTTCCTCTGACATGTCCTCCTTCTTCCTTAACCAAGGTTTTCCACCCACGGTGGTTGACAGGGCCCTCGACCGTGTCCGGCCCATCTCCCGCGCATCCGCCCTCACTCCTTCCCCTCCCTCCCAGAAACATGATAGGGTCCCCCTTGTCCTCACTTATCACCCCACCAGCCTCCACATTCAAAGGATCATCCTCCGCCATTTCTGCCAACTCCAGCATGATGCCACCACCAAACACATCTTCCCTTCACCCCCCCAGCGGCATTCCGCAGGGATCGTTCCCTCCGGGAAACCCTGGTCCACTCTTCCATCACCCCCTACACCTCAACCCCCTCCCACGGCACCTTCCCACGCAACCACAGAACGTGCAACACCTGCCCCTTTACTTCCCCTCTCTTCACCGTCCAAGGGCCCAAACACTCCTTTCAAGTGAAGCAGCATTTCACTTGCACTTCCCTCAATTTAGTCTACTGTATTCATTGCTCCCAGTGCGGTTTCCTCTACATTGGAGAGACCAAACGCAGACTGGGTGACCGCTTTGCAGAACACCTTCAGTCTGTCCACAAGCATTACCCAGACCTCGGTGTCGCTTGTCATTTCAACACTCCACCCTGCTCTCATGCCCATATGTCCATCCTTGGCCTGCTGCATTGTTCCAGTGAAGCTCAACGCAAACTGGAGGAACAGCACCTCATCTTCCGACTAGGCACTTTACAGCCTTCCGGATTGAATATTGAGTTCAACAATTTTAGATCATGATCTCTCTCCTCCAACCCCACCCCCTTTCTGATCCCCCCTTTTTTTCCCCAATAATTTGTATAGATTTTTCTTTTCCCACCTATTTCCATGATTTTTAAATGTATTTCCATCCATTGTTTTATCTCTACCTTTTAGCCTTTTTCGATTCCTTCACCCCACCCCAACCCCACTAGGGCTATCTTGCCTTGCTTGTCCTGTTTTCTACCCTTAATTAGCACATTCCTTAGATAATATCACCACCTTCAACACCTCTTTGTCGTTTTATATGTGACATCTTTTGGTTATCTCCACCTATCACTGGCCCTCTATTCAGCTCTACTTGTCCCACCCTCCCCTTAAGCCAGCTTATATTTCATCTCTCTTCTATTTTTACTTAGTTCTGTCGAAGGGTCATTCGGACTCAAAACGTTAACTGTGTTCCTCTCCGCAGATGCTGCCAGACCTGCTGAGTTTTTCTAGGTATTTTTGTTTTTGTCCCCGATACCTGTATTGTGAACGCAATACCTGTACTGTGAATTATCCAATCAGAGAAGCACTACTATGGGTATCATCAGTTGCCAGGGAGAATAAACTGAGCCGAAAGGAGCTTGATTCAGAAAGCAACAGAGGGAAGGACATTCAGAACAGGCGTTCATTCAGCCCTTCGAGGATGCTGCACCATTCAGTTCGATCATTGCTGATCTAATTCTGAACTTTATTTTTCCGGCTTTGGTCCTTATCCCTTGATACCATTACCCCATGCAAATCTATAAACCTTAAAGTTTAAAGCTCCGATTGTCTGAACATCCACATATTTCTGGGGGAGAGAATCTTATATGTGAAAATGTGCTTCCTGACTTCCCTTCTAAATAGTCTAAGCTGAATGTTAATGTTATCCTCCCTGATTCTTGATTCCACTGCCACAGGATGTAGTTTCACTGTATCCTCACTGTCAAATCCTTTTCGCATTATAAGCAGCTCAATCAGATCACCCCTCAACCTACTATACTCCAGGGAATAGAAACCAAGTTTATCCAATCTCCTGGTCTAATTCTGGTGAATCTGTGCTGCAGCCCCTCCAAGTGCAATCTATCCTTCCTGAGATGCAGTGCCCAGAATTGAACACAGTTCCAGTAAAGTCTTGCCATTCGCGTCTTCACCACTCACCAATTTGCTTAACCGCGCAAAACAATATGTACACCATTTCGCTGACTGTGTGTCCAATGTTCGCTTATAAGTGGTTTTCAGAGGGAAAAAAAATGGAAGAAAAGTTGGAGAAAATGTCATAAAATAGAAAAAGGACCTAATTGAACATAAATAAAATACAATATGAAAGGAGTCCATGACATATCTCCTGGTCTAGAAGCTGCGCACTGCTTGGGCCTTGCCTGCCATGTTGCTTACTGGAGTGTTTGCACTTGGGGTCCATTGTTATTGCGATTACATTTGTGTCCACAGCATCGGTACAGTATCTGGGCAGTCTTTAAATCACCATTATTTATGAATAAATGAATCTGAACCAATCGGTAAACGCCCTAGAAAAGTGACGACACTTGTCAAAAAATTGCTAGTCTGAAAAATGACACTGGTGCTACCATGTTGGCCAGGAAATACAGTGTTAATGATTCTGCAAAATGTATACTACTATCTGAAGATAAAATAAGGGCCAGTGTTAGTGTTTCTGATAGTCGTACTGCTGTGTTAACCTTTGTACGTTTTTTGTAAGTTCAGGGTGGGGGAAGGAAAGGGGGAAGGGGGAAAGCAGTGGCTTAATGGCAATGTCACTGACTAGCAATTGAGGCCCAGGCTAATACACTGGGGACATGTGTTCAAATCTCACCACAGCAACTAGTGAAATTTAAATTCAATTACAAATCTGGAATTGTAAAACCAGTCTCAGTGATGGTGACCATGAAACTATCATCAGTTGTTGTAAAAACCCAACTGGTTCACTAATGCCCTTTAGGGGAGGTGTTGGATCCTGGTCACATGCTTGTTGTGAGTGGTGGCTGATTTGGTGCTATTGATAGAATTGATCAGCAGACACTTCATAGGTGGAAACTCTTAGTTTATTTACAAAGCTACTCAACAGCAACTAAACATGTGCTTTCACTTCAGACTTTATCTCTACATCACTAACTACTGACTACACACTACTAACTAGAAGTATCCCACTCTGCTATTGAATACTAAGATCATGTGATCTTCCTTAATAACATTCTTAAGCATGTATTACACATCGGATAAATCCATAATTACCACATCCCTCCCCCTTTACTCAGAAATACATTTTATATTTACAATTACAATTTTCGCAAAATAGCAAAATATTTGCACTGAAAAATAATTTACAAGTTCAGTCCTTCTTGGGGTTTCCTTATGCGTGTAGACCGTCTCAGTTCTACAACTTCAGATGCCTTGTCAGGAACCTCCTTTTCTGGGGTTGCCTAAATTGCCATCCACAATAAGATGCCGTCCCAACTGGTTATTTCAGGTCTTCCGTTGAAGTACAGTTTCATTTCGTCAGATACGGGCTATTGTGACCAACCATGTAGCACTTGTTCTCGTACATGAGATAGAACTGTATCCCTACTTGTCCAGTCTCTGATCTGTCACATGCATACCGGTGAGGAATCTAAGAGATTTAGCAATAAAGCAAGTTCTTGTGGAACTGTGACTTCCTCATCATTTTCTTGTAAAGGTAAACAACTAAGTGCATCGGTGTTTGCAACTTGATTTCCAGGCCTATGTACAAAAGTATACTTGTATGCTGTCGGATTTAAAATTTTATTTGTGTTTCTGTGTCGTCTTTCTCCGTGCCTTCTTCTTTCTAGCATTGACTTTAATCTCGGCCTTTTTTTCGACTTCACTGTTGGCCAGACTTCTCGGAGATGCGAGCTCAACTTGACTGAGCTCAGTGGCTGAGACTCCCAGAATTTTATCATCTGTCTGCTTCTTGGAAAATTTTGCGACTTTTGCTTCCAAAGCCTCTTTGGCTTCATGTAGGTGATTCTTCAGCTCTTCCATCTCTTTCTTGTATTTGTTTGCTGCCTCCTGGAAAATTGAGCATTGTTGTGTCTTCTCTGCCAACTCATCCTTCATTTAGGTCCGAGAGGTGGTGAATTCTTTCCGTTTCTCTTCATACTTTTCCAGTGGTACAAACTCCAACCTGAGGGAATCTTGTAGTGTGTGAAGGTCTTTCAACAGGTTTTCTTTTTCTTTTCGGAGGTTGTTCACCTCATCTCGAACTCTCTCCTTAAGCATGGTCTCTTTGAGCTCCTTCTTCTCTTCTTCCATGTTTTGACTTAAGACAGTCTGTATTTCTTCAGGTTGTTGGGTCCTTACACACCCCTTTTCCAAAGCACAAATGCTTCCTGCTTCCTTTTGAAATCTCAGTGGCCAATCAAGGTTGATTTCCCTTAGCCAGTTTCACCCTAGGAGGCTTGACCCTCTGCCTCTTAATACCAACACTGATAGCTTTATCGGTTGGCTTCCATAATGGACAGTTACTCTACTTACGCCTTTGGCTTGGATGCCTTCACCTGTGTATGTTTTTAATTGGGCAGATGTTTCTTCTAAATTTAACTGATGTTCACCATTATTCAGATATCTGAAAGTATCTTCCCCAATTACTGTAGTGGAAGCTCCTGTGTCCACTTCCATTCAAACAGGTCTACCATTCACTTTCACTGTTACAAATATTTGTTTTATTTTTCCAACCGTCAAATTTTACAACCAGGAAATATAGGAATTTGTTCCTTCAGGCTCTTCTACATTGTAGATCTCACTGGGTTTCTTCTCTTTTTTAAAAGTCTGCCTGACTCTTTCCTTGCACTCTCTCATTTCAGTGACAATAATAAACATTCCATTTTCACCTCGATTGAAATTATTCCTGGTTTTCCATGCTAAGTCATTTTTTCTCATTTCCCTGCTGGCGGGGGCTGTTTCCCACTTCTCGGCAGAGTCTTGCATTTTCGCGCCCTTTCTAACTGGGGTTTCCTGCCTGATGTGGAGGACGGTGTCATTTTGCACACCCTGTATGGCTTTTGAGTCTCTTACTGCACTATCCATGGCCAGTGCTATCTATAGCGCCTTCTTAAAATCAAAATTTGCTTCAGACAGGAAATACAGGACTGAAGGTGTTGTATCTGAATGCACGCAGTATACGAAATAAGGTAAATGAGCTTGTGGTGTAGATTGAAATTGGCAGGTATGATGTGGTGGGCATTATGGAGACATGACTGCAAGGGGATCAGGACTGGGAGCTAAATATCCAAGGATATACATCCTATCGAAAAGATAGGCAGGTTGGCAGAGGGGTTACTTTGTTAGTAAGAAATGAAATTAAATCGATAGCAAGAAATGAAGTAGGGTCAGATGATGTAGAATCTGTGTGGGTAGAGTTGAGGAACCGCAAAGGTAAAAAAACCATAATGGGAGTTATGTACAGGCCTCCAAACAGTAGTCAGGATGTGGGGCACAAGATACACCAGGAGATAGAAAAGGTGTGTAAGAAAGGCAAGGTTACAGTGATCATGGGGGATTTCAATATGCAGGTAGACTGGGAAAATCAGGTTGGTAGTGGATCCCAAGAAAAGGAATTTGTGGAATGTCTACGAGATGGCTTTTTGGAGCAGCTTGTGGTGGAGCCCACTAGGGAACAGGCAATTCTAGATTTAGTGATGTGTAATGAGGCAGATTTGATAAGGGAGCTTAAGGTGAAGGAACCCTTAGGAGGAAGTGACCATAATATGATAGAATTTACCCTGCAATTTGAGAGGAAAAAGCTGGAATCAGATATAACGGTATTACAGTTGAATAAAGGCAACTACAGAGGCATGAGGGATTTGCTGGCCAGAATTGACTGGGAGATGAGCCTAGCAGGAAAGACAGTGGAACAGCAATGGCAGGAGTTTCTGGGAGTAATTTGGGGGACACAGCAAAAATTCATCCCTAGGAAGAAGAAGCATACTAAAGGGAGGATGAGGCAACCATGGCTGACAAGGGAAGTCAGGGACAGCATAAAAGCTAAAGAGAAAACATACAATGCGGCGAAGAGCAGTGATAAACCAGAGGATTGGGAAGCCTACAAAGACCAACAGAGGACAACTAAAAAAGAAATGAGGGAGAAGATTAAATATGAGGGTAAACTAGCCAGTAATATAAAAGAAGATTGCAAGAGTTTTTTTAGATATATAAAGGGTAAGAGAGAGGCAAAAGTGGACATTGGGCCACTGGAAAATGACGCTGGAGAAGTAGTAGTGGGGAACAAAGAAATGGCGGAGGAACTGAATAGGTACTTTGCATCAGTCTTTACAGCGGAAGACACGAGTGACATCCCCAAAGTTCAAGAGAGTCGGGGGGCAGAGGTGAGTATGGCGGCTATTACCAAGGAGAAGGTGCTAGGAAAACTGAAAGGTCTGAAGGTGGATAAATCACCTGGACCAGATGGATTACACCCCAGAGTTCTGAAGGAGATGGCTGAAGAGATAGTGGGGGCATTAGTGGCGATCTTTCAGGAATCACTGGAGTCAGGGAGGGTCCCAGAGGACTGGAAAATCGCTAATGTAACCCCCCGTTTTAAGAAGGGAGTGAGGCAAAAGACGGGAAATTACAGGCCGCTTAGCCTGACCTCGGTCGTTGGTAAGATTTTAGAGTCCATTATTAAGGATGTGATTTTAGAATACTTGGAAGTGCATGGCAAAATCGGGCAAAGTCAGCATGGTTTCATCAAGGGGAAGTCATGCCTGACAAATCTGTTAGAATTCTTTGAGGAGGTAACGAGTAGGTTAGACAAAGGAGAGCCAATGGATGTTATCTACTTGGACTTCCAGAAGGCCTTTGACAAGGTGGTACAAGCACAGGAAGCTGCTCAGTAAGATAAGAGCCCATGGTGTTAGAGGCAAGGTACTAGCATGGATAGAAGACTGGCTGTCTGGCAGGAGGCAGAGAGTGGGGATAAGGGGGTCCTTCTCAGGATGGCAGCCGGTAACTAGTGGAGTTCTGCAGGGGTCAGTGTTGGGACCACAACTTTTCACTTTATACATTAATGATCTAGATGAAGGAACTGAGGGCATCCTGGCTAAGTTTGCAGATGATACAAAGATAGGTGGAGGGACAGGTAGTATTGAGGAGGCGGGGAGGCTGCAGAAGGATTTAGACAGGTTAGGAGAATGGGCAAAGGAGTGGCAGATGGAATACAACGTGGGGAGGTGTGAGGTCATGCACTTTGGTAGGAAGAATAGAGGCATAGACTATTTTCTAAATGGGGAGAGAATTCAGAAATCTGGAGTGCAAAGGGACTTGGGAGTCCTAGTCCAGGATTCTCTTAAGGTTAACTTGCAGGTTGAGTCGGTAGTTAGGAAGGCAAATGCAATGTTGGCATTTATTTCGAGAGGACTAGAATATAAAAGCAGGGATGTGCTGCTGAGGCTTTATAAGGCTCTGGTCAGACCACATTTAGAATACTGTGAGCAATTTTGGGCCCCGTATCTCAGGAATGATGTGCTGGCCCTGGAGAGGGTCCAGAGGAGGTTCACGAGAATGATCCCAGGAATGAAAGGCTTAACATATGAGGAATGTTTGAGGACTCTGGGTCTATACTCGATGGAGTTTAGAAGGATGAGGGGGGATCTGATTGAAACTTACAGAATACTGAGAGGCCTGGATAGAGTGGACGTGGGGAAGATGTTTCCATTAGTAGGAGAGACTAGGACCTGACGGCACAGCCTCAGAGTAAAGGGAAGACCTTTTAGAACAGAGATGAGGAGAAACTTCTTTAGCCAGAGAGTGGTGAATCTATCGAATTCATTGCCACAGAAGGCTGTGGAGGCTAGGTCACTGAATATATTTAAGACTGAGATAGATAGGTTCTTGATTGGTAAGGGGATCAAAGGTTACGGGGAGAAGGTGGGAGAATGGGGTTAAGAAACTTATCAGCCATGATTGAATGGCGGAGCAGACTCGATGGGCCGAATGGCCTAATTTCTGCTCCTATGTCTTATGGTCTTATGGTCTCTTCTGAATCGTGTCCTCATTCACACCGCATACTAAAACGATCTTTAAGCATGTCGTTTAGTGAAGTATTAAACTCACAACGTCCCATTAATTGTTTAAAACTTGCCACATAGCTTGCAACTGTCTCCCCCGGGGCTCTAAATCGTGAATAAAACTTGAACCTTTGCATTGTTACTGAGGACTTTGGTCGATAATGATCCTTCACCAGATCCACTAATTCATCAAAATTTCTCAGGTCTGGAGCATTGGGTGCGATTAAACTTCGAATCAAGTCATAAGTCTTATTCCCGCAAGTACTAAAGAGGACCACCCACCTTTTCTCTCCCTCCTTAAACTCGTTTGTTTGGTAATAGAACGTGAGACACTCAAGATAGTGAGACCGAATCCCACCATGGCAGATGGTGGAATTTGAATTCAATAAAAATCGAGAATTAAGTCTGCTGATGACGATGAAACCATTGTCAATTGTTGTAAAAACCCATCTAGTTCACTAATGTCCTTTAGGGAAGGAAATCTGTCGTCCTCACATGGCCTGGCCTACGTGTGACTCCAGACCCACAGCAATGTGGTTGACTCTTAAAATGCCTTCTGAAACGGCCGAGCAAGACACTCAGCGTAATAAACGACAAAATCACAAAAAAGGAATGAAACCGGACTGATCACCCGGCATCGACCTAGGCACCGGAAGTGACAATGGCAATCTCAGCCCTGTCGACCCTTCAAAGTCCTCCTGACTAACATCTGAGGGCTAGTGCCAAAATTGGGAGAGCTGTCTCATAGACTGGTCAAGTAACAGCCTGACATAGTCATCCTCAGGGAATCATATCTTACCGATAATGTCCCATCACCATCCCTGGGAATGTCCTGTCCCACTGACAGGCCAGGCCCAGTGGAGGTGGCGGTACAATGATATACAGCTGGGAGGGAGTTGCCCTGGGAGTCATCAATATTGACTCCAGACCCCATGAAGTCTCATGGCATTAAGTCAAACATGGGCAAGGAAACAGACTGATTACCACGTACCGCTCTCCCTCAGCTGATGAATCAGTGCTCCTCCATGTTGAACACCACTTGGAGGAAGCACTGAGGGTGGCAAGGGCACAGAATGTACTCTGGGTGGGGGACTTCAATGTCCATCACCAAGATTGTCTCGGTAGCACCACTACTGACCGAGCTGGCTGAGTCCTAAATGACATAGCTGCTAGACTAGATCTGCAGGAGATGGTGAGGGAACAAACAAGAGGGGAAAAACTTACTTGACCTCACCTTCACCAACCTGCCTGCGACAGATCCATCTGTCCATGACAGTATCGGTAGGGGTGACCACCACACAGTCATTGTGGAGACAAAATCCCACCTTCAGATTGAGGATACCCTCCATCGTGTTGTGTGGCACTACCACTGTGCTAAACGGGATAGATTTCGAACAGATCTAGCAACTCAAGACTGGGCATCCTTGAGGCACTGTAGGCCATCAACAGCAGCAGAATTGTACTCAAACACAATCTGTAACCTCATGGCCCAGCATATACCCCACTCTACCATTACCATCAAGGGGATCAACCCTGGTTCAATGAAGAGTGCAGATGGGCATTCCAGGAGCAGCACCAGGCATACCTAGAAATGAGGTGTCAACCTGGTGAAGCTGTTGTGCCAAACAGCAGAAGCAGCAAGTGATAGACAGAGCCAAGTGACCCCACAAACAACGGAGTAAATCTAAGCTCTGCAGTCCTGCCAAATCCAGTCGTGAATGGTGGTGGACAGTTAAACAACTCACTGGAGGAGCAGGGTCCACAAATATCCTCATCCTCAATGATGGAGGAACCCAGCACATCAGTGCAAAAGATAAGGCTGAAGCATTTGCTACAATCCTCAGCCAGAAGTGCCCAGTGGATGATCCATCTCGGCCTCCTCTGTAGGCCCCCAGCATCACAGATGCCAGTCTTCAGCCAATTCGATTCACTCCATATGATATCAAGAAACGGCTGAAGGCACTAGATACTGCAAAGGCTATTGGTCCCCTGACAATATTCCAGCAATAGTACAGAAGATTTGTGCTCCAGAACTTGCCGTGCCCCTTGCCAAGCTGTTCCAGTACAGGTACAACACTGGTATCTACCCAGCTATGTGGAAAATTGCCCAGGTATGCCCTGTACACAAAAAACAGCTCAAATCCAACCTGGCCAATTACCGCCCCATCTGTCTACTCTCCATCATCAGTAAAGTAATGAAATGGGTTATCAACAGTGCTATCAAGCGGCACTTGCTTAGCAATAACCTGCTCACTGACACCCAGTTTGGGTTCCGCCAGGGCCACTCAGCTCCTGACCTCATTGCAGCCTAGGTTCAAACATGGATCAAAGAGCTGCACTCCCAAGGTGAGGTGAGAGCAACTACTCTTACATCAAGGCAGCACTTGACCAAGTGTGGCATCAAGGAGCCCTAGCAAAACTGGAGTCAATGGGAATCAGGGTAAAAATTCTCCACTGGTTGGAGTCATACCCAGCATAAAGGAAGATGGTTGTAGTTGTTGGAGGTCAGTTATCTCAGCTCCAGGACATCACCGTAGGAGTTCCTCAGGGTAGTGTCCTCAGCCCAACCATCTTCAGCTGCTTCATCAATGACCCTTCCTTCCATCATAAGGTTAGAACTGGGGATGTTCATTGATTATTGCATAATGTTTAACACCATTTGTGACTCCTCAGACACTGAAGCAGCCCATGTCCAAATGCAGCCAGACCTGGACCATATCCAGGCTTTGCTGACAAGTGGCAAGTAACGATCGTGCCACATAAGTGTCAGGCAATGACCATCTCCAACAAGAGAGAATCTAACCATCACCCCTTGATGTTCAATGGCATTCCATAACTGAATCCCCCACTGTCAACATCCTGGGGGTTACCATTGACCAGAAACTGAACTGGACTAGCCATATTTACTGTGGCTACAAGAGCAGGTCAGAGGCTAGGAATCGTACGATGAGTAACTCACCTCTTGACTCCCCAAAGCCTGTCCACCATCTACAAGGCACAAGTCAGGAGTGTGATGGAATATTTTCCACTTGCCTGGATGAGTGCAGCTCCCACAACACTGAAGAAGCTGGATACCATCCAGGACAATGCAGCCCGCTTTATTGGCACCACACCCACAAACATTCACTCCTTCCACCACCAAAGCACAGTAGCAGCAGTGTGTACCATCTACAAGATGCACTGCCATAAATCACCAAGGCTCCTTCTACAGCACATTTCAAACCCACAATCTCTACCATATGGAAGAACAAGATCAGCAGATAGATGAGAACACCACCATCTGGAAGTTTCCCTCCAAGTCACTCACCATCCTGACTTGGAAATATATCGCCGTTCCTTCACTGTCACTGGGTCAAAATCCTGGAACTCCCTCCCTAACAGCACTGTGGGTGTACCTATACCACATGGGCTGCAGTGGTTCAAGAAGGAAGCTCACCACCACCTTCTCAAGGGCAATTATGAATAGGCAATAAATGCTGGCCCAGCCAGTGAAGCTCACATCCCATGAATGAATTTTTTAAAATTCCGTTGCTGGATCAAAAGGATCAATTCTTCCAAACTGAGACGTTCTGTGAGGGAATTACTTCGACGATTTGAACGGAACTTCTACTTACAATTACCATATGAGGTACAGTGCCAATTCCGTTTCTCTTGTTTAACTTGTTTTAATCTTCGTCGCCAGTGTGTTGGGTCCTGAGGATCCTGGTCACACGCTTGTTGTAAGTGGTGACCGATTTGGTTCTATTGATAGAGTTCATCAGCAGACACTTCATAGGTGGAAGCTTTAAGTTTATTTACAAAGGTACTCAACAGCAACTAAACATGTGCTTTCACTTCAAACTCTATCTCTACGTTACTGACTGCTAACTACAGAGGTAGCCCGCGCTAGACTGCTATTGGATACTGAGATCACGTGATCTTCCTTAATCACATTCTTCTTAAAGGTATATTACATATCGGATAAATCCATCATTGCCACAGGAGGAAATCTGCCATCCTTACCCAGTCTGCCCTATATGTGACTCCAGACCCACAGCACTGTGTTTGACTTTTAACTGCCCTTTGAAATGTTCAGTTCAAGGGCAATTGGGGATTGGCAACAAATGCTGGCCCTGCCAACGATGCCCACATCCCATGAAAGGTAATTTTTTTTAAAAAGGAGGTCTCCACACTTGGATGAAATGGAAAATTTACTTAGTGTGCAGGTAGAGCACCAGCATCAAAAAAATTCCCATCTATTGGTCCAATTATTAGAAATAAGGTGCTTAAAGTGGACCAGCATATAAAAAGTAGTAAACAGGGTGACAATGCAGAAGGGGCCTTTCCTTTGCTTCTCAGAGGATTCTCAGCCAGCACAAGATGGTTTCTACACTACTAGGCCGCTATATGACTATACCTGAGTACGCATTTCTAGAGCAGATTTAATATTGAGATGCTTCGCAGGGAGTTGAGGGAAGTGGACATCAAGTTGAAGAGGAGGAAATTAGGAGGGCTGATGGAAAGTTTGATCAAAGTGGAGCAGCCTAAAGCACTGGAGTTGAAATAGAGAGGCGGAGAAGGCTTAGGGAGAGCTTTTCGGAGAAAAGACAATGGGCCTGAGGCATTGAAGTCACAGCCGGACTTTATCAAGGAATAAAGCAAGGGACGGGGGATCAAGAAGTGAGAGTGAGGGAACAGAGCTCTGGGGAGGGGTGTACAAGATGAGGCCATTCGGCCCAACGTGTCTATGCCAGCTGGAGAAATTCATATTGATCTGGAGATGGAGTGTGCTAGACGAGGGCACCGACAGATTTAAAGACTTCAGGATTTAAAGGGGGTGGAGTATGAAATAGGGAAGTCTTGCTACAACTGTACCGGGCATTGGTGAGATCACACCTAGCTTACTGTGCACAGATTTTGGTCATTTTACTGAAGGAGGGACATACTTGCCTTGGAGGCACCACAGAGAAGGTTCACAAGGCTGATTCCTGGGATGAAGGAAAGGTTGAGCAGGTTGGGCCGATACTTATTGGAGTTTAGACCAATGAGAGATCGTTTTATTGCAACGTGAAAGATTCTGAGACAGGCTCGACAGGGTAGATGCTGAGAGGATGTTTCCCCTTGTGGGGTAATCTAGAACCAGCGGGGACAGGTTCAACATAAAGGGTCTCCCATTTAAGATGGGGTTGAGGAGGAATTTCTTCTCTCAAAGGATCCTTAGTGTTTAGAATTCTCTTCCCTGGAGAGCAGTCGGGTCATTGAATATATTCAAGGCTGAATCAGACAGATTTTTGGTTGATAAGGAAGTCAAGGGTTATAGAGGGCAGACAGTAAAGTGGAGTTAAGGTCATAATCAGATTAGCCATGATCTTATTGAATGGCAGAGCAGGCTCAAGGGGCCAAAGGGCTTACTCCTGCTCCAAGCCTTATCTTCTTATTTCTTATGTTTTTAACTTTTAATTATCGAATGACTTTAATGTAGTGAGCTATACGAAGGCATGTCATGCAAGGAATAATCCAACATAATATCAAACTACATATTTGGTGATCAAAAACCTGGTAAAATAACTGGGTTTTAAAGCTAGTCTTAAAGGAGGAGAGAGGGAGAGAGATAGAAAGGCTCACAGAGGGAATTCTGGAGCTTATAGCCCAGGCAGCTGAAGACACAGCCCAATCCTATCCCTTTTCAGAGGCACATGAAAGAGATTATTTTCCAGTACAGCACGTTTCATGATCTCAGAATGCTCGAAAGCTTTTCAAATCAAATTTACTGGAACAGGCCATTCAGCCCAACAGGTCAATGCCAGTGTTAATGCCCCACATGAGCCTTCTCCCACCCCCTTCATCTCATCCCATCACATATCCTTCAAACAAATATTGACACCAAGCCACAGATGGAGATGTTAGGACCAGTAACTAAAAGCTTGGTCAAAGAGATTCATTTGAATCAAAGGAAGTAGGAAAGAAGGATGGAGAGATTTAAGGAGAGAATTAAGAGCTAAGGGTCCAGCTAGCTGAAGGCACAGCTGCCAACAGAGGAGCGATTAAACTTCAAGAGGCCAGAACTAAAGCAGGACAGAAACCTCGGAGGGATGTAGGAAATGGAGGATTTGCAGAGATAGGGAGGGGTGTAGGACTGGAGGAAGTTACAGAGATAGGGAGAGGTGTAGGAGATGGAGGAGATTACAGAGATAGGGAAGGGTGGAGGGGCTGGAGGAGGTTACAGAGATAGGGAGGGGTGTAGGGGTTGGAGGAGGTTACAGTGGGATATAGGGAGGGGCTAACAGGCAGGGTGTAATGGGGACCCACTCACCAGGGACTGTGAAAGACCCTGAATAAATACTTGTCCTTTTTTTCCAAACATTTGCTCACAGTACAGATTGATTCACTGGAACTCCCCACTTAACAGCGCTGTGGGTGTAAGTTCACCACACAAACTGCAGTGGTTCAAGGGGAATTCGGGATGGGAAATAAATGCCAACCGTGCAACTGACATTCACATCAAGAAGCCGGTCACCACCACCTTCTCAAGAGGAATCTGGGAGTGAGCAATAATTTTCGGCCCTGCTAGTGATGCTCAAACTTCCAGCGAATAAATCCCAGTGATTCCGTGTTGAGTTTTTACCATGTCATGACCAGTACAGGTGTGTCATATTACAAACTTTCAGTCAATACGTATTTAAAATTGTACACAAATAAGATGTTAATCGTGCTGCAGCAAATCATGTGACTTTTTACATTTGGACTATAGACAGTGCCAAGTCTCCAGTGAATACCTAATTTAATATGGACATAAGTGTTGGTACCTCACAGCCATTTATGGAATTCACACATCTCATTGTTTAAGGATGGAGCAACACTGAACACCTTTGGCGTTTCCAGACTGCCTGTCTCCATGTTTCATACTGGACAAAAGGGAAGATCGAAACTCAATGGCAACTTTCAACTTCCCATTGTATCACAATGGCCTCCTCCATCCAAACTAGACTGAGTGGGCCTCTGTTAACACAAAGGTCATGTGAGCAAAGCTGGTTTCAGCGTCTGCAACCTTATTACGCCAGTGTCCAGTAAATCCATCAGAATCACCAGTCATCAGCCAGTCTGCAAACCAGATTCTGAAACTAGCTGCAAGTCATCAAACAGCCAATGTAATTAACCTGTTCCATTTTCAAAGTTCACCTGAGAGCCAACATCCTAGATATTTAACTGCAAAAAATGTGCAACCTGCTGTGAACCCTTCACTTTACAAGGTCCTCACTTCAACTTTAAATCATCAAATCTCTTCAAGAAACCATAGGCCTGCCATGTGAGAAACAGAAATCAGAAATCAGAGACTGAATTAACTGTAATTTACAAAAGTGCACTATCTTAATCTGTATCCAATCTTTGTGTGTGAATGTGCAGACATGAGACCATGTGTGTGATGTTGCATTCATTCGATGTAAATATGGAAGAATAAATGATGGTATTTATTTCAAAATCACAAAAGCTTGCTGCTAAATTTTTAAATTGTACAGACACTCCAAGAGTAAGAAAAGACACACCACTTTCCATACAAAACATATTGATTACAGGCAGTAAGAAAGCAAATACATTCTGTCTGCGACATCTGTAAATGGGACAGCACAAAATATATATAGACAAAACCATTACCCCGCCTACAAAATACCCCAGTCTCATTACACTGACCCCCTTACTCAATTCCACATTTCCCCCTCCCCACTTTCCCCTCTCGCACTTCCCATCCTATCACTCCTCCCAATCACACACGCGACACTCCCCTCCTCATTTCTCCTTGCCCATTATCCCCTCCCACAGTCCCTCTCCCCCTCTCACATTACCTCTCCCCCAATTAGTTGAGGCATCAGCACCGATACCTGTTATTTCTCCCTCTTTATTTTTTTTACATCCTTTGCTGGTTTCTAAAATTTTCCCAATCTTCTGATCTAGCACCAATCTTTGCAACATTAGACACATTTTCTTACAATTTGATACCATCCTTAACTTGCTTAGTTCGACATGGATGGTGCCCCTTCTTCTAGAGTCTTTCCTTCTCAATGGAATATATCTTCCTTGAGAGTTATGGGATACATCAATAGGTATCTCCCAGTGTTTATTAGCCGTCTTACCTTTAAACTGCTTTCCCAGTCTACTTGTCCAAGTCTAGATTCATAAATTTATAATTCCCTTTGTTAAAGTTTAAAACACTAGTTTTAGACCCAAGTTTCACACCTTCAAACTGAACATAACCTTTAACAGAACAGCACTCCCTCAGTCCTTCCGCTGTGACAGGGCAGCACACCCTTAGCACCTCCCTTCCAAAAGTGCAGCACTCACTCAGTACCATCCCTCCAACAATGCTGCAGCTCCTCAGAATTGACCACAGAGAGTGCAGCACTACCTCAGAAGTACCAATCCAAAGATGCAGCACTCCCTCAGGAATGCCCCTCTGACAGTGCAGCACTCCCACCTCTGCCCTCTCCCCCGCCACCCCCACCTCCCCCCTTGCCACCCCTGTACCCCACCCCCCCCACGACCCCCCCACCCCCGCACCACCCCATCAATCAAATCTCCGTCTCTCCACAGAGTCACCTCGATGGCCTGAGGGTAAAACCCGGTGACGACACAGGACAGCAGGTTAGAATCACCCAGACGGGTAAAGAACACGACGGGGGCAACTGAGAGAGAAAGAAAGAGGAATCGGTACAGGAACCTCGAGGTAGAGAGTCCCAGGCAGCAACCCATTCACCGACTCCCAGTCAACCCCTCACTCACCGACCCTCACACCCCCTCACTCACCGACCCTCACACCCCCTCACTCACCGACCTTCACACCCCCTCACTCACCGACCCTCACACCCCCTCACTCACCGACTCTCAGACCCCCCTCACTCACCGACTCTCAGTCCCCTCACTCACTCACTCACTCAATGACTCTCAGTCCCCCCCTCACCGACTCTCAGTCTCTCCATCAAGTCCACCCGTCACTCACTGGCTCTCAGTTCCCTCTGTCTGTCCTCCAGGTATTTCCACTGCCACTTAGTACATTCCTCCACCAGGTAATGCTTCCACCGCAGGCTTCTGATCTTCTTCTTGTCCAATCTGTTTTTGAGGCTCTCTCTCCCCATGGGTCAGGAGTCACCCACACCGTATGATTCTTGTCAATGCAGAGGTCATCTCGTCCATCCGACCCATACTGATTAAATCCAGTTGTTGTTCCATCATCCCTTTGGGTCACAGCCGGTCATCAGCTGGCACGTGTGAAACCCTGTTAATCAGAAACAAGCTGCCAATCAGGGCCAGTCCCGCTGGAAGGCCCTGGCAACCATGGGCACAGCCAATTAGAGCCTGTCCCACTCAGGGACCCCACCCTCTACATATACACAGCCAATCAAATTTACTGCCACTGAGAGACCTGATCCACTCCTGGCTTCTCCCCATTCCCACCAGGATCCCCTGAACCCACAGGAAGAAGACGAGTAAGCAAAGACTTACCAACTCGAAACGTTAACTGTGTTCCTCTCCGCAGATGCTGTCAGACCTGCTGAGTTTTTCCAGGTATTTTTGTTTTTGTTTCTTACCAACTGACTGGTTGGTCCAGGACATGAGTACCGGAATATAGTTTTTGAAATTCCGCTCCTGCTCCAGTGCGAGCATCTTCTTCCACTCCCAGGACTCACGCCCCTCACTCTCCACCATCAACTGCTCCCGGGGGATGAACATTTTCCCATCGCTGTCACACATAACAAACTGGACACCATCCACATAAATGACACCTACAAACTCTGGAACACCAGGAATCGGAGTCATAGAAGTAAAAAAATACCGGAGAGAGTGAGAGCTTGGATTGCAGAGAGAGAGAGAGAGACATCAGGACACAGCCCCCAAAATAACATCTGCACACACACACAAAAAGAAACATCAGGGCATGAATCCAAAACACAAACACCATGCAGAGAGACTGATATCAGAGCATGAACCCCAATGCACCGACTTCACACAGAGAGGGAAAAAAAAGGGAAATGAACACCAAATCATCAACCCCGCACAGAGAGACATCAGGGCATGAACCCCAAAAAACCAAACTCAAACTGAGAGAACAAGGCCCTCAGGCTCCCCTGATCTCCCTCCACACTCTGCCCACTCGAACCTCATTAAAACCTGGGAACGTGTGCCAAAACTAGAGAGCTGTTCAACAATCCAGTTAAGCAACAGCCTGACAATCACACTCACTGAATCATAACTTACAATGCCCCAGAACACCACAATCACCATCTCTGGGTATGTCTTGTCCCACTGACAGGACAGGACCACCAGAGGTGGTGGCACAGTGGTCCGCAATCAGGGTGGAGTTCCTCTGGAAGTCCTCAACATTGACTCTGGGCCCCATGAAGTCTACTGGCATCAGGTCAAACATAAGCAAGGAAATCCCTTTCTGATTACCACCTACTACCCTCCCTTAGCTGATGAATCAGTGCTCACCAATGTTGAACACCAATTTGAAGAAGTACTGAGGGTGGCAAGGACACAGCGTGTTCTCTGGGTGGGGGATTTCAATGACACATAGCACCACCACCGACCAAGCTGGCTGAGTCCTGAAGGGCACATCTGCGACTTGGCCTGTGGCCTTAACCTGTGAGGTTAGGGAGTGAGGTGCCTCATGTCATTGTTGCAGTTTTCTCTGCCACCTTTGTTTTTGTACAGTGTGCTGATTTTTCAATCACACATCTCCTATGGAACAGAGCCCGCTTTCCAGCAGAGGGAGAAGGTTATAAAGTTGTGGCAATAGATGGATCTTTTCCTGCATGAGCAGTTTGACTTGCTTGCCAGGCATCTTTCTGTTTACTAATCAGTCTATGGCCTTCACGAGTTCCAGTGATGTGGGTTTCTCATCTAACTCATCCATGACAGGAAGCTGCAGGAGAGCGTCAAGCGCGAACTGAGAGATGTCCATCTCACAGGAGCACAGCTTACAGTAGTGTTCAGCCCAGAAGGAGATCTGTTTACTTCTGCTGGCGAGTGTTTCACAATCTGCCAAACGTCAGAGGAGCAACTTTGGTGATGGCAGGGCCAAGTACCCTCCTGATCGTTCATACTTAGCTCATAGATCTCCATTGTCACAGGCTGTTTGGATTTCTTGACATAAGTTGATCTAGTGATTATTTGCGGAGTATCTTCCTGCCTTTTGCCTAGTTGTCTTGGCTACTTTCAGGTCATGCAGTGTTTCAGTGTTGGGTTCGTGTTGTGCATCATATAGACTTTGATTTTTGCATCAGTGACAGATAACATCTCAGCTGAGAACGTCTTGACCCAGTCCCTGTTGTGGGTTCTGCCTTTACCACATGATGTTTCTGCTGCTTCATAGGTGATCTGGTTCAGTGACTTCCAAGCTTCATCAACACCAGCATCGGCCCAGCGACAGTGCGAAATGTTGATATTTGGCATTGTTGCCTGTGCAAGGAATGTTGATAGGTGGCAGGCCATGGCGTTTGGAGCTGTGGAACTTTAGAGACCACATCTTCTCCATTCCGCTGACAGGAGAGTGGCCAGTGTCACAATCTGCACTGTAGTAGGTGCGGGCATGGAGAACACTGGGCAGATTGCGCCTTCTCCTGATGACTCAGGTCTAATTGGTGCCAATGTTCAGAAATTAGGTGATGATGCCTTGTGGCAATGTCTGCCCTGATGGTGATGTAGAGTTCATTCAGAGCACAAAGCTTAAGAGGGAGAAATGTTAGCTCTGTTTCTCTCTCCTTGGATGCTGTCAGGCTTGTCTGGTTTTCCAGAATTTTCTATTTTTATGTGATACTCAGGGCTTGTTTGGGCATTTTAAAAATTCTTTCATGGGATGTTGGCACTGCTGGCTATGCGAGCATTTATTGCTCACCTTTAATTGCCCTTGAGAAGGTGGTGGTGAGCTGCCTTCTTCAACCTCTGGAGTCCATGTGGTGTAGGTACACTCACAGTGCTGTTAGGGAGGGAGTTCCAGGGTTTTGACCCAGCGACAGCGAAGGAACGGCGATATATTTCCAAGTCAGGATGGTGAGTGACTTGGAGGGGAACTTCCAGGTGGTGGTGTTCCCATGTGTCTGCTGTCTTTGTCCTTCTAGATGGTAGTGGTCGTGGGCTTGGAAGGTGCTGTTGAAGAAGCCTTGGTGAATTCCTGTAGTGCATCTTGTAGATGATATATGCTGCTGCTACTGTGCATCGATGGTGGAGCAGGTATTGAAGGTGGTGGATGAGGTGCCAATAGAGCAGGCTGCTTTGTCCTGGATGGTGTTGAGCTTCTTCAGTGTTGTTGGAGCTGCAATCATCTAGGAAAGTGGAGAGTATTCCATCACACTCCCAGCTTGTGCCTTGTGAATGGTGGACAGGCTTTGGGGAGTCAGGAGGTGAGTTACTCTCCATTGAATTCCCAGCCTCTAACTGGCTTTCTACAATATTTATGTGGCTGGTCCAGATCAGTTTCTGGTCAAGGATAACTCCCAAGATGTTGATGGTGGGGGATTCAGTGATGGTAATGCCATTGAATGTCAAGTGTAGATGGTTGGATTCTCTCTTGTTGGAGATGGTCATTGCCTTGTACTTGTGTGATGTTACTTGCCACTCATCAGCCCAACCTGAAAGTTGTCTAGGTCTTGCTGCATTTGGACATGGATTGCTTCAGTATTGGAGGAGTCACAAATAGTGCTGAACATTGTGCAATCATCAGTGAACATCCCCACTTCTAACCTCATGATAGGAAGAAGGTCATTGATAAAGCAGCTGAAGATGATTGGGGTAGGACACTACCCTGAGGAACTCCTGCAGTGATGTCCTGGAGCTGAGATGACTGACCTCCAACAACCACAACCATCTTCCTTTGTGCTAGGTATGACTTCAACCAGTGAAGAGTTTTCCCCCTGATTCCCATTGACTCCAGTTTTGCTAGGGCTCCTTGATGCCACACTCACTGAAATGCTACCTTCTCAAGGGCAATTAGGGATGGGGAACAAATATGCTGACCTAGCCAGCGATGCCCACCTTCTGTCTAGCAGCACTTACACAGCAATACTGTGCTCAATGGTGCTCAAATTGGGTTCCATTGAGGGCCACTCCGCTCCTGTCTTCATTACACCCTTGGTCCAAACATGGACAAAAGAGCTGAATTCAAGAGGTAATGCGACTGAGTGCCCTTGACATCAAGGTAAAATTTGACCTAGTGTGGCTTCAAGGAGCCCTATCAAAAATGAAGTCAATGGGAATCCGCTAGTTGGAGTCATGCCTCGCACAAAGGAAGATGGTTATGGAGGCAAATCATCCCAACCCCCAGGAAATTGCTGCAGGAGTTCCTCAGGGTAGTGTCCAAGGTCGAATCTTCTTCAGCTGCTTCATCAATAGCCTTCCCTCCATCACAAGTTCAGAAGTGGGGATGTTCACTGATGATTGCACAATGTTCAGCACCATTCATGACTCCTCAGATACTGAAGCTGTTCATGGCCATATGCAGAAAGCCCTGGACAACATTCAGGCTTGGTCTGACAAGTGGCAAGTAACATTTTGTACCACACAAATGCCAGGCAATTACCATCTCCAACAAGAGAGAACCTAAAGACCCCCACTCCCCGTTATTCAATCGCATTACCATCACTGAATCCCTTGCCATCAAAATCCAGGGGTTTCCATTGACCAGAAACTGAACTGAATCAGCCATATAAATACCAGCCATAGTACATACAAAAGCAGGTCAAAGGCTGGGAATCCTGCGGCAAGTAACTCACTTCCTGACTCCCCAACATGCACCGTCTACAGGTCACAAGTCAGGAACTTGATGGAATACTCTTCACTTCCCTGGATGAGTGCAGCGCCAACAACATTCAAGAAGCTTGACACCATCCAGAACAAAGTAGCCCACTTCATTGGCACCTCATCCACCACCTTAAACACTGTTCCACCACTAATGCACAGTAACAGCAGTATGTACCAAATGCAAGTTTCTCTGCAGGATCTTGCTGTCATGAAGCTATTAATGTATATAATATTATTGGAAATTATTTTAAATTAGACTTGTAATGGGGTCTCTGTCTGTGGGTGCCTGTGTGTGTCCTAATTGGATTAAAGCCAGTTAGTCTGTGTGTTTTGATGTACAATAGTTTTGAGATGTAAACAGTAAGGTAGAGAGTACATATGCATTTTGTTGAATAAACCATTCAAAGACTGGGGGTGAAATCTTGCACCTAGCTAGGAGACACCAAGCAATATGTTTATATTACTAATACAATTGGTACGATGAAAGGGGTTTTATTGTTATAAGAGGTGGAGTTCAAAGGACCTGGTGATACAATGAGAATTTACATTCAAAGGGAAGGCTAGGTATATACAAAAGAGCTTTGTGTAAGGCAAAGGCATGTAAGATCTAAGCCTGTAAGCCTACCACTATGTCTGCGAAGGAACAAATTGAAAGGAACCTTATTTTGAATTCATAAGATAAAATGTGCTTTGCCTGGTGTCTTTTTAAGTCTATGGGTCATTGTTGCCTTGGTGAAGATTTTAGGAGTGATTAATTAGGGGATTTGTTTAATAGTTATTATGATAGTAATTCGTAGATGTGTATGGGTTTAATACCTTGTAAAATTAATAAATGTTTAATTTAATTTATATTAAAAAACCTCTGGAAGCTTGGTGGTTACATTTCTGAATTCAGAATTGCATCTCAAACATACCAATTGAAAATATAGGTTATGACAGTTGTTTTATGTTTCCCTCTGGGATTTTAAACAACTCAGCCTTTACCAACTGCTGTGTGATAAGACTTGCTAAGACTCCTTCAACATTGCCATTCCTTCACTGTTGTTAGACCATAATCCTGGAACTCTCTCCCTAACAGCACTGTAGGTTTACCTGCACCATATAGACTGCAGCGATTCTAGAAGGTGGCTCACCATGACCTTTTCAAAGGTAAATAGCAATGGGCAATAGCCTTATCAACGATGCCCTATATCCTTACCTAATAAAAAAATATCCCCTAGCTCACTACACTGGGACAGGCAGAGGCCGTTCAGCCCTTTGAACCTGTTACACAGAAACAGGAGGAAGTTATTCAGTCCCTTCAATGTGTTGCACAGGATCAGGGTGAGGCTATTTGGCCCCTTGAGTCTTTTACACAGTAATAAGAGGAGGTGATTTGGGCCCTTGAAATTGTAATACAGGAACAGGAGGAGACCTTAATGAGTGTCATTGGCAAAGCTAGAATTTAATCCCATCGCTAGTGAAAAGGGAACCGGGGATTGGGAGAAAGTGGGTCAGGAATTAGGGAGGTTACTGGGGAAAGTTTGGGGAAGGAGACAGGGTTTGGAGGGGTGAATAGTAATTCAGAGAAGGGGATGAAGGATCAGTTGTTGTGTGGGGGGGGGGGGTGGGTGGTGGTGGTGGTCAAAGGGTCAAAATATAATTTCCAATTCCTCAAACTGACAGAGATGCTCACCATCCTTAATTCTCTCTTATTACCTGACTCTGACTCTCTTGCCCCCTGTCTCTATTTTGCTCCCTGTCTCTTCACTGCCTATCTCTTTCTCGCTTCCCGTCTCAGTCTCTTGACTGCCTGCCTCTATTGTTCTTTCTCACTCTGTCTCTCTCTGACTGCCTGTCTGTCTCTTCACTCCCTGTCTCTGTCTCTTCACTCCCTGTCTCTGTCTTTTCATTCCCTGTATTTGTCTTTCTTGCTCCCTGTTTCTGCTTCTTCACTGTCTGTCCCTGACTCCTTGTTTCTGTTTCTTCACTGCCTGCCTCTATCTCTCCCATACTCCCAGCCTCTGTCTCACTGCCTGTCCCTGTCTCTTTGCTCCATGTCTCTCTCGCTCGCTGTCTCTTCACTCCCTGTCTCTCTGACTGCCTCTCCCTCACCCCCTGGGCGGAATCTCCCAGATGTGCATTAAGTGTGGTAGTGCGCAGGTAGAATGACGTTTTACCTGCCGGCCATGATGGCGAGTTTTCGTGCTGTATTGTCCCAATCCCGTCACATTATTTATACATTCCCAGGAAACATGCCATTTCAATAGCAGGCGGGCTTTCATTAACAATCACCTCACCGCTTCATCATGCCGGGCACCATTTTTAAAGTCCAGCCGCGCACACAATTCTCGGTACTTCCAGGCCACAACTACTGCAGGGAAGATGTCTACGAAAGGCAAGAAGACTGCATCCCCCAGGTTTAGTGGTGTGTCACTGGAACGCCTTTTGGATGCCATGGGTGCCCACCACGATGTCCTCTACCCCTGCTCTGGCCACAGGATGGGCAGCAGTGTTACCAACCAGGCTTGGGAAGTGGTGGCAGCAGTGGTCAGTTCCAATGCCCTGCAAAAGAGGACAGCCACCCAGTGCAGCTACAGGATGAAGGGTCTCATCCGTTCCATCAGGGTAACTCACTCTTCTTATCGCTCTCAACTCACACACTCACAAACCCATCACACATCCACAGGGATCTCACACCTCAAGGGACAACACCACTAACTCTCACACACACCCTCACATCTCCATCAGGCTCATACCCTCTCAAGCTCACATCCTCATTCCTGTCCATGGCTCCGCTCACCACACAAACATTCCATGCAGTGCCATGTGTGCTGCTCACACTCTGCATCTGTTTTCATGCAGGAGAAGCCTGCTTACATCAGCAGGGAGAGGTCCCAGGCCGTGGGTGGAGTGGCCCACATTAGGCCTCTCGCTCACTTTGAAGAGCATTCCATTGTGCTGACTGGTGAGGATGTGGATCCTGCCTGTGGCGACAGTGAAGCCGGCGGCAAAACCACCACCCCCAATTTGAGGATTCTGCACCATATCATCCCTCCCTCAATGCAAATGTGAGTGCTCTCTCTCCTGCCTTCAACTCTGCTGCCATGCACTACTTATCTCTACTTTGGTTCACAGAGAGCTCTGCCAAGGGACCAACGCCCTCAGGCAGCCAGTCCCTCAGCTCCATCCACATCCTCATCTGCAGCCAAGAGGACTCCTGCTCCAGTGAAGAGATGGAAATAAGCAGCCTGGAAGACCTGTCACCGCAGGGGGAGCAGCCGGCCCACGAGTGATTCAGGAGGGAAGTGTGTGTGTGTGTGTGTGTGGGGCAAGGCCTTTCAGACCCTTGTGCAAGTACTCTCCCACGCACACAGATCCTTCCCATATCACACTCTTCTCAATGTCCTGAGCATTTTGAATGCTGCCAGGGTTCACTTTCAGTTATCCATCTCAGCTGATCTTCATCTCCACCCGCCCACTGATCTCACCCACCATGACTTGTTTCCCTTTCGATTTAGCAAGCACGGTCTGGTTTCGCTGCATTGTGCGCTCCCTGTCTTTTACCCTCCCCCGGTCATCCATTTCCTCTCCCCCATCACAGTTGACACCGCCAGCATCACCTACCACCTCCCTTCCATGGCCTACCAGCCACAACCCCTTTCCGTGAGACAAATGTGCACATTCCCTTCCTCCCTGAAAATCCCACCCCCATCCACAGTAATCCCCCCGACCTCCTCCTTCCCACCCCCAGGGTCCATGTCTGCCTCCGGGTCCCCGCCAACAATCCTCACCATCCCTTCTATCGCTACAGTCGAACCCTCACCCTCCCACCTCACTCTGCCCTCCTTCATTCCCGCCCATCGTCCATACCAAGCCCATCCTGAGTTCACTCCCCAGGAAGCAGACGTGGACCAATCCAACCCCTCCAGTGCACATGCACTTCCCCCCACCACACCTCTCCTTCTCCACAGAACTCCTTCCCACCCCAGTCCTCCCACCACCCGCTTAGTCCCTCTTCCTTCCTGACCCCTTGCTCCACCGTCACCTCTTCCGCCACACTTAGTCTCTCCCCCTGACTCCTTCCTCCAGCCTTACCTCTTCCTCCAGTCTCTCTGCTTCCTCCAGCCTTACTCCCAACCCCTTCCTTCACTGTTACTTCTTCCTTCACTCTTCCTCCCCTCTCCACACCCCTTCCTCCCCCTGGGAACCCTCCCTTCTCTGCACCCCTTCCTCCCTCTGGACATGCGCCCCTCTCCGCATCCCTTCCTCTGTCTGGACACTGTCCCCTCTCTTCACTCCTTCTCTTGCACCTTCCAACCCCCCTTACACCTACCTCTCCAGTGGCTGTCTTCTCCCCCATCTCCCCACCTCCCAACCTCACCCCATCCTGACACCTTCATTCCTCCCTCCCGTCACCCCATCCTGACACCTTAATTTCCCATTCCAACGTCACCCATCCTGACACCTTCATTCCCCCCTCCCAACCTAACCCCACCCAACACCTCTTCCTCTCCCAGCCGATCCTAGCCCTTCCTCTCCCAACCACTCGGTCATCACCTGTTTTGAGCACTAATAGTGACTTCCTTGCACTGCTTCGCAGCGGAGCCATGTCCATGAATCCACCCAGCATGCCATGGACGTTCCTCCAGTGTGCCATTGGTATCGGACTTCTGCTCCTCAGATGTTTGCGATGTGAGCAAAGCCCTGGCAGATAAGTCCCGACTTCTGCACATCAGTTGTCAAGACATGTTCTACACCGGCATGCTTTCCCGCCGACATGGGTGTACGATCCAGTGGTGGTGCGGGGGGTGCAATTCCAGCAGGCAGGCCTAATAATGATATGCTGATGTATTACAATGAGGTTCCCGATGCCATTAGCGGGCTGAGCAGACGATCGTGAACTGGTTTCATGCTGTCGTGAAACCGATCGTGCCATATTGTCCACTCACGCCACCAAATACGCCCGACACTGGCAGGCACAGAAAATCCCAGCCCCTGTCTCTTCACCCCCTACCTCTGTCTCTCTCCCTCACTCCATCTCTTCACTGCTTGTCTCTGTCTCTCACTCTCTCTTCACTGCCTTTCTCTGGCTCCCTGTCTCTTTACTACCTGTTTCTCTCTCTCTTTACTCCATCTCTTCACCCTCTGTCTCTGTCTCCCTGTCTTTCACTCTGTCTCTTCACTCCGTCTCTCTGACTGCCTGTCTTTGTTTTTCTCTGACATGACCATGTAAAAAGCATTTCCTTAAAGTGGTCCGTGACTAAGAATTTGTGTGTGTGTGTGTGTATGTAGGCCCCTTTTAATGTGTGAAGAGCTCAATTTAAAAATAATCCAGCAGACAAGCTTTATTCTTAAACAAGACAAAAAGGTTAGTTTATTACAAAATTACTGCTGAAAGTTATTTGAGTAAAAGTGATAAAGTTATTAAATAAAATGGATACAAAGAGTAAAATGCAGGTAAAGATAAAAAAGATACTTAAAGATGAGATTTAAAATCAGTCTTTGCGAGATATCGTTGCGGGCCTTTCCGAAGTGAAGGTGTTTAAACTTGAGGTTTGGTTTTAGCGGCTGTGATGGCTTCTGCAGTTGAAGAGTTGGAGCTGCCTTTGCGGGTGGACTCAACCAGCAGAATGGGTCCTGGGAGTGAGGTGAAGGCTCCTGTTTTCACTTTTGCTGTACTGCAGGTGATGGTCCCTGATAGCCTGATTTAGTACAGCAGTCTGTTTCTGGGAGCCTTCCTCGGTCTCTCCCAGTTGAGAAGCAGGCTCTGTTTCAAGGTCTCTCTCTCATGCTGTCCAAGCTGGTTCTGCACACAAAATGGTTGTTCGCAGCCAGACTCTATACAGTTCAAAAACTTAAAATAGCTGCTACCCCAAACTGTCAAATCGTGCTTCCATATTAGATATCGAGTTAGTCTGGGAAGGCATAGTCCCATTGTCATTTTAGACAAGGTAATTAACCATTTAAGGCTGAGTTCATCACCAAAGCCTTGCATGCGCAGTTGTAGTGTTTTACTCTGTTACGCCAGTGGGGTAACCTTACAGGTTTAGAAGGATTTTTGTAATAGTGGAAGAAAATTCCTTAAAAGGGGACAAAAACCAGTATCGACTGCCATCTTTTCCTTGGAGTCAGTAATAAAAAAGATTGTGAAAAAAGATTAAATTTAGAGAGACTGAAACATTTGTGCAGATGTTGAGTTACGTTAGCCAGAGATTTACAACTTGTGTGAAGCAACAAAAAAT
The DNA here is from genome assembly GCF_964194155.1 of Cetorhinus maximus. Lineage (NCBI taxonomy): Eukaryota > Metazoa > Chordata > Chondrichthyes > Lamniformes > Cetorhinidae > Cetorhinus > Cetorhinus maximus. Next base: position 26,297,816 of record NC_135899.1, on the reverse strand, counting down.
AGGCTGTAGCTTTAACTGGCGCTGCACCTTGATCCGTGGAACTGTTCATATAAAGCAGTCTAGCACAGTTACATTTTAACGTGATGAATGAGGTGAAAGAATGAATTTCTACCACGGGCAACAACGCCTCAGGGACATATCAGGGTGCAGTGGAGTGACGTCATCGCGTTTCTATTTCTGCTATCGGCAGCCATCTTGTGTGGCCATCTTGTGTGGGCAAGGTCGAGGCACAGTGGCCTTTTAAAGGTCTCAGCCATTAACTTCAATGGTTTCCCCTTCTCCCAAGTTCGAGGAGATAAGGAAGAACTATTCACAGCTCCAAGGAAGCCACATTGAGTTTCGGTTTACCCTGGTGGAAATGCGAATTGAATTTCAAATGTCTCTGCATGTCTGGATATGCCAACCTGCAACCCACTTGGAACATTCTGAAAGCTTAGTCACGTTGCAGTGGAAAAGGTCAGGTGACTTTTGGCAACCATCTTCAACGCTTCTTGTGTCCTTTTGAAATGGGGCTTTATTTACAAAATCCATATCACAACTACTTATGTGTGACACTCTCGCTTCCTGTCTCTATCTCTGACTCCATCTGTCTCTCTCTGTCTGTCTTTCGCTGCCTGTTTCTGTCTCTCTCGCTCCCTTTCTCTCGCATTGGCCAGTCGAGACTATTAGCAGTGACTGAAATGTGAAGGATTTTGACCAGCTCTCTCCGTTCTAACCCTGTCTGCCTTGTAGAGATTGAGAAACTTCTTGCAATTCCAGCTCATTGTCCTCACAGTGACTCCTCCCAATCAGGCTCCCCGTTGCCCAGCGCCTGATTTGTTTACACTCCTTGCTCAGTGACTGAGACTGAGGAGGCTGCAATCAGAGAAACTGTGAGTGACAATACTGAGAGACTGCTGCACTGTCAAAGGGTCAGTACTGAGGGAGGTCTGCACTGTCAGAGAGGCAGTACTGATGGAGTGCTGCACAGTCAGAGGGACAGCACTGAGGGAGTGCTGCACAGTCAGAGGGACAGCACTGAGGGAGTGCTGCACAGTCAGAGGGACAGCATTGAAGGAGTGCTGCACTGTCAGAGGGTCAGTACTGAGGGAGTGCTGGACTGTCAGAGGGGCAGTACTGAGGGAGTACTGCACTGTCAGAGGAACAGTACTGAGGAAGTGCTGCACTGTCAGAGGAACAGTACTGAGGAAGTGCTGCACTGTCAGAGGGTCAGTACTGAGGAAGTGCTGCACTGTCAGAGGGTCAGTACTGAGGAAGTGCTGCACTGTCAGAGGAACAGTACTGAGGAAGTGCTGCACTGTCAGAGGGTCAGTACTGAGGGAGTGCTGGACTGTCAGAGGGGCAGTACTGAGGGAGTACTGCACTATCAGAGGAACAGTACTGAGGAAGTGCTGCGTTATCACAGATTACAGAGATGATGAGGTGCAGGGGATGGAAGGGATTACAGAGATAGGGAGGGGTGCAAGGGCTGGAGGAGGTTATAGAGATAGGGAGAGGTGTAGGGAGGTTACAGAGATAGGGAGGGGTGTAGGGGCTGAAGGAGGTTACAGAGATAGGGAGAGGTGTAGGGAGGAGGTTACAGGAGATAGGGGGTGTCAGTGACAACATGCAGGGATTCGAAGAAAAGGATGTGAATTGTAAAATCAAGCCATTACCAGACTGAGAGCTAGTGTAGTACAGGAAATGATGGGTGATTGGGATTTAGAGAGTTCAGATACAGGGCAGCAGAGTTCTGGAAGATCTAAAGTTTCCAGAGGACGGATGATGCAAGACTGGCCAGGAGAATGTTGGAACTGTCGAGTCTCGATGAGTGCAAAGGTGCTATATGAATGCAAGTGTTGCTGTTGTCCATTACTGAACCATCAAATGGAGGCCCGGAGCAATCCTTACGCCAAACATACGAACATGTGAATTCGGAGCAGGATTAAGCTATTTGGCACCTTGAGCTTGCTCCACCATTTGATAAGAACATGGCTTATCTGATTGTGGCCTCAACCCTAGTTTCCTGTCTGCCTCCCCCTAACCCTTAACTCCCTTGTCAATTAAAAATCTATCGAACTCAGCCCTGAATATATTCAATGACCCAGCTCCCACTGCTGTCAGTGGAGAGAATTCTAAAGATTAAAGACCCCCTGAAAGAAGAAATTCCTCCTCATCTGAAATGGAAGGCTCCTTATTTTTAAACTGTGTACCTAGTTCTAGTCTCTCCCACCAGGAGAAACATCCTCTCAGCACCCACCCTGTCAAGTCCCCTCAGGTTCCAATGTCTTTCAATAAAATCACCTCTGGTTCTTCTAAACTCCAATAGATGCAGGACCAACCTGCAAAATCTTTCTTCATAAAACAACCCCTTAATCCCTGGAATCAGCTGAGTAAACCTCCTCTGAACTGCTTCCAATGCAGTTTTCTTTATAAGTAAGGAGACCAAAATTAAACACAACACATCAGATGTGGTATCACCAACGCCCTACACAACTGTAGCAAAACTTCCCTACTTCTGTACTCCATTCTCCTTGCAATAAATGATGATATTCTATGTGCCTTCCTAATCACTTGTACCAGGATATCCAGATCCCTCTGTAACACAGGGTTCTACGATCTCTCTCCATTCAAATAATACGGTGGTTTTCTATTCTTCCTGCCAAAGTGGGCAAGTTCACATTTTCCCCCACAGTATACTCCTGCTCTCTCTCACATTTCTGTCCATCTCAGCCAATCGAGAATCATTCTCCATCGCCTGGAGGGAGAAGAGGTCAAACGGGCAACGCTTGCTGTCCAATCCCCGCTGGCCTCGACAGAATGATGAGAAGAGTTAAGATTCCCCAATCAATGCTGGAAGGTTCACTCCTGAAGGTGAGTCATAGTGTTGCTACAGCACAGAAGGAGGCCATTCAGCCCATCGAGTTCTCTGTTTCTTCCATTGTTGGCTTTGTAAGAGAAGAGTTAAAAACAGGAGGAGGGCGTTAGGCCCTGAGAGCCTGCTCTGCCACTCTCAATAACATCGTGGCTAATCATCTCCTTCAATTCCACTTTCCCACCCCGGTTCCAATATTGCTTCAGTCCCTCAGTGTGCACAAATCTATCAATCCCAGTCTTGAACATTCTCACTGACTGAACATCCACAGCTCACTGGGGGTAGAGAATCCCAAAGTTTCACAATCTCTGGGCGAAGAAATTTCCTCCTCATCTGAGTCGGAAACAGTCAACCAACCCCCAATCCTGCGACTGAGACCCCCCTCATTCCTATGGATTTTGCAGGTGTCGGAGACGCACTGAGCGTTTCAGCAGCCAATCGGCCGAGGCAGGGGTGGATAGGGGCGAAGTTGTGGACGTTGTAGGAAAGGTCATAGTGATGGGAGAGGGATATGATGGGTCCTGAACTCAGAGACAGAGATCGCAGTCCTTGAGTTACTGCTGAGCGAGTCTTTGTAAATCCCTCCGAGGCTTTCCCTCTTCGGCAGGCGAATCTTACTCTTTATTCTTTCACGGGATGTGGGTCTTGCAGGCAGGGCCAGCATTTGTTGCCCATCGCTAATTGCCCTTTAGAGTAGTTAAGCGTCAACCGCATTGATTGATCACTCAGATTAAGTTGATGTGTCTCCTCCAGGACCTCAGTATCGGACAGCAGAGATACCTATACAGCATCTTCACAATCTACAATGCTGCATCCCTTCGCAGGAGCCTCTACCAGCAATACGTCAACAGCCTCATGCGACAGAGGATGTTGGGTGGGTAATGGAGACTGAAATATAAAGAATCGTCCCTCTAGGACCTCAATTTCCTATTGCACAACCTCAGTGGCCTATTTGGTCCCGAGATGAGCTGCTGGCCATATCTCCACTGTATCACGTAGACCGTATACTTGGTGATGGAGTGCTGCACTGTCAGAGGGTCAATACTAAGGGAGTGCTGCACTGTCAGAGGGTCAGTACTGAGGGAGTGCTGTACTGTCAGGGGGTCAGTACTGAGGGAGTGCTGCACTGTCAAAGGGTCAGTACTGAGGGACTGCTGCACTGTCAGATGGACAGTATTGAGGGAGTGCTGCACTGTCAGATGGACAGTGCTGAGGGAGCGCTGCACTGTCAGATGGACAGTATTGAGGGAGTGCTGCACTGTCAGATGGACAGTATTGAGGGAGTGCTGCACTGTCAGAGGGTCAGTACTGAGGGAGTGCTGCAGTCAGATGGACAGTGCTAGGGGCGCTGCACTGTCAGGTGGACAGTATTGAGGGAGTACTGCACTGTCAGAGGTTCAGTACAGGGGGCGTGCTGCACTGTCAGATGGACAGTATTGAGGGAGTGCTGCATTGTCAGAGGTTCAGTACTGAGGGAGTGCTGCATTGTCAGAGGGTCAGTACTGAGGGAAGGCTGCACTGTCAGAGAGTCAGTACTGAGGGAATGCAGCACTGTCAGAGGGTCAGTACAGAGGGAGTGCTGCACTGTCAGATGGACAGTATTGAGGGAGTGTTGCACTGTCAGAGGGTCAGTACTGAGGGAGTGCTGCACTGTCAGGTGGACAGTATTGAGGGAGTGCTGCACTGTCAGAGGTTCAGTACAGGGGGCGTGCTGCACTGTCAGATGGACAGTATTGAGGGAGTGCTGCATTGTCAGAGGTTCAGTACTGAGGGAGTGCTGCATTGTCAGAGGGTCAGTACTGAGGGAGTGCTGCACTGTCAGAGAGTCAGTACTGAGGGAATGCAGCACTGTCAGAGGGTCAGTACAGAGGGAGTGCTGCATTGTCAGATGGACAGTATTGAGGGAGTGCTGCATTGTCAGAGGGTTAGTGCTGAGGGAGTGCTGTACTGTCAGATGGACAGTATTGAGGGAGTGCTGCACTGTCAGAGGGTCAATACTGAGAGAAAGCTGCACTGTCAGAGGGTCAGTACTGAGGGAATGCTGCACTATCAGAGGGTCAGTACTGAGAGAAAGCTGCACTATCAGAGGGTCAGTACTGAGGGAGTGCTGCACTGTCAGATGGACAGTGCTGAAGGAGCACTGCACTGTTAGAGGGTCAGCACTGAGGGAGTGGTGCACTATCAGATGGACAGTGCTGAAGGAGCGCTGCACTGTTAGAGGGTCAGCACTGAGGGAGTGCTGCACTGTTGGAGGGTCAGTACTGAAGGAAGGCTGCACTGTCAGAGAGTCAGTACTGAGGGAAGGCTGCACTGTCAGAGGGTCAGTACTGAGAGAAAGCTGCACTATCAGAGGGTCAGTACCGAGGGAGTGCTGCACTGTTGGAGGGGAAGTACTGAGGCAGTGCTGCACTGTCAGATGGACAGTATTGAGGGAGTGCTGCACTGTCAGAGGGTCAGTACTGAGGGAGCGCTCCACTGTCAGAGGGACAGTAGTGGGGAGCACTGCACTGTTAAAAGGATAACGGTGGGAAGTGATACATTCTTTAAGGGGCATCACACTTTCAGAGGGGCTAACTTTCAGATTAGACACTAAACTGAGGTCCTGTCTGCCCTCTCAGGTAATTGTAAAGTCAGGTGCTCTGGTCGTTTATTGCAATGTTGTTTGTTGGACCCTGTGCGTAAATTGGTTTCTATGTTTCCTAAAGTACAACAGCGGTGGCCCTCCATAAAAAAGACTATGTCATCAACTGGGGAATGGCTTTGGGACGACCTGAGATGGTGAAAGGCTCTATGCAAACAGGAATATTTTGTGATTCTAAAGGTTACATCACTGCTGAGGAAATGGACAAGTTTCTGGCTTATCTGAGGCACCCCAGGCAGCAACAGTATCAGAAACTGTTTATGGTCAGAACTGGGACGAGTGCACCCACAAAGTAAGATCACCGCTTGCAAGCTAAATCTGAGATGAGACTGAAGGAAAAAAGGTTTGAAATCCGCAATGCTCTTCATTCTTCCTCTCAGGCCTTGTTCTCAGTTAACTCCAGGCCCCTGTCTTTCAGGGTTCAGTTAATTCCAGACCCTGTCCCCTAGGCTCCAGTTAATTCGTCCCCTGTACCCCAGGCTCTAATTAATTCCAGGCCCCCGTCACTTATTTCCCAGGCTCCAGTTAATTCCAGACCCTATGTTTCCCCAGGCTCCAGTTAATTCCAGTCCCCTGTACCCCAGGCTCTAATTAATTCCAGGCCTCTGTTTTCCCAGGCTCCAATTAATTCCAGGACCCTGTTGTCTGTTTCCCAGGCTCGTTAATTCCAGGCCCCAGTCTCCACTTAATTCCAAGACCCTGTCTCTCAGGCTCCAGTTAATTCTAGCACCATGTTGCCTGTTTCCCAGGCTCCAGTTAATTCCAGGGCCATGTCTCACCAGGCTCTAGTTAATTTTGGGCCCCTGTACCCCAGGCTCCAAAAGATTCCAGGCCCCCGACTCCCTAGGCTCCAGATGATTCCTGGCCCCTGTACCCCAGGCTCTAATTAATTCCAGGCCTCTGTCTCTCAGGTTTCAGTTAATTCCAGGCCCGTCTCCCCAGGCTCCAGTTAATCCTGGGCTCGTTTCCCCAGGCTGCAGTTGATTCTGGACCCCTGTCTCCCCAGGCTCCGTTTGATTTCAGGCCCCATCTCCCCAGGCTCGTTAATTCTAGGCCCGTTCCCCAGGATCCAGTTAATTCCAGGCCCCTGTCCCCCAGGGTCCAGTCTCTCAGACTCCAGTTAATTCCAGGCCCCTGTCCCCCAGGGTCCAGTCTCTCAGGCTCCAGTTAATTCCAGGCCCCTGTCCCCCAGGGTCCAGTTAATTCCAGGCTGTTTCTGAGCTGTAATTCAAACTATGGGTTAATTAACTTCATCGTTTTCAGCAGGTAGATGTTATTTCTGGACCCAGGACAGACCTGAAATCCGATGTGGTCAAGATCAGCTCCATTTGGTGAAAGGATTGGACTCCGCAACTGGATAAATCATCTCCAATCGGATTGAGGAAGGAAAATTCCTATTCCAATACCCAATAAAGGGACTTTTGAGCAGTTGTTGTGCTTATTTGTGCCTGTTTGTATGAAAGAATTCTACTGGGTATTTCACCGTTCCAGAATGCAACAAAGGGTTCACAGTTAATGAAGAATTTTCTTCGAGGCGTGGTCACTGTTGTAATGTAGGAAATATGGCAGCTAATTCAAGCACAGCAAGATCCCACAATCAACGTGACATTGACTAGATTGCCTGTTTAAGTGATGTTGATTGAGGGCAAAATATCAGGCGCAGGACTCCCCACACCACCCACTTCTGCTCTTCTTCCAGTCATGACCTTGGGATCTTCTATCTTTTATGCCCATTGAGGGGTCAGATGGGGACTCGGTTTAATGTCTCCTCCCGAAAGATGGTACCTCTGACTGTGCAGCACTCCCTTATCACTGAACATCTGGCAGTGCAGCACTCCCTCAATACCAGAGCCCATGACATTCATAAGAGCCCAAGAAATAGGGGCAGGAGGAAGCCATTTAGTTCCTTGGGCCCGCTCCGCCATTCAACAAGTCCGTGGCTGATCTTCTATCTCAACCCCACCTTCCTGCACTATTCCCATATACCTTGATTTCCTTAACATTCAAAAATCCATCCATCTCAGTCTTGAATATATTCAATGAGGGAGCATCCATAGCTCTCTGGGATCGAGAACTCCAACCTAGTGAAGAAGTTTCTCCTCATCTCGGTCCAAAATGGCTGACCCCTTATTCTGAGACAGTGCGGCTATGTTCTGGGTTCCCTGACCAGGGGAAACAACCTCTAGGCATCTACCCTGTCAAATCCTCCGAGAATTTTTATAAGTTCCAATAAGATCACCTCTCATTCATCTAAACTCCAGAGCATATAGGCCCATTCTGGTTAATCTCTCCTCTCATCCGGGAATGAACCTAGCGAACCTGTGTTGCACTACCGCCAAGGGAAACACTTCAGTCTCTGGAGACTGAAACTATTCGCAGTTGACCCTGAGACACTCTGGGACTTGAGTGTCAAAACAGCAACAACGTGACTGACAGAAACAGGCCCCAGGCCTCGCTTCCCAATCCACACGTTTATTCTGAACTTCAACGTTGCAAACAAAGAAACTTACAAACCATCGCCATCACCTCTAGCAATGGCGTCCTTCACTGGGGCCATGGTGACGGGACTTCGGGGTAGGGGGAACAGGAGCCGTGCGGAGAAGGGACAGAGGAAGCGGTCACGAAAGCTGTCCTTGATGTTGGGAGCCGTGCTCCCTGGTAATGCCGCCCACTCCCTGCTCTGCTCACCTGAGGGGTTGGGGGTGTGGGTGGGGTGTGGGTGGGGAGGGAGTGGCCTCTCAGCCGATGTAGATCCGGTGGAAGTCATTGGCCCCGAAGGCAGCGTTGCACTTGGGGCACTTGCGCTGTCGCGTGTCGTAACGGGTCTTGACGCACTCGAAGCAGAAGACGTGGAAACACTTGGTCAGCACGGCGTCCTTCTTCCTCATGTTACAGCAGGGACAGGTCAGCTTGGCCTGTCCCCGGGTGTGTGTGTGGGATGGAAGAGAGAGAGAGAGAGAAGCACAAGGTGAGATTTTGGGAGCAGCTTTTCATTCCTTGGAAAGATCATCCCCTGCCCCAATCCCTGAGTAATATGATTCTGAGTGTGTGATTAAGGCCAACCCCTCGGAAAATGGACCAATCCACCTGTACCCACTAGCGAAGAAAATGGACCAGTCCCCTCTGAGTGCGAGCCCTTCAAAATGAACTCCAGTTCCCCCACTATCCTCCTTCAAAGCTTTCCACACCCACCTCCCCAACACTCGGGCAAGAAGAAAATGGACTGGTCCTATCCAAGCACTAGCCCCATATTAAAGGAGAGAGCCGGCTTCTCCCCCCCCAACAGCATCTTCCCATTAAAAATGGCCCCTGTCAACCTGAGAAATTGGATTAATCCAGCTTGCCCCTGCTGCCAGGATTACTGATTGATCCCACCATCCTCCCTCCCAGGAACTGGGCAAATCTCCCCCACGCACTGGAATTTATTTTGATCCAAACATCACCACCACCCCCACCAGAAAATGGGCCAATCTGGCAGCTCAGCCGCCGAAATTGGACGAAAGCAACTGGTGAACTAATCTGATTACACCATCCGAACATCTCTGGAATATGGACTGGTTTAGACACTCCCTTCTGTTGGTACATAGACCGATATGACAATCTTCCCCCAGCCACTACCACAAAATTGGACAAGTCAACCTCCCTCATTATATGGATGTGGATCTGACAGCCCGCTCCTCCCGGAATGTGGATCGATCTGCTGAGTCCCCCACCCCGCCACACTTCACCGACCCCACCATCCCTACCCCCACACCAGTGTCCCCTCCCCAGGTCAAATCACTCACCTTGTAATCTTTGATCTCCTCCATCAGGATCTCGTCACAGTTGGTGAACATTTCTGGCTTTTTTCTGTCGCTCCAGCTTGCGACGCAGCTTCGAGATGTCTTCCTGAAACCCGAGAGAAGGGGAGGCATCAGGAAAGGCATCGCGCTCTGTCTGGGGGTTCGTCAGACCCGGACAAATCACCCTCACTCCTCACTGCTGGGTCAGTGTAGAGGAAACTTTACTCTGTATCTAACCCCGTGCTGTACCTGTCCTGGGAGTGTTTGATGGGACAGTGTAGAGGGAGCTTTACTCTGTATCTAACCCCATGCTGTACCTGTCCTGGGAGTGT